>NW_024037057.1:15204737-16404737 GCF_015706575.1 Patiria miniata | reverse complement strand
CAGCAATGCCGACGCATCCTGGAACCTGTTCTATGATGTCGTCCATGCACTGCTGGAAGATGTCTTGGCTGATGGAGAGACCAAATGGAAGGCGCTGGAAACAGTACCGGCCAAATGGCGTTCGAAAGGTGGTCAGCTCTTGGGATTCTTCCTCGAGCTTGACGGCCCAATACCCAGCTTTAGCATCAAGCTTCGAGAAGAATTTGGCTTGAGAAAATGCTGGGTTGAGTTCCTCCAGTGTGGGTATTTTGTGCGGACATCTCTTGAGGCTCTGGTTCAGCCGCTTAGGATCCAGACAGACCCTAAGTGTCCCATCTTGTTTCAAGCTCGTGGTTATCGAACTACACCAGTCGGTGTGATGGGTGACCTTTCTAATTACACCTTGCTGTTCCATCTTGTCGATCTCTATTTTGAGCTTCGGCTTCAGGTGTATGCTACACTTCCTGGGTGCGTCAATGCTCGGTTTAGCATCCTTCTTTAGATGAAGAGTTGCTCTGGCTTTGAAGTTTCCAATTGTGTCAAATTGGTTGGGGTACAACCTCATGAGGTCGTGGACCGACTTGATGGTGTCATGTGACAGATTTTGGGGTTCACCTACTCCTTGCTGTTTGGGTGATGCAGGGGGTTGAGGTGACGATTCAGTGGAGTGGATGGTGACCACTTCAAGCTCGCTGCACATGGGCAGGCCGGCTATGGCTGGTCCAGGGACATCTACGACGTAGAATCTGTTCTTTGTCCACTTCGGTGTCTTGTAGCGGCATAAAAGCTCAATGCACCCTAGGCATACAATCTCTGTACCGTTGTACGCCGTCAGCTTGGTCTTCACAGGCTGGACGAAAGACTTCCATCGACTTCCATACATCTGTTTGATCGTACGGAGTGGCAACGTGTTTCCTCCGGCTCCAGTGTCAACTTTTGTGATTAGTCGGTGTTTGCCGATGAGGTCGGGGCAGATAACGTCAAGCGTTGTGTATGCCTCCCTGTTGTTGTCTATCGAGCTCATGCAGAGGTTCGAGACAGTAACTGTGTGGAATACTGTTTCATATTCCTCTGAAGCTTCTGCTGAATGGATGGGTTGTTCATCTCTGTTGGTGTCATTTGGCTTCTGCTTGCCGGCATTGGATCGACTTTTGGATCTTGGTCTGCGAGTTGTATTTCCTCGCGATGGGCTGCGGCCACGTCTGGACGGAGATTTGCCCTTGCGTTTACCCTGGCTTCGGGTCTTTCTGCAGAATTTGGCCCAATGGCCCTTGGAACCACATGATTTACATGTGTCCCGGTAGGCAGGACACCGTCTTGGTGGGTGGGATAGACCACAGTTGCCACAGGTTCTGCCAGTGGGTCGGAAAGCATGGACAGCTGTATGTGACGCCTCCAACGTCTCAAGGCACTTTTTGCCAGCAAGGATGGCTTCGTACTTCCGTCCCTCTTGTAGCATGTCATCGATGCTAAAACCAATGGGTTTGTCTAGAAGATCTTTCTGGAAAGATTCAGATGTGGTAGACGCAATCACTAATTCGATGATGCGTTCCGTCATTTCCTCTGGTCCGAAGTTACATTCGTGTGCCTTTGCTCGGCATCTGTTGACGAAGTTGTCCAGGGATTCATCTGGTTTCTGGCGATACCGCATAAGCTCCAGGCGATGTATGCGGAAGTTCACTTTGATGTGTAGCTGCTTCTCGAACAACTCCCATAACTGGTTGGGGATCAGTTGTTCTTCTGCTGACAGGCTTGAAGAATTTATCATTTTGAGGCCTCCAGTTCCGACTGCTATTTGTATCTTAACAGCACGCTTGGCAGGATCGGTGATTTCCTGGTCCCTGAAGCTCAGGTCCATCCGTTGTTTAAAAAGCTTAAACTCTTCTGCGATGTCTGTGGCACCCCAGTTCATTTCTGGGAACTTGGCCATGATGCAGGGCTGTGGGATAGAAATCTCTGGGATACAATTCAATATGCTACAGCACACGAAATTGTAAACAATAGCAACTGCAATGTAGCTTAAAGGTAAGTGCTACGATTAGTGATCACAATAAATCACAACAATATAATTATTTCAATAATAATTTTGACTATTCAACAATATATTTGTCAAAACACATATTATTGTTCATATATGAAATGTCCAGAGTTCTTTTGGTGAGCAGTCCTTTCTCCAAGAATGTCCAAACACAGTTTGTCCTGCTTTTCCACAGAAATGAGCGATGTACTGTCAGATTTCCAACTTGACTTGATGTCCCGTACAGGCCTCCGTAGATATGATTGATGCACAGTTCCGGCACTGGCGGATGAATACGGCAAATGTTCACTGTGATGAGCGGGAAGCGCACAGTTCCGGCGATGATGCGGAGTGATAGGGTCAAAGGTCACACTTGACGTAAAGATGCGTGAAGCGGTTCACAGGGCTTGTGATGTTCACGGAACTATTTGTTCATACGCACAGCTACAAGAATGTGTGCACGATAGCGAAACAATGTTTAACAATATGAAGGTGATTCAAAGGTGTACATTGTTACGTGAACTGGCTGGGGAGGGGGGGGGGCTGATGATCACTCCCGTATATCAGACTTTTGACAAAGTTATTGTAGTGACTTGCCTTGGTCACGCGATGGTGCGACGGGCTGGTCCCTGACCGGTCGACCGTGTGTACGTGTACGGGTCGAGTAAGCTCGGTCGAGTCCCGGTGTGGTTGCGTCAAATCGGAGCTCGATCAGCTTTCACTCAGCTCCACGAAAAAGTCGAAAAAGTCCTCTGTCGCTATGATGCCGATGGTCGACTCGGGGCGAGGGGTTTTCTCCTTGTCCGTGCTGTCCACAGCACGGTATAGCGGTCCGTCTCAGCGTTGGCTCGGTGATGGCTTAGGCTTGGCTCAGTCCGGCGATGACTTCGGGCTAGGCTACGCACGCAGCTGAGTTTCAGTTACGTTGCGTGCGGTGTGCAGTGGGCTTGGCGACGGTGGGTGTGCGGCATACAGTGTGAGATGTGGTGTGCTGGATCTACGCACGCGGCGAGTACACATATGGATATGTACAGTTCAAACTGGCGATCACAGCGGAAACGTTGTTGTCGCGGAGACAATTTCTGCTGCTTTCCGGTAGTTTTCAGTTACTCTGCTTAGTTGAGAGTGATGGGTGTTCTCTGGCCTTTTTCACCACCGCTGCCACCATGAAGTGAGATGAATCAATGAAGAACTTAGAGGAGATTATTCTCAGGTTCTGTGCCATTGCAGCTTTATTCATCAGGCATAATGTAAGAGTGAGCGCGGGCGAACTGTTCACCTAATGTGCTTGCGCGCATACAAAGTAGTGCTCATGAAGTATCACAACACTAAATATCGCTTGCCAGGAGTTACGCAACAGTACTGAACGCAGACTCCCGTCGGACAATGGGACTTAATTGGCAGCGCACGGCATGTGCGGGAGCTTCATATATCTGTACGTGAAAGAAGTCAATGAAGTTGACTGACTAAACATGATTTCAAGCCTTAATACCCCTTTACCGTTGTCTGTACAGGAATGCACCGAACCCTAGTTGTACCGTCGCGCCGGACTTGTTTACAAAATCAAGGATATATATAACTAGGTCTTTTGTGTAAAAGCAATGGTATGTACTTCTATTTTATATTGAAGATTTAGAGTGTCATAAGGCAACTAACTTTTTTACCCCCAACAAGGTCCCAAAGATGGACATGGTGCGTGATAAAGTCATACATGAAGCATTAAAGACCGTAAATATTTCGGGGATTATTAACAGGGCGTGTCCAAACACTTATTATATGACTGCATGACAGTAGGGATTTCCCAACTGTAAGACAACACTAACAAAGAAAAATACAACTGCAGAAAGTGTATAAATGATAACATTATTGCTTTATTGACGTCGTTTCTCATTAAAACACTCGTGTTTTTTTAAATTTGTTTTTAAATGTATTCTTTGCAATTAAATCATCAGTGATCTTAATGTAACGTTGACTAGTCTTTAATCTTCACTGTCTTCCTCGTTAACGTCATCTTCATCTTGATGGAACAGGCCGTCAAATTTGGCCTGGTGTTTAGATATGACCCTGCTGGTGGGGGCAGATTGAGTGAGACGTCCGCATGTTGATTTGGTCAAGCGCTTCTGGTGAGATGTTGGAGGGGCGATTCAGTAGTTCTTGAAACTGCTCGCGCCACTGCTGGAGGATTGCAGGCTTTTGTGTGTGAAGAACCATGCCGTCGGCACTGAGAATTGGTGTAGAACCAATGGATTACGGGCCGTAGACTTGGAATCTTTTGAGTCAGCGAGCTTCTGGACCTCCTCTGCCATCTTAAGCCACCATCAGTCCTCCATGGCTCGCAGCTCTCTCTGGACTCTGGCTTTCGCATCATTGTAACGTTTGGTTGCTTGCCTGGTCCGGGGACCAGTCAGGAGGGCCTGATGTGCGATTCTCTTTTCTTCCAGGAGGGCCTTTATTTGCTGGTCATTCTTGTTGAACATGTCTGCGTGCTTGCGTTTTGGGTGACCCAGCTCAGAAGCCGCTATCTGGTACACGTCGTCCCTGAATTTGTCCATGCCTGTTCTCTGGTCAGTATAGCAGCAGGTGGCAGCCCTGCCAGACGCTCAGCCAAAGCAAGAGCCAGTGATCTCCGGCAGTGCGGATCTTACAGCTTGTCTGTGTTTAATTTCTTAGGTGGTGCCTTAAATTTGCAGTCCGCCTACGTCTAGCTTCGACCGTGAATCGGCAGATTGTTCGAATTATTAGAGATGCCATCGCTTTGATCGAGGGTGCTGCCAGCTGTAGAACCACCTCGGTGGGATATTGAAAAAGGTGTTGGTCACAGCTAGGTGTAGTTCGGTACAGAGGTTGAGTAATAGCTCGCTGTTCGAATTGGGCTTCCCTCTGCCAAACTTACCGATCACTCATGCCACAGCGCGTGATCGCTCCCCACACGCGCATTGAGGTCGCCCAGTAACACTAACATGTCCCACTTGGGTACAGCTTCAAGGTGATGACGCAGTGAGTGGTAAAACTCCTCCTTGATTGCATCGTCGTTCGTCATGGTTGGGGCGTATACCCAGTATAGTGTCATATGACCATTGTCAGCGGCTGAAAGTTGAAGGAGCAGAGAGATCATCCTATCGGAGATGCAGACAGGGTGGGTGGTCACCTCCGGGAGAAGTTGGTTGGCAACAGCAAAAGTGACGCCAGCCTCACGGCGCTTCCCCACATCTCGACAGGACCCAAAGTATGTGTAATTTTTCTCTCGTAAACTCCCAGCGCCACTGAACCTTGTCTCTTGGAGTGCTGCAATGTGGATGCCGTATCTTTCTAGTTCTCGATCGATCCAAGCTGTCTTCCTCTGAGGGCGCTCTGGGTTGTCTATCATTGTCCTTACCTTCCAAGATGCCAGTTTATACAGTCGTTTTGTTCTTTGTTGTGTCTTTCGGCTACAAAATGGAGATCCCGCCGGGCGTGGCGACCCGGCCAGGAGTGAGATGAGCGGGCTTTGTTTACTCCTCCTTTTATCGGAGCGTCCCAGGATTAGGGCAGGCAGTGCCTCCCTGAACAGGGATGCCAGTCGTCTGAGCAGGACCTTGGCATTCTGCCGCTCTGCAGAGGTGCCACGACTGTCACACTCAGACTGCCTACGTGCAGACTTCCAGCTAATGGCTCCCAGCTCCTCAAGCCTGCCACTGATGCTTTTAGATCCATTGCCGCAGGGCTTCTGTACTCCAGCCTTTGCTATGGTTTAAAGGTGCCAGAGCGCTCGCGACACACAGAGGTACCCTGAGATATCTCCTCCAGGCTCCAGCGGAACGTCGATGACGCGACGGCTGGTGGAAGGGATAGCTGGGTTTGAGTTTGGAGTGTCATTCTCCTAGCCTTTGACAGAATGTCTTCCAACAAGGCAGTGGGGGTTCAAAGGGGAGGCAGGCAGGCAGGGCTGCCGGCTAATCTGGTCCCAGACCAAAAGATTCTGACTATTCCTGATGAATCTTAGGTCAGGTAGCCTTCGGTAATACATTGTATTACAATTTACGTCACGTGACTAAAACGGGAGGCATTCCTCCTTTTTCCGAAACTGTCTGAAGTTTGCTGAATTTGTTTTGTTGACAATCAGATAGTGCCCGAGTATTTCCGAGTACATATAGGTTTTATTAACTACTCATTTCTTATTAAAAACTTTAAAAAATTTGTTGATAATTAATATTCATTGCTTTCATTTAGAAAACTTGAAATTCAAAGACGATTTTGTACATCAAGTATACTCGGATCTTATACGAGGGGCAATTTTTTTTGCTGCATCGTGAACTATTTTGAATTTGACAACCATTACCGGGATTTTCCAAAACTCGGCGTGGTCTCCTTTGGCTCTGCCTGCTAAACGGTGCTATTTGGGTGCCTAACTGAAGATTCCAGGTCAACATTGGTCAACGTTTTCTTACAGAAATGTCATAACTGTATTATCATAACTGTAGGCCTATGATATTTTGAAGCAAGTGATTTATTTACAAATTTGATCGGAACATTACTGCTATAAGCGATAAAGCGTATTCGGAAACGAAGCCGAGCTTTGAAAAAGGGCCGTCAGTGTTGTCATGTATAGTTTTAGCCATGGGGGCTGCCTGATCTACAATTAAGACTTGAGCGTCAGAAATAATTGTCAGGTCTGGGAACCAGACTAGGCTGCCGGCTGGAGGCACGGAACCAGTGTCTCCAGCCCGAGCGTTGACCCAAGAGATGCCGCAGTTCATCCGCTTGTGTGTCTCAAGCAGGAACAGCCCGGAAACGGCAGGAGGCCGCGGCTCGGGAGTCCAGAGCTGAACACCATTGACCCATGGCTGGGGCAGGGATAACGCAAACCCAGTGGTTGTACAGGTGGGATGCCGTTTGTAGATGCTGCAAAATCAAGAAAAACAATCACTTTCTTGTAGTCTGGTTCCCTGACAGCACTTCACTTGAAATGGAGCAATTTATAGACATCGGGAAATTGTAATAAGTTCAGGGAATCCGTCTAGCTGGCTTGTACCTGCTCACAGGTGTGTAATCGATTGCAAAGAAAATGCTAACTAACTAAATGATAAATTGGGAGCAGTACTTGAAAAAAGCCAGTTTTTTTCCATTGCTGGTCGATCGGCGGACCAGCGTTGGAAATTGATACAAAAATACCACTTTTTTTTGAAAAATGACAGCACACCCAGATGCCGAGATTTTGCAGGATGTTTAGACTTTAATTTTTGACTCTCGTTGGTTATTCCTTTAATTTTTAACTCTCGTCGGTTATTCTTTTGTGTCAAAGCGTAAGTAAAATTAGTCATAGTATGTTGGGTCAACTTCTGTCACAAGCCGCATGTTAAAATTTTTAGTGGATCAAAAAGTAAAACAAAAACTTATTACTAGAGGTGTATGTCTGTTTGAAACAGAACATAGGGCTTTTTTGCATTTTTTGTTAAAATAGGGCCTACATTTCAGAAACATTCTGTATTGTCGACGTCATGACGCAATTCTCACAATTGTAACATTTATCTGCCAATCCTTTTGTTAAAAAAATGAAATTTTTATGTTTTGTTTGTTTCGTTTGTTCCAATTCATGATACAAAATTACATGATGATGGTTATCATGACTTCAGGTAAAATTACCTGTATAACATGTGCATATCGGACTACTTTCCTATGCAATTTTAAGCCACTCGGACTGATAGTTTTTTTAATATGAGACTTTGAAAAATGCACTTCATGATGACGTCACATACCCTACGATGACGTCATCTTGACAACACTTGTAAGTGCACATCTTTGCATTGTGGTCTTGGTTTGTACCATGTTTGAAGTCAATCCGATGAAAGAAAGTGTCGAAACTTTGGAAGCAGAATGAAAATGTAAACATTAAAAAATCATTATGAATCAACCAATGACATCATGGTGACGTCCCAATGACGTCATGGTGACGCATACAGATTTTGCATACTAGTACCATTATCAAGCTATCCACCAAGTTTCATGACTATCAGACTTTCCATTATATATATAGAACTATGATTCATAATGTAATCTTTTCCTTTACTTTGCAGCCGCTGTTGTCATTGGTTGATGACTAATAAACACTACACGAACTATCAACTAAAGAGTTATACTTATTGATGACAACAGCGACAATCTAGACTCTCTGACACACTCTACCCCTCCCAATGGCTCACGTCAACTGCTCGGCTCCTGACTGTGAGGCATCCTGGCCTAGCAACACACCCCCAGAGGTGCTGCTCGCCTTGATCAACCTACACGCCCGCACCGCCCACCCAACCGTTCCTGCCCCTGCACCTACTCCCGCCTCATGCGCCGCCAAAGTGGAGAAGGTCAGGCGACCTACGGTCATGGCTGCCGGCACGAGTGAAGAATGGTCCTACTTCGAGCTACGTTGGTCCGAATACAAAGAAGCCACGCATCTCACAGGAACCGATATAGTCTACCAACTGCTTGAGTGCTGCGACGACCGACTCAGGAAAGACCTGACCAGAACATTCGGTGCCCTGACGTCGCAGGATGAACCGACCATCCTCAAAAACATCAAGAGCTTGGCAGTTCGCCGAGAGAACATCATGGTGGCTCGTGTGCAGCTCCAGCAAATGCGACAGGACCGCGACGAACCAGTGAGGGCCTTTGCCGCCCGCCTTCGTGGCCAGGCTAGCGTCTGTAACTACAAGAAGGACTGTACGTGCTCTCTAGTCGTTGACTTCAGTGACATCATGGTCAGGGACACCCTCATCCGTGGACTAGAGGATGAGGAGATCCGCCTGGATGTCCTCGGACAATCCAAACAGGACATGCATTTGGACCAAGTGCTTCAATTTGTCGAAGCGAAAGAGAGTGGCAAACGCTCTGCCGGCCGCCTCCTCGAGGGTGGTGCCACTGCCACTACGACTGCTGCAGCTGCCAGCTCCTACAAACGAAGGGAGAGATCCAAGCTACAGCCCCGCGACATTAAACCTCAGGTGTGTGACTACTGTGGCAAGGCGGGCCATGAACGTAACAAACAGGAGCGCGTGAGGAAGTGCCCCGCGTACAATCACACATGCGCGAAGTGTGGCATACTCCACCACCACGAGAGTGTGTGCCGCCAATCCCAGCGGAGACAGCAGCCAGCCACGCCCAAGGCACAGGAGTCACCTCACAATGCCACCGCAGTCTTCGAAACCCTGTGCTCTGTCGACGACGCCCCACCCATGGACGCGAATGCAATCACTCTAGAGCACCACATCTACAATCAGTTCTGCGACGCATGGGAGAGGCGAGGATCTGACCCCCAACCCATGGTGGACGTCTCTCTCAAAGCAACTCCTGAGGATGCTCGTGACCTCGGCCTCCCTACCCCCCTGCTCAGCACCACCTCCTCAGCCATCTACCCTGCTATGGCTGACACTGGCTGCCAGTCCTGCCTGGCTGGCACGAAACTCCTATCCAAACTGGGGCTTGAAAGGAAACACCTCATCCCTGTCACAATGAAAATGAATGCTGCCAACAACTGCCGCATCGACATAGCAGGTGCCCTGGTCCTCCGCATCTCTGGCACCTCCCAATCTGGAGAGAAACTCGAGACCCGGCAGATAGTGTACTTCACCGACTCATCCGACCGGCTGTTCTTGTCTAAGCAAGCCTGCGTCGCCCTGGGCATGATCTCTACCAGGTTCCCCACCATTGGCGAGGCAATCAGGCCCGACAGTGCCAGCGTCGCATCCTCTGCCACCTCCCCGACGCCCACACCAGCAGCCTGCCTCACGCCAACATGCGAGTGCCCACGACGCCAGATGCCACCGTCTCCCCCAGCAGACCTCCCATTCCCAGCCACTGAGGAGAACCGGGAGAAGCTTGAGACATGGCTGCTGGAAAACTACAAGTCGAGCACCTTCAATGTATGTGAGCACCAACTACTCCCCATGATGGCTGGCCCCCCACTGCGACTCATGGTGGACCCTGACGCTCGGCCTGTCGCCTGTCACACACCTATCCCTGTCCCTGTCCACTGGCAGGACAATGTAAAGGCAGGCCTTGACCGCGACGTCCGCCTCGGCGTCATCGAGCCAGTCCCAGTCGGTACACCTGTCACATGGTGCCACAAGATGGTGATCTGCCCCAAGAAGTCAGGCCAGCCCAGACGGACGGTTGACCTCCAGTCACTCAATCGTCACGCTGTTCGTGAGACCCACCACACACAATCACCATTCCACCAAGCACGTGCAGTCCCTCCCCAGACTCGCAAGACTGTGTTCGATGCATGGAACGGCTATCACAGCATTGCCCTAGCTGAGGAGGACCGCCACCTCACCACATTCATCACACCTTGGGGCCGCTACCGATACTGTGTCGCCCCACAGGGGTACATCGCCTCCGGTGATGGCTACAGCCGCCGCTTTGATGAGATTGTGTCTGACATCCCGAAAAAGACCAAGTGCGTGGATGATACCCTGGTATGGTCTGACTCCATCGAGGAGGCCTTCTTCCAGGCAGTTGAGTGGCTCGACACTTGTGGCAGACATGGCGTCACCTTGAACCCCAAAAAGTTCGCCTTCGCCAAGATGACTGTCAAGTTTGCTGGCTTTGAGATCACCCCGACCTCTGTACGCCCCTGCCCTGAGTACCTTGAGGCGATCCAGAATTTCCCAACGCCCCGTAATATCACAGACGTGCGCAGCTGGTTCGGGCTTATCAACCAGGTCTCCTATGCCTTCGCCATGACTGACCGCATGCTACCCTTCCGCAAACTCCTCAAACCTGGTACCCCCTTCTCGTGGACCGATGAGCTGGACTGCCTATTCGAGGAATCAAAGGCCCTCATCGTCAGCGAAATCCACAAAGGGGTGGAGATATTCGACAAGACCAAGCCGACCTGCCTCGCAACTGACTGGAGCAAAGATGGTCTGGGATTTTGGCTGCTCCAGAAGCACTGCGACTGCCCCTCCTCAAAACCCTTCTGCTGCAAGACTGGTTGGAGGGTGACTCTGGTTGGGAGCCGCTTCACTTCAGGTGCCGAGTCCCGCTACGCCCCAGTGGAGGGGGAGGCCCTTGCTGTCATCGATGCACTTGACAAGGCCCGCCACTTTGTCCTTGGCTGCTCTGACCTCATAGTGGCGGTGGATCACAAGCCCCTCCTGAAGGTGTTCGGTGACCGCTCACTTGAGGACATCCCAAACCCTCGCCTCCGCAACCTCAAGGAGAAGTCCTTGCGCTACCACTTCCGCATCGTCCACATACCTGGTGCACGCCACGCTGCAGCTGATGGGGTATCCCGCCACCCCGTGGGTAAAGGCGCACCGCTACAGCTCCCTGATGATGTCGCACCTGTGCACTATGACTCAAGCGAACCAACGACCACTGTGCTGCCACATGACTTCCTCACTGCTGTCCGCACCAGTGGCCCAGACCCTGTCGAAGTATGCAGTCAGTCTGCCACCACAGCTGCTAAGATGATCAAATCAGTCACATGGAATGATGTCCGCCTCGCCACATCCAGTGATCCAAACATGTGCAGACTGATTGAGATGATACAAGGGGGCTTCCCCACTCTCCCTGGTGACCTCCCCCGTGAGCTCCGGCCATACCACCAATTCCGTGAGAATCTGTCAGAGTTTGATGGCGTATGCCTTTACAATGACCGTGTCATCATTCCCTCGTCCCTCCGTGCCCGGGTCCTTGAAGCACTACACTCGGCCCACCAGAGCATCACCATGATGTGCGCACGAGCTCAGTCCTCATTCTTCTGGCCAGGTATGACCCCCGCCATCACCGATACACGGGCACGTTGCTCTCCCTGCAACCGTATGGCGCCATCACAGCCAGGCGCACCGCCAACGCCTCCCGTCCAGCCCGATTATCCATTCCAATGCATTGCCGCTGACTACTTCACCTACCGCGGCTGTCACTACCTGGTGGTGGTGGATAGGTACAGCAACTGGCCAATCGTCGAACAGGCAGCCAACGGCGCCAATGGACTCATTACTGCATTGCGCCGCACCTTCGTGACCTATGGAATCAGCGATGAACTGTCCTCAGACGGTGGCCCAGAGTTCACCGCAGGGTCCACCCGCGCTTTCCTCCGCAACTGGGGCGTGTGTCACCGCATCTCATCCGTCGCCTTCCCCCACAGCAACTGCCGTGCTGAAGTGGGCGTCAAGACTGTGAAGCGCCTCATCACTGACAATACTGACGCTGAAGGCACACTTAACACTGATGAATTTCAGCGTGCCATGCTCCAGTACCGCAACACGCCCGACCATGACACACACCTCTCCCCTGCTATGTGCGTCTTCGGGCGTCCCATCCGTGACTTCATACCCATCCACCCTGGGAAGTACAACCCACACAGCACATGGCGGGAGACACTCACATCCCGCGAGGAGGCACTGCGCAACCGGCACATGCGCGCTGCAGAGCGTCTCTCAGAGCACACCCGTCCCCTCACGCCACTGATTGTCAGCGACTGCGTGCGTATCCAAAACCAGACCGGACCGCACCCGACCAAGTGGGACAAGACTGGGGTTGTGGTGGAGGTGAGGCAATTCGACCAGTATGTCGTGAGGGTTGATGGATCTGGTCGAGTCACCCTACGCAACAGGCGATTCTTGCGGAAGTACTTGCCTGTCGTTCCACGTGCGCCCCTCCTAATGGCACCCGGCCCAACACCTTTGCTGCCGGGGTCGCATGCAGCTAGCCAGCACCCGAAAGCAACCCCTCTGGTGCAGGCCAACAACCGGTTACCACAGGACACCTCAGCCACACCACCTGCGATGCTTCCAGCCGTCTCCCAGCCAACCCGCACCAACCATCCTCCAACCCCGGATGGCTTGGAACCGACTCCCACCTCACCTGTGACACCCACCGTGGCCACCACGCGTCCACCCAATAGCCAGTCCCACCCAGGCTCCGTTCCCCGTGCACTCCGCGGCCTCCTGCCACACAATACTCCTGGTCTGAAGGAACACCTGGCCCCGACCGTGGATCTACCACCCCTGGACCGCTCCTTGACTGCCCCACGCCGATCCACTCGCTTGTCACGACCGCCGGCCAGGCTGCTTAGGGATGAACTATAGGACACCCATATACTCTGGACTTTTTTTTTCTTCTTCTTTTTTTTTATATAGCCAAAGTTACAGCTACAGTTTACTTCCTATAACCTATGCTTATTCTTGTTTCGATCTTTGCTTATTGTTCATGTTCACGCCTTTGCAATCTGTGCATTTCTTTAGGTTACTTAGTTATGTCTGTTACATTTGGAAACTTTTCTTCCTAGAATTGTTAGCCTTTGTTATTCCCAAAGACTTGGGGGGCATATAGAACTATGATTCATAATGTAATCTTTTCCTTTACTTTGCAGCCGCTGTTGTCATTGGTTGATGACTAATAAACACTACACGAACTATCAACTAAAGAGTTATACTTATTGAATATATGTTTTCAAAAATGGCTTATTTGATGACGTCATGATGATTTTTCAAAATTTTGTGCATATGTACCTATTACATTTGTAACTAACAAACCAAAAACAAAAAGAATTTTGAATTTAGCTAACTGCATTCATGAGATATGGCTTGAAGGTCCAAAAATTTAAAAACATAAAATCACACGATGTCAATATGACGCCATCTCAATTTTTACCTATAACACATCCCGGTCTACATACCGAATTTCAACCAAATCAGACTTAACAGTTTTGTATAGGACTTTAAAATATGCACATTTATGGTAACGTCACGTCACCCATGGTGACGTCATGATGATGTCACTCTTTAGGTCACAACTTTGCTATAGGGACTATGCCTATGCTGACTTTGGATAGGGCTCGCACACCTGCTGGTTGCTACCGATTGAAGTGAGATGAATCAATGAAGAACTCAGAGGAGATTATTCTCAGGTTCTGTGCCACTGCAGCTTTATTCATCAGACATAATGTAAGAGTGAGCGCGGGCGAACTGTTCACCTAATGTGCTTGCGCGCATACAAAGTAGTGCGCATGAAGTATCACAACATCCCTCCCCTTTTGAAAGTACAATTTCAGGAATAATTATTGGTGTACACATAAAACTGGAATTTACTTAATTAGCAAGCATTTACATGAAATGTGTATAAGATTTGAGGCTTTGCATGGTGGGGTATCGGTATCGTTTCGGTTTTGCGGTAACACCATGTGGTAATCACTACTGCTTAGAAGATATTATTTCTGAGAAGAACTTGTCCTGCTTATTATCAACTTGCTAAGTAGTTTTTGTTCTGTTTAGAACAGTCCTGCTGTAAGTTCTAAAAGAACTTGTCTTTGGTCTCAACGTTTCGACTAGCCTGCTCTAGTCATCGTCAGGAGACTGAAGATAGTTGGAGATGCTACTCCTTAAGTAGGATTGGTTAGGATTAGGAGTGCTTGCTGGGCATGCCCTGCTCGCTCGGGTGTGTCAGTTGGTTGTGAGCCATGGGCATTGTGTTGAGGGATGCCCGCTGAGCGTCCTGCTCGCTCGACTGTGTCAGTTGGCTGTGAGCCTTGGGCATTGTGTTGAGGGATGCCCGCTGAGCGTCCTGCTCGCTCAGGTGTGTCAGTTGGCTGTGAGCCACGAGTGTTGCAACTTGGAATAACTGAATGCCATATGTGGCTTATGAAGTAGCCGATATCTTGTGGGACAGTGTCATGTTTGTGGATCTCAATAGCTTCTCTGATACGACGGGTGTACCAGTGTTTCTCTGGGGCTATGATTTCCGCTTGTTCCCAATCAACAACATGATCCAGATCAGCAGAGTGTTTGACAATTGCCGATTTGTCAAGTTCCCCTCTGCGGCCGTGAGCTATGTGTTCTTTAAGCCTGGTAGTGAGGTCTCTGCCAGTCTCGCCAATGTACACTTTGCCACATGAGCAAGGAATTCGGTAAACTCCTGCTTGACTTCTCGGGTTGTGCTTGTCTTTGTGGGTGTACAATTTCGTTTCGAGTTTATTGCGAGTTCGGTAGTAGACCTTAATATTGGCTTCACGGAGGATTCGCTGGATCTTGTGTGATGCATGGCCAATATATGGAAGGACTGCAACCGGCATATCGGGTGTGTTCAGGGTCTGAGACATGCTCGAATCCGGTGCGAGGCTGTGATTCTTAGGTCTGTACCCATTGTCTCTTGGCACTTTATTGAGGTGCTTCAGTTCGGATTGTAGGTGTTCATCATCACTGATGATATGTGCCCTTCGAAGTAGGGTGCGGTTCACCGAGGTTTTCACTGATGGTGGGTGAAATGAACGAGAACGACCGACTCTCTGGCTAGACGTCTTGTCTTCTCTATACCCATATGGCCTGTATGGAGCTGTTGTAAGATATCCGTCTGAAGTGAGTCTGGAATGATGACCTGTCTTCCTTTGAAGATTATTCCCCAGGAGATACCAAGCTCATCCCTGTATGGCCAGTAGACCCGTAGGTCTCGAGGTAGTTCCTTGACGGAGTCTGGCCAGCCACTGTATATTATCTGACACAGTGCACTTAGTACAGGGTCTCTTGCTGTTTCTCTCTGCAGTTGCTCTTGCTTAGACTGCCCAAAATGCACAAGGTCCATGCACATGGCGTCTTGGCCTTCATAGACATCAAAACTGCCGACCAGTCTGTCTAGGGGTATGTCATCACTCTTTGTCGGGTTTGGCAATCTGCTCAGGGCATCTGATAGCGTCATTGTTTTCCCTGGTCTGTACTGTACGTCAAAGTTGTATCCTTGCACCTTAATTAGCAAGCTTGCAGACGAGGTGGTGCACTCGAGAGGGGTTTCTTCCAGATCATCTCAAGTGGCTTGTGATCAGTGTGGAGTGTAAACTCTTTCCCGAAGAGATAGCTATGGAACCTGGTGATGCCGAACACTAGGGTTAGTGTTTCTCTCTCTATGTTAGAGTAGTTGGCTTGTGCCGGGGAAAGACTCTTCGACGCAAATGCTATCGGCCTGTTGTTTTGAAGGAGGCAGGCTCCCAGACCCTTCTGTGATGCGTCGACTTCCAGCACAGTGTGTATCTCTGGGTTGTAGTACTGGAGACACGCTTCAGTGGTGATGGAATATTTCAAGGCTTCGAATGCTGCTTGATGGTCATCCTGCCACAGATATGGCACATTCTTCTTCAGGAGATCCCTGAGGGTCGCTGCTTTGTCTGCCAGGTTAGGGATATATGCAGAGACGTATGTGATCAGGCCTAGGAATTTTTGCAGGTCTTCCTTGTCCTGAGGTGTTGGAATGCTGTGGATGTCCTCAATTCTGCCTGGGTCCGGCCGGATGCCGGTGTCGGAGTACAGTGACCCAAAGAAGTTGATTTGGTTGGTCTTGATGTGGCATTTGTTGCTGTTGAAAACTAAGCCTTCACGGCTGGCTATTTGAAGTAGATTCAGGAGGTTGGCATCGTGTTCTTCCTCAGTACGGCCATATACAGCAACATCGTCAGCAATGCCGACGCATCCTGGAACCTGTTCTATGATGTCGTCCATGCACTGCTGGAAGATGTCTTGGCTGATGGAGAGACCAAATGGAAGGCGCTGGAAACAGTACCGGCCAAATGGCGTTCGAAAGGTGGTCAGCTCTTGGGATTCTTCCTCGAGCTTGACGGCCCAATACCCAGCTTTAGCATCAAGCTTCGAAAAGAATTTGGCTTGAGAAAATGCTGGGTTGAGTTCCTCCAGTGTGGGTATTTTGTGCGGACATCTCTTGAGGCTCTGGTTCAGCCGCTTAGGATCCAGACAGACCCTAAGTGTCCCATCTTGTTTCAAGTTCGTGGTTATCGAACTACACCAGTCGGTGTGATGGGTGACCTTTCTAATTACACCTTGCTGTTCCATCTTGTCAATCTCTATTTTGAGCTTCGGCTTCAGGTGTATGCTACACTTCCTGGGCGCGTCAATGCTCGGTTTAGCATCCTCCTTTAGATGAAGAGTTGCTCTGGCTTTGAAGTTTCCAATTGTGTCAAATTGGTTGGGGTACAACCTCACGAGGTCGTGGACCGACTTGATGGTGTCATGTGACAGATTTTGGGGTTCACCTACTCCTGGTTGTTTGGGTGATGCAGGGGGTTGAGGTGAGGATTCAGTGGAGTGGATGGTGACCACTTCAAGCTCGCAGCACATGGGCAGGCCGGCTATGGCTGGTCCAGGGACATCTACGACGTAGAATCTGTTCTTTGTCCACTTCGGTGTCTTGTAGCGGCATAAAAGCTCAATGCACCCTAGGCATACAATCTCTGTACCGTTGTACGCCGTCAGCTTGGTCTTCACAGGCTGGACGAAAGACTTCCATCGACATCCATACATCTGTTTGATCGTACGGAGTGGCAACGTGTTTCCTCCGGCTCCAGTGTCTACTTTTGTGATTAGTCGGTGTGTGCCGATGAGGTCGGGGCAGATAACGTCAAGCGTTGTGTATGCCTCCCTGTTGTTGTCTATCGAGCTCATGCAGAGGTTCGAGACAGTAACTGTGTGGAATACTGTTTCATATTCCTCTGAAGCTTCTGCTGAATGGATGGGTTGTTCATCTCTGTTGGTGTCACTTGGCTTCTGCTTGCCGGCATTGGATCGACTTTTGGATCTTGGTCTGCGAGTTGTATTTCCTCGCGATGGGCTGCGGCCACGTCTGGACGGAGATTTGCCCTTGCGTTTACCCTGGCTTCGGGTCTTTCTGCAGAATTTGGCCCAATGGCCCTTGGAACCACATGATTTACATGTGTCCCGGTAGGCAGGACACCGTCTTGGTGGGTGGGATAGACCACAGTTGCCACAGGTTCTGCCAGTGGGTCGGAAAGCATGGACAGCTGTATGTGACGCCTCCAACGTCTCAAGGCACTTTTTGCCAGCAAGGATGGCTTCGTACTTCCGTCCCTCTTGTAGCATGTCATCGATGCTAAAACCAATGGGTTTGTCTAGAAGATCTTTCTGGAAAGATTCAGATGTGGTAGACGCAATCACTAATTTGATGATGCGTTCCGTCATTTCCTCTGGTCCGAAGTTACATTCGTGTGCCTTTGCTCGGCATCTGTTGACGAAGTTGTCCAGGGATTCATCTGGTTTCTGGCGATACCGCATAAGCTCCAGGCGATGTATGCGGAAGTTCACTTTGATGTGTAGCTGCTTCTCGAACAACTCCCATAACTGGTTGGGGATCAGTTGTTCTTCTGCTGACAGGTCGAAGAATTTATCATTTTGAGGCCTCCAGTTCCGACTGCTATTTGTATCTTAACAGCACGCTTGGCAGGATCGGTGATTTCCTGGTCCCTGATGCTCGGGTCCATCCGTTGTTTAAAAAGCTTAAACTCTTCTGCGATGTCTGTGGCACCCCAGTTCATTTCTGGGAACTTGGCCATGATGCAGGGCTGTGGGATAGAAATCTCTGGGATACAATTCAATATGCTACAGCACACGAAATTGTAAACAATAGCAACTGCAATGTAGCTTAAAGGTAAGTGCTACGATTAGTGATCACAATAAATCACAACAATATAATTATTTCAATAATAATTTTGACTATTCAACAATATATTTGTCACAACACATATTATTGTTCATATATGAAATGTCCAGAGTTCTTTTGGTGAGCAGTCCTTTCTCCAAGAATGTCCAAACACAGTTTGTCCTGCTTTTCCACAGAAATGAGCGATGTACTGTCAGATTTCCAACTTGACTTGATGTCCCGTACAGGCCTCCGTAGATATGATTGATGCACAGTTCCGGCACTAGTGATGAATACGGCGAATGTTCACTGTGATGAGCGGGAAGCGCACAGTTCCGGCGATGATGCGGAGTGATAGGGTCAAAGGTCACACTTGGTTCACAGGGCTTGTGATGTTCATGGAACTATTTGTTCATACGCACAGCTACAAGAATGTGTGCACAATAGCGAAACAATGTTTAACAATATGAAGGTGATTCAAAGGTGTACATTGTTACGTGAACTGGCTGGGTGGGGGGGGGGGGGGGCTGATGATCACTCCCGTAGATCAGACTTTTGACAAAGTTATTGTAGTGACTTGCCTTGGTCACGCGATGGTGCGACGGGCTGGTCCCTGACCGGTCGACCGTGTGTACGGGTCGAGTAAGCTCGGTCGAGTCCCGGTGCGGTCGCGTCAAATCGGAGCTGGATCAGCTTTCACTCAGCTCCACGAAAAAGACGAAAAAGTCCTCTGTCGCTATGATGCCGATGGTCGACTCTGGGCGAGGGGTTTTCTCTTGTCCACAGCACGGTATAGCGGTCCGTCTCAGCGTTGGCTCGGTGATGGCTTAGGCTTGGCTCAGTCCGGCGATGACTCTGGGCTAGGCTACGCACGCAGCTGAGTTTCAGTTACGTTGCGTGCGGTGTGCAGTGGGCTTGGCGACGGTGGGTGTGCGGCATACAGTGTGTGATGTGGTGCGCTGAATCTACGCACGCGGCGAGTACACATATGGATATGTACAGTTCACACTGGCGATCACAGCGGAAACGTTGTTGTCGCGGAGACAATTTCTGCTACTTTCCGGTAGTTTTCAGTTACTCTGCTTAGTTGAGAGTGATGGGTGTTCTCTGGCCTTTTTCACCACCGCTGCCACCATGAAGTGAGATGAATCAATGAAGAACTCAGAGGAGATTATTCTCAGGTTCTGTGCCACTGCAGCTTTATTCATCAGGCATAATGTAAGAGTGAGCGCGGGCGAACTGTTCACCTAATGTGCTTGCGCGCATACAAAGTAGTGCTCATGAAGTATCACAACACCGATGATCACTTTGTGTACAAAACAAACACGTGCAACATACACACGCCCGGTGATTTTGTTTCAACAAGTCAGATTTTTTCATTCCTCATAATTTACACGTAAATTTTTTTTTAAATATTCCTCATAAATTGGCAAGATAGTTAAATCATGTAATAAACTTACATATTTTCCCATTGTAATTGGGATTGGAGTCAAAATTACACCGTGTTTTGCTGTTTGAAATGTCCCTTTTTGACTCTGAGTACGAAATGTCACGTTTGTGGACCATGTGGCGACGTAGAGACCAGTCCATGTGTTCAAAGAACTCTGTCTCGACGGTAGTATCGCATTGCAGACGTCAAGAATGTCATTCAACCATCCACCTTCCATGATAATCAGCTGACGTGTTGCAAAGTTACAATTCTTTTTGTTTTTCCCAATACTTTTCCTTTACGAAATAATTTAATAATAATAATGGAACCTTGACAATTTAAATTATTGACATCGAAGCTTGAATTTCTTTTTTTTTTAAACCGTCAAAATATGATTTCATTTTAGAGTTATAGATTTGTGTCGCTATGGATTTTCATCATTGCGCCTTCTGTCTGACATCACTCGTCATGTAAGCATCACAGTTTCGTTCCCAGCGCGCGATAATGTAAATGAAAACGGAAAATTATTATGTTTGAGATTGAGTGCATCCAAAACATTGTCACTTGATGCGTATTATTGTCACGTAATGTATATCCTACACTGGTTCCCTTCATGACCAGTACAGTCAGAATACAATCCCGCACCAAACAACACGGCAACACAGAACATGTGTGCATGATATCACTCAGTTCATCAAAATGACCATGAATTCTCGGATCATCCGATTTGGATCCAATGGCTTCAAAGAATTTTAAGATCATGGCAAGAGGTAGAGAGTCCAGAGGTTTTGGCCGTATTTCTGTAACCACGCAAAATTAGTCAATTTCAAACTGTGCTTATATACATGTAATAAGTATCAATATGGCTCTAAAAATACAAATAAGTATCCTGGTACCACGAGGAATACCAGTTTGACTCCTATTATTAAAACATTCATTCAGAACTTTGCATTCATTTGGATGGAAAAACGAATTCTGAAATCGCACTTTCCATATTGACCATTTGCGCCAAACATTACCTTGTGAGCCGGAACTTTCATTTAAATCACCGTGTAAAAATAAAATCTACTTGATAAATCGTAACTGTTTTTAATCACATCTTTATGGAAAAAAAATGGTACGGACTAGTACACTCGATCGTACCCAGAAAGTTCTGACTTTTACTGAAACAGTGGCCAATAAAAAGAAATGATTAAGCTTGCCGCACCTTACCGCAAATCATTTTTAAAGGTCAGGGTACAGAGGCCAAACGAGAAAATTTTGTACAACACTGCAACCAGACAATCTATTACCACATGTTACTGTATGCAGATGGGATTGGTGCCAGACTTGTGTAGTTTGGCACGCGGTAACAGTTATAACGCTTGCACGCACGTGGAAAGCTGAAGCGCAGGCTAGGCGAAGATGCTACGTACGTGAGTACGTTCAATGCAACCGTTTCCAGTTCATTCGTGCGTACATTGTATATGCGTTCGTTTCACGGAACCCACTGCGGCAGAATCTCGAGGGTTTGATACGGTAAAAAATCAAAATTAATTGGAATAGAAAACACATAAAAATGTGCGGCCTCGAGCCGGCCTCGGCGAATCGGAAGGCTTCGAGGCCTTGCACTCCGAGGCCAAGGCCGAGGCCATGAAAATCGGCCTCGAGGCCGGCCTCGAGACCTCCAACACTGGTACAAATGATATGTAATGTTAGGCCATAGGAATTGTGTAGGAAAATTATTACGCATAGCCATACATTAAGGCATGAGATTTGCACCAAAAATGGGATACAATAATAACCCCAAAATGAGAGGAACTTTGTTTTATAACCTAAATGCATTCCCAAGTTATCTTTGTTAAGTTTTTGTCAAATTTGGGCATTCAGAATTGGACTTAGGCCCAGGCCAATTTTACATGTAAACTTATGCTGTTTTTTGGGGGTCACTCATAGTGTGTTGGTCATTTTTAGTGTGCAAGTACATTTTTAACATCCATTTTATTGCATAGTATGATTGTTAACAACTCAAAACCAACTGAAACCAATAGTATTTTTGATAAACAATGGAAAAAAAGTTAAAGTTTACCCAAGTGTTTATTTTCACTTTAACAGGTGTTTAAATATGCCTATTTATTCAATATCACAAAAATTTACCATTTTCGTACACATTTCCTATACAAAATAATGTCATTTGATCCACATATATTTGGCCATAACTCTGGATTGCAATGGTCAATTGTGGCCATTTTACCATCGTTTGTTTTCTTTTGGGTGGGCTTTGCATGAAAGTAATCTCTTGAACAAATAAAATCATTAAACGAAGTTCTGTAGCCATACTTTGAGTTTGAACGATGTATGACAAAAATGAATGCCAAATGTTTCATGTAGAAGTGTCGCAGGATATTTGGCAACAAAAAGAAAGAAAAAATCAGAACCCCCCAAAAAGAGGCTTTTTCGAAAATTTGCTCCAAATTTTAAAGTCTGGTGCTGCCACTCATTGCGATGCCTTATTTTCTTCTTTTAATTTTTTTTATTTTTACAGCAATTGTGAATGGACAAGTCAATGCAATGCTGACGTCACAGGAGGGAATCCTTAGCTTGCACCATGAGTGGAGACAACAATGAAAATCAACAGCAAAATGCTTCAGACAGCTGTTTGTCTGCTTTTATGAAGCGCATTGTACTTCCTATTGGTATGTGTATATTAAATTATAAATACACTCCTTGAAAACAAAGCAAGAACCAGAATTTTGTTTTCCACTCCCCTTCCCTCAAATGCAACATGAAGAGTCAAGAAGTTTAAATTAAAGGGCCCATGCGTTGTAATTTTTCAACGCAATCCTTGAAAATGCACAATTGGGTCTCATTTAGCCATGATTTCTATTTTTTCAAATATATTTTCAAGGGTATTTTGGGTTTTTTTATGCTAATGAAAATTGCCATATTCATGAGCAAAATTGTGATGTCATTTCAGGTAGAAACCTCCGACCTACAGCTGTTTCTGCACAATAAGTTGCCAGAGTTGTTGATACTTTGCTGTTGTAGATTTTCTTTTCTTTGGTGATTTGTTTCGTCAGTACATGGCAGTAAGCCAATGCAGTCATGTGGTTGCTAAGGCCGAAAAAAAAGTACTTCTGCTTCCAAGACATGCCTTTCAAAAATAGGGTCGGTCGGTCAGAATTTTTTTTTTTCTGAAGTGTGTGATGCACTGTGCATGTGTGGCGCGCGGCCGACAGACGTGGTTTTTACGGTCGAAAATTTCGGGAAACATGCTGCATGTATCACTCCAAATACGAGTAGTGCGATCTCAAAATGAACTCTTGAACACGGAATATACATACACAGACAAGCTAGATCATTCTGTGAATTAACTTGCAAAAATGTTCTTACTCCATCGGTGTTTTCTAGGCATTTTTACGATGTCGAATCTGACCAGTTGACAGTGCACCGGCTTGTAATGCATAGCCATTATGTTAATGTTACCACATTTTCATCATGTTTTCTAAATTGGCCCCTGCACGGCGCGGCGGGAACCAGTCGTCGCTGCATTCAGCTAGGTTTAAGCACGTGATTATAGTCACCGTGACATCGAATTGCGAAGTAGTTATATCGCGAAGTGAATTTGTAAAAATAACGGAGATTTGTTTTGAAAAAATAGCGAATGTAAATAAGAAAACAAATAAATACAAGCATTTCTTTTACGCAAAAGGGTTGTTGAGAGGTATTTTGTGGAGGCAGAAAAGACAACAAGATTAAATTTCTATTTATTCAATCATTTGTTTTGTTTTGTTTGGAATTGCCGATAAATTTGTTTAGGGTTGCAGCCTAAAAATAGGGTCGGTAGGGTAATCGGAAGCAGAAGTAATTTTTTTTGGCCTAAGGCAAAAGTGTCTGCCGTTATTATGGAAAGCTAATCTGATAAACTTAGATGCTATAGCAGAGCAGTGAAATTCATGCACCACAAAAAAATGGCCTTTTGAACGTTGTGTTTCTCAGAAAATATGCTCAATATGATTGAAATGTTAAATTATAACAGAAGAAGAAATTCTTAACTTCATGTTAGTGTAGAGAATTTTCACAAGCCATGTGCATTGTTCAGCAAAGCGCCTTAGGCACTACGGTTGACTGATTTTGGCAACACAATAACGTATGGTAGATTAGCATATTCAGTAGTGTCACTCCACGTGTCTTGGCGCGGGTCTTGGTATCAACCAATGGAAGTTGGCAAAAAGGGTGATATTTATCAATTAATAACTCTTGAAGGAGGCTTTTCTCCAAATTTGTATTGCACACCAAAATGGATAGGAACCTTATTAATATTTGTGAGGCTTGAAAAGATTGACAGATATTGCAAACGCCAGTGCATGCAACACTTTAAAAAATGCACGTAGCCAGCCAGGGGAAATTCCCAAAATTATTGGTAAGAAAATGTTTTGACGTAGACGTAATTATTGTAAACAACAATAATCTCTTCTTTTGGGTGATTTCCTTGAACGTGTTTAAGTCCCCCACATTCGGCAACCCTTCACCTACTTTTCAGCCAAATTTATGTACACCTCGTTTCCCCCCCCCCTTTTTTCTTGGTTAAATATCACAATGTAATCGTTGTTCACACGATTTTCCATAAAGTTTTAATAGGGTAACTGTACCAGTATGCAACTTGATGAATTTGAAGCTCATCAATACTGAAGTTTGGCAAAACTACTGGATGATATCTTGAGACAAGATAAATGCACGCAACTCATTGAGCTCCATTGGCATGACTTTTCCAATATCTTAGATTTCCAACCAGAACCAACCACAGTGTGGCCTCAAGGCACCACCTAGTCAGTTACCCCCACAGTGTCACCCAATGAGCCGAAACGTTAGGCAACCCTTCGCCTAATGTTTAGTCCAATTTACGGACACCTCACTTTCCCCATTTTTCACTTGATTTCCCATTTATTTTTGTTAGGATTACTGTATCAGTAAGTAACTGTGTGAATTTGAAGCTCATCAATACCGATGTTTGGAGAGACTACTTCATGATATCTGAGGAAAGGTAAATGCGCGTAACTAATAGGGTACAATGGCAGCCGTTTTTTTATCTACATGTACATTATGTCATCATAATCCAGTCTCCAATATGCTTTAGAAAATATTAATGAAGTAAGGATGTAAGTAGAATCTCAAAAATAAACTTCTCAAAAAACATGGGAATAAATACGTATATCACACAGCAGGTATTAACGATTTATGCAAATTAGGCACCCTTCCCAAAAGAATTGTTGGTGTCACCCCTTCTAAATATCTTCTCTAGGTCTGTAAGTATCTGCCAAATTTGGTGCTTTGGACCAGTCGGTCACGATTCCTACCATATGCCACCTGACTATTCATGTTGTGAAAAAGAACATTTATGTCAAATTTTACTTGGTAAATATGGTGGCAATGATAGCTCAAATTCATATTTCTCATAGGAATAAGAGTTCAACCGAATCATACATGTATTTCATCTGCACCACATCACAGGTTCAAGCACACATGCGAGCAACTGACAACAGCAACATTACAAATAACACTCTAACATTAATTGTTTTCTAGAAAACAATATCATACTTTATTGAAACCTTGTTCAAGTTGAGTTTTTTATTTACACGTGTACATATAATTATTACATAGGGGAGAGGATTTTCATCATGTTTACAATCAAGTTGAAGAGCTTGACAGCATCCCGAGCAGTGTAGCTACCGGTACTCTTCCCACCCAAGTGAGGGACAGTGTTTTCAAAACACTTAATCTGGATCCATCTCAAGTGAAGAGTGTGTGCAAAAATCCTGACAGGTACAATATGTATGATACTGAATTCTCAGATATTCTCAGATTTCTCTTATATTAAATAACACTGCCCCGTCTTTGTTTATGATTATTAAAATAAAATATAACACAAGTTCTTGTATTGGTATTTTGAAACCAGGCCTTTAGTTAGCATATGACTAAGATTTACTCCAAAACAATTACTCCAAAAATCATTGTCCAAAGATGTCTGAAAACAGATTCACTCGTTTGGATCTTGCAGTGGTGAGGAACTAGTATAGTAAACTCATCCTACCGGTACAAGTACAGTAGGTGAATGTCTGTTTAAGTTGATGGTCAATGTTACCCACTACAAATCATAACCCTGTATTGAAGAGCTCAAAAGAAGTTCATGTGTCAGACGGCACATAATAAATGTACAATATGCTGGGTACCACTTGTTACCAAAGTCATAAGAATGTGGTCATCAAAGCCTGCATATGGCGTGTGGTGAACCAGTCAGAGACTAGTTACATGAAAGGCATTTCTACACAATGCATTCACGTAGTTTAAAGTAATCTGGTAATGGACTATGCATTCATCATTTCACTGTAGCTTAGAATACATGGGTCATTCCACCGGGTTGGGAAGCAGTGCATGTTACATCCATATATTTGGTTATACTATTAAAAGTATCAATGCATTCTAAACAATTGCTCAAGATAATATTTGTCTTAAGGTGTTTCAATACTTGAGAAAGTTTGAAATCATTTGGAAGTATTTTGACAAAAATATGAGCAAAAATGTATTAATTCGGATGTAACATTGACACCGTGTCAGTGTTAGGCCTACATCCAAATAGTCTTTTTTTGCCATTTTTTACCCGTATGTAAAATATTACCCAAACTGACATTGCATATTTACAACTGGACACCTAAGCACTAAGAAAAGCTTCATATGGAGAACTTTGCCACCCATATGTGCAGAAAATCAAAGCCCTGCATGCTCTGCGGTCACACACAACGGTGCATTGACCCGGCGACCTGCACAGCCCCACTGCGTTGACCGGACTATACATAAACAGCAGGTCGATCCTCAGAACAAAAGCGATGTCTGATTTGACAAGAAAAGTGCCCCTTGTTATTCTCAACCAATCTAAACGGTTGTTACATGAATGGAAAGCTTATTGTGTTATCTTTCAGAAACCGTGCGAGGTAATTGTATGCGACCGGGTTCACACGTGTGCTGTTCGAAGAAGTAAACCCGCACCCTCAAAAATCGGGGAAATGTGCCGTGACCTCCATAGGAAACGCGAAATTTTCACTGAGTTGCCCGTTTTTCAATGAAAAAGTGCACATAGTTGTTCGCCTTTGATCATGAAGAAATTATATTTATGTGAAAGAGGAAAATCTGTATTTTGTGATGCGATGCGAGGAAGTAAGATAAACCAACACACTTTCCGCATATTAACGAAAATTTGCCTAGACATGAGCCAGTCTTCCCACGTAAACATAGCTCCACTAGTGGCGAGTGAGCAAATGCTCCCTAGTTCTCCATATGTTGTTTTGGTATAGTCAGGATTCAAATATAGTAGAAACAATACCTCAAGTGTGGATGTACTGGTGTAAAAATCACTTAATGGAAGTGTGACATTGGGTTTTACACCGTGTCAATGTTACATCCACACAACCAAGCTATCATTTCTGCTCCATTTGATACCTGACTACCGTAACAAAAGCTTTTCTTATTGTGTTGCATGTACATAGTAAGAAGTACGCAAAGTGAATTTGGGTGATGTTTCGCACAATTTTTTTTAAAAAGGTACAAATATCACATTTGGACGTAACACTGAGACGGTGTCAATGTTACATCCAAAATGACATTTTTTGCTCAAATTTTTGGCAAAATACATTGAAATCATTTCAAACTTTCTGCAGTCGTGAAACACCCAACAACAAATATTATGTAGAGCAACTGCTAGCAAGGCATTCATGCTTTTCTTAATATGGTCATATGTCACACATTGTTCCCCAACCCGGTGGAATGACCCACATACCGTAATTTCCTGCGGATAAGACGCGTCTTATCTGACTTTCTAGACCACAAAAACATCGCTGCGCCTTATCTACAGGTGCGCCTTATCTGGTGTCGCTTGAGTTCAAAGTGACGGTCTTTGTGTGAAGAATTCTTTCAATGCCGCAATCAATAATGCGGTCAACCAAGGCTCAACTCTCCAGACATTGTGACCGTATTTTCATTCCAACAATGCCGCGATGTGTTGATCCCCCATGATCGTGCTTTCATTCCAACAATGCCGCAATGCGTTGATCCCCCTTAGTGATCGTGCTTTCGTTCCAACAATGCCGTCATACAAACGTTTTTCTTTGTGGCCGTTTTTTTCATTCCGAAAATGCTGCAATCAGAATTACTTAAACGTTTGGAAATCGCATTCACTCAAGTTCTATTGTGTGAACGTTGAGGGTGTTTATTGTACAGGATATCTTCGAAGTCTGCTTTAGACTTAGGATAATATGAAGTACTAATGTTTATTTGTTGCACTTTCGTTTGTTTCATTAAACGTTCAAATCGTTAATTTATTAATTGCCTCTTTTTAGACGTTTGTTTTAAAAAGTATTATGGGAATTTGTATTATCTTATTATAATAGTAGGTCAGGATTTTTATTTTAAATATGGTAATAGGAGTTTTGTTTTTATAAGAAATTTTTATATTTAGGATAATATTAAGTCAACAAGGTTCCTCCATTCACCGCGTGTTGGTGTTGCTCAAAGGTGTGCGGTTGGTTTTTTCTGCAAGCCTGAAGATCAAGATGAAATTCGGCGTATTCTTTCCACCAGCAACCTGACATATAGCTTCAAATAAACTTTGAAGAGTCCAACAAAACAAACCGTCCTTATCAGGACGACCAAACAAGAAAAGAGATGGTTCATGTGTCTGTTTCGTTTATTTTATTAGTAAGATATCAAATAAGTTTAATGATCTTGAAAACAAAACTAACACTAAGAGAAGCGATGTATTAAACAAATATCTTATGAACGTGATTAACAAATTATAGGTTTGAAATAAAGGAAAAGAACTTTAAATACAAAAAAACATTACAACAATTTTTAAAAAATATAATAAAACATTTTTGTTACGTCTCCCCCGGTGTGACGGGATTATTTTCGTATGGTATATACATATAGGCGACGCTAGTTTTTGTATTAGTCACCGGTAGAGGGCGCAACATCTGGCTCGGAGGGACTGGGCAAGTCTACGAATCTGATCCAGCGTGCGTGTTGCAATATCTTCAGACAGCGCGTGGACCATCGTTTCTGGCCGCTGATTGGGCCGCACTGCATTAACAAAAGGCCAAGGAAGGCCAGGATCGGACACCGCAAGCAAGCATGCACAGCGCGCGTTGGCTGAATGGATGAAGGTCGGTATCAATTTACATTGGTCTTTTCTTTATGGCTCTACATGTGACCAGCCAATGTGGTTACGGTTTGATTCATCCTCCGAATAGTGTGATCGTTCTAAGGCAACACAATGGCCCCTTTGTGGCGATGTACCGACACCGGATGACACCTGGTGTTCTTCTGTGTGCGGTCAAACATGCGTCTTATGCGGCGGTGCGCCTCATCTGTTGGCGTTTGAATTTTTTTGGGGTGATTTTAGGGACCTGCGCCTTATCCGCCGCGCGCCTTATCCGCAGGAAATTACGGTACATAAAGTCTCTAAGTATTTCCAACCCCAGTCCCCTTGCTGAGCTTGAATGTCACAATATTGATGAGTTTTAATCCCAGATATTTACATGTTTGTGTTTAAATATGTTTCATCCAGGCCAAACATATTCATCAACCATGCGAAGCCTCTCAAGAAAGATAAACAAAGCTTATGAAATTGAAGAACCTCGATGGCTACTCAGTGGACTGCATAAATGAGCTACACAGGGAAGGATGCAGCTAGGGCCAGGAAAGCAAGCATTTATTACAGGTTTGTAATCCAAGTAGGGTTCACTACTGCACTGTCTGTGTCACCTGTGACAAGATTTTACTCACACCTACATGTGGAATGATTGTGATAAAGGCAGCAACAAGAAGCTGTTTAAGCAATTGCCAAATGAAACAAATAGGATGATTTTGGTTGTGAATGCTAACGACAAACAAGTTCACAGAAATGGCTATGTGGAATTCTCTATGCTGAGTCCATTAAAACAAATCAACCTGGCTGGATTTGTTGATCAAAAGTGGACAAGGATGGCAAGTGGAAATTGTATGAAATCTTAAAATGTAGAAACACGTACTGCCTCATTTTGGGGACTGGAGAACTTTCATTTCAGTGATGTGTCGTTTAGAACTTTAGATGTGTATATTTGTTTGAATTGATCTTCACTTAAAAACAATAGAACTTGCATTATGTACATAAAAAACAGGTTTCCTAAATGACTGCTTTATCCATAATATAGATGGGTCCCAAGCCCATCCCTAGATCAAGACTTGGAATGCCAGTGTCAAAATTACACATGCATGTATTGAGTGAGAACCCTGTGCGAGAACCCCTGAAGAGTCAGGACTGTAAACTAACTTGTTATAAACACCTGTTTGTCATGTTTATAGTGTACACCTTAATACATGCCAGCGGCCCGACCACATTGTAGCCGAGTCCTTCACAATTCAGCTTCTCAGCTGCCAGTAAAGATAATTAGTCTCCAAAATGTTTCTAATTTTATGTATATTTTTTTGATAATGTTGTATAATCCTCGCAGCGGATTTAGTTTAGCATTCATTAGAACGCAGGGTTTGAGATCAAGATACGTACAACAAACAGTTCTGCGATGTCTCTCTGATGAACTTTTATTCGATGAACCTAGAGTCTAACGGACTCTACAGACGATTAATGGACGGTCCTTGACGGAATTTACAACCGGTCCATGACAGACAGACCCCTGTACATTAAGAAATAATGCAAACATGGGTTTAAAATACTACTACAGTCCTACAATAGATCACAACACACAGTTCAAAGGTCATAGTACTGGTAACCAAACACTAAAACAGTACATCAGCTGGTGCTCAATAGATGGAATGTGACAGGTTACATAACACTGTTTGGGCTAGACAGAGATTTGTCCTTGTCCCCAATTAAAGTACCAGGAGCAAAACATTGACTGTACCATAAGACCAGAAACATAGTGCATTAGCTACAGCACAACTTGGAAAACAAGATCAAATAAATACACTGTCTTGACTTATCAATTGGAATTGAGTAAACATTGTTTCCAAACATACAGTACTCAATATCTGGGATTTAATTGTGGATCAAGAACACAATGAATCAAGAGCTAACCTGGATAAAGTTAAAGAACAGCCTGTACAGCTACATGTACATCATCTTCAACACCATTTGCGTAGCTGGAAGCTATATACAATAGAATGAAATAATTCTTGAACAAATGGTTCCATAATATTATCAATGATATATTAATTAGGATACGTGTTCAATTCATATTATCAATTTAAGTTGAGTGCCAAACTTTTTATTGTAAATTTCTTAGTTCAAGCATGGTTCGAGTCAATAAAAGGGCAGCAATTATTCACACAATAATGGCTCAAGATGCAGATAACTTTGTGCACAGAAATGCAAACAAATGATTGAAACCAAGAACCACCAAATATAAGAATGAACTTCAGTCAACACCACAACTACAGAACACAAAAAGCTCTCAACTAGAAACTAAGTCTCAAAATTACAACTCAAAATAAGTGAAGAACTCACCCCTCTATGGCTATGACATTGGCTTGGCTTCAGTGGCCTGCTGGATGTGGGTGCAGACTGGTCTTTTGGCCCTGATGCGGGATCTTAAATACCTACATTGGTTGGGTGATGGACACTTCCATCCATTTGCCGATTGGCTAAATATTAACTTGATCACTCCTTCCCCGTGAAATAATTTGAATATAAACTTTTTGATTGGCTAGTTTTTCAGGGAGTCCTGGGTGAATCTGCTGACCAGCAAGATTTCTTCCAGGTTCCAACAATCATGAAACCAGCCACATTTGTGATTGCTGCATCGGATCATATAGGTTCTCCAGTATTGTTGCCACATCGATATATCCATCTTCAACACTATCACCAACATCCTAAAGCAGCTCATCCACTAAGCAGTCTGGTTGTGCATGCTGGTGGGCACAAGCAGTACTGACTTCCCTCAATGCCGAACATCCGGCTGAATGCAAGCAATTTCTCTTGTTAATCCTGGCAGCCAGACTGTCTGTTCATCAGGTAATGAAGGAAAGCTAGCAGGCACCTCGCGTGAATTATCAGTACCCCGGTACCGGTATGTGCAAGCTTCATGGCCAAAATTGTTGCATGAGGCAGTGGCAAAAGAAATCAAATGAACCACATGGTTGAAATTCTCCATTACCTTTACCTTCATTGACTTGTGGCCATAATCCTGCTTCAGATATGGTAAAGGTACCTCAAGCGGTCTTAAGCACTTTTCCCAGTGAACAGATGGTTGATAGTGTCTTAAAGCATCAGTCCTCCTCAATGAAACACTTGGGGGACTGGATGAGACTTTGCAGTCTGTCTGCAGGAGTTTCACCGACGTTTCTTGCTTGTTTAGAATCACACATTCTCTCTACTGACAATCCATCACCAAAACACACAATCGGGTACAAATGAGCTTCAGGAGAGATACTCAATTACCGGTATTTTGATGGTTCCTGCTGTTGAAGATGGGTTCTCCTCCACCACCTGTATTAAAGTTGATTATCTCACTTTTCTTACATATCTTCACAAAATCCTCATAATGTGTGACATCAGAGCCTTCGGTGGTCTCAAGAAACGGCAGATGGGACTTAAGAAATTCTTCCAAAAATGACAGCCATTTGATCCTTTAGGGCATTCCAATCACCAGCAGAAGGGAGTGGAACATCTTCAACCTTCACTACCTCCCTCTCCAGGTCATAGGTGAAGTACACACAATTCCTGGCTGCAAGTGTGAACACCCACATTTTGAATTTGTTTCCTTGCTGCCTTGACTGATGCCTTGCAGCCATTTGTATTTGGACTTTGTCCCTAACCACATACACCTCATTGATCAGTATAGTCTCACCCTCTCCTTCATCTTTGGCATATTGTCCACACCATTCTAAGTCATCTGCACTCTGAGAAGCTGATGATCAAAGATACCTACTCCGAAAGTCACCTGTGACATTTCATTGTCTTGAAGATCATCTTCATCAAATGTAGATGCACTTACCCAACTTGTGATGTCAGCTGCACCAAAATCTTCACTACTGGTACGTGTCACTTTTTTCACTGACCCACAAGTTCTGCTGAGACGCACCTGCAACTGTTGAAGCAGTAAACTGGCTCTCAAGATTGGCCTTCGAATATTCAAGCTTTAGTTTTGAATCCTTCAAATTCAGTCAAAAGTTCCAATGATGCCTTTGGGTCCTTTGAAATCCCCAGACGTTGCATACACTGCAGGAGCTTCTGACTGCACCCATGTTTCCAAAACTGCATGGACATTGAGGCAGCCCTGCAAAGACTTGAATACTTGTTGAGTGAGACAAGATTGAAGACAATATGAACCCCATCCTTTGATTAATATGTGTTACTTGTCTGCTAGCAGAAGCAGGTAAAGGCAGCTTTGATTGCACCCATCAGCAAAGGCGTGTGTGCCTGCCAACTCCAATTTCCCATATCTTCTACTGTAACATCTTGCAAAAACCATGATTTATTGGGATATGAGGATGATTCCTTTTCTTTTTGGGGGCTGCATGGTCTTGATAAATGCAGCTCTTCTACTCTGTGACCTCAAGAGACATGCATTGGCTGGCTCTGCCATACTTACTCCTGTTGATGTATTTGATGATTCGTTTTTTGGAATTCTGGTGACTATTGGGTATGTTTCATCTTTGATGGTGTACTGCTTAACCTGCCGACTTTGACTCTTGGCTTGCAAGGGGTGCTATATTACCCATTATACCTCTTGTTAAGGTATTTCCTTCAATTTACATATGGGCCTTTCCACACTAATGGACCAAAAAGTGTGACAAGCGAGCCAAAACTTGAAAGTATTTTGTTTTCTGTAATTCCACTTTATATATAACTCCCTCAAGCACCACTGTTTAATTCCAATACGGCTTGATAACTTCCAACACACTTGTTATTTTACAGGTACCGGTACTTGAATGTCACCAGTGCAAGTGTGTTACGTATATAACAGGGACAGACAAAGGGCCATAAAATGCCACATCAGATGGCTTCATTTGTAACATTGTGAGGTTTACCCCTGTTCTCTCTGTCCATTGATAAGAAACAAACACAGTTACAATGATTATGAAGAAATCTCAAGAATTACTATTTATTGGAGGACAATTTCTTCATGACAATCATTTATTTCACAGAAGCTTACTTTCCTTTTTTTTTTCTTTTCCCGAGGGAAACTTGAGATCTGTTAACCAAAAATGCTGAAGGAGTTTGACCATGCTGTCAAAGAAATAGACAGAACCCTCAAACATGAAGCACTATACATATGTTGATACTGCACCTACATTTGTTTGTTCATAAAATTGCCATGTTGTAGTAACGTTCGTAACGGTGGACGGACAAATGATGTGAGAGTTACAAAATGGATTGTGAAGCAGTTGACTCAGCAAAATCTTATGATGGCAGATTTCAATTGTCATTACAATGCAGGCTGCTCAATAAAACATGCTTGATGTTGAATCTTGCTCACACAATTGTATACTTCTACAGTTGTCAGTGCATTTCAAAATGTGATCATCTTTGAATCCTACATGTATATTTATTCTTAAACATGAAATGTAACAATGTCTTTTGTCACAGTACATGCATGTAGGATTCAAGTTAATGCTTAAACCAAACATGTGAACTGTGACATTTAAGGTTACATGTATTTGACAATGTTTCCCTGTTTGTTTTTAAGGAATGCTCTAGTCACGTATGTAACAGTGGACGGCCAAACTATGACAAAGTGACATGATGACCGGCCATGCATCTGTACACAGGAAATATTTTATGGAAACTTCAATATTAAGATAAAAACACCTGCAATCAATATTATATTCAAGCCTCCAGCATCCAACCCCCCCCCCCCCTGCCCACAAGACCAGAAATGTTGTAAGCTGGTTTGGTGTTTCAAACATTCCTTAAAATTTTCCGGCCACTTTCTGATATATTTGAGGATCTTGACATAGCCCGCAGCGACCAACTTCTGGATCTTCTCGTTGTGGATTTTGGCAAGGTCTGGCTGCTTTTGCAGTTTTCGCTGAGTGTGTTTAAGTCTGGACATGACTGCTTCCTTGTCAGCATGAAACTGAGCCTCGTCTTTTGCACGAAGAAGAGGGGTGACATAGAGCAGTGTTCCTTCGTCATCGACTCGTATAGTCTGGGCTTCGAGAAGGTCGATCACTTGCTGGTCTTGTTTTGAATGAGAGGACAATTTCTCGTTGCAATAGGGGAGGACATCAGCCTGCCACAGTGGTTCAACATGCTGCATGATGTCCTTGGTGTCAGGAAAGACTGCAGTTTTGAAGCACTTCTGCTCGCGGAACTGTTCCTTCAGGATTCCGGCGGGCCCTTGGAGAGTCCAGCCTAACTTGGTGTTCACAGTCACTGGTGCCCCACTTGGTCCACACCTGACTGGTTGCCTCGGGATGATAAGGTCTGCATGGTCCAAATCGATATATATCCATCTTCAACACTATCACCAACATCCTAAAGCAGCTCATCCACTAAGCAGTCTGGTTGTGCATGCTGGTGGGCACAAGCAGTACTGACTTCCCTCAATGCCGAACATCCGGCTGAATGCAAGCAATTTCTCTTGTTAATCCTGGCAGCCAGACTGTCTGTTCATCAGGAAATGAAGGAAAGCTAGCAGGCACCTCGCGTGAATTATCAATATGTGCAAGCTTCATGGCCAAAATTGTTGCATGAGGCAGTGGCAAAAGAAATCAAATTAACCACATGGTTGAAATTCTCCATTACCTTTACCACTTGTGGCCATAATCCTGCTTCAGATATGGTAAAGGTACCTCAAGCGGTCTTAAGCACTTTTCCCAGTGAACAGATGGTTGATAGTGTCTTGAAGCATCAGTCCTCCTCAATGAAACACTTGGGAGACTGGATGAGACTTTGCAGTCTGTCTGCAGGAGTTTCACCTACGTTTCTTGCTTGTTTAGAATCACACATTCTCTCTACTGACAATCCATCACCAAAACACACAATCGGGTACAAATGAGCTTCAGGAGAGATACTCAATTATCTTGATGGTTCCTGCTGTTGAAGATGGGTTCTCCTCCACCACCTGTAAGTTGATTATCTCAATTTTCTTACATATCTTCACAAAATCCCCATGTTGTGTGACATCAGAGCCTTCGGTGGTCTCAAGAAACAGCAGATGGGACTTTCGAAATTCTTCCAAAATGACAGCCATTTGATCCTTTAGGGCATTCCAATCACCAGCAGAAGGGAGTGGAACATCTTCAACCTTCACTACCTCCCTCTCAAGGTCATGGGTGAAGGACACACAATTCCTGGCTGCAAGTGTGAGCGTCCATATTTTGAATTTGTTTCCTTGCTGCCTTGACTGATGCCTTGCAGCCGTTTGTATTTGGACTTTGTCCCGAACCACATACACCTCATTGATCAGTATAGTCTCACCCTCTCCTTCATCTTTGGCATATTGTCCACACCATTCTAAGTCATCTGCACTCTGAGAAGCTGATGATCAAAGATACCTACTCCGAAAGTCACCTGTGACATTTCGTTGTCTTGAAGATCATCTTCATCAAATGTAGATGCACTTACCCAACTTGTGATGTCAGCTGCACCAAAATCTTCACTACTGGTACGTGTCACTTTTTTCACTGACCCACAAGTTCTGCTGAGACGCACCTGCAACTGTTGAAGCAGTAAACTGGCTCTCAAGATTGGCCTTCGAATATTCAAGCTTTAGTTTTGAATCCTTCAAATTCAGTCAAAAGTTCCAATGATGCCTTTGGGTCCTTTGAAATCCCCAGACGTTGCATACACTGCAGGAGCTTCTGACTGCACCCATGTTTCCAAAACTGCATGGACATTGAGGCAGCCCTGCAAAGACTTGAATACTTGTTGAGTGAGACAAGATTGAAGACAATATGAACCCCATCCTTTGATTAATATGTGTTACTTGTCTGCTAGCAGGAGCAGGTAAAGGCAGCCTTGATTACACCCATCAGCAAAGGCGTGTGTGCCTGCCAACTCCAATTTCCCATATCTTCTACTGTAACATCTTGCAAAAACCATGATTTATTTGGATATGAGGATGATTCCTTTTCTTTTTGGGGGGGCTGCACAGTCTTGATAAATTATTCAGCTCTTCTACTCTGTGACTTCAAGAGACATGCATTGGCTGGCTCTGCCATAGGCCTACTTACTCCTGTTGATGTATTTGATGATTCGTTTTTTGGAATTCTGGTGACTAACGGGTATGTTTCATCTTTGATGGTGTAATGCTTAACCTGCCGACTTTGACTCTTGGCTTGCAAGGGGTGCTATATTACCCATTATAACTCTTTTTAAGGTATTCCCTTCAATTTACATATGGGCCTTTCCACACTAATGGACCAAAAAGTGTGACAAGCGAGCCAAAACTTGAAAGTATTTTGTTTTCTGTAATTCCACTTTATATATAACTCCCTCAAGCACCACTGTTTAATTCCAATACGGCTTGATAACTTCCAACACACTTGTTATTTTACAGGTACCGGTACTTGAATGTCACCAGTGCAAGTGTGTTACGTATATAACAGGGACAGACAAAGGGCCATAAAATGCCACATCAGATGGCTTCATTTGTAACATTGTGAGGTTTACCCCTGTTCTCTCTGTCCATTGATAAGAAACAAACACAGTTACAATGTACAAATCTTTAGAATTACTATTTATTGGAGGACAATTTCTTCATGACAATCATTAAGTTCACACAAGCTTACTTTCCTCTCCTTTTTCCCGAGGGAAACTTGAGGTCTGTTAACCAGAAATGCTGAAGGAGTTTGACCATGCTGTCAAAGAAATAGACAGAACCCTCAAACATGAAGCACTATACACATCAAATTAGGTTTTGCTCTTTTATATATGTGCACCTACATTTGTTTTGTTCATAAAATTGCCATGTTGTAGTAACGTTCGTAACGGTGGACGGACAAATGATGTGAGAGTTACAAAATGGATTGTGAAGCAGTTGACTCAGCAAAATCTTATGATGGCAGATTTCAATTGTCATTACAATGCAGGCTGCTTAATAAAACATGCTTGATGTTGAATCTTGTTCACGCAATTGTATACTTCTACAGTTGTCAGTGCATTTCAAAATGTGATCATCTTTGAATCCTACATGTATATTTATACTTAAACATGAAATGTAACAATGTCTTTTGTCACAGTACATGCATGTAGGATTCAAGTTAATGCTTAAACCAAACATGTGAACTGTGACATTTAAGGTTACATGTATTTGACAATGTTTCCCTGTTTGTTTTTAAGGAATGCTCTAGTCACGTATGTAACAGTGGACGGACAAACAATGACAAAGTGACATGATGACCGGCCATGCATCTGTACACAGGAAATATTTTATGGAAACTTCAATATTAAGATAAAAACACCTGCAATCAATATTATATTCAAGCCTCCATTATATTCGAAACTCCAAGCTGGACCATGAAGGAGAATTTGGACGACCTTCAACATGACATTGTGTGGCCCACGGGGCTGGTCAATGTACACCGTCTGTGTGGTCATTGCCAGTGTGTAGATTTTACTGGCTCCCTGCTGGATTGCTTCGTGCAGCACTGTCAAGTGGACTACTTTGCAGTTGCTGCATGGTTTCTTTAGCGTACAGTTTTCTGGCTTGTGGGTCCAGCATCGGGTTTTCTCCTTCAGCCATTCGATTATCTGGTGAGTGGAGAGTTTCTTGAAGTCTGCACAGCCATTCAAGTAGTGTACGTGGCTGTCACAGTGTGGACAATTGGCAGAATGCTTGTTCTGCTTTGAAGGTGCTGACTGTTGGTGAGGCTTCGACTTCATTTGCTTTCCATCGTCAGTCTGGAAAACTGCTGTGGGAGAAGTTTTCTTCCTCTTGAAACCTCTTTCTCTCTTGTCAGATCTGGAGCTGTCATCCCTCATCCCTGAACCACACTTCAGCTGGAAGCCATGCTCTCCCTTGAGTGAGCGGAGCATGCCCATGAGGAAGTGGACGGAGAGGGCAAAGTTGTCAAATGCTTCATGGTTGCCTGTCTTGACATATGGCATGTGTAGGATGAAGCCTAACTCACTCCGAACCAACTGTCTCGGCCGGCCGTATTTGTCCTTTAACGCTCGGAGTGCTGCCGAGTAGGGCTTGGGATCGTGCCTGTAGAAAGTCGCAGGATGTTGCCCCCAAGTCTACCCAGCAAAACTTGGTACTTGTTCTGCTCCGTAAGGTGGGGTTGAACATTGACGAGATTGTCCAATGCAATCTTGAGGAGGGCAAAGTCACGTTCCTTGCTGGTGGTGAAGGTGGGCAAGGTAGGTCGCGGTACACCATAAGATGAAGCAATGAGTAGCTCCGTCATGTTTGGCATAGCTGGCAGCATGGGGTGCAGTCCTGGCAGAGCAGATGCTTGTCCAAATGTTGGCATAACACTGGACGGCAGGGCTGAAGGATACGGAACTGCACCAGGTAATGGAGTGGGAATTGGAATGGATGATGTTGTCGTTGACATGTTCATCGAAGGAGAAGACCAGGTCATGGATGTGGTCTCTATGGGTTGTCGACTGGGTCCACTGTGTGTGGCGAGTGACATCACCGGTGCACCATGGGAAGTAGAGTGTGGCAGTTGTGTGGTAGAAACAGCAATGGTGTCCTGTGGATGAGTGGGGTAGGGTTTAGGCAAGGCATCCTTGGGACGTAACAGTTGCTGTGGAGGGATTGGAGGATTAGCAAACACTTACTTGGTTGCTACTCGGTGTGGGGATCTGCATGCTAGCAGCGTCATGGTCCACAGAAGAAACGGGGTTTCCCTCTGTTGAGGTGGAGATTGGCTTTCAGTGTCTATTTCTGATTCGCCATTGGCCATAGCAAAAAATCAGTTCAGCTTCGTTGAACTCCTTTTCTGCCTCTCGCAACCGTCTCTGTCTCGACAGCCGGGTGTTGATAATTTCTCGGCGTCGGTCGGCTTCACGTGCGATAGCATCAGCACGTTTCTTTGCTGCGAAAGCTTCCTCCTCTGCTGCGATGCGTGAGGCAATACGTGGCCTCGTCAAGTTGTCGTAGCTCTTCATCGGCTTCTTTCTCCTCTGCAAGCTGACGTTTCAATTCTTCCAATTCTGTTTTCTAACGTCGCAAACGTGCTTGTTGTGCACTGCTAAGTGTTATTGACGCTTCACATTGGGAGGTTGTGGAGCCTCTGTCCAAACAGGAATCTGCATCCTGGTGTTCTTCTGCTGTTACTTCTTTGGTAGGGGATCTACACCCGACCACAAAGTCATCAAGGTGTCCCAGAATTCGTGTTTTGCGAGTGGGGGTCTGATTGTCGATGGGAATTGACCCAGCTGTTGCAGAAGGATTGTCAATGTTCTCTTGCTCCATTGGATCCATAGGTCACTGTGTGATGTCCAGTTCGAAGGACCATGTGAAATAGTGTAGGGGTACACCGGAAAGGGAAGGCGGTTGGATCGAAGGTTACACACAGTAACAAATGGACAGCGGTCAGACTGTGTTGGGCAAGGAACATTAACTGTTTACTTAGATCAAATCATGCAGGAATACAATACTTGGGTGGATGATTACAGGTGGAATTACAGCAGGAGCTTGTGATACAATCAGGACAGGAATATGGATGCCTGTGTACCTTTGTGCCTGTGGTCCAGCAAAATAAAGGAATATAAACAACTTATTAGTTTACTGAAACGTACCTACTGCAATGAGGCGAGGCGTACGTGTCACGTATTCACAATGTACATGTTCAAAACAATAATTTTCTTCAGATTAGGCCAAAAACTTTAGGCTAAAATCATGCCAAATTAACGGTCTAAGATTTAAAACACTATATCATGCATGTCTTTATATATCAATAAAGGGCTGATAGTATTCACATGTCGTCAGTGATGCACAGAAAGGGTAAAATTTTGGTAAATTTGGGTGTAATCAAATGAAGGTTTTTAACGGTTTGCAATAACGGAAATGCGGAAATGGGTCTAAAACACTCGAATGAGGGCACTATAACGTTTTCTGAGCGCATCAAGCGCTGAGCTTGGGACTTTCTGACAGCAGGTCCAAGAACAAAACTATAAAATAATGTCAATGAACCACACACTTGTGTGAATGTACATTTCCACCTGCTAAGAACTCTTCCAACAAACAATAAGGGGCCAGAACATCTACCAGATATACAAAGACTGCTCTCCAATAGACAGAATGTGAATCTATTGGAAAAAAAGTCATAATTTTTTTGATGTACATGTATGTAACAAATTTTGTCTGACCTAGTAGCAAAGTCTTCTAATGAAACAATGTTTCAAATTGACTTTGCAATGATCACCACAGAGTATTGTACCTAATAAATTACCATCAGATTCAACATCATCCCAGCAGTGGTACTCGCTGTACTCTTTGAAGCTGCAGTAGAACTGTCAAAGTCTGAAGTCTGGCAATGAAACATTCACAGTTATCACTGTTCTACATCTATGTCCCTCTAAGGTGACAAACCACTCGGAGGAAGTCCTATTAAAAATAATGGGCCATGGGTACCAAAGACTTTCTGGCACAGGATGTATAGACACACATTTTGATTTGTGAGTTTTACCTCATAGCTGTTCAGATGCGAATTAAACAGTACAATTTCCAGCTTGCTCAAAATGAAATACTTCTGCATGTTTCTAACCATGATTTCTAGGATTTGGCCAAAGTACCGGTTATCTTGTTCTCTTTTGTAGTAAAGAACATCCCCAATTTTGTACGTCACTCCACTGATGGTAACTTTTTCTGTAGACATGAAAACCACAGGAGTAATACCCTCAATTTCTGGACATGTGACCACTAGGGAGGGATAAAGATGATGGTTCCTATATATTAATTCCTCTGTCCCATCTGTCACTTTGTCTGCTTCTTTTATGAAATAAGGCAGACCTTTGCCGTCACCTGAAGTCTTTTTTCCACACATCCACTTCTGATAATACACACTGACAGAGTATGGCATGTTTCTGAGATTCTTCCACTTCCTCTAATATGGTGCACAAGGTTTAGGAGAACAGTTGTGTTTCTGTGCAGTGGTCTCATCCAACCTGCAGTAAATTGAGAATATGCCTCAATTTTCAATTCCTGCCTTGTACATGTAACTTTTAACTCTTTTTAACAATCATAATTTATGTGACTGTCCTGTTTCATAACGAAAACTGGTACACACTTTGTTTCGGAGGTTACACTTACTGTTTACAAAGAACATTTTGTACGTGTCCAGGTTTTTTGTATATAGGGACAAAGAGCTCATAGAAGATGTTATTAGCCTCATGCCTCTCAACCCATCTTGTAGTGCATAGTTTCTTCAAACATTTGTGTGAGGACTCTGGGGCCGTCCTGGTGATGTAGTCACTTAGGAGGCTTTGTCTCTTGGCCGAAGAACCAAAAAACGAACTAATCTCCTGAATGGTGCTGATCGTGTTTAGGATTGTAGGCACCGGTAAGTTACTTCCATGTGAGACAATTCAATTCAATTAACTTTACTTTCCACAAAAAAAAAGATAATCAGAGTTAACTGTATACAAAATATGTGGATGGGGATCCCTAAAATGCATGAATGCTTGTAGAGTAGAAAAATACAAAAATATACAAGTTACACACACAAACAACACATAAGGACATAACACCAGACATGAATATTGGAATAACATGCAGCTGCAACCCCGTGAAAAATAAGGAAACAATTACCGTAAGTACTTAAATAATTTTCCAATAACTTATTTTTGTATTTGCGCTTAAAGAGCGAGAGACGGGAGATATTTTTCAGGGAAAAATCAACCGAGTTCTGCAGCTTCACAGGGACCCTCATGCTTCACAGTTGCCCTAGAGATTGCAGTACGAGCGTACGGGTGTCTTCAGAGCTACTCTCGTTGCTTACTGCAGGTCAAAGCTTAATTTTGGCTTGCTTCAGTTTCTTGGGTGGGGGCCCACAGGTGTTCAGAAAGTACAATTTAGAATCACACATTTTAATACAAACCCTTCATTTGAATCTTGAACATGGTGTTTATTTTTGGTATTGGATATAAGGCCGGAATATAGGGGCATATGTATTTAGTTGTAAACTTATTTGTTCGGCAGATTTGTAATATTTATAGGCTCACAACTAGAAATGGGGCCCAAGTATGTTTGACTACAGGCGAGACACCAAAAATACATTGACCGTTCGCACGCGTGCGCACGGGTTCCTTCCCGTTCTGCACGCCTTCCTTTGCGTGCCGAACTGTGTTCCACATGCGTTCCTCATCCCGTTCTCTCAGTGGCTTCACTGAGAGGGTATTATGCACCGTTCCTTTGCGTGCGAGAACGGGAACATCACAAGCAAGATGCGAAGTACATTTTCTTGGGGGCAAAAAAACTTTGGTGCCAGCGATAAATAAATCATAGACATTCCAGGGTTTTAGGATTCATGTGGAGTTTGATCAGATTTATTCTTCTTTTCTAACACGATTAACTCGTAACCATTTGATTTGCCGACCTCTCCAACTGAGCACTTCCATATATATTCTTGTCTTGTGATAAATAAACGAATGAATAAAAATAAAAGTATGCCTGGTCCAGGCTCCATATTTCGGCAGGCGTGATACAGAATAAAACATATAATAATTACGCGGTCGGGCGGGGTGAAAATAAAACCCGACGGAAGGGTTAATATTTTGGGTGGGCTGGATACTCGAAATAAAAAAATAAATTACGTGGTTATGGGCGGGGTGAAAAATAAAAACCGACGGAAGGGGTTAAAAAACAAATTGGTTGGGCTGGATACTCGGAATAAAAATAAAAAACTACGCGGTTGGGTGGGGTGAAAAATGTAACTCCGACGGAGAGCTTAATACTTTTTTGGGTGGGCTGGATGCTCGGACTAAAAATAATAATTATGCGGTCGGGTGGGGTGAAAAATAAAACCCTGACGGGAGGGTTTATATCTTTTGTGGGCTGCCTACTCGGAATAAAAAGTAATAATTACGAGGTCGGACCGGGCAGAAAAAAAACCAATGTAGTCAAGATTTCAACAAAGAAACTGAGATGGGAAGCCATTGGTTAATATTTTTGGTTGGCTAGGCTGGATACTCCGACTAAAAATTCCGCGGTTTTGGTTGGCGAAATAAAATAGGGATTTGGCAATCTCTTATTATTACATGTATATATATTTTTACAAATGAAATTTCAATGGTTATTGCAAGTGGGACTTCCTTTGATACTTGAAAAATAAGAGGAACAAGCGTTACAATTTGGTGTAAATTACTATTTGGTTTTATAAATTAAAATCAATCATTTAATAAAGGTCATAATACACGAATGAAATCTGGTTCAAGCGTTTTGTTTGATTTATTTGTCACAGCTCTCAAATAATCTCATTAATTAAAGATGATTATTGTATAAGGTCAGAATTTAATTTAAATATGCATGGTCGATTGGACATTAATGTTTCAGGTGCTCGAAATAAACATCCATCCATTACAGTTGGAAGAGAGTAACTTTACATAATCAGGTGGTGGTTTTTACGATTTTACAAAACCCTACAAGATATAAATCAACTATAAACAAAATCTGCAAATATGCCCTGATCTTGCCTAACTAGACTACAGCCTACGATCTTAACATGGAAGACTTTTTTCTACATTTTGCATTGACTGCATCCTTCAGTGCTTTTTGCAGTTTCTCGTCAATTTTGTGTCTTGGGAATTCAATGGCCGCTTGGGACATTATTGCAATGAACTCGGGCTTCTTCCTCAAACATTCTTTGGTGACCTTTTCTTTGCCATTGAAGATAACACCGCCATGGTAATTTGATCTGGCGAGTTCCTCTGGGGTGAAGACTTCTGCCATTAATTTGACGATCAAGTGCTTGGGGTTGTCCACCTTGTCGAAGATTTTGTCGTAAGTGTCCTTGTCCATTGTATGGGTGGCATTGTTCGGTGTGCCTATTAGCACTGTGTTGAGATGCTTGTCGGCGATGACATACTGTGGCTCCCGATGTTCACTGGTGATACTTGAGGCGTTCTTCTCCTCAGACTGAAGCTCTCGTACCTCTGCCCGCAGCTCGTTTACCTCTGCCTGAGGCCCTCGTATCTCTCCCCGCAGCTCTTTTGTCTCGGTTGACTGCTCATCCAGCTTGGCGATCACCATCGCAAGTTGTGACGTCACAAGTTGGATGAGGGGACTTTCTGTGCTGGCCCCGGTGATCGCCGAAAGATCGAGATACAGATCCAAATTGGCTATCGGCTCGTACTGCAACTGGAGAAGGGTGGGCTGGGGCTGGGGCTCGGGAACGCTGGCTATTGCTCATCGTTGGGAGATCCCTATTGTACATGTATGCGCATAAAGTAGGGATTTTCCCACAATGAGCAATGGCTGTGCTTGACCGTGATTCTTTTTTTCAAGACGGCATAGTAGTACTGACGGAATAGCGCTTTGGGCCGTGGGGAATGATGTCACTGGATGCCATTTTTAAGCTCCCTTTAGCCATGTACAAGTATATGCAAAGTCATAAAATAAAATTAAATATTTGAACAAATATATTTACATGAGTAAAGTAACACTGTGGACAAAATGAATAAATAAAAACGTGTTTGGCGATCCAAAATTGCTTCCGAAACTACTGTAATTCTGTGCTCCGTGCGTTGAGGGGCTTTTTAGGGGACTTCAAAATGGCCGCCGTGTGTGTGCGAGGGAAATAACTTGCCCCGATGGAGTAACTAGACGCGAATTAGATGCGTCAATTAGGTGATATATTTGGCCCTTAGTTAGTGTTCATTGTTCATACTCTGCTGCTGTCGACTTTGCATAGCCAACCTGCCACTGTGGTAGTCCGAAGGCTGAGTTGGCTGGAAGCAGGTACCCGTTAAACTTGACAGAGTAGATTCGCCCGTCTGGGAAATGTGCTGCCTCCACCACCTGACGGTAAATCAGGCCGTGATTTAGTTGATGAAGTTCGTTGTCCTATTGTCTGACGAAGCCTCGAGAGTAGGCCTCTCTTCAAAGATTGCTGACTTCGGCCCCTGTGGAACTCTGTGGAGGGCTGTTCCTCAGGTAGCGAGGCGTAGTGACGTTTGGCCTAGTCACGGGAGGCTGGACGGTGGCGGTGGCTCCGGTGTTTGGCTTGTGCTGCTTTGGCTGGGTAGGGCACGTTGCTAGGCCTACTGCGGGAGTTTCTAGAGTTTCTTGGTCCTGGAAAAGTTCCCTGTCCAGAGTCATCGGAGGAAATGGGTCTCGGGGAGAAGTGCCTGGGGATGAGGAGGCAACATCGAAGCTGGGTGAAGTCGGCGGTGATGGTGTAGCAATTAGAGGAATAGGAGAGAGGCGGGGTAGAGAGATCATCGCTATCTCCTCCAAGATTTGCCCAACAACCTCGCTACCTTTCTCGCTTTCTTGTGCATTTTGAAAGACCTTGCTCTTGAGCTCTTGCACTTGGTGGGTCCCTCTTCTCTGTTTTCAGCCCATCAGGTCTTGAAACTATCTTTGACTTGATGCTCGGAGTCCGCGGTGCCGGTGTCAACTGCCATTGCCGGTTACAGGTCACTTGTGTTTTCCGACAGTCCCGGGGGTGTATCTTGAGCTCCCGGAACATATGCTGCTCTTCCTTTGTCGACTGTCTTGCACTTACTTGCTTGTTCTGCTATCTTTTATGATCTTTACTCTTTCAATCGCTCCGTTATAATGAAAATCACGCAGTGCACATGTGATGCCCCAGGCAGGATGTTACGTCATTGTGGTTTTAGCCTCTTTTTCCACAGGAGTTGAACTTGGCGCCAAGTATAGTGATGTCATTGACTTTCAATAGATTCTCTTCTGCTCATCGTTTTTACCACTGTTTCACAGCTTTTCTTGGGTGATTCTTGGGGGAAAGGCAGTTTTCTATACTTTCTTGATTAATAAGTCCCGATAATTGCTCTTGTGGGCCTCTGAAACACATTAAGTTATTGTTGAGTCTGATATTTTAATTTATTCTATCCATCTTGGCACGCAATTTAGCGATCAGTTTCTTTTTATACTTGAAGACCTTCCTCTCTTGAATGAACTCTTGTGGTCAACTCTTTAGCTCATCTCATAAGCTACCATATTCTAGTTTCTTGAACAATTATACACTGTAATACTGAACTTTTACACAGACCCACCCATGCGGCTCTTCTGCAAAACAATGAGGGCGTCCTTCATAAACATAAGCCGCTCCATTGCATAATACCTGTATGCACGAGCGCGCAGAATACACATCATTCCATCTGATTGTGGATGCAGTGCTGATGTTTTAGTCTTGTCAAATTTCTCTGAACATATTGGATTCAAAATTCCTCCCTTGATCAGTATGCAGTTGCATTGGGCCTCCATATGGACACACAAACTGTTCAACAAAAACTCTTGCTACCTTGATTGCCTCTTGGTTCGGCAATGCATATGCCTCTGTCCATTTTGTGAAGCAGTCGCCTACAACCAAAATGTACTTGTTCCATTGGCATCCCAACATTATATGTCTTCATGGGGCTTCGTCTTGTCTTGTTGGGGGATTTTCTTGACGCGCACTTGTCATAGGTGGAACAGATGAGATTAACATCCCGTTGCCATCTATTCCAGTAAAATCTGCGTCTGACTCTCCCTCTTGTCTTGTTCTGTCCGAGATGACCACATGTCTTGTCGCAGTGAATTCCTGTTACTCAAACTTTTTGGTAGCACAATTTGCCATGTCACTTAATTTATCACCTGCCGGAGTTTCCCATCGTTGACATAATATGCCGTCATGGATCTGCATGCAATCACATTGTGCCCAGTAACTTTTCACCTCTGCACTTTCTGGCGGAACGTCACACCATTCTGGTCGGACATTAAAGGCTTCTTTCCAGTGAAGGATCTTGCCAATGTTTCTATCTTTCCTCTGTTCCTCACTGATTTCTTGCCCTGTTATTATTTCATCTGCCACCTCATTAGTGACTTCATCAGCATCCTCACTGATTTCTTGCCCTGTTATTATTTCATCTGCCACCTCATTAGTGACTTCATCAGCATGCGAAACGTCCTTTGAGAGTCTGGTTACAATTGCACAGTGTGGATTATGCAATGCTGCGCTTGGTTCTTGTGTCTTGTTATTCTTGTTGACACTTGGATTTCGCTGATGGGGGCATCAGACTGTGCTTGATTGTCGATGCATTTTCTTCAGCTTTTCTATCCTTTCACATTGTTGGCACTCAATGCATGGTTTTCTTGACAGGCCATCCGCGTTTCCATGCTGCTTGCTGGGTCAATGTTGAATTTCAAATTCATACGTGCCTGGCGAGGGAAGGAATGGCTCGGTAGGGTTCAAGTATTGAGATAAAGGATTTTATTCAATTCTGCAACGAATCAAACAGGAAAAATAAACATTAAGTTAACAGTGGATATGATAGCAGAACTAACAGAACAGCCGTAAGGTACATGTACATGTATATGCTTAAAGTTCATAAAACTGACTTAATTACTTAAAGCACTGTAAAATTACACTTGTTAAAATACTGAAGTGCGTTTCCAGTATTTATAATCCAGATTTTACAGACGGAAAAACAACTTACAACTTTTCACCCCAACATATCCATACAGCATGAATATCAGTTACATCAATAGTAGTCACTTCAGATCAGGATAACAAAATATGGTTTTCAGTCAGATTCAGCTAAGACAGGCACAGTTTACATCAGTCAGATTCAACTATCAGCCTAACAGATAGACACAGTTTACATCAGTCAGAATCAGCTATCGGCCTAACAGATAGGCACAGTTTACATCAGTCAGATTCAGCTATCTGCCTAACAGATAGGCACAGTTTACATCAGTCAGATTCAGCTATCAGCCTAACAGATAGGCACAGTTTACATCAGTCAGATTCAGCTATCAGCCTAACAGATAGGCACAGTTTACATCAGTCAGATTCAGCTATCGGCCTAACAGATAGGCACAGTTTACATCAGTCAGATTCAGCTATCAGCCTAACAGATAGGCACAGTTTACATCAGCCAGATTCAGCTATCAGCCTAACAGATAGGCACAGTTTACATCAGTCAGATTCAGCTATCAGCCTAACAGATAGGCACAGTTTACATCAGTCAGATTCAGCTATCAGCCTAACAGATAGGCACAGTTTACATCAGTCAGATTCAGCTATCGGCCTAACAGATAGGCACAGTTTACATCAGTCAGATTCAGCTATCGGCCTAACAGATAGGCACAGTTTTCAGTCAGATTCAGTTTATATCATCACATCAGAAACAGATCAGCAAGCGGACAAAATACAGTTAACGTCAAGCAGGCAAGTTGCATCAATGTGAAACAAAACAAAATCAGCGTTATATTTTGAAATTAAAGTTAGATTCGAATTAATTGACGCCATGCACGTGATTTCACGCACACACATACGTGTGCCCTCAACAAGTTTGCACGCAATGAAGGACACCCTCAAGAAAGTGTTGCACACTGCCCATCACTTCTAGCCATCTTGCAATTTGTCCTTCGGGGCTCTTGAAATTCATGAGCCAACGCAAAGCGCTGTGATCTGTTCAAATCAAAAACTTCTTGCTGTACATGTGATGGTGGAAATGTTTTGTTGCAGCGACAACAGCCAACAGTTCCTTACTTGTTACAAGTAAGGAACTTTGTAAATAAGCAATAACCTGTTCTTGTCCAGCTTGCACTTGGGAAAGTACAGCTCTTATACCTTGGTTACTTGCATCTGCATCCAGTACGAAGGTGTCTTCACTTGTTGGATAAGCAGGATGGGCACCGAAATTAATGCTCTCTTCAGCTCCCTGAACGCATAGTCACATTCTTGACTCCATTGAAAATTCTGAGTCTTTTCTGTCAATCTGTGGAGTGGTCTTGCAATTTTAGCAAATCCCTTGACAAATCTTCTTTAATATGAACAGAGCCCGAGGAAGCTTCTCGCATCTGTCACGGTTCTCGGTGTCGGCCATGTTTTGACACTTTCTGTTCTGTATTCCTTCCTGCGATACGATGTGCCCAAGAAAGTTGATGCTCTTCTGAAAGAAAAGACATTTCTTTGGGATCAATTTAAGCCCTTCTCTTCTGATTCTTGCTAGCACCTCTTGTAATCTCTGCATGGATGCCTGAAAATAGTCTCCATATACCAAGACATCATCAATTTACACCAGACACGTCTGCCACTGTAAACCAGACAAAACTGTTTCCATAAGCCGTTCAAAGGTTGCGGGTGCATTACACAACCAAAATGGCATTACCTTGAATTCATAAAGTCCTTGATTGGTGATAAACGCTGTCTTTGGTTTGTCCTTGTAAGTCATCTCTACTTGCCAGTACCCACTCGCTGAATCTAAGGTAGAAAACCACTTGGACCCTGACAAAGTATCCAATGTGTCATCAATTCTTGGTAAGGGATATGAATCGTTGATCGTAGCCGCGTTAATTTTCCAATAATCTACACAGAATCTAGTAGATCCATCCTTCTTCACTAACAAAATGGGCAAAGCCCAGGGGCTATACAAAGGTTCTTGTCAATTTCCTCTCTTGCGACTTGTCGTTGATGAATCGGTAGTCGTCTTAGCGACTATCAAATTGGCTTTGACGATCCTGTGTCAATTTTATGTTGAACAGCAGATGTCCTGCCAAGATCATCGCCAAGATCGGCGTGCCAAGATCTTAACAACAGAACGATATACACAAAATGGTTGTTTTTGCCACTTTTTTTTCATTAAAATCAGCATTTCTGTGAATGAAACCTGAAACTGTAGGTATTAAATATAGGAATAAATGTGTTATAAATGTGTGTTTGGGAGGTATTATAACACTCTGTTTAAGACCGGTTTGCATGAGTCTGGATGGGCGCGAGGGTAATTATCACCCATCCAGACTCACACCGGTCTTAAACAGAGTGTTTAATACCGACCGAACACACATTTATTCCCATTCATAAATACCTTTTCGGTCCAATTTTACATCATGTTTTACGAAACATCCCTCTGACTATAATATGGAATGCCCCCCCCCCCCACAACTCGTTACCTTATAGGGACATTGGCGTGCGCGTCGCGCGTACTGCGCGATGCTGCGGAAAACGCAGTTAGGCTGTTGAAGTGTGAATTTCGGACCATGAAAAACTGATTCACTGGTAGTAAATTGCGCATGCATACGGGAGGAATTTGAACGTGCTCGTCTGTTGTCGTGGTTGGGTTCACTGTCGTTCTTAGACGCAAGTACTCGCAGTGCGTCAGCAAGTACTTTGGGGTTAGGAAGCCATGGTTGTAGTAATTTGGATGATCATCTATGGGTAAAAGTGCTTATTCCTCGTCCTTCGTTTCACAGCAAGCGTTGTACGACCAACCTTAATCTTGTCCGTATAAGGAGGGTCTTCCTCTTTTGGTCGGTGGCTGGTCTTTGCTTGGCGCAGTCATTTTCCTTTTTTGTGTACCTCTGATTGCTGCAGAGGGAAAATGAATATTTTTTTTCAAGCACTGTTTCATTCAAATATTTGTCTTCAAGGGTGGCTAATAGGAAAAGAAAGAGCGAAATTGGACTAAAAAGTGATCAGACAGGTGCTCGACACCACAGTAAGTAGTCGGAAAATGAATTCAATTTCACGCTCTGCATACCAAAATGCTGTACATTTAGGCCTATACCAGAGTCGTTTTACATTTTTAACCTGTTGTATTTTCTTCTTTTAATTCTCAAATCTTAAATGATTTGATAACTACGGTGTTCATGTATATATAGCGTCATTTGTTACTAAAAGTTGGGAATAATCCAACCTCCATGGGAGATCAAACAAGTCGCTTGCTGAAAAACCACAGTACATGAAAATACATGAAAATATAAATAACTTATGGAAGAATGTTGCAACCTGAAGTCTTTGGTTTTTTCGTCACATATCTCAATGAAGGTCAGTCATTGCAAAAATTACGATAAGACATGAATCTGGGACTGAGAAACATTTCCAATGTTGTTAGGAAAAATTTCCATCTTGCTTACTGCCCTTCTAGGTTACAGAAGTTTGTGAGTGATGACAGGGAGCCATGATCCGTCCGGATTATAATCTTGCACCCATAGAGGTATAGCTTGCTTTGCTTGAGGAAGTGGACAACCACTACATGTAGCAGTTCACGCCTCGTTTCACACGTTCGGGTTTGGACAATGCTTGACTGGCGCAAGGGATCACTCTCTCTTTCCCATCCTGAAGTTGCAAGAGAACTGCGCTAATCCCATCGAGTATGAATTGTATCGAGTACTGCGCCGATCCCATCGAGTATGAATTGTATCGAGTACTGTGCTGATCCCATCGGGTATGAATTGTATCGAGTACTGCGCTGATCCCATCGAGTATGAATTGTATCGAGTACTGCGCTGATCCCATCGGGTATGAATTGTATCGAGTACTGCGCTGATCCCATCGAGTATGAATTGTATCGAGTACTGCGCTGATCCCATCGAGTATGAATTGTATCGAGAACTGCGCTGATCCCATCGAGTATGAATTGTATCGAGTACTGCGCAGATCCCATCGAGTATGAATTGTATCGAGTACTGCGCTGATCCTATTGAGTATGAATTGTATCGATTACTGCGCTGATCCCATCGAGTATGAATTGTATCGAGTACTGCGCTGATCCCATCGGGTATGAATTGTATCGAGTACTGTGCCGATCCCATCGAGTATGAATTGTATCGAGTACTGCGCTGATCCCATCGAGTATGAATTGTATCGAGTACTGCGCTGATCCCATCGGGTATGAATTGTATCGAGTACTGCGCTGATCCCATCGAGTATGAATTGTATCGAGTACTGCGCTGATCCCATCGAGTATGAATTGTATCGAGTACTGCGCTGATCCCATCGAGTATGAATTGTATCGAGTACTGCGCAGATCCCATCGAGTATGAATTGTATCGAGTACTGCGCTGATCCTATTGAGTATGAATTGTATCGATTACTGCGCTGATCCCATCGAGTATGAATTGTATCGAGTACTGCGCTGATCCCATCGGGTATGAATTGTATCGAGTACTGTGCCGATCCCATCGAGTATGAATTGTATCGAGTACTGCGCTGATCCCATCGAGTATGAATTGTATCGAGTACTGCGCTGATCCCATCGGGTATGAATTGTATCGAGTACTGCGCTGATCCCATCGAGTATGAATTGTATCGAGTACTGCGCTGATCCCATCGGGTATGAATTGTATCGAGTACTGCGCCGATCCCATCGAGTATGAATTGTATCGAGTACTGCGCCGATCCCATCGGGTATGAATTGTATCGAGTACTGCGCCGATCCCATCGAGTATGAATTGTATCGAGTACTGCGCTGATCCCATCGGGTATGAATTGTATCGAGTACTGCGCTGATCCCATCGGGTATGAATTGTATCGAGTACTGCGCTGATCCCATCGAGTATGAATTGTATCGAGTACTGCGCTGATCCCATCGGGTATGAATTGTATCGAGTACTGCGCCGATCCCATCGAGTATGAATTGTATCGAGTACTGCGCCGATCCCATCGGGTATGAATTGTATCGAGTACTGCGCTGATCCCATCGGGTATGAATTGTATCGAGTACTGCGCTGATCCCATCGGGTATGAATTGTATCGAGTACTGCGTCGATCCCATCGAGTATGAATTGTATCGAGTACTGCGCTGATCCCATCGAGTATGAATTGTATCGAGTACTGCGCTGATCCCATCGAGTATGAATTGTATCGAGTACTGCGCTGATCCCATCGAGTATGAATTGTATCGAGTACTGCGCTGATCCCATCGAGTATGAATTGTATCGAGTACTGCGTCGATCCCATCGAGTATGAATTGTACCGAGTACTGCGCTGATCCCATCGAGTATGAATTGTATCGAGCACTGCGCTGATCCCATCGGGTATGAATTGTATCGAGTACTGCGCTGATCCCATCGGGTATGAATTGTATCGAGTACTGTGCCGATCCCATCGAGTATGAATTGTATCGAGTACTGCGCTGATCCCATCGGGTATGAATTGTATCGAGTACTGCGCTGATCCCATCGGGTATGAATTGTATCGAGTACTGCGTCGATCCCATCGAGTATGAATTGTATCGAGTACTGCGCTGATCCCATCGAGTATGAATTGTATCGAGTACTGCGCTGATCCCATCGGGTATGAATTGTATCGAGTACTGCGCTGATCCCATCGAGTATGAATTGTATCGAGTACTGCGCTGATCCCATCGGGTATGAATTGTATCGAGTACTGCGCTGATCCCATCGGGTATGAATTGTATCGAGTACTGCGCTGATCCCATCGAGTATGAATTGTATCGAGTACTGCGCCGATCCTATCGAGTATGAATTGTATGTATTGGCCCCCTGGTTGAGGGTAGCCAAGTGTGGGGGCCTCCTGTAATCGTGTCTTGAGGATTGATGTTGAAAGAGTGCTCGCATTCTTCATCCCGTAGAAAATCATGATTTGTCTCTGTTAAACAGTGTAGTGGACGTGCTGTGTCTGCGAAGCTCCTTATAAACCTATATAATAGGAGACAAGTCCAAGAAAACTTCAGACCTTCTTTTACATTATTCAGTGTCGGCCAATCTCTGAATTGGCTTCTACTTTTTTCAGGGTCTCTCACAATGCCTCTTTTGGAGACTTTGTGGCCGAGATACGTTGTACTTAATCATCTCTCTAAACAGAGAACACTGCTCTCGTTTTGTCTTTAGGCCAGCTTTTCACAGTCTTGTGAAGACCTCACTCAGCCACTCTGTCTCCTCTACTGTACACACACTCTTGTTTTACTATACTCTCGAGGACAATGCTTTTTTCCTGTAATTGTCCCTGTAATATTTTCCATAGACGCTTTTCTTCTTCATCAAGTGTGACCTGCCAATACCCGGATGTTAGATCAAAAGTTGAAACCAGCTCGCACCGGATCTGAACATCTTCATTCCTTAAAAATTTGTTAAAGAGCCATTTTCCCTTGAATTTACAGTGAACCATGTTTTCATGGATTTTTCAACATATTAAAGCTATAGTCCATCATTTGCAGCCATCCGAAAAGTAACTGGCCTAATTATTGTTGAAAAACATACTTTGTTGAAAGATAGTAAGGGAACTAAACTCCCTGTGAAATTATTCTTTCTGGCAAGCTGTCATTTTGAAGTTATCAACGAAAGAAGGCATTTCCAACGGTGCGTAAGACGCACCGTAAGAAAATTTGAATTAGTAGTTCGTTTTGTTATTCAGCGAAGTGCGCGCAAGCATTAGCATGACGCGCGCTCGGTTGCTATAATTCGTCGAATCAGTGCAATCGGCTCAGTGAGAACGCGTCTCGGACGCTGAATTCAGGCGCAATTCAAAACATGATTCAGCAACTTCTGATTTGAAATTGAGATCCTAGAATGCTGTTTTTCTCGGGATATACAGCTGAAGCTGAGCTGAAACTTCATCAGGTTAGTTGTTCGGTATCCTTCATTAGATTTTGAACACTTTTGTTGCTTCATACGAACAAACTGCACAAATTACAATTTTGGGTTCGCCATGCGGGTCGCTAAGTTTGCACATGATTTATTAATATATGCATGTACTTACAGAACTTGCAGTTCGATACGCAATGTGCAAGGCATGTTATAACATTTCCAAAGTTTGTCTCCCAAATTGGGACAAGTTAAGTTGGGAAAAAATTGAGTTACCATAAACCGATCCGCCTTGGCTTTTTTGCCAGCAAAAACCGACTTCAAACTTTAATTTACTGCCGCATTATTTGACTAAAGTAGGCTTGTGCTTAAAAACTAAAAGTTAAACTCTTTGCAGGGTGTTTGGTATTTTTGAATGTATGTTGTTCAATTTGCTCTAAGCATGTCACATAGTTCCAACACACTCCTCTTTCAGAGATGCCACTTTTCCGGTTTTAACCGGAATTCCGGTTTTTAAAAAAAATCTCACAAAATTCCGGTTTTTTCCGGCTGTCAAATTAACCGGAAAAAGGGAAGAAAAACTGTGGAAATGCGTTGATTTTTACCTCGTTAGCGCTCTCGATTTAGTACATTTAGGCGCACGCACGAACGTTGTTCGTTGAAGGAGTCTTAAAAACAGTCCTTGTGTATGTTAACGTTGTTGCCGAGCCTGCATGCGATACAGGCAGCCAAACGTACCGGTACTTAACGTACTTGCACGCAGTATACAACGGCGCCTCGCTCGTTCTTCACCGCGTGCGGGCGTGTTGAGCGCTAAGCACACGTAGCATTCAGCCTGGAAATCAAGTCTATCATTTCAGCTATCGGTGGCTTCCGATCGCAGTGATCAAAAAAAATGCCGGGTACCAACCATGTTTTCGTCGAGCCCATTGCGTAGTGCAACGATCATGTACACCGACAGCAGTGTTGTGTTTCGTGTCGAATATTACGTTGGAAATTCGGGTAGGCAGAATAAATATTGGAAATATGGAAAAAGTCAAAGTGATTGAACGAACCGACAGCTTAAAAGGCCATAGAAGCAAACTTAAAAATAAGCGGAACTGGGCTAACCAAGATAAAGATGACAACGGGGACTATGTGTCGGACATAGATTAGCTTTTTCACACACACAAAAGTTCCGTTTTTTTCAAGCAGCTAGTCCGTTTTTTTTCAAGCAGACTCAGTTCCGTTTTTTTCAAGCAGACCCTGTGGCATCTCTGCAGTCTTTGTCGTTCCAGTTGTAAGTTTCACGTGAACCAATTAAATCTAAGCAACTACAACACAACTTGTTTTCCATAAACTTGCAGTCCCATCGTGTGGTTGAATACCGAAGCATCACTTCACGCGCTCTCAATTACCATTGATGTGAAAGAAAGATACCCCCAAATTTAAAAGCCCCAGTTCTGAAGCCTGCTGGGCAGCTCAATCCTGTCGCGTAATACGGAATTCCCCTACCGACCCCAGTCCAATCATGCACTTCTACAAACGAAGTCTCTATTTTCATTGGTTGGAAATGATCGAGTGTCTCAAAGAAATTCCCACTGGCCGATTGTTATTCCAAAGTAATGCATTCAAAGCATTTCCAGTCTGTAGCCACGAAGAATTAAACACTGCATTTAACCTTTGTGGCTCGGCTGCCGCCAACCATGTTGCGTTCACCATCCCCCCCCCCCCCCACCCCCCGTCTACCACCAGAACGAGAATGGTCTTCCCATGACTTTCGATGGTAACATCGTCGTGTGGACCCTGGTTGAGCAGGAGAGCTGGCCCAATCTTCGGAAGCCTGCATGCAGAACAATAATACAATTGTATACTAATTAAAATAACAACAATAACTTATAGAGTGCTCTTAGGCCTACACAAGGCAACCCCGCTCTATCCTTGGTTCGAATCCTGCTGTGTCCCTTTTTCTGCTCCAACTTTATCAAAAGTTTTTATTGAAGGGGAAAAGGAAAACAAAGTGTCTCGCTGTGATTCTATAATATTTCTGAATTATTCGCAGGCCTATGTGGCTTCACATGCACCTACGGGAAATATATGGGTCATTCTATAAATTTGGGGTCCACTTTTTTTTCCCGTCCCTGTTACATCTGACAACAATGATTGTATAATTCTGATGCATTGAGCCTTAATGCAGTCATCCTCCAAGAGTGATTATGAATAGCAAACTACCTACCCAACAAATAAACAATCATTTGAAGTCATTCTTAATGATGCTTGAATGGCAAATTACAAAGTACCGAGGTAAACAGGGAGGGGAAAAATGTCACACTTTGGACCCCAAATTTATAGAATGACCCATATGCATAAGATGCCTAGTGGTACGTGCCATGCTATGAGAGTGCTAGGAAAAATGTCGACCAAAGAATAATTTCATCATAGTTTTTATTTGTTCATGTTGTGACTTGCACATAGTGTTCCCTGCTGTGCTGATTATTTGTCAGGGTGGGCTCTGCTGCTGTTAGCCTCAGGTACTGGCACTGCTCTCCACGAAGTGAGTGATGCTGTCCAATAGGTATTCTGTCCATCTCATAACTCCTTGCTCTATGCTCCGAAGTTGATGTTCTAACAAATCTGCAGATATGACTTCTCGATTCATTCAAATCAGAGAGCTGAAAGAAAATCAACCAGATATTGTGCCTTTGAGCAGAATCTTCTTATACATGTATCTAATTATTTTTTATTGTGGGGTGCCCTCCTCGTGTGAAGTTTAGAACTTGAGACTTTTTATACATGCACAAATATATATTTAATATTGTTTATATGTTTAATGACTAGATGTTGTTTTAAAATTGTCCTATGTCAATGTTTTTGGTCTATTAATGTATATGTGAGTATTGTTGTTCAATGTTTGTTTTTACCTGTTGTCTGGGGATCCCTTTAAATAGTGATTTGTTTTGCTTTTGGGAAATCCTCGGGTCTGTTTGCTTTTAATGTTTATATCTTGTTTGCCCGATAGTAAATAAATAAATAAATAAATAAGAAAAACAAGGGAATTCTATCATCACCATCACCATCACCATAACAGCTGCATCACTGGGTAGCTTGGAAATTTCAAATCAAACCAAAATTGGTCTGATCTGCCAATCAGCCGTGAATAAGTGGCGCTGAAGGTTTGCATCTCTACTTGTAGTTGGATAATCTAGTCCTTCAGGGAACCACTCTTCACCAAACAGTGTCCCATCTTGCCCATTCTACCTGCACATTATCAGGTACTTTCTGCAAGAGAGGTTCTAGTCTGGTGCTCATCAAATGCACTACAGGTCATTGTATTGTTATTTAATGATCGTTAACTTGGTTATCGTTAAGATCGGAGTAAACCTAAAGTTTACACAACCTAGATATACCTCACGGTATACCAAACGTTAAATCTGACACCGTGGTAGCAAGGAGGTTTCGACCTCTCAAAGAATATGCCTTTGAATGAGCATGACGACTATTTATAAAAGATATAGACATATATCATACTCGGCAATAGGGATAGTCAGTGAAGGAACTTGGGTTAATAAGTACACAGGTGTGTACAAAGTCACTCCCAAGACCCTTTTTTTTATTTTATTTTATTTATTATTTATTTATGTATTTTTTACAGAGAAAACAACCATATTGCCAAGGAGTACATTCTTATGACGGCGGAGAATATAAAAAAAAAAAAAAAATTATTGCCGAAGCGAACCATCTAGGCTATGAAGATATTTTTTAAACGAGTTATGGAGAAGACGAACCATCTGGGCTGGGAGAGACTATAACCATCTTGGCTTGGAGAATATCTTAGAAGGGGATAACGGAAGAGACTAACCATCTTGGCTAGGAGGATATTTTTAGAAGGGAATTACGGAGGTGACTAACCATCTTGGCTAGGAGGATATTTTTAGAAGGCAATTATTGAGGAGACTAACCATTTTGCCTAGGTGGATATTTTTGGAAAGGAATTACGGGGATACGGACCATCTTGGCTAGGAGGATTGTTTTTTGTGGTTTTTTTGTGTTTTTTTTCATGGGAACTAGGGCCTATGGCGGTTCTCGGGGCAATCGAGTGAAAACAACGAACGGCAAAGTATAATTTCAACAGTAAACAGGGTTAGTGTAAGGTGCCGGCAAGTAAAAGTTCTTAACAGTCTTCTTTTGAGCATGTTTTCAAAAAGAAGCGAGACTCGTCAGGCGCACGATGCTTAGACCATGGGTAGGTTTCGTCTCGAGACTGCACGACTTACCCGAGAAGAACATACACAACAACTACATCAGAAAACAGTTAACTGCACATAGGCACAAAACAATGTATAAAACCTACATCCAAGAAATGAACAAGGACAGCATCAACTTCCACAACTTCACCAAAAATCAAGTTTCACCAAGCATTGAACAACTTCTCAACAAAGGACCCTCATTCATTCCCACCAACCCTCAAGAAAACGAAGCTAGCAACAAACATCAACTCCACAAAACAGTAATCACCACTCTTAAAACACTGATTCAAAAAGATATCAACAACACATCAAACACATACAAGCGCAACACAAACTACAAAGATAATGTAGTTCTGAAAAAACAATACAAGCCAAAAAAACTCAACTACATGTTAAGCAACCCTAACGTCTACAAGAACACATTCAAATACGTACAATCTACATTAGAAGAATTAACAAAACTCACACACAATACACTTCATAAAAATTCAAACACCCTACACATCACAACAATACAAAGCATAAAACAACTGAAACAAATTGCATCAGACAAAGACATAATCATTAGAATCGCAGATAAAAATATGGGCATTTGCATCAATCATACATACTGGTACATACAAGAATACAAAAGACAAATCAACAGCAAAACGTACACTCACACAAACGTATTCAGCACAGAAAATGTCAACAAACTAATCCAAAATGCACATTCAGACCTACTTACAATCTTTAGCAACAAGTCCCTACCATTAGCAGCCAAATCAAATTACATAGACATAAAGAAATACCTAAAATCCAAACCAATCAAACTCCCCTCCATGGATCTCCTCCCTAAAGTTCACAGACTCAAAAATACGCCAAGCACATCCAATGAATCATTACTAAAAGGACGACCAATAATTACTGCACATAGCTGGATTACATCACCCATTTCAAAAACACTCGGACATTATCTTAACATTTTAATCAGTAGATTCAAGGACAAATTTTTTGAAAACAATTTCCCCTGGCCAATCATCGCAAATTCATCACAATTAATCAAATCCCTTAAAACCGTAGACATACACTACCACGACGACATCTCTTTGATCATATTTGACTTTGAAAGCTTATACACTAACTTTGCACCACAAGATATCGATGACACACTCCTCCAAATTACAATCAGCACAACTCGCAAACCTCATATTAGCACACAGAGAATACAACTTCCACAACCATCACAAACACCCAAACATTTAAATTTTTCAAAGATACATCGACGACGGTCTAATTATCATGCGAAACACTAAGGAATTAAATCATACACATCTCATCAAAATACTCGGACACATCTATCCAAAATCAATACCTATCACATTCAACATCAACAAAAAAACAGTCAATTTCTTAGACATATGCATTTCCATCAACCAACATACATTACAACACAATAAATTACATTACCACATCTACCAGAAATCATTCCAAAAATTCACATACGTACACTTTACCTCAAATCACAACCCTAACATTTTTTCAAGCATAATTAAAGGCGAATGCCACAGATACAACACACACAGCGCTGATATACAAGAATACAAACACATCATCAAACTCTTCACAATTAGGTTATTAAAATGCGGGTTCACAAAACAACACATTTCTAAATTCTTGCTTCCTTTCCAACACATCAACACACCCAAACAACACCAACACATTCAGAAACAAATCTTACATTGCACAATCAAATACAATAAAACAACCAACAACATGCGCCACACAAAAAAAAACTCCTCAGAAAATATAAACACCTGCTTAACGATAATTATGCATTCTCCCTCACTTTCAAATATGACATCAAACTTAAACAAATATTATGCACAAGCAACAAACTACACCAAAAAATCCACAATTCCTTCAAACCATGAAAATATACGTCTTCAATATCAATGATTCCAGCCCCAGCAACAAACTTAATCCTTAATTTTTTTTCACTCTTCACCTGTTAGACGAACAAAGTATTATCAAGTTCCCTTGTTCTACAATATTATATTCATACAGAGCAGGTTCACAAGTAATTTTCGAATAAAATAATCAAACCAATAAACACCAAATATTCACCAAATTCTCCAGCCTTATAAATACAATCTTCAATTATTATTAATACTAGATAATAGATACAATTAATTAAGTATAAACATCCCATTTTTTCCATAGAATGTATCTTTGCGACACAATACTAAAGGCGATTTTTGACATCAACATTGATTATAAGCTCGAAAGAACCGAGAGAAGTAGATTGATGAGGTATGTTACTTCATGCAGCACTGTAAATGAAGCCAGAATGGCAAGGCTACTTGATTGTTCTGCATTTTGTGATGCCAAGTGTTTTTTTTGTAATTAGATTTTCAGTATAACACTTAATATAGTAAAAAGTTAAATGCAAAACAATAATTCTGTTTACCTCGCGATTTACCTTCCTCTTTTAGAAACCCTTTCCTTTAAGATACTTCAAGTAGCACCCTGTAAGCAACAACCTGTAACACAATTAAATAAACCAAACATATAACTTTAGTTGTAATGGTGATTTATCACTATAATTGTAATAAAATCAATAATATCTATCTGAACAATCCTGAATCCTTTCAATCGTTAGCTTTAATTTACATATGAACATAAAGAGGTAGAATTTAGCTAATATAACAGTAACTTTGTTAAATCGTCCTAGTTTCAATACCCTTCACACATTAGTTTAAATTAAGTTAACAGCCAAATTTGTTGTTAACACAATCCCTTAGTATGCACTTTTATAACCCATTTAGTCACACATTGTATTTCAACTTTATTTCCACCATATTTTAATGTAATTTTTATTTTGTTTGTATCGCTAAGAATATGTATTGGTGAAAACAAAAATATCTCATGTCAGACAGAAACCACACCTTCCTTCTTTAATTGTCTTGGCATTAATATTAATAGCTTTGTCGACACTTGTTAGTTAAACATTTTCAGTGAGACAATTCAATTATGAGACAATTCAATAGAAACATTTTAGTTCACTAATTTTCACAGATTGACGGTTTTTTAAACCGTGTTTTCCTGAAATGACATCGCATAATGTATAACTTCAATAGACCATCCTCATTAAAATGTTCTTTTTTTAATGTTATTGTTTACATTTTGTATATACTTGCCTCGAAGTTGTAGGTGATCATCACACACAGAATATGATCCCTCACCATTTCCATTGTATGCTCCTGTAATATATAAACCCAATAATTTGTTATTATTACACTTCTGTATAAATGCACATTTAAGTGTCCCTTAAAATACACTCACCATCACACGCTCATCCTTTTCTTAACTTTATTTTTTGTATCTTGATCTTAAATAACTCATTAACACTCCTACTATGTAAAAAGTCACAAACAGTCAAAGTTTCCCTCAACTTCTCCTAATTTACTTTTAACACACACAAATAGGATGTTGACTAACATAACATGGCTTAGAATAACAACAACATGGTTTAGATTGCATGGTTATACAGAATTATTAATATCATTATGCCAGCTTTACCTCCCATTATACGTGTTACATCTCACCAATTTCAATTGTATATATCAGAAATTTGCATTTCACCAATTTTAATTGTATATATCGGAAATTTGCATCTCACCAATTTTAATTGTATATATCGGAAATTTGTATATGAAATAAATTATGCAAATAACAAACATTCAATCCTCCTCATTGTTTTAATTAAATGGTTTTGTTTTACTCCAAAAATAACTAATATTGTGTCGTAATTCTTATGTTCATGTTTCACCATCAGTTTACGCCAGGTTTATCCTTGGACGTGTGGTTTTATTAACTTATAACTATGCCTTAATGTAAAAATACATGAAACACACCTACCTAAGGAATTTGTTTTCCTTTCTGTTCTCAGCCAACTTCACATCTACTAAATCCCTTCTCGAAGATCCTTGACATACTCCATCATTCACCTGAAAATTATCAAAAATCAAATAGTTACTCCCCACATCATCCCGTTATAATATATATATATAAATGTATGAATTAAAAAAAAAAAAAAAAAAAAAAAACCCACATCCTGATAGCCACAATAGCAAGTCACTTTCAAACTTCCTTTCTGAAAATATCCTCCTAGCCAAGATGGTTAGTCTCCTCCGTAATTCCCTTCTAAAAAATATCCTCCTAGCCAAGATGGTTAGTCTCCTCCGTAATTCCCTTCTAAAAAAATATCCTCCTAGCCAAGATGGTTAGTCACCTTTATATTTCCCTTCTAAAAAATATCCTCCTAGCCAAGATGGTAAGTCTCCTCCGTAATTCCCTTCTAAAAAATATCCTCCTAGCCAAGATGGTTAGTCTCCTCCGTAATTCCCTTCTAAAAAATATCCTGCTAGCCAAGATGGTAAGTCACCTTTATATTTCCCTTCTAAAAAATATCCTGCTAGCCAAGATGGTAAGTCACCTCCATATTTCCCTTCTAAAAAATATCCTCCTAGCCAAGATGGTTAGTCACCTCCATATTTCCCTTCTAAAAAATATCCTCACAGCCAAGATGGTTAGTCACCTCCATATTTCCCTTCTAAAAAATATCCTCCTAGCCAAGATGATTAGTCACCTCCATATTTCCCTTCGGAAAAATATCCTCCTAACCAAGATGGTTGGTCACCTCCATATTCCCTTCTAAAAAATATCCTCCTAGCCAAGATGGTTAGTCACCTCAATATTTCCCTTCTAAAAAATATCCTCCCAGCCAAGATGGTTAGTCACCTCCATATTTCCCTTCTAAAAAAATCCTCCTAGCCAAGATGATTAGTCACCTCCATATTTCCCTTCGGAAAAATATCCTCCTAGCCAAGATGGTTAGTCACCTCCATATTCCCTTCAAAAAAATATCCTCCTAGCCAAGATGATTAGTCACCTCAATATTTCCCTTGATATATGTCTATATCTTTTATAAATAGTCGTCATGCTCATTCAAAGGCAAATCCTTTGAGAGGTCGAAATCTCCTTGCTGCCACGGTGTCAGATTTAACGTTTGGTATACCGTGAGGTATATCTAGGTTGTGTAAACTTTAGGTTTACTCCGATTTTAACGACAACCAAGTTAACGATCATTAAATGACAATATTTGTTGGCAGTGATGTTGATCTGATCTATCATTAACTGTACATTTGTGCAGTACTAGGAAAGAAAGCACTGCTCGCAAAGCCCTTTAGTATGCGCAACAAACTAACAACAAATTTCAGTCGCATGGCAGCAAACTTTGAGAACGAAAGTTTCATCAGCCACTTTTTTCCTCAGTCCACAGTCTGTATGTTGCATGATAAATACATGTTTGGCAAGTAGTGTTTTTAGCTGCAGAAAGCAGCTCAAATCATCCTGTCTCTCCATTAGTTGGATCATTGGTGAGTTAGTTGGTTGGTTCATTAGTTATGATAACAGATGTTGGAATGCGCACCTGTGCCCATAAATTACCTTGGCCAGCTCCTGCTTGAGGCCGTTTGTCAGTTTAATGGGTCTCCATCAGGGAGGGTGCTATGGACAGACTTCCAAAAGTTTGCCGTGTGCAAAATGGTAAATCCTGCAACAGCGCCATCTTTCTCATGTTGACTTGGCCAAAGGTACACATGTAAAAACTCAAGATCATTTCGAGCTTGTTCTGCTAACATCATGCTTGTTTGGGAATTGGGTAGATATGTCATTCCACACGGAAAAGTTATGAACAGCTGACGTTAACTCGTGTGATGTCTTAATGGAACATCGCTATACCGACTGCATGCCAGTTTTGCTTGTGAAGGTCAGAAGGCCGACATATGACCTGTCTTTCATTTGTGTTTTTCTTTGAAGCACAGTTTAAGACCAGTAATTAAGCTGGGCGAATTCCCATAGTCTTACTGATGGCACTTGATGTTACACCATGCATGTACTTCTCACAGTTAACTGTTTTTTGTGCACATCCTCTCTTCTGTGTTTCTTTTCAAGCCATTTGGGGCATTTGTTAAGCACAGTATTGTCTTGTCCTTTGCTATTTTGAAGTGTTGTGTTTGTTCCTCCATCTTCCGGTAGTCTTGATGGAATCTTAGCAGGCATCTTACCACATTACGAACACATTCTCGTAAAAGTTGGTTCGGTACTTCTCTTAACTTATTCTTTACGATGAGGCTTGCGTTTTTTCAATTGAGTCAATTGAGCGTAATAGGCCGTCTGATCAGGTTTGTGCACAAACCCCTGGCCTTTTGGGTTTTGTGTAGAACGATGAGAGGAACACTTTTTACGGCATTGTGTCAGCTATGATTCTAGTATTCGACATTAAGATGGTCTACAACTGCTGCAAACTTTCCAGGCAATGATGATGGCAGGTGTTAGCGGCCATAAAGCTATCTTACATTTTGTACAATCTTTGAAACTTGTGTTGGTGATGTGAAGCCCAGTTTGACGTCCATGGGGCGGCTCCCTGCGTAGACCCCAGGTATCTCTGGTAATGCCGTAAAGTCTGTTTCTTCAGGTTCACATCTTGAACCCAGGTTGGCTGGATTGTAACACTACCACGTGACTTTATCTGCACCATGCAGCTTTTGAATGTTTTCACAGCCGCCAATTGAACAGTTTGAATACACTTTGCCCTCGATGCGGCATGCAGTGCTCCTCTCCACCAGTGTGCAATCCCTATTGCTGAGTATGATATATATCTGGATCTTTTATAACTAATCGACATGCTCATTTGAAGACATATTCCTAGAAAGGTAAAAATCTATATCAGACAAAGATATAATTGTCATAATCATAGACAAAAACACGGGAATTTGCATCAATCACACTTACATGTACTTAGAAGAATACAGACAAATCAACAGCAACACATACACTCACACAAACATTCAACCCAAGCAATATGTCAACAAACTAATCCAAGATGCACATTCAGACTTACTTACAGCATCACCAATCACTTTCTTCCTTAAGAATCCATTTCCTTAAAAATGTTCGCTTAAGAATCCTCTGCAATAAAACCGCCCCATAGGCAATAACCTGTAACATAATATAATAAAACAAACATCAAATTCAAATTTCAATGTTGAATTATCATAACACTTTTGTATAAATCAATTATTATAAACATGAACAATCCTGGACCCTTCAAATTTTCAATATGCTATTTATACATTCATGAGTGGAAAGCTAATATAACAGTAACTGTAATATATCCTCCAATTTCAATATATTTCACACATATAGTTAAAATTAAGATTGCTGAGCCATAACAGTTTATTAATGCAATCACAGTAAATGTACCTGCAAACCATTTAACCCTATTTCAACTTTAATCAAACCGTTTTCAAATGTATGTTTTGTTTTTGTTGTTTTGCTAATACAAATGTGCATATTTTAAGTATAAATGTCCATATTAAGAACAAAAATGTGATGTCAAATCAGACCCAAACCACAGTTGAAACCACATTACCCTTGTGGAAATTTGCGGATATGATCAAGCTAAATGAGTCATTTTTTGGGAATTTTTATTTGGAGATACAGGCCAAAATAGGGCCACTTCATCACATCACTGCATCACATCTCTTGGTGTTCCAACTTCCATAATTTTTGAACTAAAGATATGGTATCAGCATGCGGTTTTCACAGCAGTAATGCTGAGATTGTGCTCTTTTGAAATATGTAATAAATTGTTTTTTGACCAGGGTCGACAAACGACTCATGTAGCTTGATTGCATCACATTTGTTTCTCAGTATTTCATCATATCAGAGTTAGTATTTCATCATATCTTGGTATTAAATCATATCAAAGAAATGTTTGTGAGAAGGTTGGTTAATTGGTAAACTGTCATGTATTGACATAGCAATATTAACCAATTAACCAATCTTCTCACAAACTTTGCTTTGATGGATTTAGGTCCACATTTTTTTTTTACACACTAACAGTTATTTAGAACTGTGTCTCCCTGAAATGGCATCACATACTGATACAGATTAAAAAAAACCTTCCCCATCAGAATGATCAACTTTTATTTTAAAGAGGATGTACAACATTTGCTTTTGCTGCAATTTTCAGAAATAAATGGGTTTGGAGGATTAGTATGATACAGATGATATTGTTAAACTGACTTATTTCACGTTTGGGGCTTGTAGATGCTGGAAAAACAAAGAAATTGTATCATGTTCTCGTAGGCTGGTTCCCAGACTCCACTTAAGATGAAGCGGAGCAATTAATACATTTTGGGGAATTGTAAGGTCAGAGAATTAGTCTAGCAGGCTTGTACCCCTTCACAGGTGCGATATCATTTGCAAAGACAAGTCAGAATAATTAAATATAAAAAAATAAGCACAAGTTTTGTAAAAAAAAAGAAGAAGAAGCCAGTTTTCTCCAATGCTGGTCAGCTAACCAGCGTTGGAAAAATACAGCTTTTCTTAAAAATGTTAGGACACCAGCAGCCACAATTTTACAGGATGCTTTAGACTCTCAGTCCCTAACAGTCCAGTAAGGTATTTTGTGATAGTTTGATCATTTCCTTTTTTTGATGTTGGCAAATGCTGTATCTTTCCTTAAAAAGAACTTTGTGGACACATATGGTGTACTTGCCTTGTAGATATTTGTCACACACAGAAAATAACCCTTCACCAATTCCATTGAAAACTCCTTAAATATATAAATCCGATTACGCAGTTATATTATTTTACGTTCCTATAAACACATGTTTTTCTGAATTTAAACTTTAGTATCTTGATCTCAATAATCTCAATAACTCAGTACCATCATTATATCATAACCGTCCGCCCAAGCCCTCTTACTTGTTTTTGAAGTTTTATGTCACATCTTCATCTGTAATTTTTTTTGCTACATGGTTTTTACAGTTTCCTCCATTCTTAAATTATCCAGCTGTTTGGACTGTTTTAAGTCTAGCTTGTAACGTTGTTGTACTTTTCATGGAAATGTTATGTTTTTAGATAGGAATTTAAGGTCCTTTTGTAAAATTATCTCTTTCTTTAAAAGAGTTTAAAAATTTGTGATGTGCTTTGAGACATTTTGTGTAAAGCGCTATATAAGTTTCATTATTATTGTTATTTTTTTATTATTAAGGGAATAAATGTGCAATCGGGAGGTTTTAATCACTCTGTTTAAGACCACTTGGAGCAGGGTGCTGATAATTAGACGAGCCGAAGGCAAGGGTGGCGTGTCCAGCTGGCAAGTAAGATGTAAACAACTCCTTTTATGGAGATTGGCTCGCGTGTACTGCCCGATGTCACACAGAATGCACCTGGGGCGTTGCGTTTTGAATTTAGGACTTAATACTCGCTGGTAGTATTGTGCATGCCTACGTGAGGATTGTGAAACGTTTAACCAATTAAATGGTAAGAGGCACTGGATTTTTAGGAATCCAAATTTCATGTGACACTGGAAAAGTGTTTAAGACCAGCCAGCCATGTCTTTATCATCTGTTTAAGACCGGCCACATGACAGGCTTTCTTCCAATAGGAATGGGTAAACTGTCTTAGGTATTTATGAATATTATATAGAATGTAATGCACCTCCCCATTTCTATTGTAGATATGTATCAGTAAATTATGTAACAAAAAGTTCAGTCCTGATTATTCTTTAAAATAAAATACTTTGCTCCAGAAATAACTAATGTTCGTGTTATGATTTCTTTGTTCCTTCTCCACCATCAGTAATCCCCCAAATAAACAGCCTCCAAACACCATCTTCCCATGGGGGCGCTGTTCAAAATGTATATCGTGGTTGGTGTTGGACAATACCACTCTTCGCTTTCCACGGAGGGTAAAATAAACAAGCGACTCGCAAAAACAAAGGGTTTTGATGAAAAATACGCACAAAATCGCTGAAAAAAGGAACTTTATGGTCCTCAAGCTATCATGGTAACTCATACAGCTGTGCGACTGGGGGGGGGGGCGACTGGGGGAATGCTGCATGTTTCAAAACCCATCTGTCAACAATAGACACTGTCTTCCTGCTGAAAAGAACAATTAATCCAGCAGACTTGTTTTTAAAGGAAAAATAAAATACAGCCAAACCTTACCCAATATTGAACCATTTTTCATAAATTCACTTTTTCATTTGCTAATACATCCTATAACACCACCACTTATCACATTGCATCTGTTTATGTCTGGATGTCTTTGAGTATCCATTTTTACAATATTTCCAAAAATTTTGACCCATTTAAGTTGATGACCTTAAGCTAAATTGATGGCTATTTCAGGCATATTGAACACGTTCAGCCATGATCTGTTGACTCTATTTTGTTTGCACTGCTTTGTACACACCTGGATATTTACTAATCATACATAGTTCTTTCCACTGACCATCAGAGTTGTAACAAGTCACTGATTTTTGTGACTCGAGTCGAGTCGAGTCATTTTAAAGAAGTGACTGAGTCGAGTCGAGTCATTAGGTCAAGAAGGTCGAGTCGAGTCTAGTCACAGTGTGTGGTTGAGTCGAGTCATGTATGTAGCTCGAGTCAGTTCACAATAAATAACCACAAAAGAGAAAGTCAATTTTATGTTTTTTTATTTTCGTTCGGGCTACTACATGTGGTGACACCACATTTGACTTTTTTATACAGGCACAATGCAGCCTTATTTTACTGTTATTTGTCTTTTAATATGGCTTTAATCATTAGGGAATGTTTAATTACAAATGTGAAATTCTTCATTGAAGCAGACTGAAATTGATTATACATTAACTTGCTTTCATTTCTCTTCGCAAGTTCCAAAAATTAAGATTTTACCTAACTTTCAATTCAATATGGCAGACTCATGAATAAGGCCCATTCAACTAATGGGAACATATTATTCGCGACCATTCTAACTTGGTGTGAACAAAAAGCGGCACCGGCGTAAGTCATTGCAAATATTTTTCGCAAAGTTTTGCTTCTATTTTTGGGACTCGAGTCTTATTAGCCTTCCTAGAGTCGAGTCATTCTGATGAGGGACTCGAGTCGAGTCGAGTCATTTGCTCGCAGTGAATCGAGTCGAGTTGAGTCATTTGCCCTTAGGGACTCGAGTCAAGTCGAGTCATCAAAAATTGTGACTCGAGTCGGACTCGAGTCGAGTCATTGACTCGAGTCATTACATCTCTGCTGACTATATCCCTATTGACGAGTATGATTATTCATTCAAAGGCATATTCTTTGAAAGGTTGAAATCTCCTTGCTTCCACGGTGTCAGATTTAACGTTTGGTACCTTATACCGTGAGGTATATCTAGGTTGTGTAAACTTTAGGTCTACTCCGATGACAACTAAGTTACTGACCATTAAATTTGAAAGAATTTTTTTTTTTTTTTTCACTCGGGAGCCAAAGAAAGGGTCAGTCAGAAATGAGAATTATAGAATTAAAAAGGGATGCCCTAACAATTCTATTCATCTGTGATGTGATCTGGGAAAACCCTTCACATGGTGAAATTTGTCATTTTGGTTCTAAAAACATCGCAGTGTCCTCATTACTTTGACATGAGTATAAACTCATGTCAAATTAATGAGGACACTGTGCTTTTTTTAGAACTGTTTAATTCAGGTTCTAGGTGGTCTGTAACTAACCTGTCCAGCTGACCTCATTTAGAGAAAATCAGGCTTTAAAATGTTTAAAGTTCTGAGTAACGGCTAATAATAGCCAGCTAATAATACTCGAGTCCCAAAAAATAAAAGCAAACTTATTTAACTTGTGTATGTTTGGCTTCATTTTGCAAATACAGTATGGTACAGCAGCTGCTGCTGTTCTGGAACGCACTAAATATTAGCCAGGAACTGAACTTTATTCCAATTTATGGTTTCATCATGGGCTTTGGGCAATTTCTTATCTTGGATTTGAACGCCGGCTATGCCTTCTTTTTACAAATAAAATAGATACATGCCCACTTTTTAATAATCAGAAACAGTTTTGTAAAATGCAATTTGCTGTTGATGTCAGCAATCAGCGAAACTCTAGATCCAAAGCCACACCAGATAGCCATGAAACCGAAGTTTAACTTCGTGGTACCTGTTAGTGATTCAAATGACTTTCTCTCTTGTCTTTGTTTGTTATTTAAGTGTTCAAATATTCGTGACTTGAATTAACTGGAGCTAAATATTTGACTTGACTCGACTCAACTCCCAACGTGACTCAACTTGACTTGACCTTCTTGCCCTGATAACTCGACTTGACTCCAGCTACTTCAAAATGACTCAACTCAGCTTGAGTCACAAAAATCAGTGACTCGTCACTTTGTTGAAGTTATGGCCAAGATATGACGACCAATCATACACTTTCTAAGGTCTTGACGGGTACCCGGGTATCCATAAACTGACTGCTGGGGTAACCGCCTGACTCCATTTTATTAAAATGTATGCAAATACATGCTGGTGTGCGTGCGTTCAGCATTGCGTGTTGCGCATATTGTGTCAAAGAGCCAGCGCTACAGAGTTGGGTTAAAACATTTTTGTGGAGGGGTGGTTTGGAAGAGGGAAGTACATTTTCCACCACTTTTATATTGAAATAAAAGTTCAAATATAACAAATGACAAGTCAGTTATATAAAAAAATATTGAGTGGCTTTAAATTGAGAAATGGGAGGAATATTATTGCTTGGTAAAATCTGGACTTTTTCAGTTCACTCAGCTCCGCCCCTTGAAATGGAAGAGTCCAGATTTGACCTTGCGATAATATTCCTCCCATTTATTTCACTCTGAGCCACTCAATATTTGTATAATAATGACTAAACATCACGTTTACTACATTTTGTTTCACACTTTAAGTTTACAATTTTATTTACTGAGTCTCTTAACGAATAAAAAGGAATCTAAATAAAAAGGAATCTAGATTAAGTTGCAAAGTAGGCCCGTGCAATTTTTACTGCCGAACACAGGGGAAGTTACTCAAGCTATTTACTGCAGTGTACCGCTATGCGAGTTTGAGTCCTATCCAAGAAACCACAGTTGTTATGACTCAAGTCAATGACTCAACTCGAGTCACTAAGACACATTTTTTGGTGATTCGACTTGAGTCCCTAATGGTAAATGACTCGACTCGACTCAAGTCACGGCAAGCAAATGACTCAACTCTACTCGAGCCCCTCACCAGATGACTCGACTCGACTCGAGTGAAGACCAATAGGACTCGAGTCCCAAAAATAAAAGCGCAACTTTGCGACAAGTATTTGCAATGACTTATGGTGCAAAATTTATGTTCACGTCACTTTGCGAATACAGTACGGTACAGCAGCTGCTTGTCATGACATACAACGTGTCACGACTCCCACCTCGCTGTTCTGGAATGCACAACATACTATCCAGGAACCGGATTTTAAACACATTTTCCAATTCGTTGTTTCATCATTGGCTTTGGGAGATTTGTTTTTAAAGCTCTTGGATTCGAATGCTAGCTTAATTGATGCGCTCCTTTTATAAATTTTGGTATTTAGTGTTCAAATGATCGTGACTCAAATTGACTCGAGCTAAATATTTGACTCGATTCGTCTCGTCTTGACTCAACTACACACTGTGAATCGACTCGACTCGACTCGACCTTCTTGACCTATTAATGACTCAAGTCGACTCGAGTCACTTCTTTAAAATGACTCGACTCAACTCGAGTCACAAAAACAGTGACTTAAGTCTCTGCAAGATTGTAAATGCACACTTCATAAGATGAAGTGAAAAAGTTTAATGTCCAGGTTTTTGGGGAAAAAAGGAGACGGGTCTTTTTAAAAATTATTTTCAAGATAGCTGACGGTTGTTTTTACACTGTTCAAAGATACAAAAAAATGAAGCCACATGCTGGACAAGAGAATTAAACATATTTTACAGTGTTTTTAATACTTTCCTAGCACGGTTTTACAAAAGTGAAGAAGAAAAAAAACACTGCTGTGCGGGCATTCTTGTCCACGTCGAGGCTGGTTTGGAGATCGCAGGGTCGACTGCATGATGTGGGAAGTGACCGATAGAGTCTAGATTTAGAATCAGCCAACATTTTTTTTTTTTCCAAAAAAACCCAACCACCCAGGAAGCGTCAGAAAGGTAGTGGACGGAGATGCTTAAACGTGGTTTTTTTTACGGTGCCCTAGCCTTATTTGATTTTACTGAAGACATCTTTATTTCAATGTATTACTTTGGCAAACCATCAACCGTAAAATTCAACCTTGTGTTTTTTTTGGGCATGGAATAGAGTGAGATTAAATACTTTGAAATAAAGTAAATAGTTTTTGGAGTTATTGCACTTCCATATCTAATACCATTATTTCAATTAATACTAGATAGTATTTCAAATGACATGGAAAAAGTGAAAACACAACAAAATAACAAGTTGGTTTATAACAAAATATAGAGTCAAATTTTGATCTTTATTCTTTCACAAAGATTTCATTCCAACACAACAAGAAATTGTATAAACTGCACATTTGAATAAAAACTTGGGGTGTTACCGATTAAGCACATGCAATGTGGGAAGTATAATTTTGAATTGCCTGCATGATGTGTGGCCTACAGCAACGTCAGAATTGAATGCCTATAATTATATATATAGTTTACAGGGTCCATGTGATGAATGTTTCTTTGGAACACATGTTGTGCAGTGTTCTACATGTGCATGAAAAATATTCGAAAAGGTTAATTTTATTGAAAGGTGCACTTCTTTAAAGGTATAGTCCATCATTTGTAGTTTGTGCATTTTGTTCGTTTGAAGCAACAAAAGTGCCCAAGATCTAAAGAAGGGTGCTGAACATTTAAGGCCAAAAAAAAAAAGTCTCCAGTTTCTGGTATGCGCGCGCGTCGCCGTAGCCATGCGCGTCGGCAAAATGAAAAAGGTTTTTTTTTCAATACAAGATGATGTCTCAAAACCGCCAAACTCACTGGTTCGACTGGAATTCTGCTGCTGCACAATTTTAACGTGTTTTTAGATGGGGTTATGATCGAGAATAAGATTTATGTGGCCTCTCTGGACTCCCATATATTTGCACTAAGTTTAGTCGGGCACCATTTGCAGTCATCAGCCGACATTTGAAGCCAAAAAAAAAAAATAACAGGTAAAAAAAAAAAAAAGCCGTGTCGCCGCACCACTTTTGGGGCAAGCTCCATACCAGAAACCGGAGACTTTTTTTTTTGGCCTTAGGGGTTTCTGTTCAAATTGTGAACACCAAATTTGCTCATTAAAAGCATTAGTGAGAAAGGGTTGTTCATCGGCTTTAACACCATGTACGTGAGACAACAACGCATCACCTAACAAAAGAAAATTTACGGCAGCAAATTATCCCAAACTCTAGCAACTTTTTTTGCTGTAATAAATGTAACACTGAGGTTTCTGCCTGGAATGACATCACAGGTTTGCTCATGAATATGGTCATTAGCATTAAAAGAAGGGCACCAAAATAGCCTATAAAGTGGCAAAACAAAAAGTGAAGAAAAAAATATAAATGGAATGCAAAAGGTGTGTGTTCCAGGATGGGCCCTTTCAATACAATGAAGAGCTGACAGTACATTTCTCTTGACAGACTTGGGGAGTGATTTCAATTTCAATTATAGACTGACATTGATATTAACACTACTTTCCTTATACTAAACATAAATACAGTGAAGTGTTATACATACAACACTTATGAGAGGACTTGGACAAACTAGTCATACGCTATTCACCCTTCGAAATACATGAACATTGCGAACTTCAAAATGTGTCTGGACATTTTTGTATCTATAATTAAGTAATTCTAATGTTATGAAAGGCTTGTCAATTTACATTTTTTTTAAATAATTGTCTAGTATTATCACTTTCTACAAATATTTTATCACATAAAATTACTTGTTATAACATTTAGAAAACAATTTTGATGTCACTTCTATTTTCTGGAATTATAATTGAAAAAAAAAATGTTACTTATCTGACAGAAATCAGATTCTGTATACACCTTTGCATGATTTTGTTTTAAGATGTTTTCGTAAAACTTTATTCATTATAGTTTCCTTAATTGTGGGGCAACTACATGTATAGCGGAATAGTTGGGGGAATTGTGCCTTTGATGATACAAGCTGAAGCACGGCATTTGGCACACAGTCAGAGTAGGCCTATGTCATGAGAAAGATAATTGGCTGTAGGGCCATTGCAGAGTTTGTCCTTTGGAGATATATAGGTAGAATAACACGCAAATTTCAAAATTTTCAATTGGCTGCCATTGCTTATTATTCTACCTATATATTTGTCAAAGGACAAATCTGCGAAATATCGCAGATTTGTCCTTTGACAAATATATAGGTAGAATAATAAGCCAAATATCTTTCTCATGACATACTCTGACTGTGTGCCAAATTTCCATGCTTTTATCACCAAAGGCACAAGGCCATCACCTATATGCCGTACTATAATTGAGACAATCCAATTTGTGACCATTTTCTTTTTTCTTCCTAGTAAGGTATTTCGTACAAATTTGGTAGTTTTGTTTTTCGATGCAAATGTTGTAAATATTTTCTTTAAAAATAAATGTTACTTTAGACTGTCTTAAGATGTAATGTTTGAGGCCAAACACACGGACAGACTTCAAAAGATATAGGTGTAGGCCTACATATTTTAAGTTTCTATTATGTAACCTGATGACATCATGATGACGTCACAACAATTTTCATCGGTAAAACTTCCCTGTAATTACATTGTAGCAACTATGTTTGAGATTAATCGGTCCAGACGTGTTGACTTTTTTTTCTACAGCCGATCCCTATATCATTCTTGTAGAAGCTATTCATCAGTTGAAGAAATGAATGGCTCCTGGTATGTACTAGTATCTGTTTCTATGAAACAATAGTATTTCCAGATCTTTTCCATTAGGAGTTATGACCTCAATTGACACACCCTGGAATCTTTGACGTTACATCATCAAAACAACACATCCAGCAGCCCTAAACCTTTATTCTCAGTAACAGAAGTGAACACCCTTTCATTTCTGTCGAAAAAGTGCGGATGTGCAAGTGCCTTATCTACACAGCATTTGCTCAATTCTGCAGCATATTTTATGAAGCTGCTCAGCATGGAAACGAAAACATTTACTTATCAGCTGATTTCTGTTTAGCACATAAATCTATTTTTTATCTTACTAACTCAATGACATCGGGGATCCCCTGTGCTTAATACATGTCCACTGCATGTAAAACATGAAGACTTACTGCCATCCTGAAAATTGACACTGGTGTCCAATATACATGTACAACAGACATTTTCTTTTAATCAAAATACCTTGTTCTTTGAATAACACTTAGTTCTTCATTTCATCCAATCTTGGAGACAGCTGTAGTTAAACAAATAAAAAAACGCAAAGAAAGATTAAGTTTGTGAACAGAAAAAGGCAGAATGAAGTGTGTACACATTCAATGTCAAGAAAGAGCTTCAACCCCACTTCACATAAAGGGTTGATATGAGGGAGGATGGCACTTGTAGTAAGATGCCACCCCCCCCCCTTTTTTTTATATAATACAGCTATTCCTAATATGGATTTTTGTGTCTGGGAGATGTAAATTCAATATTGGGTTTTCCCATTCATCGACATATTTGTATTAACATTGTTCACTCAGTGTGGTTCTAAGCAAGTGATTTTTTTCTCACAGTCACATTCGGACATTTAAAATGAACCTTCATATTATCAAGCCTTCAGAATTAGGAACCTTCGGACTATCGCTTCAAATCCTCAGATTAAAGAAACTTTATTTCATTTCGGACTAATGAACCCCCGCTTATAAGAAATGTGCGCATTCGGCCTTTCGAACCTGGGGATCAATAAGTTTCTTGAAAAGGACACTTGCACATCCGTGCAAAAATGTAGACACGTTTTTTTTCCACTACACCACCAAGAGTCCGGCAGTCTCCTGATGACGAGCAGAGCCAGAGTTGTAGTCAAGTCTCAAGTCAATTTTTTTTCCAAGTCAAGTCTCGAGTCATTTAAAAAAAAAAATTAGATGCACATACTATTAACAGGGACCAGTTTATGTGTTAGACGGTGGAGCCGCGCCAGAGTATAGGGAATGTAAGGAGATAAAAAAAATCATACTTTTCAAACATCCTCTCTCAAACACCTTATTTGCATCTAAAGAGCCTAAAAACGCATTTTGAAATAATATTTCCAAACTTGTTCCATCATGTTGAATGTTTGAAGGACGTCTGACAAAATGTCATTCCGAACGTTTTTGTTTAATACATGATGTGAATTCTTGTATGTTGCATTATGGCGGATTGGGGGTAGCAGCTTACAGCTTAAAGCATGCTTACCGGTAAACCTCTCAATGTGTACATGTAGCATACGCATACTGTTACTATGGTGCTCGGACTACGCACGGCACAAACTTCACTTCGCATGAGGTTGAGTATGATATGGCGTCGATAACTTGTATTATCTGCACTCTTTTCAACCAATTATGCTAGTGCGCACGAATGCCCTGAGGTTTGTGGGTTTTTTTACTTTAAGAAACGTGTTAATGTCAGTAAATCAAATTTATTCGAGTCAAGCCAAGTCTCAAATCATATTTTTTCAAGTCAAGTCAAGTCTCAAGTCATTTTTCCCCAAGTCAAGTCTCGAGTAAAAAAAATAGCAACTTGAGTCCAAGTCAGCGATTCGAGTCAACAACACTGAGCAGAGCATACTGTTCGAAACGGCAAGTTAAACCAACACAACTCACTAAGAGCTATCATTCACATGGTGCTACTGCAAACCTCCAATTTATAGAACATCCAATGGGTAGAAATTAATTACAGGCCAAACTACCGGTAAGGTACCACCACCTTCAACAACCTTGTACATGTAAGCCTACATGTACATCATGCTGTCGGATGCTGGATTTCAGGAATTGCCCTTGCATATAGGACAAAGGTACCAGTAATTAGTTACTGCTGTAATGGTAAGTGCTTATTACGGTCATAATGTCTGCAATAGATCAATAGACATGTAAACATGTCCGGCAAAACAGTCCTGTACATCCGACATTGTACGCCCAACACAACAACACAACAAAATGTTCTCTACTTGAAATCAAAACAATGGATTATTCTTATTTCACATCATTTAGCATCTACAGGTAGTTCAAATGGTTATGGGTGATCCAGAAAAAAAAAAGCAATATACTTCACAGAGATTTCCAGTTGTTAAACCATGTGTCTGAAAAATCCAATTCTCTGCGTCAGTTCGACCACATGGTGTTTTTCAATTAATACAACGTTAAAGGTGGTGGGACCTTATTTTTGTCTGTAATTGTTTTCTACTCATTTGATGTCAGATATTAGTGGAATAAAAAACGTGTACATCTGAATATATATGGAATGTACTGTACACCCGAATATAGATGGAATTGCCCAAATAAAGACAAATACTTTGGAGCCAGGAATCAAAAGAAAAACCCACAAGATCCCACTTTAAAAATTTGGTTAAAAGAAAAAAGAATCGCCATCACCAATCCGAGAATTAAAAAAAAAAAGTTGGGCAAATACAGTGGATTCCCATTAATGCAAACTCAGCCGGACCTGGTCAAGGTTAGTGAACAGGAGCATCACGTCCCATTCATTGAGCACACTCATGCACAGCTGGGACCCACCGTGTTGCTCACTGTAACAAGAATTGGTATTAACAGAGTTTGTATTAACGAGAGTCAGTTGTACTCTGCACTCTCCACGTGTGTACATGTTTCATGCACACAAAAACTAAAGCTCATTTTATCATTTTTCATTTTCTGTTCATTTTTTTTTGGGGGGGGGGGTGGGGGATGGGGCGGGTTAGCTACATGTAATGACTTTTGGGAGAAAAAGTTACATCCAATGTTAATGACGCCTAAAGTTATCCAGTCTAACTGAAACTTGGTGTGAAGGTAGACCAGGATGTGTTATGCCAAATTTGAGTGATACCATCATCATGATCATCGTGTGTTTATTTATGAATGATTGAGCCATATTTCCCGAACAGAACATACTTAATTCAACATTCTTTGTGTGACAGGTTCATTTGCCAAAAAAATTGACAAGTGTGTGATGTCATTATGACATCATCAGCAATGCGATTTTCTAAATCTCATAATAGAGTAAGTCCGATCGTCACGAAACTTGATATTGTTACTAGTATGCAAATTTGGAAGTGATGTCATGATGACCTCACTCCTTAATTTGTTTTAGCGATTTTAAAACTTTTTTATATTTTATTCTACTCTAAAAATTAACATAAAATTATATCAGATTTATTTTAAAATATGCACAGACAAAGACTCCAGAGTAAAGTTGGTCCTAGACAAGTGACATCATCATTTGTTAGGTAATTTATTCGGATTTAATATCTAAAGAACTAAATATCTGATTGGCTTAACTTCATATTGATGTAGACAGGGATGTGCAATGGGTAAAATTGGAATCACATAGTGACGTCTTTATGGCTTTTAAACCTTTACATGTAATTCATATCTCACAACCAGAACATCCTAAATTCTATTGGTAACAGCTTTGTCAGCACAAACATAACTGCACAAAAGCTTCATGGTGACATCATCAAAAATGCAACCTTTGAAATCACAAGTAAGGATGAGTCTGATTGTCGTAAAAAGTGGTTAGAAAGGATATAAATGGTACTACCAGTACCGGTAGTAGACATAATCTGAATGGCATGGCAATCACATCATAAAAATTTTTTGTACACATTTAAACAAACCAAGTCCTGGAACTTTGTTCCTACAGGCCAGGAATTAAACATTGAAATGACTGCACCAGGACACAATAGAATCAACTCATTAGAAAGTCATAATGCGGAAAAGCCCTATGTTCTGTTCATCGAACAGATATAGGTTAACTTTGAGAATGTTATTTTCCGCAAATAATGCATTCTCTTCAAGACTACTGTACTGTCACATATTAGTCCATATTATAACCAGCAATCGACAAATCAAGTTAACTTGTCTGTTGTGGAAATATATGTATATAATTGTGTCACCCGGACAAATCCTGATTCTAACCTCAAGGCAAATGATTCATTCACTTGTTGGAAACACCAAGAAGAGGGCTAAACTGGTGCACAAATAAAACTGCAGAAATTAATACATGCAAAGTCAACAAAAAAATGATACATAATGGCACCCATTACCGGTACAACCAAAGCAACCAATGAAATGATATGCCATGAAAAGAAACTATTTGCAGTAAAGTGAACTTAAATGTTGTATACAGTATACAGCAATAAGAGCACAGAGGGAAGTCAAGATTGATTCCAGCAATGCCTGTGCAAAGTGGGATGATGTAGCTCAACCATGATACCCAAAGTTGTAATTGGTCTTACATTATGCAGTTTAAGGGTTGTCCATATCCTCATGAGCAGCTCTCTGATAGGCCTCCTCAATTAAATCATTCCAATTTTCCAATAGAGGCACATACAGCTGATGCAATGTTTTGGCTGGTGCAAATACACCAGGAAAAAAATAGATGGCATAAAGGAAAGAAAATGATACCCTTAGTAAGGGGATAATGATGTGATAGCGCAGTTGACATGTATAAACCTGTGGTTTGAAACCGCTGGGAGGCCCGGCTGCTGATAATGGTGAGGAATTATCAGCGACCCAGGCCCCTAACTGGTTCTAAACATCACTTTTATAACTACTCCATCACACTATTATCCCCAATCATTAATAGCAGTTTGGTAAAAAAAAAGAAGTAAAAAAGTTGAAAAGTTGACAAACTTCTGATGAGTTTTGCACTACCATGTACATTTTACTCGATGTCAGGGATTTTCTATGGTGGTAAGAATCCATTAGAATCAGTTTTATATAGTATTCGAATTCGGTGTAGGCTTCCTCAAACCCATCAAACCCCCTTCTCTTGGTGGCTTGTGAAGGGCACTGGTATTACATCATCTGCATGCTCTTCTCCGTCAACATAAGGCCAAAAAAAAAAAATATTCGGTCTCTGGTCAGACCAAAGTTTCGGAATTGATGTGGGGACGCGGCTTTTTTTTTTTTTCTTCAAGCTTGGATTGTACAGACAAGGTGGGGTACTATTTTGCTTTTTTGGTGTCCTCATGTACATTGGTGTCCTCCATAATTTGCCTTGGTGCTCTCGATCATTTGCCTTGGTGCAATTTCCCATTCCTTGGTGCTCTTTGGTAAAAAAAAATTGAGGAGGTGCAGCAATAGAGGGCGCTGTTGGAGCTACCACGGAACATTTTGGAAAAAAAAAAGATTGACGCGCATGATTGAAATCGACCGACTTATTTTTTTTTGGGGGGGGGCCTAATTGTAGAATATCATCATGATGACTCTTGCTTGACACTAATGACTCATGACTCACAAGTGACGTATCTTTTGAAACCCCAAATTACCTTTTTATAATTCCTTTATTTATTTCCTAAAAGTAACTTAAAGCTTTGCTAAAGAACATTAATCACATGCTCACAACACTCTCCAGGAGGTGTTGCCAATAATATTAATGTTTGTTATTAAAAGCAACCCTCCCTACATTGCCCTATTTTCATAGGTATACATGTATATGTCCATGTACACCCATATCACACACACGTGATTCGGATTCAGTGGTGTAACCAGTGGGGGTGGGGTTGTGGGTAAGGGGATGCGCAGAGTAGCAGATTGCAACAGAATGGAGATTAAAAAACAACACCATTGGGATGGTGATAGAAGCCAAATCAGGATGGTAAAAATGGGTAACAGGACGAGAATTCTATTTTGCAACACAGCATTTTCTAATGAATGCCCTCTTTCACAACTTCCCTTTTTCATGAGTGCCATGTTTCACAGGAACCCTCTTTTTTCACAAGTCTGTAATTGTGCCACCTTGAAGAGCGCCACCTACTGTCAGAAAATTTCAAGTGTGAATCGTGGCTTATTTTTACCAATGTTGCTCGGGCCTCCTCCTGTCTCAGCACCAGTCATTTGCAGGGTACATACATGTACATGTACATGCACATGCAGGACTAACACTGGATCATTATGTATCATGAAGGTATGTAATCGTCACTGTGCATCCATGAGAAGTGTTACATGAACCCTAGTGTATTGCAATATCATATTAAGAAATTATATGTGCAGTGTGGGTTTCTAATAGCCTGCACATACTAAACAATGCATGGCACATCCAGTAAATGGAATGTTTGAGAATGAATCCTTGTAGAGGCCTATTACATAAATTACATAATGATCCAGTGTAAGTCCTGCATGTACATGTACCCTGCAAATGACTAGTGCTGAGACATATACATGTATATGCTATTTTTGTCATAAACAGAAATAGCATTAAATACATTTGTAAATCATCGGCAACTGTAGGACATTTCCTCAAATATTTATGCATGTTTACTCTTTCCACTTTACAAGACCCTTTAAAGCCTCATTGAAAAAAAAAAAACAGATTGAAAAACAAGAAAAGCAAGTACATGTACATGTATCTTAGTAAATCCTATCTTTTCAAACAATAGTGACATTTCTTTGTAAAACTGTTGAATAGGGAAAAACAAAATCAACAATACCACCAAACCCAATATTTTTCATCATACCCCATCATTTTTCACCACTTATTGAATACGGAAACATATGACATCAAACAGAGCACGAAGGACATGTAACAGCACACAACCATGACAGCAATGGAAGCCTGTTTACATGATGAAGCGGTAGGTAAACGTCAGCCGAATAATCCCCTACATACAGTTTTAAGAACCTTAAGGTGTTTAGTATTTAGACCTACCACTACTTAAAATTGATAAAATCTACATCACAGTCAAATCTCCTAAGTTTTGTTCGTCAAGTTAACTAGAAAACAAAACAAAAAGAAACTGAAATAAACAAATACACACCAAGAAGACACTAACATTAACCCTAACGTACCTGAATCCATCAAAATCCCCCCCCCCCCCTGTTTCGGGGGATTCAGGATACCTCCATATTGCACAAACTGGGGGATTTTGATGGATTCAGGATTGTAAGCCTAGTGGAACTGCAGGATTTTGATGGATTCAGGATACCTCCATATTGAGCTGTTGGGGGATTTTGGCAGATTCAGGATCTGTGGTCAAGTAAGTACTGCTTGTAGCCCTGCCAGGGCCCAATTTCATAGCGCTGCTTAACAGCTGACTTTGGCGGATTCAGGATACCTCCAGTATCTACACTGGGGGATTCTGATGGACTCAGGATACCAGCATTTTTGCCTGTCAAAATTGGTGGATTTCAGCGGATTCAGGATACTTTCTGGTAAAAGAGCCCCAGGAGTTAGGGTTAAAAAGCATGTTTATGGTGTAAATCAAGGACACACATGTGAAGCATCATCGAGTAACTGAAACAGGAGTCAATTAGAGGACGACCTCGATTAGAAAACATATACAAAACCAAAGAGAGTTGTATGAACAAAAGAGAGATGATGAGGAACAACAGAAATCCTTGACTTACACCATAAACAAATCTGATGGGGTGTCTTTGTCTTACAGTCACTATCATGACTATGTGGACATGCGAACAAAAGATGTCCACATAGTGCAGGTTGTGTTGACGTAATGTGGACGAATCCGTGTCCACGTAACGTTTCGCCCTCTAAAACAGGTCTAGAGGCATTTTCGGGTTAGGGTTTTTTATGGCAGATTGAAGAGAAATATTCAAGGAAATCCAAAAACAAATCTGAGGTTTGAAAGAGTTTTCACAATTTAAGTAAAAATATTTTTTGTACCAATTTTCTACACGAAAACAAGGGAATGTCCACATTGAGCATGTAAAACCAACATGTGTGTATTTGTATGTAAACACCGACAATCGTGGACTAGGACAAAATTCATGTACAAAACCAATGAGAGCTGTTGCTAAAAAGTTAGCACAAACAAAGGAATGAGGATTAAGAACAATAGGGGGTCCATGATTGCCGGTGTTTACATGTGTGGGGGTTGTGACTTTGTTTCTGCTTTGATAAGGGCCGTTCAACAATAGAGGAAAATAGGGTCCCCAATTCCTGAGAGGTCCCCAATGTGGATTTGTGTACAAAACATATGTGAGGTCTTCCAAAAAGTTAGTACAAACAAAAGAGGGGCAATAGGGGGCCCCCAATTGCAGGCAAATTGTGTGTTGGGGGGGGGGGCTTTATCCTTTTTCCCATTAAATTCGTAAGTAAAGATGATGTCTTTTCAAAGGTGTTTATTGGAAGCATACACTGCACACGTACTGGTACTGTCATACCTTGTAAGGGTGCAACATACTGTACATAACTGTAAGATAAAAATGATTTCATCTAATGGCTGTACGTAACTACATGTAGTAAGCACTGCATAATTACATGTAAGGCTGTTGATATCCTTATGTGGATGATGTATACATTTGTATATTTTCATTATGTTAATAATGGTATTGTATAAACTTACTTCGTATTCATAAATACCTAAGACAGCTTACGCATTCCTATTGGTCAAGAGCCCGTCACATGGCCGGTCTTAAACGGATGATAAAGACATGGCTAGCTGGTCTTTAACACTTTTCCAGTGTCACATGAAATTTGGACTCCCATGAAATCGGTGCCTTTTGACGTTTCATTGGTTGAACGTTCACATTCCTCACGTATGCATGCGCAATACTACCAGTGAATCAGTATTTCAAGGTCCGAAATTCACACTTCACCAGCCCAGCTGCGTTTTGCAAGACATTGCGCAGTACGCGCAACGCGCACGCCAATGTCCTTATAAGGTAACGAGTTGTGGAGGGGCATTCCATATTATAGTCAGAGGGGTGTTTCGTAAAACATGAAGAACAAAATAAAAAAATGGTTGGCAACGTCTAGTTTTTGACTTGCTTTGATTTTTGGACCGAAAAGATTTGGTTTTTTGACCGAAAAGGTATTTATGAATGGGAATAAATATGTGTTCGGTCGGTATTAAACACTCTGTTTAAGACCGGTGGGAGTCTGGATGGGTGATAATTACCCATCCAGACTCACACCGGTCTTAAACAGAGTGTTATAATACCTCCCGAACACACATTTATTCCCTTATTATATTTTGTATGCTTAAATGTAAACATAATGTATTAATGTTTGTAGTGTCATAACAACGTTGAAACTAAATGTTCAGTATTATAAATAATAATAACAGACATGCATTTTCTTCTTTAGAGCTACAGAATAAATGGTCATGACAATGTCTTACATGTTATCTACCCTGCAAGTACAGGAACAAAAAAGAGGAAAACAATGTTGAACATTGTCTATTAAGGTTGAATAAGTTCATACACAAATGCTCAAGGTAAAGAAGAGATAAATGATCAAGTTCATTGCACTCAGTATTGACGTAGGGTTAAACAACAAATTCCAAGAAGTGCAGACACCTCCCCTCACTAACTTTCTTCAAAAAAGCCATCCCAAGATAACTGAAGTACTGTAATAATCGATGCTTAGAGTAGCATCCCCGTCAGCCTTAGCCATCCTTATATTTTCCTACTGCTGGAGTAACTAGTCCAGGTTGAATCTTCTTGTTCCCAGTCATATTATCTTCAAGGATAACTGCAGCCTCTTTGCGTTGTGGTAATATTTCAGTGGGGGAAGCTTTCACAGCTTCGTTCCCAACAACCGGAACCTTGTCTCTGTGTGACTCTCCATGATCAAGTAGATCAAATTGGACTGGGGCTAAAACTGCCTGATTCAGAGGGGCTTTGGGAATGAGGTTGTGAGTAGGCACCTGTGCGTGGTGCATCGGGGCAACGTCTGCCAAAAAAAACACGAAAGAAATGGAAGTATTTTGGGGGTTGGTTTGGATTGGGAGGCATATTGTCTGAAAAGTGTATGCTCATGTACTGTTTTAAAGTATCACAGTTCTGAAGTCAGGGTCAATTCAAATAAACTACAAATCACAAGGAAAATCCCGAACCAAATATATGACCAAGGTGATGGATCTCAACAAGCAAGATGGAAGCCATCTGGGTGTCAATACCAGAAGTCCCCACTTAAACAGTTACTAAGTATCCGGACAACCTTATGACACTGTATTTATTCACTGAATTTTTTTTTTTTGTAAACGGAGTACTCAGGCAGTTTTGTACACTACAGTGAATAAGGCTGGGCGGTTCATGGGGCAACCATTGACTAATTTTAAAGATTACATGTACAGGGTGTCAAAAACAAAAAGGTCATTGTACTTTAAAGGGCTATTATGGCCAGACTATATTATTTTTACCAGCAAACAGCATGGTATCATTTTTAAGCTGAAGCTGATATCTTGGTTTACATTCCAGGGTCACGCATCATGGAGTACCATTGTCTTAAAGTTGTGGTGCAAAAATGCAGTTGGTTCACTGAAATATCGACACTGATTCATGTTTTTTTATTCATACTTTCTCAATGGCCAAGATTGTTGGCTTTTCCACATAGTTGCGGAAAAGCCTTTCTTTTTGTGCTGGCTTTTCTTTCTTCTTCTTTTTGTCGCCTAAACCCCATAGACTTTGTACACGTTTTTTCTCATCGCCACTTTTGGCATTAATCTTTGTCATATATCATTCAAAGTTACCACAGGCATAGCTCCTATAGCAAAGTTGTGTCCCGAAGAGTGACGTCATGGTGATGTCATCATGGGTCACGTGACGTCATTTTAAATGTGCATATTGTAAAGTGCTATAACTACAGAACTGTAAGTCCGATTGGGTTGAAACTTGGTATGTAGGTAGGCCGGGATGTGTTATTGATGAAAATTGAGGTGACGTCATGATGACATCATCATGGGTTACGTGACGTCATCCTAAAAGTGCCTATTGTAAAGTCCTATATCTAGAGAACTGTAAGTCCGATTGGGTTGAAACTTGGTATGTAGGTAGACCAGGATGTGTTATAGGTAAAAATTGAGGTGACATCATCATGACGTCATCGTGTGATTTTAAAATGAATTTTTGGATTTATGTACATTTAAGCAATATCTCACGAATGCAACATGCAAAATTCAAAATTCTTTTCGTATTATGTTTGTTAGGTAACAGGTATATGCACAAACATTTGAAAAATGTGTGATGTCATCATGACATCATCAAAAATGCGATTTTTGAAAACACATATAAGGGAAAGTCTGATCACCATGAATCTTAGTGGATAGCTAGATAATGGTACTAGTATGCAAATTCTGAAAAGACGTTACCATGAAGTCATCGGTTGATTTTTTATTAATTTTTTTTCATATTTACAATTTAAAGTGCCTATTGTAAAGTCCTATATCTAGAGAACTGGTATGTAGGTAGACCGGGATGTGTTACAGGTGAAAATTGAGGTGACGTCATCATGACGTCATCGTGTGATTTTAAATAAATTTTTGGGTTTTTGGACCTTTAAGCCATATCTCACGAACGCAACATGCAAAATTCAAAATTCTTTTCGTATTATGTTTGCTAGGTAATAGGTATATGCACACAATTTAAAAAATGTGTGACGTCATCATGACGTCATCAAAAATGCAATTTTTAAAAACACAAAAAGGGAAAGTCCAATCGCCATGAAACTTGGTGGATAGCTAGATAATGGTACTAGTATGCAAATTCCGAAAAGACGTCACCATGACGTCATTGGTTGATTTTTTTATGATTTTTTTCATATTTACAATTTCATTCTGCTTCCAAAATTTAACATTTCCTTCATTGGATTGACTTCAACCTTAGTACAAACCAAGACCACAATGCAAAAATGAGCATTGACAAGTGTAATCAAGATGATGTCATCGTAGGGCATGTGGCGCTTTCATAAAGATGCATTTTTTTAAAGTCTCATATTGAGAAAACTATCAGTCCGAATGGGTCAAAATTACGTACGAAGGTAGTCCAACACGTCTGATTTAATATGGATTTATTTCTTTTGGAAGATAATATATCTCAAAGACAACATGCTAAATTTAAAAATTATTGTACCGTATTCTTGGAAACGTTGTTCATGCATAGTCTGGAACGTGTTATTGATAAAGAAAAACATAATGCGGAAAAGCCCTTTGTTCTGTTGCTAACAGACATAGAAATGCTTCTCCAAAGGCATCCTGAGTAGCCTGCAAATTCTGCTTCCATGCAATTTTTTGACCACAAAGATTCTCTGTTCTGCAGTTAGCTGAACCATTGTGACAACCTGAGGTTTACACACTGTTTGAAGGCCAGAATGACATGGGTTCAAAAGTGAACCAACTGCATTTTTGCACCAAAATTTCAAGACAATGGAGCTCCATGATGTGTGACCCTGGAATGTAACCCAAGGTCAGTGTTGTAGTTGAGACCTGAAAACACGAGACCGAGACCGAGACCGAGACCTCAGGACCGAGACCAAAATCGAGACCTTAGGGTCCAAAGCCGAGACCGAGACATTATGGGTGAGACCAAGACCGAGACCATAGACTAATTAGCATAGGGTTATGAGAAATATATATTTCTTACAAAAACATGGTGTTCAAAGGTTTTTTTCTGAATGCTGAATGAATTCAAATGTTGTCACAGGTTTTATTAAAGTGGTCAGTTTTTATTGTATCTGGAAGACTGGAACATTAGCTTTACACATGTACTTCATCCATCGAACGTCCTCAGTTGAACCTAGTTATACACTGTTAAACACGGTTGAGGTTTATGTAGTTTTGAACACAACAAATCCATTTGGTAGTGGTAGTAACTTGACCCAAAATTCAAAATCTAAACTTCCCAAGTCATTGCACTGTAAAAATCTGAATCACCTGTGCAAAACATCTAAACAAACGTGTCTTTTGTGTGTTTCAAGTTCCATCTTACAATAAAATTGGGATGAGTATTCACAATGCACTGGTACAAATTATGCTCTGGTCCAAAGATATGCTGTCTGGGGGAAGTATTTTAAAAAGGTTAATTACTTAAAACACCTGCTAGTACAGAGAACACCTGCATTTTTACCAAAGCAGATATCATTTCAGAGTGTTTATTTAAACTTATCTGAACTAGTAGTAGTTCAAGTCAACAGTAAAAAAAAATACGGTACAAATTTTCTCAAATCAAAATCGGTGTCGCAAATGTGTGCCCGGCCCCAGGCTCTTATTAACGGAGAATGATATTCCACATTCGTGCAGCTGGATGCGACATGGCAGTGGCCAAACCGTAGCGACTCGGACTTACTTTGCCTATGAACTCGGCTGAGCTAAACTTGTGCCAACTCTCTCTGTGAGCTTAATACTCTTGCAAACTCTGCAAAATCTGGTATTTGAAACCAAACGTTATCACTGCAGAGTGTGCCGACATGGTTGTGCTTGATCAACTCCATGTGGTATGCACACTAAAGCGCATGCGGTACAGTGCATTGTACCCAAGTACCGCAAGGGAGTTTGCGTTACTAGAAATGCAGTGGTATGTGGGTACCAGAATATTTGATTACGTTCCTCGGAATGGATAGCACTGTCTATCGAAGCTTTCGAAAGTAGGTCCGATATGGTCAGATCATGTAAATTTATTTGATTTTGTTTGTAGTTTTTTCCCCGACTGAACAATAAGGTCTCGTATGCTCGAGACACCACAAGATCTCAAGACTTTTGCGCCGAGACCGAGGCTGAGACCAAGTTCATGTACATGTACATGATTGTATCAAAGACAGTGGGACTGTGTAGTTTGTGCACAAGCCATCGGTGGTAATTTGTGCACAAGCCATGGGTGTTAGATAATTAACAAGCTTGAATAGAAATATCTGGAAAATTTACCTTCAACAATTTTATGATAGGCAAAGTGCAAGTACAGAAGGAACAGCAGATGAAGAGCAGCAACTGTCACAGCGATTGTCAATTTGTGACTTCGGCCTTTGGTTCTGGATAAATAGACACCTACCTGAAATACCATGATGAAGAGAAAGACAAGGGGAAAGGTGGCTCATTATGAAATCAAGAATGGAAAGAGAACATCAAAAAGTAACTAAGATGTGGTTATACTTACCGTGACCCATTTTGTGTTCTTTGTTCTGCCTTAATTATTTTCCAACAGGCATTTTGGACATTCTTTAATTCCATTTTCCTCCTGCATTCTCTTCACCTCATATCATTCAAATTAGAATCATAGCTTGGGTGGTCATCATGAAACCCTGGCCCACACCATTAACAGCACAAGAGGTTGTCAATTTTTTTTATTGTATTTGTTTTGTTGGGAGGTTCAAATTTTTTGTCAATGTTTTTTTAGTCCCACGATTTGACCATGCTGATATGTATGTGGCCTATTTTCAAGTGGTATAATAGGGGGGAAAAGTGGCACCACGAACGTCTCCCCCCCCCCCCCCCACCCCAAGAAAAAAAATCATTTCTGCGGAGCAAATTTTTGAAAAAATTCAAATTTTTTAACAAAAAAAAATTGTGAGGCCCCCAAGCCAAATCCTGGTTGCGCCACTGTTGGAATTGGATGAATTGACGAGCAAAGATATATGATTAGGTACTTCAACTACAAGAATGATATACTCTTACCATTCTCAAACTTGACAGGCCTCCAAGGATAGCCCAGGATGTGTAGAATAATGTATGAGACATTGTGCTGTGAAGCGTTGTACCCAGGAAGAGGACAACACAGAATGAGAACATCCCATATCCCTGGATAACAGAAATACACGTAGCTTCATTTAGCAGGGAAAAATAACAAGCATAAAAACAAAACGCTACACTCATAAAAACTGACATTTCTAAATACAAATATCTTTCTGAATGTTTGCATCAAATGAGGACTTATCCACAATTCAAGCCAAAAGGATCCCTCTCATCCTCAATCTGTGCAGTCACAGTAGACCGTGCTTTGGGAGAACACATGAGAGGTCCTTGGGCAGGACACATTACATGCATTTGCCCTCACTGGTTCTTGGGTGTGTGGTAAAATATATACACGGCTTTCACTGGTTCTTGGGTGTGTGGTAAAATTTATACACGGCTTTCAAATAAGTATTCAAGCCGAGGCTCACAGTGCTATGCCACTGTATGAACTGAGGATCTTTTTGTGTTTTAATCTTCACAACAAAGGCCAGCACTGAGGCCTCGGTTTCAGTGCCAATTCTGAAGATGCATAGACCTGTGTTGTCCTGCTTCATTCTAGCTTTGTGACCGTTGAGGGGATACTTGTGTAGTGAGTCCATAATGACAGCAAGATTTGATATGTGACAATTGTACAAAAACAGTACTGATGTTGCTATTTAACAAACACCACTGGGTCATTCCATGCCAACTCAACAAATGTTGCACACCATCACCTCTTGGATTTTTTCTTTTTTGGTGTACTGAAAGATACTTAGGAGAAATGCAAATTCTGAAAATTTGGGGTCTCTACGACTTTTCGTTCTTGCGCAACAGCATTTTGAAATTTGAGGTGGGCGGGGCCAAAAGTGCGACGCGTCACGAAATTCAATGTTTAAAGGGCCATATATTTAAAACTATACCCCCCAGACATTTCAAACTTGGTAATCTGGGCTATTTTTTGCTGTAGATTTCAAATATTTTAACAGAAAGAAAGTAGCTTGTTTCATTTTTAAGTTAAAGGGGCCCCAAAATGGCCCAAAACTCATCTGGACCAATGTTCGGGGGGGTGTAAGTCAAAAATTGAAAATATTTTTGTCACCAATTTTTTTGCCTGTAATAGCCCCCAAGTGAAACTACTTTCATGTAAAATCTTACACTTATATTAACTTCATTGAATGAGATATAGCCCTTGCAAAAAGCAAATTTCTTATTTTTACGATAACTTGACCCCCCCAAAAACCAACGTCAGACATTCCGCCCCAAAGTTTGCTTCACATATGTTTGAGGTTGGTCCTTAGTGAAGTCCTCTGAAAAGTTTCATGTTGGTGTCTAAATGTCTTCAGTGGATAGCTGGGCTTTATAATGAGTCTATATCTTACGATGCTGGTTCCGTAACATACAACTAAGTATGTACACGTACATTGTACCAAGAATAACAGCAGTCGGTACATAAAGAATAAGTTGGGTATGAAACTTAGCTTTCATTTGTACATGTAGACTTTTGATCAGTTGATATTATTGTTTACAGTTTCACAGGTGAAATTATGCATTCCTTGTGATGTAGTTTTGATGAAGTTGAATGAGTTGCATGATGGTTGGCTCACTAAGTTTGTATTGCCTTCCACCGCTATGTAGAAGTTCTGGTGTTGGTACGCAACACAACACATCAACAAATGGAATGTTACATTTATCCTCTCTTTGTGGCCAATAGAGAGTATTTGTTGATTCCGTCCTGTACATGAAGCGGACATACACATCCTCATGAAGTTGTGATACATCTTCTACAATAGCAATGTACCAAACATCATCATAGACCACACAAACATATTTTCCTGGGTTGAGGTCAGCTGCTACAATTGGTGCATGATGAGTTTCCTGCATGAACTAGGTTCCCCTTATCCATAATGAAAACTAAGATCAATCAGGTTAAAACCATAGACCCTTTACTCAAACTGAATCATTTCTCTTTGGTTCAGGTTAGTGCTATACTATGCTGTGCAAGTGAGAACTGGTTAATGTATACATGTACATGACATGCATGCTGTGTGATGAGCACATGGAAAGAATAAGACTCTCAAGTCATTTAACCTAATTTGCCTATAATGCACACATAGGTCTACAAGCAACTGTTTATTGAGCAGGAAATGGGTAGTCTTGACCCAAGTCTATCAACAGTCTATCAACAGGGATTTTGTTGTGCTGGTTCCGTAAAATACAAGTACATGTACTTGTATGTTACTGAACCTGCAGCATCGTAAGATATAGACTCTTTATAAAGCCCAGCTATCCACTGAAGACATTTAGACACCAACATGAAACTTTTCAGAGGACTTCACTAAGGACCAACCTCAAACATATGTGAAGCAAAATTTGGTGCGGAATGTCTGACGTTGGTTTTTGGGGGGGTCAAGTTATCGTAAAAATAAGAAATTTGCTTTTTGCAAGGGCTATATCTCATTCAATGAAGTTAATATAAGTGTAAGATTTTACATGAAAGTACTTTCAATTGGGGGCTATTACAGGCAAAAAAATTGGTGACAAAAATATTTTCAATTTTTGACTTACACCCCCCCAAACATTGGTCCAGATGGGTTTTGGGCCATTTTGGGGCCCCTCTAACTTAAAAATGAAACAAGCTACTTTCTTTCTGTTTAAATATTTGAAATCTACAGCAAAAAATAGCCCAGATTACCAAGTTTGAAATGTCTGGGGGGTATAGTTTTAAATATATGGCCCTTTAAACATTGAATTTCGTGACGCGACGCACTTTTGGCCCCGCCCACCTCAAATTTCAAAATGCTGTTGCGCAAGAACAAAAAGTCGTAGAGACCCCAAATTTTCAGAATTTGCATTTCTCCTAAGTATCTTTCAGTACACCAAAAAAGAAAAAAATCCAAGAGGTGATGGTGTGCAACATTTGTTGAGTTGGCATGGAATGACCCCACTATACCAAACATTCAGCCATGTCAGCTATTGCATATGTAATCATGCCGATAGCTGAAATAGTTCAAACATCCCAGCAATGGATTTTGTTGACTGGACAGCCGTCTGGTAGGATTTTTTTTTGTGGCAGTCTTTATATGCTTGGTGACCATGATGTCGTTCCTGCCTGTATGCCTGACACTGAAGTTGCACTTACAAAGAATGCAGAATGCATGGAAACTGTCAATAACAGGCCACTCAGTTATAAACTGAGTGGAGGTATTTCTACTTTAGAAAATCTCATTTTTTGTTAGGAGTCTCCATTATTCTCCGTACATTTGTACAGGCAGATGGCAAGGACAGTTTTCAGTGATGGCCTTGATTGCCCACCCGACAGGTACCAGTTTCCAGTTGAATGGGGAGTTAAATGGAGAGTGTCGGTGAGACACCAGACTAACAGACGTTAAGCCAAGAAAAAACAAATGTTTAACGTCCTGCCTTTTTGAAAAAAGGAAAAGGAGGCCCTCAGGAAATGACATACCGGTATCAGCTTTATATGGGCTAGATGCAACGGACAAAGGGGCCAAAATGATGTCACTGTTTTAAATTTATCATTTTTAAGGTTTTTTTTGGTTCCAAAAAAAGAAAAGAAAAAAGGACGCAGTGTTAGAGTCATTAGTATCTCTCCAGAGAACACGTAATATCCATATTGGAAAGGGTTTTTTTGACATAGGTCTTCTCTCCACACACCACCTTTCAAGGTTGGTTGATGACTGAACCTTACAGTGAAATGGAACTCACACCCATACACATTTGTTTATGGGGTAAATCAAGGATTTTTTTGTGTTCCTCTTCCTTTTCCTTTATTCTTTTCCTTTTTAATAACTTTTTTGCAACAGCTCTCATTGGTTTTGTACACGTTTTCCAACCGAGGAGTCCTTGATTTGGTTTTCTGTCCTCGATTCACCGATGATGTTGCACGTGTGTCCTCTATTTACACCATAAACAAATGCACACAAGTGTGTATGCCTGCAACTGGGACCCTCTATTGTTCCTCTTTTTTTTTGAAGTTTTAGGAAGACCTTCTTATATATTTTATACACGATTGCCAAATTGGGGACCTTCAGAAATTGGTGACCCTTTTGTCCTTTATTGTTGAAAGTCCCTATTGAATGCGGATACCACATACACCGACACACAGAAGGAATGCGCCATCGTCATATCCCCCTGTCTGGCTTGAACGCCAGGGGGATACAAATGGGTTCCAACACTTCCAATTGCCCAGGCCAATACTTAGGGTTTCAGTTCATGGAAACAATTTACAAATGGAAAGTCCTACCATAAGGGCTCAAAATAAGCATGTACTCGTGTATTTTGGAAAGAATTTGTAAAGTGGTTCAACATCTTCTGCCACTAAACTTAAAGAACTTTGCTCATATGGACAACTTCTTCCATCGAAGGAGATCATCAGCTACAAAATATGCACACAGGGAGCCCTAATACTCAAGATCCCCTGCATAACCGAGCTGATCAAATCAATACGCAGAGTTTTGAAAACCGTCTGTTAATGGGCCTTTTTTTAAATGGTTTTATTTGTTTAAGAGATTGCTTTTACTGTAAAGCCCACCCAAAAAGAAAACAAATGATGGTAAAATGGTCATAATTGACCATTGCAATCCGGAGTTATGGCTAAATATATGTCCATCAAATGACGTTATTTGTATAGGAAATGTGTACGAAAATGGTAATTTTTTGTGGTATTGAATAAAAAGGCATATTTGAACATCTGTTAAAGTGTAAATAAACACTTGGGTAAACTTAAAATTGTTTTTTTTTATCAGAAATACTATTGGTTTCAGTTGGTTTTGAGTTGTTAAAAATCATAACATGCAACAAAACTGATGTTAAAAATGTACTTTTACACTAAAAAATGACTGACAGCAAGGTTGAAAAGTGACAAACCCAAAAAGCAATAAAAGTAATAAAACTTCCATTTTCTAGAACATGTTTTCAACAAATTTGGATCACTTAACGATTTTGTGTTGATACACTATGTGGACCCCGAAAAGACCACTGCGCACATTCGTTTTGTACACAAAGTGATCACCGGCAGCAACCAGCGAGTGCACAAGCCCTACTGTTAGCGACAAAAACCTCCTGGGACCAGAAACTTGTCATCGACGCTGCCACGCGCATCAACTTAGAATGGCGGGCCCATGCAGTGAAGTCATGGAATGGACGTCCCATCATGCTGTGCCCAGTAGACGTTCAGATCGAGACCGACACCTCCCACACGGGATGGGGTGCGGTATGCAATGGTCAGGAAGCAGCAGGATTTTGGAACTACAGAATGTCAATGATGCCCTCAAACTACAGGGAGCTCATGGCAATCTTGCTCGCACTCAAGACCTTCAAGCATTTGGCCAACACAAAAATTCAGGTGCTTACAGACAATATCACAGGGGCAGCACATGTCCACCATCTAGGCGGACTGAGCGAGCAATTGTGCACAGTAGCGAACGCCATTTGGTTCGACGCTCATAATGCTCCAAGCCAGATATCTTCCGGGGTCGCAAAATGTCACAGCAGACAAACTGTCACAACTACTGCACAAATATGAATGGTAACTTCACCCAAACTTGTTTGCATATTTGGATGATTATGGGGCCACACAGTGGACAGATTACCCAGTTGGCAGTATTGAACAGCAAGTTCACCAAACTGTATTCCGCAGGTGTGGACATGCTCGCTCAGAAAGACTGGTCCACAAACAACAACTTTTGCAAGCCACCATTTCACTTGCTGCTGCAGGTACTACAGGGGTGTGAGTGGAGCTCCAAAAAAAATAGCTGAAAATACCTAAACCCATAAATAGCCGAACCTGCAAGCGCGAAGCCCTTACGGCGTGGGGTCCGGGCCAGCCCAATGGCCCTGAAAAATTTTGACATGTAGATGCTCTGTGGTGTGCATTTAACAGCCTCCTGGGCCAACTATTGGCCGAAAATGTTTTGCAATTTATGCATGTTTTTAAGTTAACTTTTCCTTCATATTGGCTTGAAACTGCCTAAATGGCCAACTTGTATATGAAAACTGTGTTGAAATTGAGGTTTGTACTAGTGCGAGTCTGCCAAAGCCCCGGCCCGCAAAAAAATAAACTTCCTTTAAAGTTTAAATCTAGCTCTTACTTAAGAATGCACATCAGCATCCAGGCTTTTGGATTTTTCTTATCGTGTCGCCTAATTTCTGCCCATGAATGACGAACGGTGTGTTCCATCCAAATACTTTTCCACGGATTTGTAACTTGAGGATCGGTCTTGTCAATGTCGGTATCAAACTCCGAACCTCTTTGGACAATTATGCATTTGTGTTGCACTGACATCTTGCGGAATTAATAATAATGTCAAAAGTTGTCGGAAAATACGTACGAAACGACACACTATGTGCAGCGGAATGCAGGATGCAGATGCAATGCACGCATTAACACGCATGAAGCCCTCTATCGGCGCGGCGACAATTGACAAGTCTTATTTCAAGGCTATATTTGCAACAAGACGTGTGCAAAGCATAGCTCTATGGTGCAAAGTGATCTTTTCGATGTTTACAGCGAGTTATGAAATCACTGTGTGTCACTACCAGGAACGGTTCACTCGTTACCCCCCCCCCCCCCAACCTGCAAACAGGAGCTGGGATACTCTGATGAATTCACGCTCTGATTGGTTGGTTTTTGCGTGACCTGTGACGTGCAAGTCATCATGGCCATGACTCTGCAATATTTAAACGGCCGTTAAGACTGTTTCATTACTCTTTTATTCCTATTTATAGATGCTTTTTTTTTCATTGAAAAGCGTAATAACGTAGGAAAATCTGTAAAACTTATCTGTGTTGTAAATTTGCAATTCCCTTCACTTGCTCAGGCTCCGTTTCGAATTCACGAACGGTCAATGTTTGCATTATGCGACGTTCAAAATTTGTCCACATGATCCGCAATAAAAAAGAAATCACATCCGGTATGGAATGTGTGCATTTCTATGAGAAAGTTTTCGGATAGCATTTGCGCGCATTGAGTAACTGCGGTCTTGAACAGCTGTAGCCAGATGCTTTATACAGAGGTCATGATAAATTACCCAGGATGCCATCCCCACTTCCTTCACAATATTCTGTGAAGCTCATCAGCGTATCCCAGCATCCTGTTTGCAGGGCGGGGGTAACGAGCGAACAGGAACGGCTGCGAAGAGTCCCAATGCACATCATCACGCACGTGTGAATATTGATATTTATCTGCAGCCAATCACAGTGCAATGACTGTTGGTTCCCCGGATGCTCAGTACACACGCATATGGCTTCGACCTGTAAAATGCATGCACATCGCATCGTATACGGCACATGTACAGTACAAGTACGTGAGTGATTGTACATTGAATACTCGCTTGCATGCACCACAGAGCTACGTGTAGAGCGAATCGACTGTGTTTTTCGCATGCGTTTGGCAGCGGCGGAAAATAAAATAACCGGAAATAAAATCAATGCTTACGCGCAGGGGAAAAAGCGGGGGAAAATCTGGACCATTGGTAGAAAAACAAAATGTGGCACACTGAACAAAAAAGCGGAAATCCGCTAAAAGGCAGATATTTCACACCCCTGGTACTAAATGTCATCGAAGCAACTCAAGCGTGGGCAACAATTATTGCACCGCACTGGCCAGCACAGCCGTGGTTTCAACGCCTAATAAGTATGTTTGTTTGCCCTGCGCTAAAACTTCCAAAGTGGAACGTATTCATTCCAAATTGCAGACAACCAGAACCATGGAAGAACAAACAGTGGACAGTGTATGCCTGGCGTGTATGTGGAGGCAATCACTAAGGGCACAAGGGTGGTCAAAACCAGCCACTCTACAACTTCCTCTATGTCTAGCCCCGACAACTCTCGCTGCTTACAACAGGTCGATTCGGAATCTCCACTGTTTTTGCCACAACAGGAAATTGGATTTCCCTCCCATGCAGCCAGATATCATAGCTGGTTTTCTGTGTTCAATTGCCGACAATTCTGATACACCTACTGTAGGTCACAACTAAAGGTTGCGCAAGCCACCCTAAGACAAACCGGTATGTATCATGCATTCGGTCTGTACAACCCTTTTGAATGGTTCCCAATCTGACTGCTAATCACGGCTATTGTCAAATCTGGTTCACAGAAACCAATGACTAAATGCAGAGTGATGCCGGTTAACCCTAACCCCCAGGCCCTTTTGGCTAGGAACCATCCTCAATCCTGCAAAATCCTCCAATTGCCACCTTGTTAACATTGGATTCAGCCTCAATCCTCCAAAATCATCCGTTAATTCTTGAATTTATTCAGTGGTGTGGTGACCATTGCCTCAATCCTCCAAAATTTTCCTCCATTCACTGCTATGGGTCGAGTCAGTACCGATGACATTTAGAAGCAGTGCGGATGATATCCAGCATAATGCAGGGTGCCATTATGCATGGCTGAGCATAAGGACTGCTGGGTACAGCCTACGACCTCGACCCATTCCATCCTCCAACCGACACTTTTTGCCATTCACGGCTCAAAGTCATGCGTGCTATGGTATGCCCAAATCGTGCCTACAGTAACAGTATATAATTTCCATAGGAATGTACACAAATTAATGGACCGACTGACTTTCTGAATTGAACATAATTTGCATTTTAAAAACATAGCCAAATACATTAAAACCAAAGATTAAAGGGAAAATATAACGTTTTGACTTACTGTCAGTGATAATACTTGCAGGAATGTGATGTGTGTGTTGCAGATGAAGGAGACGCCATAATACAGCCCTGATGCCAGCAGCCAGTAGCCAAAACCAATGCCAATGGCACTGCCCATTAGGGTTCCCTCTCTCTGCAATTCCATAGACCACCAAACATGTATTATAGGTGTTGGATGTAGAAATACTGCTGTGAACTCTGTGCAATCATACTCCCTCAAGGATCAGACAGAAAGAGTAATTGCTAAACATACACGTACAACTGGCACTATCTCACTAGTGGTCACCAAGCAACACCTACATGTGCATGTACTAATAGTGAAATGCAATCAGCCTTTTGGGTAAACTATTAATAACTGGGATGACTCTAGACTCAAATTTGAGCTTTCTTGCTCATTTGTACTTAGTCTAATTAGGACCCAAGGATTGTACAAGAGGTACTCCAAAGTTCTGGGTCGTGGCACTCTCTCCTTGCATTCATGCATGCTATTTGCCATTATTATCAGACCTGTAGATTAGAATCCATCACAAGTGCATGTAAAACACATAATACACAGGTCTAGATGAACAATAACAAAGAAATGTCTTTGTCATTTGAACAGATCGTGACTTGGCTTGAAACTGGACGATGGTCTTTTGAGGTCATGTGATGGACTCAACTTCAACGCTGATTATAATAATAATACTTATCATAAAGCCCTTGATTTTATTTATTAAAGAAAGCTAGAATGGGTAAAGTATGAGTTGGTTTCATACCACTGTGTGTCCTGCATCCTTCATGCCCATCAACAGGATAGCTACAAGCGTGAATACAATCATGAGTGGTCCATACAGCTCCCCAACAGCCTTCTGTGCAGTGCCTGAGGGTCTCAATGGCAGTAATGACAACACCAATCTGGAGGGGCAAAATGACGGTCTAATTAGAAGAAGTTTTGTAGATAGCAAGTGCAACTTAAAACAACATTCATCTTCTAATTCCAAATAGGACAATGATGAATTCTTGGGGTTTTTGCTGGAAGTGATGGGCCAAGATACTGTCCTCTGACTTAAAACTGCCTATGACAGAAAATAAACCATCATAATACCCTTGGTACACTTTGAATCCTAACGGCATGAACTAGGGATCTGCACCTGCATCCTACAGCCTAAGGCCACAGGCCTAAAACATGCAGTCTAAAGCCTGAACCTTGAAGCATGCAACAAAAAGGTGACCACCACCTCCTCTCACCAGAAATTATCTGACATCAAGACATGACAGCTTGAGGACAAGGACTTCACAAAGAAGACAAAGTCCTTTCTATGTCAGAGGCAGAGCATGCTATTAGCAAGCTTGGTGTTTGTTTGTTTGTTTGTTTTTAGCTCCCGTTTCTCACCTGTGAACAACTGTCTTGGGCTCCACATCAAAGTAGGGTCTCAGCAGGTCGATATTGCCGTACAGGTCAAAGACCTTGCGAGCCTGCTGCTTTCCTGTCTGCCAAACCTGCCAAAATGAATACCAGGAAAAACAATATACTTTGCCTGAATTTAGCTAAACTGGTCTGATGCATACATGTACATAACAATGCACCAGAAGCTGAAACTGTAGTTTTGTAAGGTCTAGAAATATGCACAGTGAAGTTACATTGTACATATACGTAGTCTGTGTCTTTTTCTGCTTTGCTTTTGAGATTTACACATGTAGACCATGTCACCATGTTTTTTACCGTTTCAGCCATCTGAGTCTTGACTGCATCCATGAATGCTCCCTGAGGATCATCATTCTTCCTCTCCTCTCTCATCATATCTTGTCCCTTTATTGATGTACTGGTATCTGCTTGCTTGCTGGGCTCTGTCGCTACACTATCAAAGTCATCCGTTTCAAGCATGCTGTCTGTTAGGCTAATGACAGCTGAATTGTTCTGCAGTCCAAAAAACAACAATACATGGAATTACCCTCAATCAATTTGTAAAAAGGATTGATCACACAATACCGGTACACTGCACATTGTATAGTGTGATTTAGAAAGAGTTAAAAACATAACATAACAATGTACATGCAGGCCTCGACCTTAACCCTAGACCAACGAACCATGTCTAGTAAAACCTGCTGCAGGCTAGTAAAACATGCTCTTCAACTTGCCTGGTGGCAGGGTGGGGTAGTAAAGAAATGCAGCCAGGTATTCAAACAATGGACCTTTATCATGCTGTCACCAAATCAGTCATGTTTTCTGTATTCAATAACAGTACTGAATGATAATGTTTTTGTGTTTTGTGCAAAAAGGAACCCGACTATTTTTCCTTCCAGCCTCGCTTTGGTTACATTGATTTGAATGGGGAAAAATCAAGATGGCCGCAACATGACAACGGTCTAAAGCACTAGCACCAGCTAGTACTGTGGGAAATGAAAACTATCAACTATGCTTACTACTGGTATTTTTGCGTTGGTATGTTAGAAATTTTACTTGCTAAAAAAAATCTCCTTCCATTTGGTTCATTTTTTAATGCTAGCGCAGTGACTTCGAACACTGCGCACAAAGTACGATTACCGCAATCGAGAAGCTGAAATAAACCACGATCCGAACATTATGTGCAAGTGGGCCTCCCCATACGCATTCTCTACGACAAGTGGAGTTTTCATGCTCTGCTAGTGCCAGGTTTGAACCAAATCATTTTTAGTCAAGGGGTGTGCTCTCGTAAGACCAATTCACCTGTGTTTTCACCGCTTCAAAATGACAAAGAATACTTTTCATGGAGTCAGAAACATTTCACTGTTCGAAAATTAGTTCTTAAACATCATCATATTTTTTTTGTAAAGTATTTATTGGAAAAACGATGTAAAAGTTCGAAAAAAAAAGACCCATTATGTCCATAAAATGTATAGAGCCATAGTACTAGTTTTGGGAAGAAAGTCGCAAAACATGCGGTCCAAATATTGGGTTTTCTACATGTTGTTGACGTTGACGTGACGTCATGCGCCAACAGCCAGCGCAGCCGGCAAAAACGACTAGTTGACAGCGCGCTGTGCCTGGTAACCGACCGCCATTCATTGTACACAATTTTTTTTGTGCACAAACCAATTGCGGTCCTGGCCATGCCTGCAAGGTTGTCAGGTTAGCGGTTATTCCTCCTTTTTTCACTGCAATTGTAGGCTGAATCTTCATCGTGGATCGTTTTTTACTTCAAGGACCTGTGTAATGGTTATTCCAGGCAAGTTTGGGGTGAGTTGCAGTTGCAATTAGTGTGTAACGGGGACAAAATTGAACATTTTACAAATATTTTGCAATTTTTTTTGGGACCTGCCTATGCTGCTTTTTCTACCATATAAAGCTGTTTTTAATGTTCAAAAGCCTATACAAAATTTGTTGCCGCTCGTTGACGACCGTTGAGGCTTGTTGAGGCTTGTTGACGCTTGTTGATGCGCTTTAGTAGGACCGGTTCACCAGTCATTAAGGAATTTTTGCCAAGTTGTATAAAAAGGACGATTAAAAAATGTTGTGTCTTTCGGGACTTTTAACGATTTTTAATAAATAATAACGTTTTCCAAAACTTGCAAATTTTCCCTCACCGTGTCTGCTAAAAGGTACCGTCTATATTTTAACATAAATCTTTAATGGTGCTCTGTCCATGAAAGTTCCATTGCCTGGTTCCCATTCTTCAGCTGCAAATGTAAATGAAGTCGAAGGACGATATTTGCACCGCGAAATCGTAAAAACTTTTACGGGATCAAAATAAGCACAGCGCGTTAACAAATAAAACGGCACACCGTGTAAAGTGAATGGCGCCCCCAATCGCCAAACAGTAGACTTGCCTCAGTGAGTTATGTTCTCCTTTCGGGGGAAGGGCAGGGTCTTAGAAACCATCCTGCAGATATAATAGTCTTTAATCAACTTGAATTTACAGGGAAAATATCAGACTTTATTCAGGGGATGTTTTGGTCAAACATTAACTATAAATAAAAAAGTTGAGATCATTATAAAAACCACTTCCCGCATACCGCGATAATAGGGAGTCCGCCTCCGTTCGCACACTCCGAGCTAGACCCGTGAACGTGGCGTTGTATACAACGCCACGTTGTTGTGTATTTTAAAACCTAGGCAAAAAAAAAAAATAGTTCTGCTTCCGATTACATGCCTTTCAAAAATAGGGTCGGTCGGTCGGAATTTTTTTTTTTTTGCCAATTTTTTTTATGCAGATTGAATGGGGTATTCAATTATATGCGAAGTTTTAGCCTGAACTATTTCTATTGTACTACGAAAGCTATACACGAAATGGCAACAAAAAGTGAGTAAAACCTACCTTTAATTATTGTCAATATATTTACGTTCGATAATTTCAAAAAATAATGGAAAATTAAGGCCGTTCGCACCATATGCACAACGCTAGTCAAGACGCGGGGAGCTGGCCAAAACTCCGAGGTGTGTAATGCGTGCGTGTGTGGCGAGCGGCCCACCATGGGCCGTCAGAGCTGTTTTTACCGTCAACAATTTCGGGAAACACGCGGCATGTATCACTCCAAATACGAGTAGTGCGATCTCAAAATGAACTCCTGAACACAGAAAATACATACACGGACAAGGTAGATCAATTCTGTAAATTAACTTGCAAAAAATGTTCTTTCTCCATCGGTGTTTTCTTGGCATTTTTACGATGTCGAATCCGACCAGTTGACAGTGGCCTGCACTGTACTGATAGCGCGTTATCGGTCACATAGCTAGCTATGGACTGGTTACCGCATTTCCATTATGTCTTCTAAATTGGCCCCTGCGCGGTGCGGCGGGAACCAGTCGTCGCCACGTGATTATAGTAACCGTGCGTGACATCGAATTGCGAAGTAGTTATATCGCGAAGCGAATTTGTAATAACGGAGGTTTCTTTGAAAAAAAAGCGAATGTAAGTAAGAAAACAAATAAATACAAGCATTTTTGGATGCAAAAGGGTTGTTGAGAGGTAATTTGTGAAGACAGAAAAGACAGATTTTATTTGTATTTATTCAATTTTTTTTTATTTTTTTAAATTTTTTTTGGAATCGCCGATAAAATTTTTAGGGTCGCAGCCTAAAAATAGGGTCGGTCGGGTAACCGGAAGCAGAACTATTCTTTTTTTTGGCCCTAGCGAAATCGATCCAACATACATAATTCCGTATGGGTGTTGAGTACTCACCTAGAAATCTAAATTTGCCTGTCCGATTGTTTAGGCTGTGTAATTTCGACGAAATTTGCCCATCAGTAAAGACCCATACGAACGTGTAGAAATTAGATTTTTAACTGACACTGACAAATAACCCCGGACGAGTCGCTTGGACAGATTGACGGCTGTTTCATGTCGCAACCCTGAAAAAACCAACGATTGGCTGCTCGGCTCATCTCGTATACAGTACGTGTGCGCACACACACGCGGGCGCACGTGCGACCACGTGCGGTGCGGTGAGAGAGGAAAGGACTTGAAACTTGTCTAAAACGATGTCTGTTTTAGCTGCGACAGTAAACAGCCGTCGAATCATACAAAAATAAAACGCAATGCGCATGCTTCAGTTGGGAGAAAATGGCAGCTAGCAGTAGCAGGACTTCGTGAACCGGGGCCAGAATTTTCCTCAATTTTCGTCAAATGCAAGTTTTGACGTACAAACAGATTTCAAGACAGCTTCATATGTGAGTACTTATTATATGGGCAAAATAACGTCCAGTGTGTGTAACGGAGGGAGTCAGAGAGACAATTTCGCCAGTTTCAAAAGTACACAACAGCGTGGCGTAGTTTACAAGTTTACAAGCCACGTTCACGGGTCTAACTCCGAGCATGTCTATTTTCGCAGGCGTCGTACACGGAATAAACCACACCACCGTCGGAATTTTTTATATCAATTTGAAAAGGAAGAGTTATACTACACAAAAGACAGGACAATTCGGGAAAGTTAGGGGGCAATCTCTATTCCGAACGAGGAACGTGATAAAGTACCGCGATAATAATGGCAACCCATCCTTAAACCTTGTCCGAGTAACTTGGACCCAACTTATCGCCTTTTTTAACATTTGGACATGGTCTGGCGATAGTAGGGTCCAAGCTAATACTGCGAGCTGGACAACACCGTCCCAAAAACCAACATTTTCCAACAAAAAACATCAGACGTCGGCCCTATTATGAGGCGTCGGAATTATGGGCCTTATATTTGGTTGGGGATTAGATTTTGCCGGACTTAGCGCCTATAATGCGTCTGATCTATGAGGCTTAGCGGAGCCCTCAAGATTTCACTTTAAGTTCAATGTTATTGAAAGGTCATTGGAAACGGTGGAAAATGATGAATACTCCGAATAGAAAATACTCCAAATATGGAGAACTAATGATCAAAGGCATCTTGTGAGCGAACAGTTCATCAGTACTGATTGTTATTCTCCTCTGATGTTATTGTGTATCGTCTAAACATGAGAATGCAGTTTCAATTTTGTTGGTTTCTGACAATGGAAGGCATTTCAAATACATGTAGTTTGCTCCAATACTTAGAGAAAATATTCTGAACTTGTGGGAAAAGGACCCACAAAGTCAGAACGTCGACCAAAGAGGCGAAAAAAAAAATCATCTTTTTTTTGCATGCCTATAGAAAGTATAAGGGAGGTATATGGTACGCCCACGGGGGTACGGACGTGCGGATCCAGATAATCCACCCTAAGAATTGTTGTGTAAGCCATACTAGAGTGAACTTTTAAATAATAAAACATGAATCAATGAAGTTGGAGGCACACTCGGATGACAAGTAAGGGAGCCGCTACTACGTTCAAGCTTGACACCACCAAGGAGAAAGAGAAGGCTGCCGGCCAAGGCTAAGGCAGCTGAGGAGAAGGAGAGAATCAAGGCCAAGAAGGAACGGGAAATGAAAGCCAAGAAAGCCAAGATTGCAGAGAAAGCCAAGAAAGCCACAATGGTGAAGAAAGTCAAGAAACCTGCGCCGAAGAAGTCACCCAAGAAAGCTGCCAAGAAAACGCCCTCCAAGTCAAATATACATCTGTCAAGAAATCCTCCACCAAAGCCATGCCAGCCAAGCCAACCAAGCCAGCCAAGAAGCCAGCCAAGAAGCCAGCCAGCAAGAACACATCGAGCAAGCAGAAGAAAGTGTCGGCCAAGCCTTCAAAGAAATCATCGAATCAACAAACTAAAACCAAAACGGCTCTTTTCAGAGCCACCACATTTTCACAAAAGAGATATGAGATATTCGTTTCTGCAATTTGCATTTTTTTTTAAATTTATATTTTTTCATGATTACAGTTTTAAAGTTTTCGTATAAAGCCCCCCCCCCAACAAACCCCCAAAACATCATTGTATAAAAAAAATAGGATATTTTTCACCCCATGGTATATTCCATCCCACCCCAGGGGACAGAATAATACGGTGCAAGGGGTGAATAAAAAAGAACATTGGATATTCCAACCTCCTGATTTGGAGTACTCTACCCCCCCCCCCCCCCCCCGCAATTTTTGGCAGTTCCTTCGAAAAATGTTCATGCATATTGCTCGCGACCATCGCACTATCAAACCGACCACCCACAAGTGCCACACCATTGGACAGCTAAAAACCTCAACTATTCGAAATAAATTCATTTGAATTCGACCCAAATATTGGAAAGAAGAAAAACGGGATTGGAGAGATGGACTCCCAGCGAGTGTGGCCAAAATTGGCCGAAGACGATGTCATGCGCGTATTAAAGCAAGAATTTGACGATCACCTCAAAAAAATGCGGCGCTGTTCACCTAATTTGCATACGAAGGTTTCTGCGATAAGTTTGTCGTGGCCCCCACCCTCTGCCCCAAGGGTCGGGATTAGCCCGACTGCGTCTGGCCGTACAGTACTATCGCAAGCTCTGTAGTACGGCCAGACGCTGAATGCTGAATTTTTTTGGCCGCTGATGTAGCGATTTTGCTACATCTTTTGATCGAGATTATCTTTTCATCCAGGACAAAAATTTCCACAGTTAAGGTTCTTAGTCGTAGAGCAACTCATACCTTTTCGAAAAAATGTTCTTTGGTCTCAATATTTTCATCCATCTGGCCAAAAGACGACTTTCAGTCATCATCTTCCACAAATATCGTCCCGAAAATGCTCCCCCATGCGATTTCAAAATGGCGGCCGCGCTGTAACTCATGAATATGCATAAACAGTCTGTGACGTATGACCTCGTGTTTTTGGACGTGCGTGCGGCGGGGCCGTACGTACATGCACACAATGAAAGGGGTATTCCCAATAATATAATAAAGGCGCATCAATTATCAGAAAACAAAACATCTTGCTTTTTAGTTTTTTTTATTAGAACGCAAGCGGTGATGGCGTTATCAATTGAAAATCATTCGCATTTTTTGGCAGTTCCATCGAAAAATGCCAATGCATATTGCTCGCGACCATCGCACTATCAAACCGACCACCCACATGTGTGACAGCTAAAAACCTCAACTATTCGAAATAAATTCAATTGAATTCGAACCAAATGTTGGAAAGAAGAAAAATAGGATTGAAGAGATGGACTCCCAGTGACTTGGGCCGAACTTGGCCGAAGACGATGTCATGCGCGTAATAAAGCAAGAACTTGACGATGGCGTCATCATGAGGGGCGCTGTTCACCTAATTTGCATACGAAGGTTTCTGTGAATAGTTTGACGGGGCCCCCACCCTCTGCCCCAAGGGTCGGAATATAATGCAATGACCAAACTCCGCTGGATCGACGGCCTCACCAGATGGAGCGGCCTCAGCGTGGCTGAACTAACTGCAGCGACCCTAGTGAAGGAAAATCACCCCTTCACCAGTCACAAAACCCAGAAAAAGTGGACGGTTGTTGCGTCAACGGGCATCGACGTCTGATGATGATGATGATGATGATGAAAACAAAAGAATATTGGGAAATTCCAGGCCCTCCCCTTCTGAGGCTCCCCGGGATATTCAACCCTCCTTGTTTGGAGTATACTCTACCCCCTCCCCGACTCATGCGGCCCCCTCCACCTCTCTCCCCCCTAAGAGCAGCAAGTCTTAACTCTTTCGCTATGGAATTAAATTTACCTTTTTCGTCCCAACTGGACGTAATTAAAAGCTGAAAATTCTGCCGAGCGTCGATGTGGGCGCCGCCATCTTTGAATGTATCTCCATAAACAAACTGCTCACAATAACAAAAAGCGCACCCCGGCCAGACGGAGAGCCGCTGGCAGCGGCCCGAACTAGGGTCAGAGGTTATACGATATAAATTATGTAGATAAGGCCCACGTCATGGGGATACCCTGTTTATTCATAGCGACGCAACTGAGCCGCTGCTAGCGGCTCTCCGTACGACCTGTACAATTTGTATGTGCCGCTGTCAGCGGCTCGCCGTAGCGAAAGAGTTAAGATTGTTAACTAAAAGAACATGAAGGACATTCACCCTCTTTGTTTTTGGGAAATCCCCTGCCCCCCCCCCCCCCAACCCGGCCTCAACCCCCCACCTGGTCCATGATATCGCAGTCAAAGAAAGTCGGGAACGTAATTGCACCAATTAAAAGACAAACTTCACTTGTGGGAAAACAAATTTCAGCCCTCTTGGCGTGGTTTGAACACCACGCCCCACCCCAGGGTCGGAATATGGTATCCAGGGCAGGGAAAAGGAAAAAAGAAAGGGGTATTCCCAATAATAAAGTCACATCATTCATCAGAAAACAAAGCATCTTGATTATTTTATTAATCTTGGGTTTTTATTAGAACGCGCGCGGTGCCGGCGGGCCGGATATAGCCGGCGTGATCAATTGAAAATCATTCGCAATTTTTGGCAGTTCCAGTGATAAATTTCCATGCATTTTGCTCGCGACCATCGCACTATTAAACCGACCACCCACTTGGGCCACACCATTCCCCAGCTAAAAACCTCAACTACTCGGAATTAATTCATTTGATCTCAAACCAAATGTTGGAAGGAAGAAAAACAGGATTGACAAGATGGACTCCCTTGGACAATACGAAGTTTGAGTTCCAAAAAGGAAAACGCTAAAACAATATTTTAACTGTCAAAACTCACCCTTTCATTTTATCAATTTTGACGCTTTCTTCAGCAAAAGGAAGCGGACATCATTAATCATTCTGTTGCTTTCAGCATGTAAATTTCTGGCATGTGCATCCTCCGATGTAGGCCTACAATGATATTATTCATAAAACTGAAGGAGTCTGGCCGAAAATTGGCCGAAGTATATGGCATGCGCGTAAGCAAGAATTTCATGATGATGCTATAATGAGCGGCGCTGTTTACCTAATTTGCATATCAAGATTTCTGTGTTGGTGGGGGCCCCCACCACCCATCGCCCAAAGGGTCGGGATATGTTGCAAGGACCGAAAAAAGAAAAGAAAATGTGAAATTCCACCCTCCTCCTTTTGAGGCCCCCCCCCCCCCCCCCGGGATTTTCAGCCTCCTGGTTTTGAGTACTCTTCCCCCTGGCCCCCCTCTACACTCACGAGGCATCCTCCCCCACGCCCCCCCCCCCTCCACCGGCAACCCCTTATGTCCACTCCCCTTCCATGGGGTCCTGATATGGTGCAGGTTTAAGAAACTAAAGACAGGAAATATTCCACCATCCTGGTTCTCAGTACCCCCCTCCCATTCCTTTCCCCCCACCCAGGGGACCCCACCCCGCCCCTCAAGGTGTTGGGATATGTGCAATGGCCATTCAACCAAAGAATGTGAATTTTCCACCCACCGTGCAGTGTTCTCCAACATGTAGAACAAACCTGGCGCCCCGCCATGCTTTCTGCGGCGCCCGCCATGTTTAAGAAGTCCCCGCCAAGCTTTAAAATCCTGCCGCCAGGTTTAATTTTTTTGACTCTACAGTGTACATTTACAACTAAACTAATTAATTTCAGTTGTTTTTCCACACATTAACAATGTATTTCGATGTCTCCCAGCCCGATCGGGGTTGTCTTAAAATCTCGCTGAATCAATCACACGCACAGCCGGCCGTGCAAACACCAGCGATTCCCCATGCACTGTACGTACGTACGTACTATACTCTAGGTACGCGCGATGTACACACACTGCACTGTACTGTACTGACAACTGAATCCCCAGTTCCGGAGTGTGCCGATACTTCAAGTAGCGACAACCCCGCCGCAAAAATATATATCTGTATTAGTACACACACACACCAGCAGGAGTACGTACGGCAGATCTTACGTGCAGCCAACCGACTTTCTTTTTCTCAGTGCTTGCACGCGCGGTACACAATATAATACGCATTGATGTTTTTGTACGAGGCAAACGAGCTCGAGGCCAAAACACGCGTACACATGGTGTTCCGATCATGCCGATTGTCAAAAGTTATAAATGGCGATCGTGTATGGGCCCGGTTCCCTAAGAGAACAAAATCCACTTTTAATTTATTTGACTTACCAAACTAGTTGGCGACATTTGAGAACATACAGGTAGGTCATAAATAGAGGGAAATTTGGGGGGAAAATGACGATGACAACGACAAAACGCAACATGAAAATAAAGATGACGATCGCACGGCACCGGCACCACCCATAAAATCGCGTTGAAAAAAACGTAATTTGTATCCCATTTTGTTTTTCAAAATTACAAAAAGGTGTCATTTGATCTGAGAGAAGTCTGCTTTAGGTTGAAAAGGAAATTTTTGAATGCTAAAAAAAATCGGGGGAACTGGCCTGGAGAATCGCCTCAGATTGCACCACAGAGCATCTAGAATCCAAAATTTTCCCGGGGCCCTTAAGCGGGCCCCGGACCCCACGCCGTAAGGGCTTCGCGCTCCGCGCTCGCAGGAGTCCCCGCCGACCCCAGCGCCAACCTTTAATTTTCAAAGTTGGAGAACACTGCCGTGTCTTTGTTCCCCCGGCCCATCCCCCCCCCCATCCCCTCCCCCTCCCCCTCCCCCACCCCACCCGCGGGCCATCCCCACCCCAACCCACCGCCCAACCCCGTCGCATTGGGATACAGGGTAAAAGGGACAGAAAAAAAGACACACACACACATTTCATCAAACGGGATCCCTTTAAACAAACGGGATCCCTTTAATCTTTGTAATGCGTCTTCCATTGAGCTATATATATCTCCTGCACGTTGCACGTGTTTATATCACGTGTTTACTTCACTATCATTCGCAATTTTGGGCAGTTCTAGCGAGCAATTTGTATGCATATTGCTCGCGACCATCGCCGTATCAGACCGACCACCCACATGTGCCACACCATTGGACAGCTGAAAACCTGCTCTATATGGAACTAATTCAGTTTTTCCCAAACCAAATTCGAGAAGGAAGAAATTCAGGATTAAAAAGATGGACTCCCTCGAAAAATAAGAAGTTTTGGTTCATAAAAAAAAAAACGCTAAAAAATGTTTAAACTGTCAAAACTCAAGCAATAGTTCATCAATTTTGACGCTTTCTTCGGCAAAAGAAAGCAGATATCATGAGCTTTTTTACTGTAAATTTTTGGCATGTGCACTCTCCGATGCATAATGATTTCATTCATAAAACTGAAGCGAGTCGGGCCGAAATTGATGGCATGAGCGCAAGCACGAACTCAACGTTGACGTCATAATGAGGGGCGTGTTTACTCCTAGAACTATGAGGCTCCGCGTGAGCGGAGCCTCATAGATCAAGAAGCCCGCAAAATTGCCTGCAGCACAAAACACTAATAAAGTACAAAAACGTCCATCAAAATGGAGACATTTCACACAGAACCACTGCACAGTTTGCCCCTATACTCCGTACTTTATCTCTTGACATACTCACGTATCATGCGCAGAACTAACATAGGTGGATTCTGTCGGTTTTTAGGCCAAAATGATGAAAAATATGCCCTTTCCGCACTGAGCCAACCTGACACTTGAAACGTGCACGCATAAGATCGAGCGATGATTTTGCGGTTCGCTCGGAGCGCGCCGCGAGGGGGTACGGTACAAGCGAAATGATAGTATGCTCATGCGTACAAGTGCATGTACCGTACCCCCCGCGGCTCATAGTTCTAGGAGCAGGGCGTGTTGACCCCAATTTGCATAGGTGAATTTCCGCGATAAGTTTGTATGTGTCGCGCGCGCTCGGTAACGGAATCGCACTCGGGATACGGGGACCATCGAATGTACGCTGGGCATGAAGAAAAAATTGCGACGTTCAAACATTAAACACGATCGGAAATTTAACGTGTTCAAGATCGCGAGGGGAGCTCTCCGAAATGAACGGAAAATTTCACTTTTTTTCCGGATTGTAAGCAAACTTCAGTACAACCATCTTAATCATCGATGTCTACTTGTACCTCAGGTGGCATATCTAGTAATTTGGAGGCCGTTTTGAAGGTGAAATCTGATGTTTTTTGTTGGAAAATGTTGGTTTTTTGGTACGGTGTTGTCCAGCTCGCGGTATTAGCTTGAACCCTACTATCGCCAGACCATGTCCAAATGTTAAAAAAGGCGATAAGTTGGGTCCAAGTTACTCGGACTACCTTAGACCTACTGGACAGTTATCTACAAAAGTCAGTTTTGAACAGAACTTGTAGAAATAAGAGGTGTCCTAAAAGTAAGGATTACCGTAATTAATATACAAAAGGAGCAACTATAGAATGCAGGGCCTCGCCGGAGCAAGGGTTTTTTATTTTGCTTGGAGGCGTGGATGGAGGCCGGCGATGTGAGGATAGGAGTAATAGGCTACAATATAAGAATATGCAAACCTGCAAAAAGTGCTAAGTACAGCGAATGCACTTGATCAGAATGGGAAGGGATGGCGCTTGTACGTTGGGGCACGGAGTCGCGGAGCCGCGGAGTCGCAGAGACGAGTCGCGGGGCACTGGACATGCTGGAGACGTGGAGGCGCGGAGTCGCAGAGACGCGCGCCGCCGATAGAGGGCGCAATTCTCGGCGGTATTTTTTTAGAGAACGAAGCATCCATATCCATTGTTAATTTCCTCGCAAAGGAAGGTAGGAGGGCGACGGGGCACTGGAGTCGCGGAGACGCGGAGTCAGGGAGTCGCGGAGTCAGGGAGACGCGGAGTCGCAGAGACGCGCGCCGCCGATAGAGGGCGCAATTCTCGGCGGTATTTTTTTAGAGAACGAAGCATCCATATCCATTGTTAATTTCCTCGCAAAGGAAGGTAGGAGGGCGACGGGGCACTGGAGTCGTGGAGTCGCGGAGTCAGGGAGACGCGGAGGCGCGGAGTCAGGGAGACGCGGAGTCAGGGAGACGCGGAGGCGCGGAGTCAGGGAGTCGCGGAGTCAAGGAGACGCAGAGGCGCGGAGTCGCAGAGACGCGCGCCGCCGATAGAGGGCGCAATTCTAGGCGGTATTTTTTAGAGAACGAAGCATCCATATCCATTGTTAATTTCCTCGCAAAGGAAGGTAGGACTAGGAGGGCGACGGGGCACTGGAGTCGCGGAGGCGCTGAGTCGCGGAGTCAGGGAGACGCGGAGGCACGGAGTTTCATAGACGCGCGCCGCCGATTGAGGGCGCAATTCTCGGAGGTAGGTCGACTGCGGCTCCACGCCTCCATGCAGCACGGTACAATTCTCGGAGGTAGATTCCACCAGTGGCAGCACGGTATTTCTTAGCCCCATAAATGTGGCCTATTTACTGGACTGCCTCCGTAAACATAGGCCACACATCCACATGTACAAAAACGTGTCGCTTTTGCCAAATTTTGATTTTGACATTTAGGCTTAGTTTGAAGGTTTTTTGGGCTTTAGAAGCATACTCACCCTCTTTATAGGCTAATCAGAAAGTGCTGCCTTTTTCAGATGTATATTTGTCGTGAAATTTCCAGATTCATTTTTACACGTTTGCGTATCAAAATTTCAACATGAAATTTCACAAAAATTAGACATCTGAAAAAGGCAGCACTTTCTGATTAGCCTATAAAGAGGGTGAGTATGCTTTTAAAGCAAAAAAAACCTTCAAACTAAGCCTAAATGTGAAAATCAAAATTTGGCAAAAAGTGACACGTTTTTGTACATGTGGATGTGTGGCCTATGTTTACGGAGGCAGTCCAGTAAATAGGCCACATTTATTTCTCAGAGGTAGGTCGACTGCAGCTCCACGCCTCCACGCAGCCGTACGGAGGCGCGGATGTAGAGTGAAGTGGCCCTGCATTCTATAGTTGAAGGATGGAACGCCGTATTATCGCGGTACTTATCACGTTTCTCGTTCGGAATAGAGATTGCCCACTAACCTTCCAGAATTGTCCTGTCTTATGTGTAGTATAACTCTTCCTTTTTAAATTAATATAAAAAAATCTGACGGGTGGTGTGGTTTATTCCGTGTACGATGCCTGTGACAATAGACATGCGCGGCGTGTGCGAACGGAGGTGGACTCCCTATTATCGCGGTATGCGGGAAGTGGTTTTTATAATGATCCCAACTTTTATGTTCATAGTTTATGTTTGACCAAAACACCCCCTGAATAAAGTCTGATATTTTTCCTGTAACGTTCAAGTTGATTAACCCTTACCCTACTTGACCCTCCAATGCATGCCAATTGTGCCTCAAGAAAATCTCCTATGTTTTTTGCATGGCCCTCCAATATCTGCCATGTCATTTCAAGGGTAACTGGACAGGCACTCCAATACATGCCACAGAGAACAATGAGAGTCCTCTGATAACAAAGTGAGTGCCCCCAGCTGGTCAGTATCAGGCACCCTCCAGGGCCTCCAACTCCTGCCAATTGGAGCCTTCACTGTTAAGACTTGTTATCTGCCAAATAACTGCAGCTGGAGGGCATTGGCATAACCAACTGACATGCAGTAAACTACCCTCAGAGAGTAAGGGTTAAAGACAAAATGTCTGCAGGATGATTTCTTAAGACCCTGCCCTTCCCCCGAAAGGAGAACACAAATCCCTGAGGCAAGTCTACTGATCGGCGATTGAGGGCGCCATTCACTTTACACGGTGTGCCGTTTTATTTTCGCTAACGCGCGGTGCTTATTTTGATCCCGTAAAAGTTGTTACGATTTCGCGCATCAAATATCGTCGTTCGACTTCATTACAATGGAACTTTCATGGACAGAGCGCAATTAAAGATTTATGTTAAAATATAAACGGTACCTTTTTAGCAGACACGGTGAGGGAAAATTTTGCAAGTTTTGAAAAACGTTAATATTTATTAAAATCGTTAAAAGTCCCGAAAGACACAACATTTTTTAATCGTCCTTTTTATACGACTCGGTAGAAAATCCTTGATGACTGGTGAACTGGATAAAAATCGCCACTTGAACATGTTGAAGGAGTTTTGACACTGTAAAAAGAGAAATTTCCCATGCCGCGATAATAGGGATGCCGCGATAATAGGGAGTCCGACTATACCATACAAAATTGCATCTAATATCAAAGGCAGAGATTGGATGGAAAAGCAAATTTTCTCACCTCCTTCATGTCCTTGGCACTTTGAGAAGGATACCACGTAGAGGTCGCCATGTTGGAACTAGTTTTAGCCTCATCCACAAGCATGACATTTTTTTATTGACAAGCTGGGATCGGGAATTTTTTTTATTGACATTTATAAAAAGAAACTTCGGAGAAAATAAATAAAAAGCTTTCGTTTGATTGTCGTTATTATTATTACGCTATAATGTGTATTTTTTCAGAATTTTAAATTTCCTACTTTTATAATGACTGTACAGCCTAATTCTGTCTTCACCATCCCCGCGCCATTCCCAAGCAGCTTTGGCTCTAGGAGATTTGCACGTCCGTGACTAGACTTCGGGTTAGTACACGGGTCCTTTTTCCACTTCTACTAAAACAATAATGAGTAACTAGCATATAATATCATGCAGTCAATGTTTATATTTTCAAATGGTTTTATTAGACTTCAACAGCATTAAAAGGATTATGGAGCCTGTGAGAAGGCAACTGAACCGGGGCCGAGGTTTGAAAAAAACCTCCAATCTGGCTGGCCGCCGGTGTAGCGTGAATATCCGACTCCATGAAATATGGACTCATTGGTAGTATTGCGCATGCGTAAATATGATAATAGCATATCAATAATACCTACAGAGCGTGGCTTGTCACCAATAGGGAAAAGGAGTCCGATTTTCTTAGGAGTCGGATTTTTAATTGACACCGGCCGGCGACATCAACTAGCATTTGGCGGGAGGGAATTTCGGTTTGTATTTTACTTGAATTGAAGTCTTTGGAGTTTGGTTTCAATATTTTTAGCAGTGTACGCTTATGATTCATGATGGCAAGATTACCATATGCGAAGTTCACTTACTTTCCTCTGTATTGGTAATCCTTACTTTTAGGACCCCATTCCTATTAGCTGGAGTTACCCAGCCCTGAGTTTTATCATTGGGTTGTCATCTAGGGCTGGAGCGCATTTTTCTCAAAACTTGTAGTATTTGCAAAAAAAATTTGGAAAATGTTCAATTTTGTCCCCGTTACACACTAATTGCAACTGCAACTCACCCCAAACTTGCCTGGAATAACCATTACACAGGTCCTTGAAGTAAAAAACGATCCACGATGAAGATTCAGCCTACAATTGCAGTGAAAACAGGAGGAATAACCGCTAACTTGACAACCTTGCTGGATTGGCCAGGACCGCTATTGGTTTGTGCACAAATAAAATTGTGTACAATGAATGGCGGTCGATTAACAGGCACAGAGAGCGATCGCTGTCAACTACTCGGTTTTGCCATTGCCGGCTGCGCTGGCTGTTGGCGCATGACGTCACGCGGAAGCGTAACACCCGATGACTGTTTCATGCACTATTGGTTGCGGTTCCAGTACCAAAGCTGTGATGCGAGTGGTAAACCTTATACTAGTGCATGAAACAGTCATCGGGTCATACGCTTCCGCGTGACGTCATGCGCCAACAGCCAGCGCAGCCGGCAAAAACGAGTAGTTGACAGCGATCGCTCTCTGTGCCTGTTAATCGACCGCCATTCATTGTACACAATTTTTTTTGTGCACAAACCAATAGCGGTCCTGGCCAATCCAGCAAGGTTGTCAAGTTAGCGGTTATTCCTCCTGTTTTCACTGCAATTGTAGGCTGAATCTTCATCGTGGATCGTGTTTTACTTCAAGGACCTGTGTAATGGTTATTCCAGGCAAGTTTGGGGTGAGTTGCAGTTGCAATTAGTGTGTAACGGGGACAAAATTGAACATTTTCCAAATTTTTTTTGCAAATACTACAAGTTTTGAGAAAAATGCGCTCCAGCCCTAGATGACAACCCAATGATAAAACTCAGGGCTGGGTAACTCCAGCTACATTCCTATATAACTTAACTTAAGGTTAACAGACTCACCAAAAGAGCTGACTAAATGACACTCAAAAGTGACATTCTATTATTAATTTCTAATATTTCTTGTCATATATCTGAACAGTATGACACCTTCTTGAATGTCAGCAGGTTTAATTTTGTGGAAAAAGGCTTGCGGGGCTTTGATTTTAGAGGGAAATTAAGGGAGAAAGACGACGATGACGAACAGAAACTGACTCAAAAACCAAGATGGCAAACTGCAAAAAAGGGTAGGAAAGTCACATTTTCTTTGAAAGTGCTTTCAAAATTACAACTAACATGAATTTATCTGAAGAAAAAAGACTGCTTTAGCCTGCAAAAGTCACTTTGGTACTGGACAGTCATCTGCAAAAGTCAGTTTTGAACAGAACTGGTAAAAAATAGAGGTGTCCTAAAGATAAGGATTACCTCTGTGGTGACTAACAAGCCCCAAGATAGCAATTTCATGCCTACAGCAGTCCGGCTCTGGAATGCCCTTCCTGCAGACGTCATCACAGTTCCACCAGTGGACGTCTTCAGGGCACACATCTCTGCCAAGTAGCTCCAAGATTGGAGCTTTTTTTACTCGCACTTAAATTTTTCTTCTGCACAAGCTTCCCCCTGCTTCGCATGCACCTTAAACTTCACCTCAGCGTTAACATCCAGAAGTGGACTTTGCTGAGTACCCGCGTAGATGTAGATGTAGATGTCATCAAAGTCAATTTGATTTTGAGCAGTGAGAAAATACAAGCATTTTCTTAGAAAACACTTAGAATTTTTCAGTCCACTCTCATTTGTACACAGAGTGTTGAGTGAACTTCGTATATGGAAATCTTTCCATTTGTCAGACCTCCTAAGCTACGCGGTCCTTTTTCTACGCATTTAGGCCTAGGCCCTAGGCCTAGGCCTACCTAGTCACTAGTCATGCTAGTGAGTAGTACATGTATAGTCGGACTCCCTATTATCGCGGCATCCCTATTATCGCGGCATGGGAAATTTCTCTTTTTACAGTTTCAACATGTTCAAGTGGCGATTTTTATCCAGTTCACCAGTCATCAAGGATTTTCTACCGAGTTGTATAAAAAGGACGATTAAAAAATGTTGTGTCTTTCGGGACTTTTAACGATTTTAATAAATATTAACGTTTTCCAAAACTTGCAAAATTTTCCCTCACCGTGTCTGCTAAAAGGTACCGTTTATATTTTAACATAAATCTTTAATTGCGCTCTGTCAATGAAAGTTCCATTGTCTGGTTCCCATTCTTCAGCTGCAAATGTAAAATGAAGTCGAACGACGATATTTGCAGCGCGAAATTGTAACAACTTTTACGGGATCAAAATAAGCATCGCGCGTTAGCGAAAATAAAACGGCACACCGTGTAAAGTGAATGGCGCCCTCAATCGCCGATCAGTAGACTTGCCTCAGGGATTTGTGTTCTCCTTTCGGGGGAAGGGCAGGGTCTTAAGAAATCATCCTGCAGACATTTTGTCTTTAATCAACTTGAACGTTACAGGAAAAATATCAGACTTTATTCAGGGGGTGTTTTGGTCAAACATAAACTATGAACAAAAAAGTTGGGATCATTATAAAAACCACTTCCCGCATACCGCGATAATAGGGAGTCCACCTCCGTTCGCACACGCCGCGCATGTCTATTTTCACAGGCATCGTACACGGAATAAACCACACCACCCGTCAGATTTTTTTATATTAATTTAAAAAGGAAGAGTTATACTACACATAAGACAGGACAATTCTGGAAGGTTATTGGGCAATCTCTTTTCCGAACGAGAAACGTGATAAGTACCGCGATAATACGGCGTTCCATCCTACATGTAGGCCTACCTTCAATTTGAGTGTGTCAACGCGCACGCGTATGCAATCGTTTAATACCTGCGCAGATAATGGAGGGTCGAGGATACTGTAGGGCGGGCCGCCGGCCGTAGGCCGATTTTTCGGCGATGCAGGAACACGTCTACGGGCCCGGTTCCAGTAATATTTTATAAGGAGACAAAATCCACTTTTTAAATTATTTGACCTACCATGAGTACCAAACTAGTTGGCGATATTTAAAGGGAATATACATCATTTGCTTTTGCTGTAATTTTCAGAAATGGATGGAATTGGGGGGTTGGAAATATATAGCAAATATAGTTACACTGACTTTTTTTAGGTTTTGGGTTCGAAAATGCTATAAAAACCAAGAAAAACAATCATTTTCCTGTAGTCTGGTTCCCTGACTCCATATAAGAAGAAACGGAGCAGTTTACATACATTGGGGAATTGTAAGGTCAGGGAACCAGTCTAGCTGGCTTGTACCCGTTCATAGGTGTGTAATCGATTGCAAACAAGTGCGATGGTCAATTGGGGCCAGTATTTGAAAAAAAAGCCAGTGTTTTCCAACGCTGGTCGGCCGACCAGCGTTGGAAATTGATACAAAAATACCACTTTTCTTGAAAATGACAGTATACCAGGTGCCATGATTTTACAGGATGCTTTACACTGTCATTCACTAACAGTCCAGCAAGGTATTTCAAAATGATTTGGTAGTTTTAGTTTTTGATGTTTGCAAATGTTGTATTTTCCCTTTAAAGGTAGTCCATCATTTGTTATTTGTGCATTTTGTTCGTTTGAAGCAACAAAAGTCAAAAGTGCTGAAAATTTAAAGAAGGGTGCTGAACAACTAACCTGATGAATTTTCAGCCCAGCTTCAGCTGTATATTTTGAGAAAAACAACATTCTAGGATCTCGATTTCAAATTAAAAGTTGCTGAATCATGTTTTGAATTGGGCCTGAATTCAGCGTCCGAGACACATTCTCACTGAGCAGATTGCAGCTACGCGATGTCGCGCACCGATCCGACGAATTATAGCAACTGCGCGAGCGTGTGCATTGTGTCAACACTTGCGCGCGCTTTGCCGAATAAAAAAACCCAACTACTAACGGAAATTTCCAACGGTCATGACAGTGCTTCTTAAGACGCACCGTTGGAAAGGCCTTCATTCTTTGACTTCTTCAAAATAACAGCTTGCCAGAAAGAATAATTTCACAGGGAGTTTAGTCCCCTTACTTTCTTTCAACCAAGTATGTTTTTCAACAATAATTACGCCAGTTACTTTTGGGATAGTCCAAGTAACTTGGACATGCCTTTGTAACATTTGGACATGGTCTGGCGATAATTAAAGGGAATATACATCATTTGCTTTTGCTGTAATTTTCAGAAATGGATGGAATTGGGGGGTTGGAAACATATAGCAAATATAGTTACACTGACTTTTTTGAGGTTTTGGGTTCGAAAATGCTATAAAAACCAAGAAAAACAATCATTTTCCTGTAGTCTGGTTCCCTGACTCCATTTAAGAAGAAACAGAGCAGTTTACATACATTGGGGAATTGTAAGGTCAGGGAACGAGTCTAGCTGGCTTGTACCCGTTCATAGGTGTGTAATCGATTGCAAACAAGTGCGATGGTCAACTGGGGCCAGTATTTGAAAAAAAGCCAGTTTTTTCCAACGCTGGTCGGCCGATCAGCGTTGGAAATTGATACAAAAATACCACTTTTCTTGAAAATGACGGTATACCAGGTGCCATGATTTTACAGGATGCTTTACACTGTCATTCACTAACAGTCCAGCAAGGTATTTCAAAATGATTTGGTAGTTTTTTTTTTTGATGTTTGCAAATGTTGTATTTTCCCTTTAACCCTTACCCTACTAGACCCTCCAACGCATGCCAATATGTGCCTCAAGAAAATCTCCTATGTTTTTTGCATGGCCCTCCAATATCTGCCATGTCATTTCAAGGGTAACTGGACAGGCACTCCAATACATGCCACAGAGAACAATGAGAGTCCTCTGATAACAAAGTGAGTGCCCCCAGCTGGTCAGTATCAGGCACCCTCCAGGGCCTCCAACTCCTGCCAATTGGAGCCTTCACAGTCAAGATAGTTTATCCTCCAATAAACTGCAGCTGGAGGGCATTGGCATAACCAACTGACATGCAGTAAACTACCCTCAGAGAGTAAGGGTTAATAGGGTCCAAGCTAATCCGTATATATGCCGAGCAACACAATTTTGTCCTTGACCCAAAAACCCAACATTGCCCAACAAAAACATTAGATTTCACCCTCAAAACGGCCTCCAAATTACTAGATACGCTACCTGAGGGACAAGTAGACATCGATAATTCAGATGGTAGGCCTAGTACTGAAGTTTACTTACGATCCAGATGAAAAGTGAAATTTCCCGTTCAATTCCGAGAGCTCCCCTTGCGATTGTGCACACGTTCAATTTCCGACTTGTGTTAATGTTTGAACGACACGATGTGGTCTTCATGCCCAGGGTTCACTCGATGGTCCCTGTATTCTGAGTGCGATTCCGTTACCGAGCGCGCGCGATGCATTGATTATGATAATGAGTAGACTGGATCACGTTTGTAAACACAAGTGCATTTCGAACGATAATAGGGAGTCGGGAACTAGCTTGAACTGGTTTCCGTCCATTAAATCTGCCCTAGTTCCCGACTCCCTATTATCGTTTAAAATGTACTGGTGTTTACAAACGTGATCCAGTCTACTCATTATCATAATCGATGCATCGCGCGCTCGGTAACGGAATCGCACTCGGAATACGGGGACCATCAAGTAACGTGAACGCTGGGCATGAAGACCACATCTCAATTCGATATTCAAACACGAATCGGAAATTTATTATTATTATTATTATTAATCATTTCTGATAATGAAACCAAGGATTCCTCAAAAGCGCCCTAGGCACTGTAGCTCGCAAGCCTGAAGAAACCTGTGGAGAGAAGACAATGAGAAGAATTTACAGTTTTAGAGGTGGGAGGAAAAGCCCAGAAGAATATTCTGGGGAAAACCCACGGAATCAGGCAGGGACTGAAAACCCAATCCACGTATTGGCCCAGGCGGGACTCGAACCCGGGTCGCAGCGGTGGAAGGCGAGGAAAGTACCCCTACGCCAACCTGACTCCCCTAACGTGTTCACGATCGCGAGGGGAGCTCTCGGAATTGAACGGGAAATTTAACTTTTCATCAGGATCGTAAGTAAACTTCAGTACAACCATCCTAATTATCGATGTCTACTTGTCCCTCAGGTAGCGTATCTAGTAATTTGGAGGCCGTTTTGAGGGTGAAATCTAATGTTTTTGTTGGGCAATGTTGGGTTTTTGGGTCAATGACAATTTCTTGTGTTGCTCAGCATATACGGATTAGCTTGGACCCTACTATCGCCAGACCATGTCCGAGTGTTAAAAAGGCGATAAGTTGGGTCCAAGTTACTAGGACTACTTTTGGGATAGCTGCAAATGATGGACTCTGGCTTTAAGAACATGCATGTTTTTCATAGATAAAGGGCAGGGTTTTAAATTCTTGAGGGAAATTTGGGGGTAAAATGACGTCGATGACAATGACAAAACGCAACACGAAAATTAATGATATAGTCCATCATTTGTAATTTGTGCATTTTGTTCGTTTGAAGCAACAAAAGTGGTTCAAAATCTAATAGAGGATACTGAACAACTAACCTGATGAAGTTTCAGCTCAGCTTCAGCTGTATATTTCGAGAAAAACAGCATTCTATGATCTCAATTTCAAATCAAAAAGTTGCTGAATCATGTTTTGAATTGCAGCTGTACGTGATGTTGCAAGTGCGTGTGCGTTGTGCCAATGCTTGCGCGCGCTTCGCCGAATAACAAAACGAACTACTAATTTAAATTCCCTACGGTGCGTCTTAAGATGCACTGTTGGAAATGCCTTCTTTCGTTGATTACTTCAAAATGACAGCTTGCCAGAAAGAATTATTTCACAGGGAGTTTAGTCCACTTACTATCTTTCAACCAAGTATGTTTTTCAACAATAATTACGCCAGTTACTTTTCGGATGGGTGCAAATGATGGACTATAGCTTTAAAGATGGTGATTACCACGTGATCAGTGATTAACCGTGAATGCGATAACATTCACACGGCACCAATCGTAAACCGCGTAGGAAAATTGTAATTTCTACCCCAAGAAACTGTTTAAAAATTACCAAAATAAAATGTCCAGTTCCTATAAGGGAACAAGATCCACTTTTAAATTATTTGACCTACCAAACTAGTTGGCGACATTAAGAATGTGTATGTCATAGATAAAGGGCAGGGTTTTAAATTTTTGAGGGAAATTTGGGAGTAAAATTACGATGACAACGACAAAACGCGACACAAAATTAAAGATGGCGATCACTGCGCAATGTACCATCAGCGCGCAAGGCACGCTGAAAAAGCTGAATTTCTACCCCAAGAAACTGTTCAAAAATTACAAAAAAGTGTCATTATATCATGTGTATATTGAGAGAAGTCTGCTTTAGGTTGAAAAGGTCATTTTTTAGTAATAAAAAACACCCTTGACACTAATTATATCGAAACTAAACAGGGGAAGTACACAATCGCCGATTTTTCTGACCGTTTGCCAACTCGACTCGGAATGCTGGATCCGTAAACATACAGTGGCACTGGCAATGCGAGCAAAATCGACGGGTGCTCCCTACCCTATCATGCCTATCATCGATCATGGCGCACTTGAACAAATCTCGGAAAATCTCCCCAAGTGAGCATTTAAGAATTTCTGTAAAGTAGACAAATTCTGATCATCATTTTCTCCACTAGGCCTTTGTCCCTTAGGCCTAGGCCAGTGTATACCGGCCAAGCACATATTTCATATGATCCCCATTCATAAATAGGCCTACCTTTTCTTTTAAAAAAACTAAAAAATTTCTGTCCAAAAATCAAAACAAGTCAAAGATTATGAATTTCCAACGATTTTGTTCAACAAGTATAGGGTAAAAGGGGGAGTATTTGACCACTTAAGGAAAACTGGCACTGCCTAGAGTAAATTAGTGAGTGAAATCTTAAACCATAATCACTCATTACTAAAGACTCGATGTCATTTATTTTTGATCCGCGACATATAACCATGTATAATTTTGTCCTACAGGTTAATCACTTACTTGTTAGGCTTTCTGTGAATTCATGCGATATGATCATGAAATGATCATTTGCTTGCAATGTTTGCAGCATAGCAATCAACTCAAGTCAGACTCAAGGTTTTTGCTCAGTAACTATCGGTCGGCCGCACTTACTGGAAAACAGATTGTGAAGGGGGAGAATAAGGTGTTTCACGGTAATATGCACAATCTTGCCGACGGGGCAATTTTACATGCGTTGCTGTGTACGCATCGTCAATAGAAAACTTTGGCGCTTCCAAGTCATCATGCGGTCATTCCAAAATGCGCCCGCGTCTAGCAATGCGTTTTCTTTTTGCCCCGTGAAGAAGATGGCACCTATTACTGTGAAACACCTTATTTGACCAGATAAGGAAAACTGGCACTGCCTAGAGTACTCAGATGAGAGCGTGAAATCTCAACCATAATCACTCATCATGACATGATCATGTACTTGCTATGTTTGCAGCATAGCATCAGCCCTAGTCAGACTCAAGGTTTTATGATTAATAGCAAGTGGTCGGATTCTCCCTACGGTCGAAAATACCCCCTCTTACCCTACTTCATGTTTTTCGGGACATATCATGGTATGTCAAGTCTCGGGAGTAGTGGTAAACAACTCCTTATTTGACGCGCGCGTACTGTGTGAGTGGCACAGAACGCAGCTGTGCCGGTGTGTTGTAAAATTCTAACGCACTAATACAGAGATGCCAACATACACGATTTGGGCGTAGCATGTACGAATTTGAGCCGTGAATACGACTCTACGCTTATACTTCATTGAAATACGATTTTTATAAATATAATTGACAAATTGTATTTATGTAATTGTTACATCTACAAGTGAACAGTTTATGAAGTATTACATGTTAATGGATATAGAAATGATAAATGAAATAAAATATAAATAAAAACCTTTTATTTAATTAAAAGAAGATTATGAAGACCGCCGTCAAAAGCATTGCGATCGTGGAGGTGTTTCTTACACCACGTTCGAGCGGCGAGCCGCGACTGACTATTTGACAACCACTAGTCGATTTTCCATGGTAACCCATGCACGAAATACATATTGGGTACCAGGCAAAATCGACCAGTGGTTGACAAATAGTCGCCACGCGCTGCGAATTCGCACATGTACATGTATGTACACATCCGCGTTAGACTCGATTGCCAGAAACCAGCCTCACTCTAGACTTGATTTCAAGTCTGAGATCGCGGTTGCGCCGCGCAATATTTTGAAAAAGTTAACTTAATACAGTACCACTGTGCTATCATTCAATATTCGCTCCATAAGCCAAAAGAGGGCGCTATTTACGATATGGTTATGGAGAAAAACCCAAGAAAAATGTACATGTAGCAAGATTCATCAGGGAAAAAGTCTCGAGGTCACACTGCCACATACAGCAGGATACAACTGTGGCATTGCTCAATGGGACTTAGCTCTCATTGTTTCAGCGCTGGCCATTCACGCACTGGTGTTGTTAGCTGAATGCATCAAAGTGCACCAGTTCTTTTCCACCGGATGCACTGTGTTGCGTCTGGCAGGACTAGGGTTAAAAAAGGTTCTTTACCAAGCCAAGAATATGTCTGTATACTCTGAATACTATGCGTAGAGTCTACAGGTTGCATGTACAGTATGTTGTGTGGTCCAGCCATGCATGCAGGCAACTTGCGTATATTATATGATTAACACATCATTTTCTCTTTCTATTTTAGGCTCCCCAGATGTATATGAGGAGTGAATACACTAACTGTGAATGTGACAATGGTATACACTGGACAGTAACCTTTAAACTGTCATCGTGAACGGTGTTGCAGCAGTGAGACCACAGATACCTACCTGTACATGTATCATGAAAAGCTTTGTCGTCTTGATTGATTAAACAGTTGCATTGTCAAGAATACAAAACCTTCCAGCCAATCGGCTAGTGTGTACCAACTAATGTATCTACTCCAAGATACACACATATAGTCAGGACACCTAACCATTTAGTGTTAAAGCCAGACACAGTATCTGAGGCTATCCATATGGAGCCCCGCACAACCCATCCAGCATCTCAGGAGGATGAAGAGGCCTCAGATGTGATCCATGCTCCTCACCACCGCCGTCGTATGGTTCTAGACTCACTTGATGAGGAGGAAGAAGCTCGACATCCAATAACGATAGATCTGACTAACTTGTTGCCTGGACAAGCAAGTGCATCAATTGTCATGACAGGCCAGCTGGAACCACGGGTAGATCATCAAAGGAGAAGAGTAATTGTTCCGCCAGAGTATGACGAAGACACAGAGAGTGACAATGATAGTGACACAGTTGTCATTGAAGAGAGTGACACAGACGATGAGCCTATGGAAGTTCATGCTGTCGATGGTGTATCTGCGATCTTTGCACCTGAAGCCTCGCAGCCTACTCCTGCACTTGCTGCAGCTCAAATACAAGCCACCCATATCATCGAACCAGTAAATGCAGTACCAGATCTTGTGACTTCTGAAAGTGCTCCTACACAAACACTCGAAAGGTCTGCCCCTGTGCCACATACAGAACACACATCTGTTTCTGCAAGTGGGTCTGCACCCACAGTTGGGCCTGTACAGATGGCACCTGCAGCTGGAACTGCACATGTGGCAACTGTAGCTGGCTCTGCACCGATGGCACATACAGCTGGATCTGTGCAGATGACACCTGCAGCTGGGTCTGCACAGGTGGTGCCTGCAGCTAGCTCTGCACATGTGGAATCTGCACACGTGGCACCTGCAGCTGGACCTACACAGGTGGCAAATGAATCACGGGCATCATTGTCCAGTGCAGCCCCCACACATGATTGTGCGATTGACTTCAAATCACCAAAGAAAACCACTCCAGCCTCAAAAAGTGCTGCAGCTGTTGAAAGTGATGAAGATTCAGTGAGTTTGTAAAATTTTTAATGATGTTCTTGTAAGCTATGCATGAATCCGCTTTGGTCTGCAGTAAACTTGGTCTTACATGCACAGCAATCCTTTAAGCACATTTTCATAAATTTGTCATCCACAACTTGAGAAAAGACATGCTAGAGTTGGCTGCAGCAACGCAGTTTTTAGATTGCTCTCATTTATGATTAACATTTGATTAATTTACACATGTGCTGAATTTCGCAACTGTTTATCCCACAGCAATCATGTATCATTTGTTATGAGCCGTGGACCAACTATGGTGAACATCGGCTTGCTTCTTTGAAGTGTGGACATTTGTTTGGTCATTGGTGAGTACATCATTTCAAATGCCTAGTCAATAGAAACTGAAGCCATGCTTTCCACTAGACTTGTTGGTGGGGTTTTACTGAGGTGATGGTAAAATTCCAATGGTGAAGTCTTACTAGTGTTGGCATCGGACTTTACACTCACAAAAAAAACAGGCATTTGGATCAGCCATACTACCGTATCCTTGTTTATCGTAACATACATGTATGTAAGACATTATGGAACATTGTTCACAAATATGAAATACCTGGTCGGTTTTACTGAGCAAAGTTGGCTGGTAAAAGTAACCTGTGAGAGAGTAACCTACCCCATGAGAAGTAACCAAGGGACACTTTCCCAAGCTGTTCGCACTGGACTTATTTATTGGTTTCATAAAAAAAGTCCAATGCAAGCACTGCTTAAGGGTATCCAGCAGACTTGTATTTGTATTACCAAACATCGAGTCCGAGTCACCTCTCCCAAATCCGAGTACTAGCCCCGAGTCATACAGGTCGAGTCCGAGTCACAAAGGTCGAGTCACGAGTCACAAAGGTTGAGTCCAAATCACGAGTCCAAATCACGAGTCACATTTAATATATATTTAGGGCCAATGTTTTTCCGTTTCAGAAAAGTGCAAATTCCGTTTTCAAGAATCCTAAATTCCGTTTCAGGCTGAAAAATTCCGTTTCACATTTATTCAATACATAAAAAGGCATTTAAACATTTACCATGTACACAGAAAATAATTCCAAGACAATAATGAAATAGTCGTTTGGCTGGAACGCGGGAAAATTGCCCCCCCCCCCCAATAATTGCTATTTTATCAACTGCTGATCAATGTACAGACGTAGTATTTAACTTCACCACAGTGAAGATGTGTACTGCACCGCCACCACCACACACGTAAGAAACATGCAGTAGCCGTATACGCCAATCCCATGACGTCACACACATCAGCTGGCCGAAGCGAAATTCATGTCCGCCATTTTGTTTTCGCCCTAACGTTAGCGACAAAATAGGATAGTTTGCAGTAGATTTTTAGACCTAAGCACACCGTGCATTTGAATAGAGCCAAAGTTAGATGTTATACGAATGGTTGATTGATTGATCGGAGAAAAATAAACCTGCCGATGGAGCAAAAGAGACCCGCGAGAGCGTACCGTGAGTGTGATGATTTTCACCCGTGCACGGCCGTGCGCAGACCGACACCTTCGGTGTACATCGGGTCTGTCACTCCCATGACTACGCCTACTACGGTAATGATCTCACAACAAATATTGCTCTGGTCTTGAACGTTTTTTCATCCACAAAAATCGTGATATAGGGTAAACTGGGGTAAAAACGCCCGATTTTTAAGTTTTTGTTAAATATCTCAGTACTACTTGGAGACACCAGGAAATAAATGTGTGGTTTTATGCAATACATGTCTCCTCTATCAGGTGCAAATATAATATCATGGTCATAATATTGATAGGGGGAAATTTTCCCCCCTTTTCGGGAGGAAGTTTGGCGGGCGTTTTTACCCGGGCCTCGGGGTAAAAACGCCCGCCCACATTTATAAAAAAAAAATGGCTATACCACAGGCTTCCCTGTAGTATAGTCATATTTTTCTAATTAATTTAATATTGAGGGATACTTCATCAAATACAAATAACTTTTCAAACACAACTGGTTAATTATATCTACAAACTTGATCATTTGAAACAGGTATTTTTATGTGGAAGGAAGCGGAACATTAGCGTACATAATTCGCCCATAACAAACTTGTATTGAAAAATCTATTTCAATCTTGTTTAGCCAAATCATAGTTCCACGTTATTAGGCATGTATGTATGTTTCTAGCCTTCTGCTGATAACCTAAGGCTTTATCAAAGGAGAACTACGGTACTAGGATACGCACATTTCTGTAACAACGAGACAGAGTTCTTAGAGAAAAGAAATGTGTTCGTGGACATGATGGAGAAACTTCTACTCTGTAACCAACTGATCATAAAAGACGTACAATTTGAAATCTGTGAGCAATACATCATGAATGAAACACGACCAAAAGAACCACCTCTAGTCTTCAAGATCACCTACACACCACTCATCAAAACCCAGCGGCTAACAAAAGTATTGCTGAAAGACTGGCATTTAATTCCAGAACACCTGAAATCATGCAATCCATTTCCCAGCGAACCAATTACTGCCTATATAAGGCCAAAAATCTTGAAGGTGTACTTGTCAAATCAAGATTTATCAATAACCAGGAATTGGACTCATTACAAGGTTCACAAAAATGTTATTAGATGCACTTATGTGTATCTATGCACTCTAACATTTGACACGACTAATTTAGCCGAATATAAAATACTGGTTTTGGCGTACTACTGATGAAGCTCTGCTATTAGAGCATGAGAGCAGAAACCAGTCTAGTTGGGTCTTAGAACCATTTCTAGTCATTTTTACTTATTAAAAGTACACTGAAATCACCATAGAGGTGTTATTATTTTTTTCTTGAGAAAATGCCATGAGCTCATGATTTCTCGGGCATTCCCTAACAAATGCTAGTCTGAGTACGTTATCCACGGAGCCCAGACTCCTGTCTAACGTCTGATATATCAAAGCGTGCAGATTTATGCGATCTCACGCCTCAGCCAATTGGAGTCGACTTTACTAAACGTCATTGCATTCCCAAATCAGGACTACCGGTAAAAGTTTGATTGGTCAATTCGAATGCAGTGTTTTGTAATGCAACAACAGCCAGGCGCGTTATCGCGTAACATGATAACAGAGTGCGTGACGCAGGGCTTTTTAATCCATTGTCTATGACGTGCAATGGGTGAATGAAGGAAAACCCAATATAGAAAGCGCCCAATGATTGGTCAAAATCTAGGAGGTCAAGAGGCGGGGTCTTGCCTAATTAATCAGCGAATCTGCTCACATATCATAGACCCATGGCATTTGCCATGGGTCTATTACATAGACTAAACAAATGCCAGATTCCTTGCCACTATACGTAACGTCAGTTAGTTATACGGCCTACATGTACATTGTACCTCCCAACTTCACACAATACACTGTTTAATATTTATGTGGTAGGACTCTAATAGCTAATACTTACTCATACAACAAACATAATGCTGTAGAAAGTTCTAACAGCGAGGTTTTTGAAGATAAATGAGGCTTCATTAGAGTTTGAGGTCAAGGAAAGTACTGGGCGTTTTTACCCCGAGACCCCTGATTTTGCCCGGGGTAAAAACGCCCACTCAAATAAACATTATTAAGCAAATATTAAAATAGATTTTAATATTTTAATCATTTATAATTATGTAATTAACCCTTCTTAATATATATCAACTAAAGAATAATACAAATATAAAATACTTTTTTTTATAAAATAATTTTAAGCGATATAGGCTAAACCTTCGACGGCCATTTTTTCAAACTTTTTTTTAAATATTTTTTTCAACAGCACCTATGTACCCTTCAGATATGTTAATGAATTTAATTCTTGTTATTATTAGTTTTTATCTACAGTGTACTTATTAAAAATATATTCCATTGAACAATTCATCTTGTCATTTTTTACTAGCAGTGGAAACAAGTCAAGTGGGCGTTTTTACCCCAGTTTACCCTAAACACCGCTCCTTTGTTATATGACTCGTCTGTTCAATCAATCATCAATAATTTGTTGTGGACTCAATAAATTTAACGAAATTATGATTTTTTCATCAATAAAATTGCAGAAGTTATTTTCTTCAGATTCAAATTCCGTTTTCCGTTTCGAGGAACAGATTCCGTGAATTCCGTCCGTTTTCCGCGATCGCGGAAAACCATTGGCCCTATATATTGGAAACACATTTTGAGGTACTGCTAAAACATCACAGTGTAAATGTTTCCATTTTTCACAGCTTTTCTATAATTTAACACTAACGTACCTGAATCCATCAAAATCCACCCCCCTGATTTGGGGGATTTCGGCGGATTCAGGATACCTCCATATTGAACAAACTGGGGGATTTTGATGGATTCAGGATTGGAAGCCTAGCGGAACTGGCGGATTTTGATGGATTCAGGATACCTCTATTTTGAGCTGTTGGGGGACTTTGATGGATTCAGGATCTCAACAGTTTAACTCTTTTGCAATGTTTGTGGTCAAGTAATACTGCTTGCACTAGCCCTGCCAAGTCTGTCAGTGTCACCTACTGTACAAACATGTACATACATGTACATGTAGGCCTACTGGGTGGATGGGAGCTTGTGACTGGGGCTATAGGCCTCAGCATATACACAATGGATTATGTAAATAACCTATCCTGGCAATGCAGTGCTGGGGTCGCCATGCATTGGTGTATTTTTATGGATCCTATGCAACAACACACATCACAATTTTCATGCGAGCATGGTATCCTGAATCCGTCAAAATCCACCAGAAATTTAGGTGATGGATTTTGAAGACTCTATGAAAAAACATGTATTTTTTTTTATGCCACCAAGGTATCCTGAATCCGCCAGAATAATCCATCGAGACTTTTGCTGGTGGACTTTGGCGGATTCAGGATACCTCCAGTATCCACACTGGGGGATTCTGATGGACTCGGGATACCAACATTTTTTTGTGACAAAATTGGGGGATTTCGGCGGATTCAGGATACTTTCTAGTAAAAGAGCCCCAGGAGTTAGAGTTAATGAACTAGAAATGTACACATGTACATTGTTGATGTCCCCTAACGTGGCATGGCCCCTAGAGCTGACGATACTGATTTTTTTGTAGTCGATATTTTTTTTCCACAATATCGGCGATATGGCGATAACATGATCAAAATGTCCGAGATTGAAATAGCTTTCTTCACAATACTCCAAATATAAACGCACAGACGGTAAGCCTGTTCGATATCCATTTATTTTTAAATTGGCATATCGTGAAAAAAATATCGGATATAGCGATATTATCCTGATGACGTCATTTTTTTTATTCATGGATCAATGGAATAACAAAAAAAAACCACACGACCGTAGTCACGATCCACTGCCGCGAAAAAAACCCCAAAATGTCCTTAACAAAATCGTCAATTTTATTTGACTACAGTCTCATTTACTTTGCCGATTTAGGTAGGAAACCAATTCCACATTCAAATATCGAAAATAATTACCTTGAAATGTTGGATAAAAATGTGCAAATTGAAATCCTATCTCGAGGAAAGAACGACTAGCACGCAATGTACGCCGCATTGATCCCCACGTGCACTCATAGTACAGCCCTCACCATTTGCGGTCAAGGGTGTGCATCATTGAAACCATTTACCAGTATTTCCACCTTTTCAGAATTAAAAATAATGTTTTTTTAATGGAGTCCGAAATATTTCCTGGTTCAGAAAAAGTTCTTCATCGTTACAAACTAACAAAATATTTTTTTTCTAACGCTTTTTTTCGAAAAACGATGTTAACTCCAAAATGAGGGTGAAGCACCCCTTTACAAAAATTAATTGATTAATCCAATTTCTTGTGATGAATTTTCTGTTCTGTGAACGAAATAAAAGGCACAATTGAACAGTTGGTTTTCGACGTTTTTTGTTGCTGAAAATATGAACAAATTTCACAAGTTTGGCACAGTTTTAGCACTAAGCAAGTGTAAGTGCCCAGGCACAACCACGGAAGAGACGGAACGAGTCAGGAAAATACGTGCAGGAAAATTTGATCTAGTTCACCGGCGCGGAGTCGGCCCAGCGGCGAATTTTTTTTCTCCCAAACAACATCCGCAATACGCTATGGCGTTTTGGACTAGACTTTTCTAAAAACATGAGAAGAAAATCAAAAATATGAATATATAAATTCGGACTTTCTTTCCCTTAAAAAAAATCCTCCCAAGCCTCGGGTTAGAAAAAAAAAATATGCATGTGCAATACCGTGAATCGAACCCGCAACCTCGCGGTGTAAAACACAAATTTTTCTTGACTAAGCTGTCGCACTGCTCGCCACAATATGGGAAACTTATATATAGTGCGTACGTGTCATAAAAGTATCGTAGAGGGCGCTTAACGTATGCGGATGTCGTTTGGGCTGGAAAAAGAAAATTTGCGGCCCCGCCGTGGTCTCCTCTGGCCGCGCACCGAAACGAAACATTCACTTCTCAACGTCATAATCTACAAAGTACAATTCAAGTATTTGCGGTGTTTTGTCTGTACAACTTCACATTTCCGTAAAACAAAACAGGCACCGTATTTTATTTGCAAAATGTCAGAGACTTTGTTTCCCTTCGGTTAACCTAGATGCACGTGATTACGATTTCGGCACTTGGTATGTGGGGCAAAATTGAGAACAATCGGTTAAAAAGATGGTCTGGATTGTGTTGTTTGTACTGCCACTTTGAAGACGCAAAATTCAATACACGTGATGTTAGTCAGTTGGTTCCGCCCCTGAATAGGTAAGACCTCGCGGTACAATGCGGTAACAGTGAATTTGATGTTTGCGGTTTTTCATGGGAGCGCTTTAGCGACAGTTTTACAACTCAAGGGGTTGACTACAGTCGACTCCCGTTATAACGAGCTCGGTCATAACGATAACCCGGATGTAACGAGCACATTCTCCCAGTCCCGATCAATTTGTGTACATTACTATGGGGAAATATTTGGTTATTACGTGCACGGACATAACGAGACTTCGGCTATTACGACGATTTTGGCTGACCCAATGCGAGGAAAAGCATTGTTCTCAACCCATTTACAACGACATCTTTTCAAAACTACGGGCATTGCAGCTTGTCAACGACAGACCTTTTGTCCCGAAACGGGTATCATGCTCCCGTCTTCCAATTCAAGCAACACACTTAAGCTTCACCCATCAATGTACCTTTGTAAAGACTTCAACCCAACGTTATTTCATCTCGCCGATCTAAATAAATTCAATGGGACTGTGATAATCGGCACAGTGGACCGCTGGTCTAGTCGCTAATCCCCCGCTGCGGTTTCCCTTAGCGTGACCAGGTTTGAAGTTTGCTTACGACTGCGGTACCACGTTTCTATATTATTACAAACTAACAATAGGGGGCGCTCAGGAGTTAAGTGTTAACATTGTAAGGAATAGCCTTTAGTACTACCGCCCGAACATCGGGTGCGTAATTGCTCCCTATTGTTGGCTTGTGGCTATAAAAAAAAAAACGTAGTAAAGAACACAGCATCACAAAACAAACGGCTCTTTTCAGAGCCACCACAACTTCCAAAAAGAGATAATTCAGTCTGTCTTCAAAAAATAAAGTTTATAACATACCGTGGTTCCCACCCCCAAAAAAGGTTAATCTGAAGAATAAAAAAATAAAAATCTTAAACAAACTTAAGAACCCCTCCGGCCCCGCCGAAAAAACAATCCCAATGAAAACAGGTTTCCAAGATCTTCAAACGCCCCACCACATATACATTGTACAAATTTTAATCCAAAATTATGACTTTTGTTTATTTATTATTATTAACTTAAAAGAATCCCTCCCGACAAACAATAATCACCAATTGCTGCGAAATTACACATCATGAGACACTTAAACCCGGAAGTAATATTAGCGCCCTCTCTTGCCCGATTCCAGCAAATGCAAAACGAAAGCAAAATGTTACTTGGCACGAATGTGCGCTGTAGTTAACTGAAATAATTACAATTTCAAAGAATCCCCTCAGAAACAATAATACCCAACTGTTCCAAAAAAGTCAACAACAAAAAGTCAACAACCAAAAGGCATCTAAGGATCAGGAGTCATTAAAACCCGGAAGTAATGCATGTATTGGCGCCCTCTCTTGCCCGATTCCAGCAAATGCAAAATGAAAGCAAAATGTCACTCGGCACAATTTGTGCGAGTGACCTACTTGCCTGATTCTTCTCAGCGATGATGCCTTTTCCTCCGGATTCAGGTCCTCAAATATTGAACAATGTTCCCTTAAAGGTATTTTATTTATTTCATTTATTCATCACCATCAGTTAAATATTTAATATACATTAATAACAGACGTACATACCAACAAATGACCATCTTTTTATGTCTTCGGACGTGCGTTACACGATTAAAACACGCACGCACATGTACCGTACCTTGTGCACAACGAATGGGGAAAACTGCGCTCCGGTTTTAGCAAGGTTCCGGCTATAACGACAGTCTTGTGAAAGTCCATCGGACCTCGTTATAACGGGAGCCGACTGTATATGGTTACAAAAGCGATACTACAAAAGTATATCGCGATATTTTTCGGCAAATCGAATTCCACGATGTGCCGATTTTTTTTTATGAGATCGATACGATTTCCGATATGAAAATTAAATCGAAATATCGTGAAATATCGTCATACCGAACAGGCTTGACAGACGGAAAGGTAAGAAGTTGGGCTGACCAGGAACTTGCTGAAACAGATCATTTGCTTTTTTCCCCACGTAAACCTTATAAAAAATAGCACAGACAATTCTGATTACGTTTTCAATTTCCACGGAAGCCATTTTTACAGGGATGTGATTTATCCTTTTTTTTTCTGGAAATATGTTTTTTGGGCCTCAAAAGTCCACCAACGTGAATCATGTGAATCCGTTGAGAAAATACCGGTAGGAGGGTGGAATGTGCTAATTAATTATTCATAATGAGTTTTGCTTGCCGAAATATCCGAAATTTACTTTATTGCGTCGGCTCAGAGTGTTTGTGTACGTATGCTTCCAACATGGCTGCGCCCAACAAGTCGATACTGTCGCAAGGAGATTTATCAGTGCGAGAGCTTGATAAAGAGGTGAAAAATAAGTTCCGGTGGGAATGGTTACGGGATTTTGTTATTATTGACGGGCATCAGCATGAATTTCAAGAGTGTTTCGATATTAATAGCAACCCGCTGGCAAGGTTTTGTGCAATGTTTGCAACGACATTATCAACTACGCGTCGAGTGGAAAGAAATCACTCGTATCCCATGTGAAAACACCCAAAGCACATCAAAGCATGGCAAATACGGCGAGGTAACATGAAAATGCATGGTTCTCAACTTTGAGTACAGAAGAAACTTTATTAGAACAAGAGTACATTTTAACAAATGAAGGAAAATTCTTCTTAAAATTAAAACAAATTCTGCTTCAAAATTTCAGAGGAAAGTGCCCAGTAATTGCCTCAGATTGCACCACGCCTCTGATTTCAGGCATACAATTTTAAGGTTTTTTTGGTCACAGACCAACCACATCCTGTATAGTTTATTGATCGCGTAATTCTTTCTCCACACGTTCCCATGACCTGCGGCTGAATTCACCCTTACCGTACGTCCCTCCATCGACACTTATCTTTGCATACCCTTGAAAGGGCTTGCGGCGATTGCGTAGCGATCCCCGCCCAGCCATGTCGCGATATCCAATGACAGCTTACGTACGTCTGATTGCATTACGTATTTGCGATCTGGTCCAACTTAGGCCAAGTAAAAACAAATGTTCAGCGTCCGGGTTTTTGAAAAAAGAGGCGGTGCTTTATATTTTTATTTTCAAGATGGTTGCCATTCTTTTTCAAATTTCCGAAATCTGTTGGTTTTTACACTGTTCAAAGACACAAAAGTGAAACATACATACTAAACAAGAGAATTAACATATTTACAGTGATTTTGATAGTTTTTTTGCTCGATTTTAAAAGAATTCAAAACACTGCTACGCAGGCATTCTTGTCTACGTGGCCTGCATGCCGCTATGCAAGTTTCCACGAAAACATTTTTTGATTGACATAACATTTGATTTGTCTATGCGAATCAGCTTTCCTATCTAGGAATTTTCACAGCGATTGGAAACGGCATGCAGCTCCCAAAAATTCGAGGTTTTTTATAAAATCCATTCATAAATACCTAAGACAGTTTACCAATTCCCATTGGTCAAGAGCCCATCACATTGCCGGTCTTAAACGGATGATAAAGACATGGCTAGCTGGTCTTAAACACTTTTCCAATATCCCATGAAATTTCTATGGGGAGAAATTTGCTTAAGACGAAATCGGACAGTACAAAATTTCTGTTACAACAAAAGGTTTTGGCAACACCATTGCGTAAAAAAGCATTGTTAGCGACCCATTTATTACTTCACAGCTTTTTTTTTTCTTTCAGACCTAATCTGAAAGCAGCATAATTACGGTCATAAAGGTTTAATCTTGCCGACACTGTGGTACAATCTATGTTCACTAATCCCGCATTGTGGTTACCAACATGTTCCATGACGTAGTTCGTTTGGACCAAACCATTTGCGGTGAAGGTTGCGCTTTCCTCTGCACAATTTACCAGCATTTTCATTTTTTTCACCGTGTCAAAATTACAAGTAATGCTTTTTATGGAGTCAAAAACCTTTCCCCCGTTCAGAATAAGTTCGTAATTTTCGCAATATATTTTTTTTTGTAAAAGAATGTATACAAAAATCAATGTAATCTCCCAAAAGAGGGTGAAACACCCCTTTTCAAAATTAATGGATCCGTCCACAGAATGAATATTCATGGCAGTCACGAATCGAAAAGTTATTAATTTTTTACGGTAGCTACTTGTCAGCTTGTTGATGAAATAATTATGATTTCATAAGTTTGGCACAGTAAAAGGACCTGTTTGTTCTTAGAACAAAACTAATCAGCAATTATTGTCAGGAAGCAAGTTTTTAGTGCTCACCAGGGCATGCTAGGACAGGAGGGAACTCGTCAGGAAACAGTCAGCACGTGTGGGAAAATTTTATCACAGTTGCCGGGCCGGATAGGGCTGCGATCAGTAACATGGTAGCAATTTACAATGTTCACTTCTCAAGTCAAATTATAACAGTATTTTGTTTACACAACTAAAATAAGATTCATCCTTCAACTTGTGTTGTAGGCCCCTATAGCATGTGGAAATTGCGGTGCCTTTTTCTGTCACACGTGCGCGGTGCACACGTGTTTGTTCGAAAAGGGGAACGGCCTATGTGCTTTTCATTGTTTTTTGTAGCCCAAATGGACATGTACATGTACATTATGTATGCACTTCTGAAGCCGAACCGAACCGAAGTTTGGAGAGAAAAAAATCGAACCGAACCGAACTTTGAGGATCAGTTGCAGCACCTAAGTATGCGCGAAGCAGTTTGCTAACAGTTTTGAGAGCCAATGTGGTGTCTAGGTTTTATTCTGTCTCTATGCCCGTTGTTTGTATTACAAAAACATGGCATCCAAATTAACCCCTTAAGCACGGGTTATAATGGGGACATTCCTCCACACATAGAGCAAGTGGCCCGCATGACTGCACAGCCTTTGTGTGGTAGCGGGACTGCACAAAAGCAGCAGCTGTGGAACTACCCACTAGCTGTGTGCCACGGCATACCACAGCTGGCAACTGCATTCCAATGAGGATTAGCGGCCATGACCATGACCGCTTCCCGAGCTCATGGGGTTAACCAATCATCAGCTTAGTCCACATTTCTGATCGGAGTGACATCTCAATTTCGTTAAGTCGACTCCGATTGGCTGGCGTGTGGGGTCGCATAAATTTGCATGCTTAGATGTATATCAGACGTTGGACCGGAGACAGAGAGGGCTCCGTTGGACAATGGGTGATACTGGGACTACTGGGACCATACCTCAGTGTCATGTACGAACAAACTGAATTAGAATCATGTTATTAAGGGATTTAAATGGGAGGGTGCAAATGGAAAATATGATACAGCAACTTTTGAATGAGAAGTGCTAGCTAGACAAAATGCACAAAAAGCAAATGATCCTTGAATATACTTTAATACGGCACACAAAACAGTACTCTCATTTGTCCTTCTTTGTTGGTGGTGTTGGATTGCGTTTTGATTTCATTCTTTTGTTCCCCCCCCCCCCTCCTGTCCAAAGCTGCATACTGAAATGGCTGAAGGGTTTGTCAAACCAGAAGTGCCCACAGTGCAATGCAAAAGCTAAGAAAACGGACATACGTATCATCTACGCAAAGGCACTGCGAACCTTGGATACATCAGAGAGGGACAGGGCTCTGGATCAACTTAAAAAAGAAAAGGCAAGTAGTTTGCATATTATACATAATAACCAACCCTTTTCCGTTGAATATCCATGCTTTGGAACGTTGCTCATCAGTTCCTGTACATCCTGACATTTGTTCAAATATCATTATAAACAATGCATCTCTGAATAGTAAGACGGACCTAATGACCCTTGAGAGAGGTGTGTCCAGTATTGAATTTACACCATTAAGCAACAAAAATGATCAAGGCCAAATACAGATGCTTAAGGCCAAAAAAAAAGTCTCCGGTTTCTGGTCTGCGTATGCATCGCCGTAGCCATGCGCTTCAGCAAAATAAGAAAAAAATTTCAATGATGTCTCAAAACTGCCAAACTCACTGGTTTGACTGGAATCCTGCTGCTGCACAATTTTAATGTGTTTTTAGATGGGGTTACGATCGAGTATAAGCTTTATGTGGCCTCTTCGGGCTCCCATATATTTTGCACTAAATTTAGTCGAGCACCATTTGCAGACGGTGTTGTAATTTTGTAATTGTGCGTCTGGAAGCTAGACTGAAGGAGCGATGGTTGTGTATCTGGAACCTGTAAACGCTTTTGAATTAGCGCGCAGACTAATGACCAGCCTGGCAGCACATGCACGATGTCGATGTCCCTGTATTGTCTGACGTTTTCTCTGATTTTTCTCTTGACTATCCAAATTTCCCGAAGAATGTTAGTGTCGGTCGAGATCGTAATTGGGTGCAGAATTCTCAAGCCTTATGGCCTTACTGAGGTCACCTCAAGCTTCACCCTGAAGGATATTTTTGAGAGTTTTAAGGGGATCGAAGCGTCATCTGCAATATCAGCCGACATTTGAAGAAAAAAAAAGTGGGGGGGGGGGAACCATGTCGCCGCACCACTTTTGGGGCAAGCTCAATACCGGAAATCGGAGACTTTTTTGTTTGGCCTAGTAACTAACCTGATGAAGTTTTAGTTTTGTGAATGCTGTACATATGTCAAGAAAACCCAATATTCTGAATCTCGATTTCAGTTGAAAAGTTTCTATGTCATATTTTGAATTGCGCCCTCTCATGACACAATCCTGAAATCAGCATTCGGGACGTGATTCGCTTCAGCCAATTGTTGCTTCCGGTACGTCACACACTGAACCGACACATAATAGCAGCCGCGTGTACATGTATGTCGTGTCAACTCTTGCACCCATTCACGGTTTTGCCCAATTACAAACCAACTGCAAACAAAACTGTGTCACTTGACACATCTGTGCAAATTGCATTCTTTTGTTTTCTTCAAAATGACAGCATGCCATAAAAAATATTACACAGGGAGTTTTTGTCATTACTATCTTTAAACCAAGTAAGATTTCTAACAAGTTGGTCGGTTACCTTTTGGATAGCTGCAAATGGTCCATTGTCTTATACATTTTTTGTGTGTAATTGAGATGTGTTTTAGTGGCATGTAAATGCACTGAATGACTGAATGCCATTTCCACATAGGGTTTCACTTTGACGTGCATGAACTGCCTTGAACAAATACACCCATCTGTTGCTCCTGCAAGTATGCCAAATGTCTTCTGATTTCTCCCTTTTCTCTGTTTTACAGGAGGTAAGAAGGAAAGTAGAGATTGACATGGCGCAGGCCAACTTGCAGCTGCGGATGGCCATGCAGGAGATGAACCGCTTAAAAGCACAGATCAATGCTCAACAAGACCAGCTTAGAAACGCAAGGTAAATCAGATTTTCTGACTGTGTGGGTCCCTTAACCCTAAAAGGGCCGGGGGGGGGGGGGGGGGCGGAATCCACCTCCCTCCGACTTTTTCCGCGATAGCTTTGAAACAAAATTTTGTTGAGACCCGAGCTGTTATGACTTTTTAGCCTCGAGCCTCGCGCATCTTTTGATACCAAAAATATAAAAATCGGACCACGGGTTGTCGCGCAGTGAAACATTTTCCGACACTACACACTATGAAATCTGAATTTTGCCATATACATCGTGTACACAGAGCAGAATTACCATTCGTACATATGAATAATTAATTTGCCATAATTCCAAAACCCTTTGACCTATATAGCAGGGGTGTGATTTGTCCGGATTTTTCCGGATTTCCGGATTTTAGTCTAACGTCTGTGGAATTTAATGTGGATTCCGGATTTCCAACGTTTTCTGTTTCCGTAATATCGCCCAAAAACTTCTGGCGAAATATAGGCCCTAATTTACGATAATGGATGGACTGGTGACACAAGTCTAATAAGCAGTGCGGTCAAGAACCTGATAGACATCAATGCAGTGTGAGCAGTGGAGTACTTGAGGACCAGACTAAAAATAATTTTCAATGGGTTTGCACCTCGTGTTTGTATATTGCGTGTGGATGTGTGTATTGTGCATGTACTGTGCATAGTGACGATCGTAGCTAGCAATTCGCAAACACATTGGTGTCAATATTGCCGGGATGAGACCCATCAGCAGTGTGAGATTTTGTCAAGGAATTTAAGAGTATGGTTGAAAGAACTGGTAATAAAGTGTCACTGTGGATGGAAATCAGTTTGAGCTGCAGTAGTGCTTTGAAAAATAGCCACCACCAACACAAAATATCAAAAATGTTTTGGAAGCCTGGGACTGGAGTTTAAAGTAAGATTACTATAAACTTTTTAAGCACCGTTTATATTTTTTTTTGTGAATCGTTTCCTTGTCTCTGCAAACATGCAAAAGTATTAACATCACACACAGTAAAAGACATTATTGAATCAATCCCGTATGGATTATATTATTTAATGACCAGACATTTTTTCCTCATTTTTTCCCCCATTTGATTTCTTTACTGAAGTGACAAAATTTGCAAACATTACAGAAATTATGGTACGTAAAATGTACATACCCTATATACGGACATACGTGCATGTACATGTATACATGTACATCTAAATGTACAATAATACATGTACATGTACAATAATACATGTACATGTACAATAATACATGTACATGTACATGTATACATGTCAACTGAAGTTCGTGGATTTTTCATTTTTGTCCAATTACACCCCTGCTATAGTCATGAAATATCTTATTTCTTTGGGGGGGGGGGAATTTCCCCCCCCCCCCCCCCCGACAGTACTTCACGAATTTTCTTCTTAATGGTTAATGGTATAAACTTAGAACTTTGAACATATATCACCCCTGGTGAGCTGTGCATATTACTCTGACATCATGATGACATCATTAGGTTTCAAATTAAAGGCGATTTTAGTTGAAAAAGTGACCAACTTCTTTCATAACTCTTGAATAAAATGATCAATCATGTTCATACTTTGTACCGTAATTTTCGGAATATAAGCCGCGCGGCGTATAAGCCGCAGCACGCAAAAATCTGCAAATTTTATTTTGAAGTCGGCGTATAAGCCGCACCGGCGTATAAGCCACACCGACCGCTGCGGTTTCAATTTTGTAAGGCCTCCAAATTCTAGTCAAAATGCTCTGAACCAGTTCCATTTACACTACAGAAGCTATTAAAAGGGCCACAAAAGTTATATCAAATCATTTACAATCGATACTTTTACAAACAAATATGGGAATTGATGAGAAATAAACACCGGGAACTGCTGCCGGCTGCCCCGTCATAGCCCGGCAGCCTGTGCCACGCACGCCGGTGAAAGACAACATTTTCCCACAGCACGTGAGAGAGTATGAAACCCTCCGTGTGTTGTCTGACTGGAGCGCTACAAATCTTGCTTTGTGGCAACAGATGCTGATTTGTTTTGTCCTAAGAATAAACAGGTCCGTTTTTACCTCAAAACTTATCAAATTGTTGCGATTACTAACGAGTAGTTGCGATAAAAATTCAAGTTTCGATCGTAACTTTCTTCGGAAATAGTCAAAACGAAGCGGACATTTTAATAGACGAATCCATTAATTTTGTAAGGGGTGATTTAGTCCCTCTTTTGAGTTTTACATCGTTTCTTGAATACATTTCAAGAAAACAAAATATATATTGTGACGTTGAACAACTGATTATGTAATAAAAAAATGTTTCGAACGCCATAAAAATGTTAGTCGTCTTTTTTTTCTTTTTCTTTTTACAGCGGAAATATTGGTAATTATTGTTCCCAAGAAAGAACACCCCTTAATTACCCCAAATGGTGTGGTCCACTGGGGGAAAGCATGCTGCATTCGCTGCTGCACTGTACCAGTATCACGTACGGCTGGTCGCAAGTGTCGAAGACAGCTTTCATCACCGTACTTTTTACCGCTCGGTACCTTTACGTGAGACGTGGTTTCGGTTTGTTAATGACTTTCTTAATTTATAATTCATTTCAGCAACACATCTCTTCTTGTACCAGTACATTAAATACACATGTGAATCTTATTTTTATTCTTCAAGGCTCGGCGTATAAGCCGCCCTGTGTATAAGCCGCAGTAAACATTTTCATGGGCAAATTCAACGTATAAGCCGCGGCTTATATTCCGAAAATTACGGTAATCAGATAGATCATTAATTGATAAACATTTTTTTGGGGTACATGAAGTCGTTTGACCTTTACTTTCGGGGCTAACAGAAGGTCAAAGTTAGGTGAATTCAAAATAAAGACATTTGCCTCTCATCAAAACAAACCAAATTTCTTTCAAAAATTTCTTTCAAACCTCTGTCATTTCTGTTTTAGCCTCTGAAGAAGAACTTGCTAAGTTCGCAACGTCAGGCCACATTAATTTTTAGATCAAATTTCTTTCAAATGGTTGATGCTAAAAGCTGGTATGAACTTGAATCCTGATCCGAAGAAGTGAAAAATTCTGTGACTTCATCATGTGACACATCAGGTATCAATTTACAAAGTGTCTAAAAAAAACACAAACCCTCAAAGCGTCCTCTTTTTCACAACTTTTAAAAAATACATTGCAAATGTAGATACATATATAGAGAGTATAAGTCCATTAGCTTTTCAACAACGAAAACATATTTCCAATTTGGTTAATATTTGTTGAGTTATGGCCAATTGAAAACAAGTACCGCTTTTTCATTTTGTCCATGGCTACTGATAATTGACTGCCGCAACACGGACCGAAACTTACATTTGTGAAAAAAGGCTGCCAAGTAGAGGGCAGAGACAGAGCAGCAAAGTAAACATCTAAGAAGTGAACCAAACAGTTCTTTTCAGGACTACCTTTACTTCCAAAAGGATAAATGACAATTGTTGCAAAAAAAACAAAAAAACTAGAGATCTATGTCTGTCTGCAACAGAACATAGGGCTTTTCCGCATTATGCTGGTTTTTTTTTTTATCAATAACACATCCCAGACTATGCATGTACAACGTTTCAATGTATACGGTACAAGAATTTTTTCATTTACATGTATTATGTAGCGTCTGTGAGATATATAATCGTCAAAAAGAAATAAATCCATATTAAATCAGACGTATCGGACTACCTTCATACGCAATTTTGACCCATTCAGACTGATAGTTTTCTCAATATATATACTAATGCACCTTTATGATGACGTCACATGCCTTAGGATGACGTCATCTTGATAACACTTGTCAATGCACATATTGCATTGTGGTCTTGGTATGTTCCAAGCTTGAAGTCAATCCAATGAAAGGAAGTGATAAATTTTGGAAGCAGAATGAAATTGTAAATATTACAAAAATCATAAAAAATCATGCGATGACGTCACCATGACGTCATTTTGGATTTTGCATACTAGTACCATTATCTAGCTATTCACCAAGTTTCATGACGATCGGACTTTCCCTGATATGTGTTTTAAAAAATCACATTTTTGATGACGTCATGATGACGTGACACATTTTCCAAAATGGTGTACATATACCTATTACCTAACATACACGTAATACTAACAGAATTTTGAATTTAGCATGTTGGGTTCGAGAGATATAGCGCTAATCTTCAAAACTTTAAAAATCTATATAAAATCACATGATCACGTCATGAAAACGTCACCTCAATTTTTACCTATAACAAATCCCGGCCTACCTACATACCGAGTTTCAACCTAATCGGAGTTGCAGTGTTGTAGATATGGGACTTTAAAATATGCAAATTTGTGATGATGTCACGTGACCCATGGTAACGTCATGATGACGTCACTCTTCAGCATACAACTCTGCCATAGGGATAGATGCCTTTGGTAACTTTGAATGATGTATGACAAAGATTAATGCCAAAAGTGGCACTGAGAAAAAACATGTACAAAGTCTATGGGATTTAGGCGACAAAAAGAAGAAGAAAGAAAAAAAATGAGAACAAAAAGAAAGACTTTTCCGCAACTATTATTGAAAGACTTTTCCGCAACTATTATTGAAAACAATAAATAAAGAAAGATTAAATTATTAAGGAAAGCAAGCCTACCCCAAATCCATTACATTCCTAACAAATGACAATGGACCGATCCAGTATGCCCCGCCCACTGCGCACGTGGGCAAATTACCACGTGCTCCTCTCCAATGCCACGCTGTATTTTCCTGCCGCGCGCATCATACGCGCGTGCACGCATGTCGGACTTCTGTGCACGCACGTCGGACATAAATCACGGCTGTGATTGGTCAGTACACCATGGGGCGGTGCTTACTGGATCGGTCCATTGAGACCGTGGACAGATTGAAAAATCGGCACTTATTTTGAATTGACCATAACTCAATAACTATGTAACTGATTGGAAACAGTTTTTAGTTGTTGGAAGCTAATGGACTATACTCTCTAAATATGTACATGTATAGATGTTTGCGATGTATTTTTTTAATGTTCTGTAAAAAAGAGGACGCTTTGAGGGTTCTTTTTTTTGACACCCTGTACAAGCAATTTACATGTAAGGTCAAAATTTGAAGAAGAAATGTGAACTTTTCAAACGAATGGAGTACCGTTCTAATATTTTCTAATCTGATAGACGTTGCCTTTTTTGGGGGATTCTCTGGCAGTGGCACAAATCCATTTGACCTTTATTTCTGGTATCACCAGAAGTCAGGTTTTTTTATTTAAATCATTGTATTTACATCATTCAGTTAAATTCAAAAACATGAAAAGTCATGTAAAAGTACATGTGTAAACAATCACATGATACGCTCGAGGGTAAGAGCTTTTAAAGAATTGTAACCAATTTGAATACACTGATGTTATCTTGGGTATCATTCCATCCAGTATGCTCCCCTGGAGGTTGATATGTTCTGGTTTATAGCTACACCCTTACTAACTTCCCATTGAGTGTCATATGCACATGGTTCGAATATTCGTAAAAAGATAAAATGTCTACAGTTCTATTAATTTTTAAAGTAGCCGTGCTAATTCCTGAGTATTTAGTGACAAAGATACTGCGGTATCGGGTACTACATGTGCCTGGTGCTTTAAGAGGAGAGCTATTTTAATTTATCACTAAAATGATAAGATAATAATAATAATAACGATGGATATTTATATACATTGTAGTGCCAAAATCCGCCTTAAAAGGCACTCTTTGCATGGTAAGAAGCCCAATGTTTTTTACCCCTCAGCCGAGAGGCTCGAGGGGTATTGTCATCGCCTAGGGCGTCCGTCCGTCCGGATGTGTGTGTGTCTGTCCGTCCGTCCGCCCGTCCGGGCAGCTTAGTTTCCGGATGATAACTTGAGTTAGAAATGTTGTTTGGGGTTGTAACTTCGGTAGGGGGTTGCCCTTGGGAGTAGGCAAGTTGGGATTGGTTTTGAGGTCAAAAGGTCAAAGGTCAAGGTCACCGTGGTGAGTTAAATGTAAATGGTTTCCGGATGATAACTTGAGTTAGAAATGAGATTTTGGTGTCTAACTTTGGTAGAGGGTTGCCCTTGGGAGTAGGCAAGTTGGGATTGGTTTTGGGGTCAAAAGGTCAAAGGTCAAGGTCAGCATGGTGAGATAAAGGTAAATGGTTTCCGGATGATAACTTGAGTTAGAAATGAGATTTTGGTGTCTAACTTTGATAGGGGGTTGCCCTTGGGAGTAGGCAAGTTGGGATTGGTTTTGGGGTCAAAAGGTCAAAGGTCAAGGTCACCGTGGTGAGTTAAATGTAAATGGTTTCAGGATGATAACTTGAGTTAGAAATGAGATTTTGGTGTCTAACTTTGGTAGAGGGTTGCCCTTGGGAGTAGGCAAGTTGGGATTGGTTTTGGGGTCAAAAGGTCAAAGGTCAAGGTCACCATTGTGAGTTAAAGGTAAATGGTTTCAGGATGATAACTTGAGTTAGAAATGCGATTTTGGTGTCTAACTTTGGAAGAGGGTTCCCCTTGGGAGAAGGCAAGTTGGGATTGGTTTTGGGGTCAAAAGGTCAAAGGTCAAGGTCAGCATGGTGAGTTAAAGGTAAATGGTTTCCGGATGATAACTTGAGTTAGAAATGAGATTTTTGGTGTCTGACTGAGGTAGGGGTTTGCCCTTGGGTACAGGCAAGTTGGGATTGGTTTTGGGGTCAAAAGGTCAAGGGTCAAGGTCACCGTGGTGAGTTCAATGTAAATGGTTCCGAATGATAACTTGAGTTAGAAATGAAATGTTGGTGTCTAACTTCGGTAGGGGGTTTCCCATTGGTACAGGCATGTTGGGACTGGTTCTGGGGTCAAAGGCCAAAGGTCAAGGTCACGTTGAGTTAAAGGTTAATGGTTTCCAGATGATAACTTGACTCTGGCTGAGGGGTTTCAACAGCAACGCTGTTATTTTTTTATTGGTCAATTGCAAGACACATTTTTTATCTTCTGGTTTTTTACATCACATCAGTGTATTTGCATTTCTATTTACCTATAAAAGGTAAAAGGAAAGAAAACCTTACTTTGATTTCCTACACTCTAAATATCCTTGTAACGTAAGATGAAAAGATCCGTTCCGTAACGATCAGCCCCTGACGTCTTGTTACAATGTACATATGCAAGAGAACGTGTGATTTGGAATTGGTACCCACATTGTGTAAGTGTAGTACACGTCAATGATCACCGTCAACCAGCGATGCCACGTGTGGCAGTCACAACCGAAAGATTTAATCGACAGGACCAGTGCTCTCTGCGTCGTCATTTTTGTACTTTGAATAAACACACAGACCTGTACCCCGGTCATAGCAGACAAATTGAAATTGATTGCTGGAATTACGGATGTCCCCAAGAACTTTCCAAAAGACTTCGGGGGTAAATTTAATATGGGTGACGTTCAAATTAAATGTACTCCGTCATTTCATGTATGTGCAGATTTTTCTAGCTATGTCTCAACGGTACTGATTCAAGCACATGTTCGCTGTTTGTCTGCTGCATACTGCTGGGTACATCCATGACTTGCATAAATTTAAATATGCATAAGGACTTTGGTCTTTGTAACGCTAAATTTAAATAGCCAAACACAAAAATTGGCACAATGATGTCATCACCCAAAAGGGCCCCCTCTAGCACCATGTCATAGACAGTTGATTTTTTTCTGAATTTAAAAAACATTTGACAAATTATACCTAATTGCCCATAAATATTCTTCGGACAATCGCAAATGACTTTACGAGGTTTCAGGATCATGACGTCATTGTGGTGGCAAATTTGAAAATGGTCAATTTTCTTTTTTCTTTTTTAAATCCAAATCCATCAATTCGGGCGATTCATAAGGCAGTGTGCAATCACTCGTACTGGAGTACTACTCGAGTCCCTTTTTTTTATCGTACTCGTACTCGAATGTCAAAGTACTGGTACTCGAAATGACGGTATTCATACTCGGGCAGCAAAGTACTTGTACTCGAATAGCAGTACTCAGGGGGGGGGGGGAAGGCATAGCTTGACCTACCACAGCCTTATTTTATCGATACTTTCAGTTTGAAATGGTTGATTGGCTTGCGGAGAAATCGCAGTTTCCTGATTTTCCTCTGTGCACGTCCAGACAAACACACTTAACAGCTAGCCGAGAGGTGGTCCGTATATCTGTCTGACTGGGCCTGGGCCAATTACACACGATGAACCATTTGCCACATGCAAATCCTAACAAGTCACATCTAACAAAGATGTTCATAGCACAAATGATGATATCAGCCACAATCTTGACCTTGGGCCTCCTAAAGTTATGATGTCGTCCAACCGGAAGTTAGGTATTATCAATACATGCACTTACTGGTAAACATTCACTGCAATCTTTATATTTTCAGAACTTCTTTAAGCCTGGTTCATACTTCATGCGAATGCGAAGCGAATTTGACGTCATGAAACATTCGCTGCGAATTTTGCCCGAGTTGAAATGTGTTCAACTTTTACGAATTAGCAGTGCGAATACTTGCCATGACGTCACAAATTCGCGTTTGCTTTCACTTACATGCCGAGTATGAACAGGGCTTTAGACTTCATGATGTATATCCTGTCTGAACTTAATCAATATTCAGTTTGCACATTTTTAACAGATGACGACATCAAACCCGGAAGTAATGTGTACTTGTAATGAAATAGTGAACTGCCCGATCACACAGCCTTTGTAACTCTACAAATACCTTAGGTCTAGTTTTTTTTTTTTACTTCAGTAAAAAATAGATGGATATGAAGTTCTACAGTTGAAAAGGTAATCAGTTAATCTGATAATTTGTCTTTTTTAAGACATTACATTTCAAGGTGTCTTGTATTAACAAAATCTGTCAATTCAAGTATAATATGTTCAGTCAGTGTGCTTTACATATTTGACTCTTAACTACCCCAAATCTGCCAAACAATTCTGTATCTGGTTTAGTGAAATGGATTCAAGACTGTACGGCCAATGCTTGAAATCCCTATTTTGTTTGTTACAGAGAATTTGTTATAGGTTTCTTGCACGGCCATTTCATTTTGGCAGATTGGCAGAGACACTAGTAAAATGATTGATGATGTAAGACTAGGAGTTATTTCCCTCTTCAAAATTATTGCTATGTTGTAATAATTAGGCTGGTGTGTAGTAGAGCCACATAACTTTTTGTAGAACCACTAACGTAGTGTTACTGTTAAGATATCCTTTCACTTTTCAGTAGTTCACAGCAATCATCTTCAAGTTCTGGCCAGTCAGTGACATCTCTCAACAAAGCGACTGAGATTGCCAGTGGACCACATGGGCAGTACATCCTGGACAAGACTATACAGATATCACAGGTGACATAACATAAACAAATTATCAGTTGTAAATTCCTTAGTATTCAAGTCACGTATCCCATGCTCTTAAGCAAAAAAATAGATTTTTGGGGGTTACAAAATTTCAATAAGGCCTTGTTAAAAACAATTAGTTAGTTAGCATCCCCGTCCGACCCAAAGTTAAAATTCTGCTAAAACAGAGAGAGGAGGTCGACGTTTTGCGATTGATACCACAATCCCGCGATGATAACATAGCAGCAGAACCCGCGATATAACAAAAATCCCCGACCAACCCAGAAAATTGAGATCAAAAGGATGCTAACCAACCAATTTGGTTTGTTGTAAACAAGCAACAAGTTTCCCCCCAATTTTTGGGCTCTGCAACCCTAAAAAAAATACCTTTAAAGTACTACGACACAGAAGCGCCTGAACCATGTCATGTTGTTGAATTACCACAAATATCTGACTGACAAGCTGAAATGGTAAATAAAGAACTTGTAAAGAACCATTGTTGTCTGGCATTAAACACAAAGCAGCCTTCGCATAGTGTTTGTCCAAAGAAAAAAGTGTTGAAGTGGATATTCCTGAACAAGTATAATGCTGCCCAGGCAACCTATTTTGAATTCAAATAAAATGTGCAAAAATAGATTAATTTATAAATGTTTCATCTCCAACACTAACTCTCATCCCTTATCTCATCTTCTTAAAAATGGGGAGAAATTCACATGACAATGTAAATAAATAAACCACAATTTGGGCCAGTTGGTTTCCGAGTACGTATTCAACCTCTGTAATGTGCTGGGATCCCAATCACATGTATGTAGTGCAAAAGCTGAGCCTGGGACCCCCCCCCCCCCCCCTGCCCCACCGCCCTTCGAGTCAGAAATATTGTCGGGACACTAATAATTTGCATGTTGTATTTCAGTAATAAATCAATAACCACATGGTTGGGTTTTTTGGTTGATGAGTCATTCATTTGGAAAACAAATATTTTTCAGGTGAAATTCCCAATGGTATGGGGAGTGCATCTTAAAAATGTGAAGATGTGGGCACCACAAGTGAGAAATCTTGGGGACTTTTTCAAAGAGAAATGCAGAATTTTTTTAATTTTTGTTTGATGTTCTGTTTTGTTTTGTTTCATAAAGACTGGCAGTTGTCGTGTGATAGGATTTGACCAGTTTCACAGTGCTCTAGTAGTATCCATGCCATCTCCCAATCAGCTTTTCCCTGGCTTTGGGGTTAAAAAGGTGAGATTTGCTTGTGTTTAATTTTTCAACAATTATAAATAAGAGGAAAAAACATTCAAACATCTTGCAAACCCATGATTAATATGTATGAGAATTCTCTGTTTCAGGTACATGTGTATTTGGATTGTTTACTTATGGTATTAACCCTCATTGAGCCAGTCACAATACATTGCATCAGGTGGAAAAGTCTGGGGCACTTTGATGCACTCAGCTACCAACACCAGTGCGTAAACGACAGCTTCTGAGACAGTGAGAGCTAAACTCATTGAACAATGCCACAGTTGTATCCTGCTGCATTCGGTGACCACAGACTCTGATGTTTATCTAAGTACTATACGAAGAAGTTTAATATTAAAACCCATAAAATATTTCAATAAAAATCAAATCTGTGTCTGTGGCGGAGCTGGCTATTCTATTAGGCCCACCTGCAAACTCCCAACTAAACTGCCCCCCACTTCTTGAATGAAATCTGGGGTTGGGTCGGCCCGATATTCCTGCATAGTCAAAGCAATATGTGGCGGTGTATTGTCCTGCTGAAATGGGAATTCCAGGTCACGTAGACTCGTCCCACACTTCTGTGGGGGGAGGGGGGGAAACCTGCTTAAAAGTGTATAAAAAGTGTATAACAAGGTTCAACTGAAGACGTTTGATCAAGGAAGTACATCTGTAAAGCTAATGTTCCAGTCTTCCAGATAAAACTGACCAGCAAAGAAAACAAAATAACGTCTGCTAGTTTTCTTTTCAATCAGTCTGACAAATGGTTGAGATTTAAAGGGGGTAACACTGTTACAACATTTGAATTCATTCAGCATTCAGAAAAAACTTTGAGCATCATGTTTTTTGTAATAAATATATATTTCTCATTACCCTATGCTAATTAGTCTAAGGTCTCGGTCTCGCCCATAAGGTCTCTGTCTCGGTCTCGGCTTTGCACCCTGGGGTCTCGGTCCTCAGGTCTCAGTCTCAGTCTCGGTCTCGAGCTTTCAGGTCTCGACTACAACACTGACAGCTGGTGTGTAAATACTTTTGCATGCCAGTGTATAAATATGTGTGTATATTATGTAATATATTGTGTCTGCCACCCTGCTAAAATTTAAGGCCGTGGAAAACACTGCTATTGATGTATTGTTTTAATCAAAAATCATCATTTAACTCAGATTTCATATTGTTCTTACCTAAAAGTGTCTGCTCTATAGACAAACATGAATTGTGTAAGCTGCAACTTGGCCAGCGGTAGCAATCAGGCTGCACATCCTGAAAGGTTCCAATGTGGTCACATGGCCACCTCAAAGAGCCAGCGATTAGACTGCTAGTGTGCAGGCTGCAATTGGGCCAGCTAACTCAAAAGCCAGGATTTGTTAGCACTGGAGTCCGATCACAATAGCATTGTGTACGCTACATCCCCACGTAAAAAGACAAAGTGCGTTGGGCAGTAACGACCCATGAAAAAAGTTTTGCGATCTTTTTACGCTTCTTTGTGACTGTTTAGACTGCAGTTTCTTATGGACTGGCCGAACAAAAGTTTGAGATAAACGAAAGTGCGGGCATTTCGAGTTGCGGGGATATTCATGTACATAATATCCTATTTTCTTAATGGGAGTGGTGTTATTACTTTGAGATAAACAGAGCTTCGAGTTTGATTTAACAAGCGTTTACTCTATAACTGGATTGTATTATTCACTAGTGAATGAATCTTGTATGAATCAGTTCTCATTCTTAACAGGTGAGTGCAGTTGATATGCGATGCACTCAGTATGTACCCGTCCACTCAGCTATGATCAGAGCACTCACCTTCAATGGACGAAACGACGGTCTTATGTTGACTGCCTCAACAGACAAGACTATTAAGATGACCAGTCTTGTCAGCAATGCAGTGGTACAAACGTATGTACTTTTTAAAAGTTTCTGTAAAGACATTTTCTCTCACTGGTTTGTTTACCATACACATAGCACCAATACTTCTTTTCTGAAAAGTGTGTAGAAATGCTCCAATTCTATAAAGTTCACTATGACACAAAAATGACATTACGAGTCTGAAGATGGTGGGTTAAGTCCACACAGTTGAGTTTGCAGTGTCTGTGTACCTGGGCAAGTGGTTTTATTGCTTCTCCAACCCAGGAGTTAATAGTTACTGTCTTGTAAGGCAGAGATGAAACAGTATTTCAGGTATCCATTTGTGCTTAGATAACAATTGGGCTGCATAATCCCCAGGATTTGAGATGGTGTTTGAAATGTTTTTGTGAGCATGATTAAAGCCAGTTTGGCATTCAAACTTTGTGATAAACATTGCAGAAATCAAATGTTTACAAGTTTAGCCTAAAAATAAAAAATACTCAATAATACGGTCCTTGGTATCCCACAAATCATTTGAGAGAATCTATATTAGCTGCAGGGCAACTGCCTTTCCTGCGTTATGTGAGTCTTCACCCTAACTCCTTCTAACTAGTGCAGACACTAATAACTACCCATCCACTTGGCTGGCTGGTATTGGCTTACAGGTTTGAATTGGATGTAAGCAGGGCACCCCAACAAAATCTTGTATGATGGAATTTCTGCATCTGGAAGGGGTAAATGATTAATATTAAGAATCTGAACGGATTCTGTGTCTTGGGGGTACAGTTATGTATAGTGAATGGTATTGTTTCATATCTTTCCAGGTATAAGACAGATGCACCTGTGTGGAGTTGTGCTTGGAACTCTACTGATGTCAACTATGTCTATGCCGGCCTGCAGAATGGTGCTATCTTGGTTTACGACACCAGACAAGTGAATAGTGAGGTGCACCGCTTGGCACTAGATAACTCTCGATGTCCTATTGTGTCTCTGAACTATGTACCGAGGGCTGCTGATCAGTCTCTTGGGTAAGTACAGAATGCACTGTTTTTCCCTGATTTGGCCATCAGACCTGCCCACGATGCTTGTGATAAAGTACTTATGTCTGAGCTGCCATCGTCGAACCAAAAGCAGTGATCTTATTGGTCAATGCTCACTGTTTGATTCACAGACAGAAAAGGTCCATAGAGATGTTGTTTATTCATGTGTGTATGTCGATGCGTATACCAGCTATCCGGTGCCTTATCTGTTTCTTAAGTTTCGTAAGTCAGCAATGGAAGCAGTTATCCAAAGTAGCAGTGAACATATTGTGTCCATTGCTGATAACTTCCATATTCCTTTTGGAAAACACAAACAAAAACACACACATTTTTATGCCCCGCGGCGAAGCCGAAGGGGCATAAAAACAATAAAAATCTTGTATTTATTCTGAGATCATAGGGATTGGGGATTAATTCATATAAAACCTACAGAAGACACTAATGCTGTAAATGAACGTTCCATGTGACCAAGGTACGTGTAAGTTGATGTTAAAAGAGTGGTGTTATGTCATGGGAACAGTCACGGTTGCGGGGCATTTGTGTTTGTAAACACACCTGACTTGTTTGAAATAAATTCGTTTTTATTCCAATCATGCTTGATTTAATAAATTAACAGCGAAGCAGTTAATGAGAAAGTTCCTATAAATATCATTTGATGTTATTTTTCTTTCTTAAAGATGTGGGGGGCTTCTGATGGCATCCCTGGGGGGCATGTCCTTCTGGGAGCAAACTTCCGACACTGAGTTCAAGCCTCACCTCCTCCAATTGGATGGGAAGTGTACCTCACTGAGCTTCCATAATAAGAGCAGACACTGTCTGGCCTCCTTCCGTCCAAATCAGAATCATAACAGTACTAGACATGTGGTAAGTAGAAATCTATGTGTTTGTGAAAGGCAGTACCTAAAATGGATGTTGTGAATTGAATTTTGTGTGTACAATACCCAAATCATAGCTAAGAAATAAGATACAAGTTTGGCACATTTGTGTTTGCCGTCATTCTTGTTGGCTACAAAAAGTAATATTTTCTGTCTGATTGTTATTTTCTCTTAATTCATCATAGCCTTTCAACATGTTTTCCTTTGACTTAGACATGGTTCCCACAGTCATGGCAAAATCCTAGAAATTCCTGGAATTTGACGTTGTCATTAAAAATCGTGGAATGTTTATTATTTTATTTTAAAAGGAGTCATGGAAAGTTGATATTCTTAGGAAAAAGTCATGGAAAAGTCATGGAATTCTGCACAAGCCATACGTGATGATGGGTAATATTGGGCTATGGCAGTCTCCCAGTTTGCATTTTAGTTTACTGTACTTGCTCTTTATGCTTTACACTGGTTGCATGTTCCATGTCAAACATGGATGGCTCCCTTGCCTCCTTGTGATGACTGGCCAGTGTATTGTAAGTAGGCTCCTATGAAAAGATGCCAAAACAGTGTAGGAATTGGTCATGGAAAGCCCTTATTTTGTCCTGGAAACGTTCTGGAAATGCAGTCCTTAATTCCATTACAGAAAACATCTCACCTCTGTTTACCTACATTTGCATATCAGCGCAAATGCGCACAAACATTCGCTGAAAAGCATAGTGCCCAAGCCTCACCCTCAGCATCCACTACATGTCCCTTAATTAGCCCTGTTACACAAAGACTCCTCCTAGTTTTTTCAGTGACGCATAGCGTCAACACGTACAATTTAACCGTACTCACTGTGCCTGTAAAAACATGGCGGACTCCGCCAAAAATAGTAAAACTGTTACTGTTAGCTCAAGTCGTTCTTCCGAAGGAAATTAAATCACCCTCCATCCAACACTCCAAGCGTGATATTTCCGCCACTACGACCGGGTCTAATCCCCGGGTTCGACGGTAGGAAATACCCCGGGAACATCAGGCACTTCTCTCCAGCGAGAGTCACTGCAAGATTCCCGAAAAATCCTGCACATTTGACAGTCTACAAGAGCACATGCAAGCAGCAGAATCAGAGATGTGCTTGCGGGTAGGCGAGGCTTTGCGTTCGATACCCATAGGTCCCTCGGTAATTCGACCAGCCCGCCCGGTCACAGAGGCGGGGCACCACCCGACCACCGCCATCCTCATCTACTCTACACGGAAGTACACACCATGATCAAGCTTTCCGGGCAAGCCCGAGATTATCTCCATTACCTTCAGTACCAAGTGGACTTTTGCGTGTATTTTATATATTTTATACATTTTATCATGTTCTGACTTTAAAAATACAAGTAATAAGGTTTGATGTACTTTTATTGTGAACACTAGATTTAAATGAACTGAAATTTCAAATTTTGAGAAACTTAACAGGGACTGCATGCACTGCACTGCCATGCCACGCGATATCGACACATGGTGCAGCGTGGCCACACATCAAAATGGAAAATTCCCAAGAATTCCCAAGGACAATGGAAAAATAATCCCAAGGAGTCGCCACACGTGCGTGGTTTTTACCCAACAGAGGGCGCACTTTATTAACCAGTTAAGCCACTTTACGTTACCGATGGGTACTCGTCGATCGTCGTGGGATTTCTCCACACTCTTTGAAGGATTTTGGGGTTCCTTTTTAACTCCGAGACAAACTTCCATTTTACTGTGGATTTTTCATCCAATGTACGCACCGTTGTGATGTTTTCTCAACATCACTCCGGTTAATCTAACCAGCTGCTCTACTGTCCACGGCGCCGGGGGATCGACCCGGCGCGGACCGGTACCGCCTCCCGAGCCCAGCCTGTTTGCGGTTCCAACTTGCGATTTCAATTGGACTCGGACGGAGGATTGACTTCGGACGTTCGGGCCGATTTGATTGTGATTACTTCATTACTCATTGGAGTCGTCTCCCATGCTCGAGATTGCCTTCTGGGTTTTCTCTTCTAATTCCATTTATTCAGTGCATATGTGATGACAGCCTTTCCATTAGCAGCACTCGATCGGCTAAGGGTAAGCTTTCAGTTTTTCCATCCTATGACAGTGGGGTGGTCCTCTTGAGCATGTTCATAATACAGGCTCACATGTAACTACGCTCAAGCTACCTTTGGATAGTATGTTGCAACCTGATGCCACTTTTAGTTTGATATCAGTTACAAGATTGTTAAAAAAAAATTTTTTTTAAATAGTCTTGACTCTCCATAGACTTGTACTCAAACGTTACTGGCGTCTGGATGCTGCATTCTTTCCCTGCTTCTTCCCAATAGATACGCTTGTGTTGGGGAATGTCGTGAATGAGGATTCCTTCTACAGATTCCTTGATATTCTATCACTTGAATAACTTGCTCAGCTGGCCTGTTATATTCATCAGCCTGTTGGGATGGTTTGTTGATTATTACAATAGACCAAGGATTACTGCCTTACTCTTCAATCCATCTATGCCACGGGGCCTTCACAGAATATTCTTCTTTGTCTGGTACCCTTGCAAGTTGTCATGATATCTCTCTTAACTGATGCAGGTTTTATTGGAGATTTTATCATTCTGCTTTATTGTCTAGATTGTTGGAATTGCATTGTTGCTAATTCGGGCTATATAGCATTCTTGTCTTGGATGAATGTTTCCTTTGCATAATGTCAAGTTATGGCAAGACTATGGTGCAAGATTCCATACTTTGAGATAAGTTAATCCTCATCGGTGCTTAGCATGCATGTACATCTTCTACGTTGAACCGGGTCTCAAACCAGCATGATTCAACTGACTCAGATTAATTCTTCAGCCAGGAGTTTTGTAGACCGGTCTTCTTCTTCATACTTAGCTTACAGCAGAATCTTGACATATCTTCACTGCTTCGAGTCTTTAGAACAAGTATTTGTCCTACAGAGTCCGGCCAGACGTGGTTTTATGTAACTTCATTACATAAGGGACACTTCATACAGACACTTCTTCGAAACATTGTCTGGAATTCTTATCTACCTCGGTTCTCCCTGACCACGAGCTTCTGCCTCAACATACACTTGTTTGTTGCTTTTGAGAAGGATATCTTTCATTAGGGAATGAACTAGATCAGGATACTTCCAACTGGATCGGGTGTCGGCTTACTTCACCCTTTTTCTCAGTCAGTGGCAGTCTGACACATGTCAAACTTTGACATGCAGCAAAGGAATTCAGATGGAAATGCCTTCTACTTCCCCTCAGTCTCTGGAGACAGGTTGGTTTGCTGCTTCCATCAATCATTGGGATAGGCCTACTAATGTCCTTGTACAGTACCCCTTGTACAGTACCCATACGTGGATCATCAGAAGTTGGAGTTCTGCATACCTACAGGGTTTTGCTACAGACCTTTTGGATTTTCACAGCTCCTTTGGGTCTTTATAAGAATCACCGTTGTTGTGGCAACATTCCTTTTTACAGCAAAACAGATCAATTTGCTCTTGTACTTAGATGATAGGCTATAACAGACCTTACATGTATCTCCAGTATAGCCTTTAACAGTCTGCCTAACTCGCACTTGATGTTGTTTTTCATCTTCAGTATCAAGCTCCTTCACGACAGCTGACCTACCTTGAAACATTTTCCAACTTACTGGGGAACGTTAGACACAACGTGATGGCATCAGAACCTTCTGTCATCTTGATGATAGACCTAGTTCCCTGGTGCATGACACACAGGCACTCTGTGCAGCCTTTTCTTTGTCTTCCATCTACGCTAAGAGTCATCTCCAAAGGGATTCCAGTTACCCATCTTAGCTATGGCCTACTGCACTTTTCAGGACAATGTACGGGTTAACTACATCTTCTACCATCGCAATGGGTACCTCGGACAGGGTTTGAGATTCCATCTGGATGGTCATTTAGTACCAAGCACTTGGCCAATTAAAGAGAGCCAGTTGCATTCCTTCAACCAGAGCTATTGACAGTGCTCAAGGCCTTGCATTTGCTCATATCCAAAGTCCTAATCAAGCTTGTCTTGGTCCAGACGGACAATTCCACAGTTCAGATGTACATGTAGTGTACTACATGCTTTGTCCGGGGAACTCACTCTTTCTTCCTGCCTGTCCACTTTAGAGCCACCCAGTTGGCTGTTCCTTCTAACGTTCCACTTGGCCAGAAAGAAGGTATTGAATTTACTTCAACAGAACGATTACTTCTCCCATCAGTATTCAGATAAAGGTCCTCAACATTCTCAGAATTCTACCGGTACTTGCACCTATCTACATGTATTTGCATCCCTTCCAGGCTACCAGCTTCCAATTCCAGCCTTTCGCCAAGTTTATACTCATCCTATGGTCCTCTGGTCTAGAAGAATCCTTCAGCTTCAACGCAACAGGAATTCATGCATTTGATAGACAGAGTTATGTAAATAATTGTAGCACTCATACATGTAGCTCCTTTTTGGCCACAGCAGCCATAATCCCTTTACTCCTGGACCACCTTGGGCTCACAACAATAATTCTACACGCAGACACGGCTACATGTACTCTCCATCTTTGTGCCTGGATACTATCATTATCTGAAAGTTACAGTCTTTACAGTCAGAAGCAAGTTGATTCCCCATGGGGTATGATAGTAGCTGCCAATCCCCGATCTGCATAGTACATCTTCATTTGGGATTTCGCTGACAGGCTTTCACTCCAGTTTCAGATAACTACTGTCCAGGGTTACCGATGAGCCATAATTGTAGTCCTCTATCAGGGTTCCAATGATAGATCTACAGTTTCCTCAAAATCACTCTGATGCACGGCAGGTTTATCAGTTGACCTCCTACTGTGAAGTACCGGTAGATACATTGTAGGCCTACCATCTTTCGATCCAAGTACCGTCCTTGGGTCACTCGCCTAAGCCCCATTTTGAACCAACAGGTACATTGAAACTCTCCTTTCTGTCAGGTTGCAAAACCCATATTCTTACTGGCTGCTTCAGTAGCTTGCCTTAAGAAGGGAATTTCACTAATTTACCAGGTCATAGCCATTGGCACATGACCGCATTTACTTTATTCCATAGGTGAAGTTCAACACATGGAATAAATCAACTTATTTCCAGACCAGATATTTCCGGCCAAGTTGACATCCTCTTCATTAGTAGCAGAGGATATGGTGGTGCCCCATGCGAGCTCTGCAGAACTACAATGCTCGCACTGAGCCTTCAAGAGGCTTCATCATCAAGCAAATGCTCGTACAGTCATCTAGCATCATCTTCAAGCCTCTGTGACCATGATCGCTCGATTGTCGGTGCCACCATAGAGTGCCCTCCCAAAATCGAGGATCAAAATCTCAAGCTCAGGAAACACTCAGCGTGACAACTTCCTGAACTCAACTGCTTGGAGCTTCCTTTTCAGATACAGGGAATTTGACTCTCTTTTTTCAAATATCAGAAAAGTGGACTGCTGGAAGAACCCTTACACTGTCACATCTTGCTTTAGCTGTTATGCAAGTAGAGGGTTGCATTAGCAGAAATCTTCCAGGAAACTGCACAATCAGCAGCCCACAAAGCCCGCAAAGCTCCTTTAGAATAGATAGGCAGCACCCGGGTATGTCTAAGCAACCTTTTCATGCCATTTAGAATTGCATGTAGGCCTAGCTTAGACTTTGCCGTTGCTGCTACATGTCCCTCCCCCCCAAGAGTCTTTCGGTGCTACTCTGCAAATGTAGGTAAACAGAGGTGAGATGTTTTCTGTAATGGAATTCCTAAAATCAAAAGGGATTTTTATGCCCCGCGGCGAAGCCGAAGGGGCATACTGTTTCCGCCTTGTCCTTCCGTGGGTGGGTGGGTGTGTGGGTGGGTGGGTGTGTGTGTGGGTGTGTGTGTCCGGACAAATCTTGTCAGCGCGATAACTTGAGAAATACTTAACATATGAACTTCAAATTTGGTTTGTGGATTGTCCTTGGTAATCCTAACAACCCTTTTGCATTTGGGGCCGAAAGGTCAAGGGTCAAGGTCACAGTGGCTGAAACAATAGAAATTTTGTCAGCGCGATAACTTGAGAAATACTTAACATATGAACTTCAAATTTGGTTTGTGGATTGTCCTTGGTAATCCTTAGAAGCCTTTTGCATTTGGGGCCGAAAGGTCAAGGGTCAAGGTCACAGTGGCTGAAACAATAGAAATTTTGTCAGCGCGATAACTTGAGAAATACTTTACATATGAACTTCAAATTTGGCTTGTGGATTGTCCTTGGCAATTCTAAGAAGCCTTTTACATTACGGGCCAAAATGTCAAGGGTCAAGGTCACAGTGACTAAAACAAAAGAAATTTTGTCAGCGCGATAACTTGAGAAATACTTTACATATGAACTTCAAATTTGGTTTGTGTATTGTTCTTGGTAATCCTAAGAAGCCTATTGCATTTGGGGCCGAAAGGTCAAGGGTCAAGGTCACAGTGGCTGAAACAATAGAAATTTTGTCAGCGCGATAACTTGAGATATACTTTACATATGAACTTCAAATTTGGTTTGTGGATTGTCCTTGGCAATCCTAAGAAGCCTTTTGCATTTGGGGCCAAAAGGTCAAGGGTCAAGGTCACAGTGGCAAAAACAAAAGAAATTTTGTCAGCGCGATAACTTGAGATATACTTTACATATGAACTTCAAATTTGGTTTGTGGATTGTCCTTGGCAATCCTAAGGAGCCTATCGCATTGGGGGTCGAAAGGTCAAGGGTCAAGGTCACAGTGGATAAAACATTAGAAATCTTGTATTTATTCTGAGATCATAGGGATTAGGGATTAATTCATATAAAACCTACAGAAGACACTAATGCTGTCAATGAACGTTCCATTTGACCAAGGTACATGTAATTTGATGTTAGAGTGGTGTTATGTCATGGAAACAGTCACGGTTGCGGGGCATTTGTGTTTGTAAACACACCTGACTTGTTCATTCTAGTAAGGAAACCCTCACCTCTGTTTACCATCCCTCCCAATTAAAAAAAAAAGAAAAATAGGAAGAGTCTTTGTGTAACAGGGCTATTTAAGGGACATGTAGTGGGCGCGGAGGGTGAGGCTTGGGCGCTATTCTTTTCAGGTAGGTAAACAGAGGTGAGTGTTTTCTTACTAGAATGGAAAATCCCTTTGGATTTTAGGAATTTTAAAGAAGCGCGATCGCGCAGACGCTCCTACTGGGCTCCCCGACTGTCTCGAAGGAGCGCCAAAAATAGCACTCCTCAATAATCCAAAAAAGGGCTCATTAAACACGGCAGTTTAAGAATAAGAAGTGATACAAACCCCAAGATTTTAAGTCTTTAGCTGCATGTATTATACGTTTGTATTAATGCCCAAACTCACGTTTATTCCGCCGGATTTTGCTATATATGAACGAACACCAAGCTCTTACGTACCGTCAAAGATCGTATGCGTGTACAGATGGCCGGCTGTATACTGTACGTGCAATATCTGCATATCGCATAGAGCTGCATCATGTATGAAAACACGTAGGCCCGTACGTGCTAGTGCAGCAGTGACTGGTTCCCGCCGCGCACTAAGGGCCAGAGAAGGCATGAAGAAAATGCGGTAACCAGTCAATGCAATGGTCACGTGCAGTGCAATGCACTGCAGTACAGTGCTTTGCATGCAGGCCGGACGAAATAGACATCGTAAAAATGCCAAGAAAACATCGATGGAGAAAGACGATCTTTGCAAGCTAATTCACAGAACTTGATGTCTCTTGTCTGTGTATGTATTTCCCGTGTTCATGAATTTATTTCGAGGAAGTACTACTGGTATATGAAGTGAAACGATACCGCGTGTTTCCCCGAATCTCCTACCGTAAACGAGGTTCTTTCGCCCTACACACACAGTGCATCATGCACACTCATACCAAGTGAAGTTCGGACATTGTTAGACAGTTTCTCGTCGTGAATAGCGTTATGCATATGGTATACTTGACTTGCATTTTCCATTATTTTTAACATTATCGACGGCAAATATTTTCGATAATACTTAAGGCAAGTTTTTGTCACTTTTTGTGGCCCTTTTTTGTATAGCTTTCGTAGTGCAATGGAAATAGTTCAGGCTGAAAATGTTCATATACATAAGATTATTATTATAATTTTAACGAATCTGAAAACAAATATTCTGTTGTTTTATGTGCCGTTTATTAACTCCATTTTGCAAGTATAATTAGGTGATAAACCTACTGACAATTGTATTAAAAAATTAAAGCGTAAGCAGAAGTCAAACCTTTTATTAATCTCCATTTAGTTAGTTTTTTTTTAGATAAATTTTACCTTGTCTTACAAAAACGAACGAAGTAACGCCACTTGAACATATTATGCAAAATCTAAAAATAATTCAGCCTCTTGAACAAATCCTGATATTAAAAAAAAAAAAAACAATGTTAACCGGTTGTTTCACCGCTGTTTATCCGTGGATTTTAAGGAGAGTGATTTCCTCTCCTCAAAGATTTGAGGAGAGTGATTTATAGCTCTCCTGGATTTTCTTTAAATGAAAGACTGCTACATGCAAGTATATTCCAAATTTCAACAATCTGTTGTTGCAGACGCTTTTAAGAGAATACGAGTTTGTTTTAGGTTAAAAAGAACAATGCCGCGCTGAATAAGACATGTACAAAGTCTATGGAATTTGGGATACAAAAAGAGAAAAAAAGAACAAAAATCAGAACAAAAACAAAACTTTTCCCCTTTTAAGCAGAAAAGCAAAATAAATTTAAAAAACTAGAGCTGTATGTCTGTTTGAAAACAGAACACAGGGCTTTTTCACATTTTATAAATGTTTATGCTATGTTTGTCCTTTGCAGTCACTTTGTTGAGTGTTTAATACAGTTAAAGGTTGTTCACAATGCTTAGAATAATTCCAAAAATAAAGCTTTATCACATGACGTCACATGCCCTGCGATGACGTCATCTTGAAAACCCTTCTCAATGCACATTTTGTCATTGTGGTCTTGATTTGAACCAAGTTTGCAGTCAATCCGATGAAAGAAAGTGTGCAATTTCGGAAGCAGAATAAAATTATAAATATTAAAGAAATCATTAAAAAATCGACCGATGATGTCATCGTGACGTCACTTGGGACTTTGCATACAAGTACCATTATCTACCTACCCACTACGTTTCATGACGATCGGACCTTTTCTTATATGTGTTTTGAAAAATCGCATTTTTGATGTCGTCATGATGACATCACACACTTTTCAAAATTTTGTGCAATACCTATTACCTAACGAACATAATACAAAAAGAATTTTGAATTTTGCATTGTTGCATTCCTGAGATATGGCTAAAATGTCCAAAAATTCAAATATTCATATAAAATCCCATGATGACATCATCATCACGTCACCTCATTTTTTACCTATAACACATCCCGGTCTACCCACATACCCAGTTTTAACCGAATCGGACTTACAGTTCTGTAGATATGGGACTTCAAAATATGCACGTTTGTGATGACGTCACGTGATCCATAATGACGTAATCATGACGTCACCCTTCAGGACACAACTTTGCTATAACGACAATGCATATGCTTAATTTGAAAGATGTACAACAAAGATCAATGCCAAAAGTGGCGTGTACTAAAATCATGTACAAAGTCTATGGGATTTTGCATGGAACAGAAAAGAAGAAAGTATTTTTTTTTTTTTTTTTAAATCAGAACAAAAACGAAGGCTTTTTCGCAAATTTGCAAAAAAGCCAACTAGAAATGTGTTTGTCATGTGGACAAACACAGCTGTTTCAGCTGTTTGAAATGACTCTGTGACTTGAGATGACATCAACCTGATGTCATTAACTTTCATGTACATGTATAACACATAACACTATAACACTAAGTAACAACTGAATCAGACCTTTAGTTCACAAGATTTAGGCCTCAGAAAAAGCCCCTTTAATGTGCCGTCACATGTGACGACATAGCCATGACGGCTTTTTAATTTTTATCTATAACAAATCCTGCAGCCGATTTCACGAAGATGTGCGTAGCTTGCGCCATGCGCAAAACTTACGCAACAAATTTGTTGCGCAGCTGCGCAATAAAGTTATGATCGATTTCATGAAACTTGGCGTAGCTGTGCAACGTTTTAAATAATTTAAACATCTTGGACGAGGTTAAAAACCAGCATTTACAACGGCTGTTTGTGTGTGAATGTGTTCTTCAGCGAAACAGGCGTTGGATCACCTCAGCCCACCATTTTGAAAATTATTTTGTCCGACCCTCTTCGGAATCGTTCGGCAACTCTAAAAATTATGTTACGAGTAAAATAGAAATTCATTTACTTCAAACATCAAGTTGTGAGTGTCTTGTATCAACCTTGTTAAGTTGTGCAATAGCAGGCTCTACCACAGTGCCAATTTGCTGGTAAAATATGTCATTTTCAGTCGCTACGCCACAACTTACGCCACCTAAAATAAGGCCGGCTGTTGCGTGACTGAAAGTCTCCCAAATTCGCGTACACTTCGCCTAAAAAATCTCACCACCTTTTATCCTCCAAAAACAGACAACTTTTTGCTGTCCCAACGCCCGTAAATATTCTTTGATGAAAACAAGCACCTGACGCACGTGTTGAGCTGCTGTGTACAGTGTGTAGTCCAAGCACAACACATGCAACGTACGTACGGGATAGAATGTCACGAAAGTGAATCACACCATTTACCGTCTAGGGGTGTACCATGTTCTTTTTTAAGAACAATTTACCAGCATTTTCCACGTTTCAAAATTAAAGATAATACTCTTTATAAGGTCCAAAACATTTCCTTGTCCGAAACTAAGTTCTTCATCATCACAATATATTTTTTTTTAAAGAGTCTATTCGAGAACCGGTGTAAAACTCAAAAAAGGGGGTAAAACACCCCTCACGGTATCAATGGATGATCCGAAATATCATGGAGAAGTTGTCAAATGTTTCCGAAGAAAGTTGCGATCGAAAGTTGGATTTTTGACATTACAAGGTCATTGCTGTAAATGACAATTTGATAAGTTTGGTAGTTAATCTTTTTACAAGTTTAAAAGAGACCAGGGGCACGTTTTGGCGCTGTGACCGTAAACATGTTTCTGGTACGCGGCCGTTTTGGCGCTTCGGTTACACTGAAATGACGTCATTGTTTCGACCAAAGTTGAACCGAAGTTTCCGGTCGGTTCACTTATGTTTCAAGATGGCGGAAAGGTAAACAAGCCTAGCAGACGTCGTTACTTTTTATCATAAATGGGGTTTAAATAGTGGGTTTTTACCTTCAATTGGTACGAAAGTTGATACAGAATATCAGCCCTACTCTTTTCAGAACTTTTGGGAAACGCTATAAAAAAAACCTCCCACTTTTACTTTGAATGTTATTTTTAATCATGTTCGGTCGCTGTGTGATTTTTTGGGGTTGTGTGCAGTCACGTAGGCAGTAACATGACGTCATGAACAATTTTCCGGTCAGTCGTTTTCGCGGTGCACAGGAAACATGTTTCAGGTCACGGCTGTGATGTCAGAAACTTGTTCCAGTTCAAGGGCCGCCAAAACGTGCTCCTGTTTTTTTTTAAGGTGGCTCCGACAATGCATACTGGAAAATTTGATGGTAGTTCGCCGGGCCGCCACAGCCCAGAAGCGCAGCGTGGGATGGCCGAGTGCTGGGCCAGGCTGGTCAGGCGCGCGTCGCGCCAGTGATAGGAAGGGATGGATAGCAATTCTCGATGTTTATTTCTCATCATTAATGTCATCATCTAGGCCAGCATGTACAATTTTTTACGGTGTATTTTTATGCCCCGCGGCGAAGCCGAAGGGGCATACTGTTTCCGCCTTGCCCTTCCGTGGGTGGGTGGGTGTGTGTGTGTCCGGACAAATCTTGTCAGTGCGATAACTTGAGAAATACTTAACATATGAACTTCAAATTGGTTTGTGTATTGTTCTTGGTAATCCTAACAACCCTTTTGCATTTGGGGCCGAAAGGTCAAGGGTCAAGGTCACAGTGACTAAAACAAAAGAAATTTTGTCAGCGCGATAACTTGAGAAATACTTAACATATGAACTTCAAATTTGGTTTGTGTATTGTTCTTGGTAATCCTAACAACCCTTTTGCATTTGGGGCTGAAAGGTCAAGGGTCAAGGTCACATTGACTAAAACAAAAGAAATTTTGTCAGCGCGATAACTTGAGAAATACTTTACATATGAACTTCAAATTTGGTTTGTGTATTGTTTTTGGTAATCCTAAGAAGCCTATTGCATTTGGGGCCGAAAGGTCAAGAGTCAAGGTCACAGTGGCTGAAAAAATAGAAATTTTGTCAGCACGATAACTTGAGAAACACTTTACATATGAACTTCAAATTTGGTTTGTGGATTGTCCTTGGCAATCCTAAGAAGCCTATTGCATTTGGGGCCAAAAGGTCAAGGGTCAAGGTCACAGTGGCTAAAACAAAAGAAATTTTGTCAGCGCGATAACTTGAGAAATTCTTCACATGTGAACTTCAAATTTGGTTTGTGGATCGTTCTTGGTAATCCAAATAGGCCTATCGCATTGGGGGTCGGAAGGTCAAGGGTCAAGGTCACAGTGGCTAAAACAATACAAATCTTGTATTTATTCTTAAATCATAGGGATTAGGGATTAATTCATATAAAACCTGCAGAAGACACTAATGTTGTCAATGAACGTTCCATGTGACCAAGGTACGGTACGTGTAAGTTGATGTTAAAAGAGTGGTGTTATGTCATGGGAACAGTCACGGTTGCGGGGCATTTGTGTTTGTAAACACACCTGACTTGTTTACAAATATTGTTAACAAAACTTCCTTCTTCAAATCGTGTTGTAGCATGCGGGAAATTGCAATCGCCGATGAGTTTTTTTTCTGTAAGAGATCTGTGCAACCATGTACGATATGAATCTTATGATTATTTTACATTTGCCTTGCCAGCTATCTGTACTGCTGATGTTTTACAAACTTAAAATCTGAACTACCTATTCTTGAAATTGAAACTGGACTGAATTAAAACCAAGAACAATTCTGGAAAAATATGTAAGGGCCAAAAAACTGCAAATTACATGCAAGAAAAGGGAAAAAACACAATAATAAGGAGGACAGCATATAATTTAAATTTCATAGTCATGACTCGTGAGATGGCTTACTAGCAAATTTGTGTTAGGGTGCAATGTACTCAAAAATATGTCTTATTACTCCTCTGTTTTAGTTTGATTTTGATAACAGTGTTACAGTGAGTTCAAATTTGAATTCAATGTATAGTTAAACAAGTTGAAATGCCAAAGGGATTTGTTCTGGCATTTGAATTTTGATAACTAAAAAGCTTAGCTTTTGACAAAACAGGTAACTAATAAGTAGCACCAGAAAGCATCCTAGCAACAATGTACAAATTGTACAAAACAAAAAATGCAGATGAAAATGCATGGTTCTCAACTTTGAGTACAGAAGAAACTTTATAAGAGCAAGAGTAATTGAAACAAATCAAATAAAACTTATTATAATTAAATTTGCAAAAAAGTTCTGCTCAAAAATGTCAAAGGGAAGTGGCCAGGAATTGCCTCAGATTGCAGCACGAGCATCTAGAATCCAAAATTTTCCCATACCCTTAGCGACCCTGAACCCATGCCGTAAACGGCTTCAAGCTACATGCTTGCTGGTCCAATCACATCCTTGCATTCAGGAGGGAAATGTACTCATGTTAAACTTAATGAATACTCAGGGATTTCATGCAAATTGTATTGTGTAAAAAACTGCTACACAAATTATGTGAATTGCTAAACAAAAAAAATATTGCATAGCAGTGTTTGCTCTACAAACATTTTAAGGAAATCGAACACTGTGCCCAGTACGTGAGGATTGTGAACGTTCAACCAATAAAATGGTGCTGGCCCTGGATTTCATAGTCGTCAAAATTTCTTGTAACACTGGAAAAGTGTTTAAGACCAGCCAGCCATGTCTTTATCAACCATTTAAAACCAGCCACGTGACAGGCTCTCCACCAATAGGAATGGGCAAACTGTCTTAGGTATTTATGAAGGCATCTTGAAGGCCTGAAAGACATGTATGTTTAATGATCTCAACAACTTCAATTCGGGGTGACTCCTGGCCTCAAAGAGCCATGTAAACGAGTTACCGAAACATCAATGTAAATTTCTTATCTGAAAGCAAGAATTAATCTTTTTGTTCTTTGCCAATTGTTCTCCAAACAGATGTGTGAGCTGAAGAATGAGAAGAATGCTGCAACAATGACCAATGAAGTTGTCTGCTACCCGCTTCAGACTTTCTATGGTGGGCCAACTATGAAGGTACTGACCCGGTCTACTCTCTACCAAAGCCCAGAACGGCCTGATCAGCTCTATGCCTGCTCAGGTGATGAGGCCACATCATCCGTGAGTACACCCATTACATTGCATTTACCCTAACCCTGCCAGATGCATTAGTTGTAAAATTGAAGTCCCTGAGACTTTGCTGCATTGTACGGTCAACACCACTATATCCTGTCGCAGTGGCAACCAGGTACCCTGAGGATCTCGATTTCAAATCAAAAGTTGCCGAGTCATGTTTTGAATTGGGCTGAATTCAGTGCCCGAGACACGTTCTCACTGAGCCGATTGCAGCTACGCGGTGTCACGCACTGAACCGACGAATGGTAGCAACCGAGCCTGCGTGTGCGATGTGTCAACGCTTGCAAGCGCTTCGCCGATTAAAAAAACGAAGTACTAATGGACATTTTCAACGATGCATCTTAGATGCATCTTTAGACGCATTGTTGGAAAGGCCTTCTTTCATTGATTTCTTCAAAATGACAGCATGCCAGAAGGAATAATTACACAGTGAGTTTAGTCCCATTACTATCTTTAATCCGAGTATGTTTTTCAACTATAATTACATCAGTTACTTTTTGGATAGCTGCAAATGATGGATTGTACCGGTACCTTTAATCAATTACACTGGACACCAGGAAAGGCTCTTCACTTTGACAATTGTTGTTTGTTGTTTGCCCATAAAATAACCATGAACATATTAAGAAAGGAAGAGGGGGAAAAAGTACATGTATGAAAACAAAAAGGCCAAGGCCAGGAACGTTTGGGTGACACGTTGTAGCTTGAGTGGCAGCTGTGACCATTCCAATTGCTGTCAGCTGTGGTGAGATCCATGGCACTTTGTAGCTATTTCAAAGAAAGTCACTTGCAAAGCTGTGATAGACAAGTGGCATGGAAACAATATAATACACCCAGATAGAGGGCCGAGTAGTAAACTGTCCACCAACCCACCAACAGCCAACCACCAACATAGCAAGAGCAGCCCCACAGTGTGTTTAGATGCCGCTGTCACATGAAAATCCGACTCCTATGAAAATCAGACCCCTTTTCCCTTTGATTGGTTAATCCCTCTCACGTGGGCGGTCACTTTCCTAATTATCATACTTACGCATGCGCAGTATTACCAATGAGTCCGATTTTCATAGAAACCTAAATTCACGCTACACCGCCATGGGAAAAAGGGAATCAGTAACCTTAATGCTCAATATGTTTTTCTACATTGTAAATTGTAAATTCACACTAGTACCAGTATAGGGCTCATATTCATTTTCCCTGCTAGGAACTTATGGAGTTGGACAACTGTCCAATATACTCTAATCGATTACAAGATATGATTTTTGTCTCATTTACTCCTATAAATCAATTCCCATATCGGTACCTCTTTCTTTTTTTGTTCGTCGTGTATTTGGGCGTTCCGTAAATGTTATGATCTGAGGTCCTTTTTTTCTTTCGGCAAAAGGGATATATAATCTGTATTTACTAAGGCACATGTACATGTTCTTGCTGCAGATCCTCCTTCATGGAGAGACTGCTGCAAAGCCTCAGTTTTGTCACTGTTTAGTTTTAGCATATTGGTGGCCATCCAATCCTATTTTTGGAAAATGCACATATTGCTTGTGAGACAACTCATTAAACTGGTATCTCCCCCAATTTGCTGTGTGGTCGCTGAATGCAACAGCACTCACCCCCACAACACCTCAACATTGGTCTTGCGTTTGCGAAGAGTTCCCATACATTTCAGCTTGGAACATGATGACTCCTTTGTCACTGTGAAGTTACAGTATTTTGTGAAGTCCCAGCTGTATTGAATACCTAAACTACCCAATCATTGTGGAGGGCACTGCCCCAATGATCAATAGTTCCCGCCCAGATATTTATGACTTAACCCAGTTCCCAAACCTGCAGTTCCGTGGGATTAATATTCCAATTAGCCTTGGTCAAGGCGTTCATCGTTATTTATCCGTACGCAGTAAACGATCGGCAGCATATCCTGGCCTTGCAGTGCATTAGAAATACAGTGCGAACAGGGACCTCATACGGCCACTATTTTATGCAAATCATTTGGATCCCAACGAACGCCCTGGTCCAATCGTCCACGAAAGCAAATGGTTTTCTTTATTTTGTGCTACATTTCCAGTGCACGACCTCATGTGAATACAGATAAGTGTAGGTAGGGCTAATATGTTGAGTGTCCAATCACACGTTGGTAAATCTCAACGTCATCAAATCATTTGCAGCTATTCGCCCTTTGCGAAGGTGTCAGAAGCCACATTTTTTGTGCAATGGTGGTGTGAATAATATAAGCTGCGACATAGACACACAACGTGTGTGTATGTATTATGTACAGTACATGTCTCGCTGGTACCACTCGCTAACTTTATGCAAGTTTCCACGCAACGATCAACCAATAAGAAAATGACTTTTAAGGTCAGCTTAGGCTATCAGCATAATGAGCACCACCCCCAAAACCTCCCACGGTCGATTGGACCAAGGCGTTCGTCAGGATCCAAATGATTGGCATAAAGTAGTGGCCGCATGAGGTCGCTGTTTGTGCTGTATTTTCAATGCACTGCACAGTGAGATTATGCACTGATTGTTTGACGCATACGGACGCATAATGACGAATGCCTTGATCAAGGCTATGTGTAACGTGAGACATCGACACAAACGTGTGTATATGCATGGATTCTACACATAAGGGTAAACGACTGTTCTGAGCTCTAGTACGAAATGCACTGAGCTGATTTTTAATGCATTGCAAAGCGTAAGCGAGGAAATGCCGCCGATCATTTACCACGTACGGACGGATAATGACAAACGCCTTGACCAAGGCTGTATTCCAATGAGACGGTCAAGTGGCATCCCCTTCTTCTCCTCCCCCCCGCCCCCCAAAAAAGCAGCTCAATCATAAACTTCCGACAACTAATTTCGTATTTTCTTTTGTTGTTAAATTTTTGTCATGAAGAAATCCTCTGCAGCCTTTTTTAAATTGCAAAGTAATAGGCCTATTCAAAGAATTTCCGCGAGTTCCCTCTTTAACTACGAGATCATACTACTTTTGTCAGTGGCTGCACTGGCTCTCAATCATTGTCTGGATGTTTCTTACCCAGCTTTGGAATACATGTGGCTGTCCCTCGATGTTGACTGTAATTTCCAGATACCAGGTTGTCATGTCGAAGGTGAGATTTCATGTTTGAAATCAGGCCAATCTTTCAGTTCGCCTAAAAGACAGTTTTTGGAAGGCGGCAAACATCATCCATGTGTCCCACCCACTTTAGTTGTTTCGTCAGCAATGTGACTTCAGTGCTTGGTAGAGTAACTGGGCGTGAGAGAGCATCTCATTGTATGTTATGTGGTCCTCCCAAGTGATGTTCATGATGCATGCACTAAGTAAGACTCGAGAATTATTCCTCTGTTTTTTTTACTTCCCATGTGTGCCTTTAAAAAATGGAAAAACACTGTACAAAGTCTCAGAAAGATTTGAATTTCCTTCTTTTTTGTGACTTCCCAGTTGCATTCCTGTACAAAATATTGATAGATTCTTGTAATAAATGTAGAAAGGAACATAGTCTGGTGTAAATTAAAATCCGAAAGCCCGGATATTTTGTGTGTTTCAATACTATATGCCGCAATAAGGCGAAAAACATTTGCAAGTTCATAACGATCACCTAAACTGCCAAACATGCAGTCAACAAGTGATTTGGAATTGGTACCCTACATTGAGAACAACCAAATGACAGCACTATTAAAGTCTGTTCCGACTAAGGATGTGAATCTACATTTAATTTGATAAACGTGTAGCAAAATTTAAACGTTTAGTCAACACTTCAAAAAGAATGCCGCCTGTGTCCCAGTATAATGTGCGGTAACTGCGGTCACATACCTACTTAGTATACACTTGTATACATTTTAACCACCATTTTTCCATGTTCTTTTTAAGTCTGCAGGCTAAATAAATTACAGGGGATTTCCGGATTTTAAGTCTAACGTCTGCGGAATTTTATGCGGATTCCGGATTTCCAACGTTTTCTGTTTCCGTAATATCGCCCAAAAACTTCTGGCGAAATATAGGCCCTAATTTACGATAATGGATGGACTGGTGACACAAGTCTAATAAGCAGTGCGGTCAAGAACCTGATAGACATCAATGCAGTGTGCGCAGTGGAGTACTTGAGGACCAGACTAAAAATAATTTTCAATGGGTTTGCTCCTCGTGTTTGTATATCGCGTGTGGATGTGTGTGTATTGTGCATGTATGTGACGATCGTGAGCTAGCAATTTGCAAACACATTGGTGTCAATATTGCCGCGATTTTGTCAAGGAATTTAAGAGTATGGTTGGAAGAACATATACTGTCACTGTGGAAAGAAATCAGTTTGAGCTGCAGTAGTGCTTTGAAAAATAGCCACCACCAACACAAAATTTCAAAAATGTTTTGGAAGCCTGGGACTGGAGTTTAAAGTAAGATTACTATAAACTTTTTAAGCATCGTTTATATTTTTTTGTGTGAATCGTTTCTTTCTCTCTGCAAACATGCAAAAGTAATAACATCACACACAGTAAAAGACATTATTGAATCAATCACGTATGGATTATATTATTTAATGACCACACATTTTTTCCTAATTTTTCCCTCATTTGTTTTCTTTACTGAAGCGACAAAATTTGCAAACATTACAGAAATTACAGTACATAAAATGTACATGCCCTAGGCCTATATATGGACATACGTGCATGTATATGTTTATATGTACATCTATACAAGTACATGTACATGTACTATTGTACTGTGGATTTTTCATTTTTGTCCAATCACACCCCTGAAATTAAGAAGAAACTTAAAAAAATGTCAAGGCCTGAGGAAGATCGTTTATTTGTATTTTTTTATTAGCTCCGAGTTTCTTTTTTAAAAAACACCTTTTATTTAACGAAAATGCAAACTGCATCCAAATTCCAAAATGTGAAAAACTTTGCTTGCACAAATTTCCCGAAAGCGGCAGCATTCTTGAGCTACCAGTTTTCTGCATGCTGCGAGAAAAATAATCACATACAAGATTTCTGGCTATGCAACCGGCAGCTCCCATCCAGGCATCTCAGGGGAGCCTCCTAGCAACAGTATTTCTAGGCAACCAGGTTGGAATGTGATAATGGACACGCAGCATGCACCTGTGGCTCAGATAGCTAGGAATTCCAACATTATTGGCAATCTTTCCAGTTGGGTGTGGAAGAATGTCATGAAAGCAGACGGTCCGTAATGCAACCAATGGCATATTTATTTGGCTGAGATACTATCATCACTGTTTATCATCTAAGAATTTTCCAATTACTGGCGGCAGGTCCTCATCAAAGGTGGCCTACAGCTGAACCCAAATGATATACTTTGTAACGAACAAGAGTGGCATTGTATCAATTTGAACAATGCAGCTGTCAATCATTCTCTGGAAAGGCTTTTTCGGAGCTGGATTTAATTCTGGCATTTTTTTTTTATTCAAAGACCGGGGAAAAGTTTATAACGAAAAGTGAGGGAAACTGAAATAAACATTGAATTTCACCCCTGTAAAAGGCCTGTATCGTCTACATGTACATCATGAATAAATGATTAGGGTTTTCTTGGGGGGGGGGGGGAGTTTGATAATTCCAAATAATTTATTGAATGTACGTGTTTGTCTTTTTTTAACCAGTATTGCTAGTCCAGATTTTATTCTAAACCAACTTGACAGGGGCCCCTTTTTTGACGACTACCGGTACGTTACCATTAATTGCCGTTGGGAAAATGTTAACTGACAAGAATTTTAAAAAGGGTGTCTTTACTCATGGGCCTGTATTTTACGTCCTACATGCATGCATCCTATGGTCATCACGCGTCAGGCAACCAAATTTAAGTGTTAACAAGAAAATATTAATTATCCCACAATTTTACATGTCGATGTAATTTTCCTATCCAGGAAGGCTTTTCTGCCAATGACAGCAACATTTAATAATGTTCCTAAAGAGGTAGATTTTTTTTACGTATCACAATATTTTTCAAGGGGGAGGGGTGCACTTTCCCCTACAGAACAATTTAACAATTATGGTCGCAGTTCGGCTGTGGGAATTAAATACTTGAAATCAATAGATCCCGTTATATTATGTCACCGCCCCTCAGCTCCGCTCTGAGATCCAAAGAATTTTTTTTTTTATTTTTCCCCCGCCAACACCAAACAAATTCTGGTTCGTCAATTTCCTTGTTACGGAAGCGGCAGTGACTTTTTTAAGGGAGCGGTGGACTTAACAACACTTGCAAAATACATCGTTTTAAATAACGCCTTCACTTGAGTAGCTAACGGGGAGCAGGGTAAACTTTTTTTCCCTCGCCGGTTTTAAAATCATTATGAAAGTGCTAGCCATTGGTTTGATTACTGCACACACCAAGTGATGATTTCAGCAAATACAAGCACATTCAGAGAAAAATACAGAAAAAAGATAGACTCAGAATTTTTTTATGTATCATGGCAGGAGCTATGGGGTGGTCTCAAAAAGGTATCTTTTATTTAATTGATATAATAATGGGACAGGAAACGAACTTTCATGCTCGAGACTCGGAATTATTTTAAAACTCGGTATTTTAATCAGAATAACCCTAGGAGAGGCGCCGGGCATCGATCTTGGCCAGCGGCGTATTGAAAACATCAAACACAAACAACTGTATACACTGTGTATCAATTTGACACAAAACCAGGGCTCGAATTTCATGAAAAAAAACACTAGACAGCAGGTCTAGTAACTGAAGAATCTTACTGGACCTGAACTATTTTTACAAGACCTGTGTCATAAATACGAAAAAAAACCAACATTTTGCACTATATGTATGCGACAGGAATACAACAAAATGGTATTTATGAGCCACCCGTTTCGTGTGTACACTTGGCTAGTTCCAATGGAAAATTAGTCTTATTCTCTTGCCAGCGAGCACAGCAGTCCTTTATTTGAAGAAAATCCAGCAGAGCTATAAATCGCTCCCCTCAAATCTTTGTGGAGAGTGATTTGCTCTCCTTAAAATGCAGGTCAAATATACCTTGTGCACAATGCCAGTCACGATGAGAAACTGGCAATGTCTGAACTTTGCTTGGTACGAGCGTGCGATGATGCATTGTGTGTTGTTGTGTTGACCGGCAATGGGCCGGCAATAGCTTCATTTTACGGTAGGAGATTTCGGTGAAACACGCTGCATCGTTTCACTTCAAATACCAGTAGTATTTCCTCGAAATAAATTCATGAACAAGGGAAATACATACACAGACAAGAGAGATCAAGTTCTGTGAATATAAGCTTGCAAAGATCGTCTTTGTCATCGATGTTTTCTTGGCATTTTTACTATGTCTATTCCGTCCAGCCTGCATGCAAAACACTGTACTATACTGCAGTGTGCATGCACCGCGCGCGACTTTTGCATTGACTGGTTACCGCATTTCCATCATGCCTTTTTTGGCCCTTAGTGCGCGGCGCAGCGGGAACCAGTCACTGCTTCACTAGCACGTACGGGCCCACATGTTTATATACATGTACTGTACATCGATGCAGCTCTGTGTACACATACGCATGTCTGCAACTGGCATGACTGCCGCGTTGGCCAAGCAGCTTCGTTGCGTTTCGGCACGGCACAGGGAGTTTTTAGGTCGGTAATTTTAATCAATCAAGTAATGAACTCAGAGCACGCTAATCAGACCTCAACTGCTAGTATACTTGGGCGTCATTTTGCTTAAATAGTGCAAGAGAAAAAACACTAGACAGCCGGACTAGTGCAGTCACACACAGCACTAGACCGAGGCTAAAGTTACTAGACACGGTCCACAGTCCAGTGGATATTTCGAGCCCTGAAAACAGTTGTGGATCATTGAACAATGTATCAATAAAACTTCTTGGAATGTGATCAACTACTATAAAAGGCGGTTCTAATTCTTTATAAATGAAATAAACTAACAAACATCGTAGATTGTTTGTAAATAAAACTGGAGGGTAGATTGCGCAAAATACAAGGTCCTATTTTTGAAACTTGAGTTTCGTTTAAACGTTTGGGAAAATTCCTAAATGGATTTGATTTTTTTCCGTTTAAACGTGTAAACGTCACATCCATAGTTCCGACACCCCTTTGTTCTGACTGCACATCCCTAATCCTAATCCTAACCCTCAACCTAAACCTAACCCTCAGCGGGAGAAACACAATCTTACATATCTTATGTGCAGGTTGTTGGAACATAGGGGCGTCGGAACATAGATTGAGTAGTCGGACAGAGAAGTAGAGAAGGTTAGACACTGGATGGTACCGGTAATTCCAAAGTTCATTTTTATCAAGAGAAGGCTTCTTTAACCCTTTCAACTCAGCCCTGAGTAAAATCAATCGCCGGTGATCGAAATTTTCAGAATATTGTATCTTGTGTTTGCCGCCGTCTTTTGAATCATGTTTGATACCATTTTTTAGCTTTATAGACTGGCTACCCATTGATGTAGTTTGATTATTTATCGGAACGTTATGTTTTCATAAGTAAAGTGAGAAAGACGCCAAACCTCTGTTGTTTACCACGCGTGCTTTGCGATTTGTGTTGTGACCGTTTGTGAGTGCAGGTACACTTTTTGTCACCTCTTTTGCCCTAATTCCTGCCGAAATCTGTCCCGGGGAAACTCCTACTAAAAACTACAGATAACAAAGAGCAACTCAAGAGGAACTTTGTTGACAAAGATGTTTTAAATCTCCTCGAGTTGGGTGACAAAAGTGACCAGAGAGGAGATAGCGAGACAGCGATGCTGATCTTCTGAATGACGTGAACATGCACAAACATAACATTGTACACTGATATGTGGGTCATTCCACCGGGTTGGGGAACAATGTGCGACATATGACCATATATTAAGAAAAGCATGAATGCCATGCGTTACGGAACTGCGGACCATCTTCACACATTAAATCAACTAATAGAGAAAGCAAGAGAATACCAATTCAGCCTGCACCTTGGATTCATCGATTACGAAAAAGCGTTTGACAGTCTGGATCAGGAATCTATGCTACAAACACTGAAGAAATTCAGCGTCGAGGCCAAGTACTTAAACATAGTGAAGTTGATCTACAGAGATCCTTTGGCAAAAGTCTACATCGGCTCCTCCATCACCAATGTGTTGCCAGTTAAGCGAGGAGTTCGTCAGGGAGATCCGATCTCACCTAGACTTTTCACTTCAACACTAGAGGAAGCCTTCAGAAGCTTGGACTGGGAGAACAAGGGTGTCCGTGTTGATGGAGAACAACTTACCCATCTGAGGTTTGCGGACGACATCCTTTTATTGAGTCACGACCCAGAGGAACTGAATGGTATGATGCAAGAGCTCGATGCGGCAAGTAGAAAAGTTGGCCTTAAGATGAATATGAAGAAGACGAAAGTGATGTCCAATTCCAACACAGGCATAACACAATTTAAAGTGGGGAATGAAACACTGGACACAGTAGATGAGTACATATATTTGGGACAGAAGATCACATTTAAGGTTGGGAATTCAGAGGAGATTCAGAGGAGAATACAACTTGCATGGGCAAAATTTGGCAAGTTGAGTTACATATTCAAGGACAGAAAAATACTGCAAAAGATGAAGCGTCAACTCTTCGACCAGTGCATCATTCCAGTTTTAACATATGGCGCTGAGACTTGGGCACCTTCAAAGAAATCAGAGCAAAATTGCGAGTCACCGTACGGGCAATGGAAAGAATAATGGTTGGGGTCACAAAGAGAGACAGAATAAGGAACGAAGATCTTAGAAGAAAGACAGGGGTGCAAGACATAATAGTTGAGATCAAAAAGAAAAAGTGGAGTTGGGCAGGACATGTCATGAGAAGAGACAACCACAGATGGACCCTGAAAGTAACGGATTGGACGCCATTATCATTGAAGAGGCGAAGAGGAAGACAGCCTAAGAGATGGCGAGATGAAATCTCTGATTTCATAGGGAAGAAATGGAAACAACTGGCAAGGGATCGAAAAGCATGGAAAGTTAGTGGAGAGGCCTTCATCCAGCAGTGGATTGAATTAGGCTAATGATGATGATGATGAATGCCATGCTAGCAGTTGATCCAGATAATATTTGTTGTTGGGTGTTTCACGACTGCAGAAAGTTTGAAATGATTTCAATGTATTTTGCCAAATATATGAGCAAAAAATGTCATTTTGGATGTAACATTGAGACCGTGTCAGTGTTACGTCCAAATGTGACATTTGTACCTTTTTTTTAAATTTCTGCGAAACATCGCCCAAATTCACTTTGCGTACTTCTTACTATAGATGCAACACAATAAGAAAAGCTTTTGTTACGGTAGTCAGGCGTCAAATGGAGCAGAAATGATAGCTTGGTTGTGTGGATGTACATTTGTTGTAACATTGACACGGTGTAAAACCCAATGTCACACTTCCATTGAGTGATTTTTACACAGTTACATCCACACTTGAGGTATTGTTTCTGCTATATTTGAACCCTGACTATACCAAAACAAAAGCTTTTCTTGGTGGTTAGGTGTCCAGTTGTAAATATGCAATGTCAGTTTGGGTAATATTTTACATACGTGTAAAAAAAAGGCAAAAAAAGAATATTTGGATGTAACAATGACACGGTGTCAATGTAACATCCGAATTAATACATTTTTGCTCATATTTTTGTCAATGTACTTTCAAATGATTTCAAACTTTCTCAGGTATTGAAACACCTTAAGAGACAAATATTATGTTGAGCAATTGTTTAGAATGCATTGATACTTTTAATAATATAACCCAATATATGGATGTAACATGCACTGTTTCCCAACCCGGTGGAATGACCCATGTACGTTATATTTTCCCAGTATTTTTCGTTGGCATAAAAGCCATAATGATCATAATGATACTTGAATAATATTCCAAATGCTATGTCACCATTTGTGCAAGGAACATTTAGCAATGACTCAGTGGAAGGCATATTATATTTCTATAAAAAATTGTTTTCGGTCTCTTGGAATAGTAAATAGCTGATTGCATGGATTGCTTGAAAATGAAATATCAAGTAAGTTCCTCATTTTCTTAAATCTTGCACAAAACCTGTGCTATGTGTCATTTTTGGTCGGTTAATATGACAACCATATATGCATTCAATTGCTTTCTCAGGTTTTTTCTCATGTTCTGAGAGTTGTATTTTGTAGTAATGCATTCAAAAGTCTCCTAGTGGTTTGTTTTCATACATTTTTAAGCCAAATATCAACCCAAAAAAAGATTAAAACAACCAACAAATTGCTTCCGTTGAGACGGGGGTCATATTTGGATTTTTTATTTCCACGTTTTATTGCCTAGCGTACAAGCTTTCAGATGGTATATGAAATACCCAAACATTTAGAATACTACTGAAAAGAGTGCAAGAATTTAACTTAAGATTGGTGTAATCATACCAACTAAAAGTGCCTCAAGACAAACCCAGGACGACAGTGATGCGTTCATAATTTCAATCAGTGTTGGAAGTAGGATGTGGATGTGTTTGTTTTAGGAGCCAGGTTGGGATGGGATCTACATGTAACTGGCAGGACTTTGTGGCTGCCTGACTTATAACTTTTAAAATCTGATAAGGTGCAGTTTGACTGCAGAGATGCATCTTCAGTTGCAGTGGACTGTACGTACATGAAGGTTATCTATGAGGGCACGACTATTCTTGACTTTTCAGTGAGAAAGTTGCTAAAATCGTTAGCAAGTTTAAAGGATGTGTACAATAATGCTGGGTTTTGTCGGGGTGTTGCCATCAACTCATTAATAAACTGGAAAGCCTGTTTTGGATAAGAGTTGACAAATGAGTTTCTGAAGAACTGTGATTCAGCTTCAGTAAAAATGCCATGCATAGCTTGCTTTGTGGCACCTATGCAGCACCCATATTTAGATTTTGAGCACTTTTGTTGCTTCAAACGAACGAAAAAATACACAAACATGACAAATGACAAATGATCTACATGTACTCTACCTTTAACAATTCTTTATCAATACACATACCGGAAAAAATGTTACAACCTGATGCCACTTCCGCGACTATGTACAAAGTCTATGGAGAGTCAAGAAATTGTTTTGAAGTATTTTTTAACAAAATTGGAAATGTTTCTCAGTCCCAGATTCATGTCTTATCATCATCATCATCATTTTTGCAATGAATGACTTTCATTAAGACGATATACGTGTATGAAGAAAAAGTGGCGTCAGGTTGCAACATTTTTTCCCACATGCCAGTACAAGTTTTTATCATGTCAGATGGTGTCCAGCACCAATTTGCGTATAATTTATTTATATAAGATGGAATTTTGCGTCGGGTGATATAAATCAAAGTAGGTTTTGCCCTTCACTGACGTTTAAACACTGTATACTCAGTGTGTTACCTCCCGAGTGAAAGCTGGAAAAAATCCCTCGGGTGTGATTTATATCACCCGACGCAAAATTCCATCTTATAATAGTTTATGCGGTACCCGCTGCTATGTACATCAGATTCGAACCAGCCAACCGATCCCGTTAGCTCGGTAGTCGAGTGGTAAGACATCTGCACTAGAAAGCAGGAGGTCGTGGGTTCGAGTCCCACCCGAGGGATTTTTTCCAGCTTTCACTCGGGAGGTAACACACTGGGTATGCAGTGTTTAAACGTCGGTGAAGGGCAAAACCTAATTTAATTTATTTATAGTTTCTAGAACAAAAATTCCTATCATTCCCTTGTCGCAAAACAAACCTGACTATATGAGTGAAACAAGCTCATTTATTAAAAGTAGATTACATTATTTGTCATTGTGCATTTTTTCGTTTGAAGCAACAAAAGTGCTCAAAATCTAAAGACAGGTGCTTAACAACTGACCTGATGAAGTTTTTAGCTCAGTGAATGCTGTATATTTTGAGAAAACAATGCTTCTAGGATCTCTATCTCAATTCACATGTTGCCAAGACATGTTTTGAAGTGCACCCAAAATCAGCATCTGGGACACATTGTTATTTCACCGATTATACGATAACAGCAAATTATAGCACCCACACGAGCGTGTGCGTCGTGTCAATGCTTGTGGTCACCAGGGTTGTAACCAAGTCATTTTTTTTTTTTCAAGTCAAGTCAAGTCCCAAGTCAAATGTTAGCAAGTCAAGTCTCAAGTCAATTTTTCACAAGTCAAGTGCCAAGTCAATTTTTTTTTCAAGTCAAGTCAAGTCTCGAGTCATTCTACGTACAAGAACCAGTTTATTATGTGTTTGAAGATGGAGCCGGAGTAGAGATGGAAATGGGGTTTATCAAAGCGTGCATCATGTAAGGAGATCAAAAATAGTATTCTTTTCAAACATCCTCTCTCAAACACCACATTTGTATCTAAAGAGGCTAAAAATGCATTTGATATATTTTCAAACTTGTTCCATCATGTTGAATGGTTGAAGGATGTCTGACAGAAAGTCCTTCCAATTGTTTTCATGATGTGAATTCTTTTTGCTTAATGGCGGATTGGGGGGTAGCAGCCGTTTTACGGTAAACTACTCAATATGTACATGCAGCCTATGGTCAATGGTCAATGGAATGACCGCTCTACAACAACGGATAGTACTCAGTTGGTACTCTATGCACGGCACAAACTTCACCTCCCATTCAGGAGGTTGAGTATTATACGTTGTTCAAAACACACGCCTGCACATAGTGCTAGTCATGTACATGACGTGTGGCGATGGCAGCTCAGCATGCCCAGCTATTGCGTGCTGTTTGCTAATTCGCTTTGTACATTCTTTTTAACCGATTATGCTATTGCACACGAACGCCCAAAGGTTTGTGTTTTTTGTAACTTTAAGAAACGTGTTAATGTCAGCAAGTCAAATTTATTTGAGTCAAGTCAAGTCACAAGTCATATTTTTTCAAGTCAAGTCAAGTCTCAAGTAATTTTTTCTCAAGTCAAGTCAAGTCAAGTCTCAAGTCCAAAAATAGCGGTCACCCAAAATTAAAAATGAACTACTAACAGAAAACATGCTTCAGAGGACCTTTTATTGTTTTCTTCAAAATGACAGCAAGTTCGAAAGAATAATTTCAAAGGGAGTTCAGTGCCATTACCATCTTTAAATCAAGCATGCTTTTCAATAATAATTTTGTCAGTTGCTTTATGGATAGCTGCAAATGATATACATGTACTGTACCTTTAACTTTTGAGTGTTTTGTTTTGATTCATTTCTCTTAAAGGCCTTAATCTGGGATACAACCAACGGAAACCAGATTCAGAAGCTGACAGTGAATGCAACAATTCTTGATGTCTGCCCTTTCCAGTTTAATAGGCAGAGCTTCCTCGCTGCTTTGACCGAAAAGCAAGTCAAGCTATACACCTGGCAGCCAAACAAATGAAAAGTGCACAAAGCGCATCACATGTTCATCACATGACCATTGTATGGCTATCGTTAGGGAGACCTATTCATCGCAATGTCACAGAATAGCGGTAGCCTCATCAGCTCTTCTTCACCCAAGTGGATCTTTCATATTGTGCTTCATATCTCTAATGTGTGTGCTTTTGTGCCCTCTAAATGAACACACACTCACAATGGGCCTGTGAAACTAAAATGCAAAATCAATATTTACTGCTGCACGACAGTTTTTTCAAGTTCATCTTTACTTTTATTTCTTTGTTGTACCAAATTAAGTTTTGTGTCAAATAGATTAGATGTCATTAATGCCCCTTTAATGTTGTTCTATTTTTATTTAACCCTAACTGCCCTGAATCCTTCAAAATCCTCTTTGCCAAAGTGGAGGAATTTGGAGGATTGAGGTTACATGGCAAAAGTGCGTTACTGATTTTGTAGGATGCACTTTGTCAAGGTCTTGGGGCCGGACCTTGTGTTGTTTTTGCTCAGCCATGCATAAATATAAGCCTGGATTATGCTTGAAATCCTCCGTACTGCTCCAGAATGTCACTGGCCAAGCCTCAACATATTGACAGTCACTGCCGCAGGATTTTGCAGGATTCAGGCTGTGATCACCCCTCCATGGACCATATTCAAGAAATAATGGAGGAATTTGCAGGATTGAGGCTATATTTTTCCATGAGGCCAATTGGAGGATTTTGCAGGATTGAGGCTACATCCTAGTAAAAAGGCCTAGGGAGTTAGGGTTAAAGTATGGTGCCTACTTTATGCAGTACTGTGATTTGGATTGACCAACAATGAAAGTTCAATCAGTGGTGGTAGGGCTGTGCCTAATATTTTGTTTTTTAAGTTGCTGCACTAATTCCAGGGTATACAGTGACAAAGATACCGCGGTATTGGGTATAGTCCGGTATATTGGGTATAGTATAGTCAATTTAAGTTAAGACCTAGAACAAATTGCAAAAGAAACCATTCAAAGTGTCAAACGACTTCAAATAAATACACAATCAACATGTGAAAAATCCAATTGTTTCTATTGAGTGGAAAGGTGGGGGGGTTTTTTGGGGGGGGGGGGGGTTTCAAGCATTTTTTTAGATTAAAATTTGGGACATTTCGTCCTCCAACAATTCGTCTGGTAACTTGCTTCGATTTAGGTTAATGTTTAGGATTCAGGACCACATGCAAGTGCTAGCAGACGACATTGCGACGGAAACTTTTTAAAAAGGTTTTACGTGTAACATACAATTTCGTTTTGCTTTTAACATAATTTTTTTTGAGTGAGTTTTATATTAAGGGCAGTACACGTTTGTTATTAGCTCAACATTCTACTTTTGACAGGGATATGTCTGTTTCAAGTCACAATTGTATACAGGGCACTACGGATAGAGTGGACGATTTTCCGCCTAAAGTCCACAGACGATATATGATAATTTGCAAAAATGGATGTCTAAAAATCATGTTTGATCATACACAGATGGAAAACAGTTGGTCAGTGCCCATTGAATGAACCATTTTGAAAGTGAAGCGAAAAATCTTAATTTAAAGATTATTGATTGAGCACATGAAAATGATTTATTGGATTTGGTTAAGAACATTTAGGAAGTATTGGGCTGGGGTTGTGATGCTTACAGTACATTTTTTCAGTATATGAAACAAAACATCTTAAAACACTTTGATCACCATTAAAACAAATATGTCTATGAGGTTGATGAGAAACAGATGTACCGGTAGCTCTGTACATGAGCTTTGCATGTACGTCACGCATTTTTCATAAAATTTTGTAATTTAAACAGCTAAATGGTGAAGATCTTGATCGAGGTATTGATTGAGACATCTGCTTGTACTTTCAAGAGTGAAATGCACTAGGCTTACTCCAGAAAAGCATACTGGAGTCCCGACGAAACGATTCTTTGGATGGAACAGACCTTCCGCTATTACTTTAAAAAAAAAATAATGATCTCAATGGCATATGGTCCACGACCCCCCCCCCCCCCCCCCCATGACCTACCCACGAGGCTTCAATCTGGGGCCACGTATATTATTTTAGAGGTAATACACTTGTCACACTGCCTAATTTCTTGTCTCTAAAGCCCAGAATTCAGCTAAATTTTCACTGCAAGATTTTAATCCAGTTAATTTGTCTTCATTAAGGTTTTTTCTAATACATGTATACATGTACATTAATTTTTTTGACAATTTAGGTTACTTGTAAGTTATGCCAATGACCTTAATTCATCACAAAATGAACACACGAATCTTGGATTTTGGATATTTTCCCTAATATTTAAAATTGGACTCTGGCGTAGACACTTAAATGTTAACTTTAAATGGATCTCTTTGTGTACATCATGGCCCGGCCTTGTTTCAAGTAGACCTGTTTATGCAAAGATTTTCCGTTAAACAAATGGTTTATTGTTCACAAAGTGATTTATTTTAAGCAATAAATAATTCGGGCAGAAAACATCTCAAATTTCTTTAAAAAAAATTAAGAAAATATCATTTAGTATTTGGCGACAGTTTAAATTACCGTAAATTGTAATAATTGTGGACATAACAAAGTCGTCTGCTGTAATCAGTCGTGTCTCACGAAGTCTCATACGTGATGTGAACACATTTTTTGACGGTGAACAGATGCAAAATAAAAAATGACGCCCTCCATACGACTGGTTACAGATGATAAAGTAGTAGCGAAAAAGTGAATAAAAGCACTTTTCCACTCCTTTGATGAAATTGGATTTTCAGTATACATGTATATGTTTGCATGATAGCATTAAAATCAGTTCTATTGCAATTTGTTCTAGGTCAGGCCCTGTTTTGTTCTAAATTGACCGGACTAGTAGCACTATGTGTACCTTGCGCTTTTCGAGGAGAGCTGTTAAGTCATTGAAATAATAAGATAATATGTGTTGTCTATTCCTTCCTACATGGATGCTCCATACGCAGATTCTTTCTCATTGGTCACCTGCAAGACACATTTTATATCTTCTGCTTTTTAAAATCTGACAGCTTGTTACATGCCGAGAACCTGAGATTCTGAATTGGTACGCACAGTGTGAAAGTGTAGTGCAAGATTTACAATGGAATTGACAGGCTGCACTAGTGCACTCTGCGTCGTCATTTTGGTACTCGAAATAAACACACAGACCTGTACCCCGATCATAGCAGGCAAAAATTAATTGATTGCCAAAATTACGGATGTCCTCATGAATTTTCCATAAGACCTCGGGGTTAAAGTTAATTTTGGTGAAGCTCAACTTTAATGCCCTCTGTCATTACACATCAGCACAGCTTTTTCTATTTCTCGCAACCATGTCTCAACTGTTTCAGGACACGTGTTTATCAAACACATAGTCGTCCGTCTGCTTCACATGTTTGCCTGATGAGTACATCAACAATTTTCATGAATTTACATGCATAAGCACTTGAATAAACATGATTTCAGTGCATAAAATACCAATAAATGTCATATGAATTGTTTATCAGAATGTTTGGTTGTTAACAAAAAGATATTTGAAATGATATAATATCCGCTGTTCAAATGTTGGTTACAAAACTTTTAACAAAATTAATTTTCATCTTGAACACTGTGAGTAGAAAGCGTTCTGCTTTTGTAAACCTCACGAAGCATCTCAATATTTATCCTAGATTCCTTTTGCAAGTTAAGGGCCGGAGATCACATTGGTTGACGCCACCCGTCAGGTTTGGGGTACATGATTTAATATGTCCCCTGCAAACTTACAAGCAATCGATCACTAGTTTCGCCTCTCTTTCTGATGATTCCATCTGAACAAGATTTCAAATAACTAACTAAAGGTTTGCGTTTGTTGAGTTACAAATGCAGAGTGGTCGGGCGGACAGCCTTTTCATTATACACTGCTCAGTTAAGTTAGGAATATATGTTTATGTAGAACAAAGGATCACAAAAGTTAAAATAACGTATACATAATATGTGCAATATAATTGTTTGTATTAATAACACCTAACTTCCAGTTTGATGACGTATAAATAACACCTAACTTCCGGTTTAATGATGTTACAGCATTAGAGTGAAGTCCGAAGTCCTCCGTGATACGGAAAATGGACAGAATTTCACGGAAACCAAGGACAAAACGGAATTCACGGAATTCTATATTAACTGCCAAAAAGATACATGAAAACTTGAAAAGGAACCTAATAAACAGTTTTCGTATTGTCGTCTTCAATTCTTTCTTACCAAATATGCACATCATAGCAATACTGAAGCAATCACAAGGCCAAATGCACGCACGGCCGGGTAGTTACATTATGTACAACGTACTGCGACATCAGCATCACTGGTAACACGGCAGTACTGCGGGGATTCGTATTTGGGAACCCGCTGAGTTCATGTCATATCGCTCGCATTATATCACAACTGCTAAACGACCTACTCGGCTCTCACCGCGTGCACAGTGGTCCTGGATTGGTGCACAGGCAAGCCGTCCATCATGAATTATGCATCACAGAATGGCATTCCGTTGTATGCCATTGATAATGTATGTACGTGTATGTATTTTTGCGCGACTTTCTGTATGCCACTCGTGCGTGCTTACTGCGTGTGGTGACATCTGGAGCGAAACTTCAAGTGTGTTGTGTGTGACTGTGTGCGTGGTGTTTGTTTTTTTAGAAAACGGGAAAATTCAGACTTAACAATTAGAGATCCAAAGGTGAACATTGTAATGGATATCACTATTTGGACTGCAAAGAAATAGCAGGTATCAAATGATAGAATTAAATTAAAAATACGATCCCTTTCAAATTCTCCTTAAAATAACTTCCGGTCAGATGACGTCATGAATTTGAAACCTTGCCAAGTGATCTGTGGTTAATCAGAGAATATCAAGGGGCGATTTGGTAAACTTTGGATGGATGGTTTCAAAATTAAAGAAAACAAACTCTATTTTATGTGCTGCTAGGGGGTGCCCTTTCGGATGATGACGTCATCACACTGTTTTGTGTGTGTGTGTGTGTGTGTCCGGTATTCGTCACTTAACACTTTCATAATTTATATGCGAGTAGCCAAATGCCTCCGCTTTTGAGTTATATTCAGGTTTTTATTGCACTTCCGGTAACACCAGAAGTGAAGGTCAAGCGGTTTTGTGTCCGGGGACAAGAAAAGTTTCTCGCGGCATAGTCTACAACCTCACCAAAAAACAAACACGATACTCTATTTAGTTCAAAAGATATAGCACAAACTATTTTGTCAAGATTTGCCCTTAAATCACTTGTAATTTGATGTCAAGATGACGTCACAAAATTTACAACATCTTCATACTGGGTACCAAGTTTACACTAGGTTTTATTGTCACCACATCAACCGCTTGAAAGAAATCCTGTTTTCTTTTTATTTGAAGCTAATTTCTATATTTTGAATTCATCTAACTTTAACCTTCTAGTAACCCCAGAAGGAAAGGTCAAACGACTTTGACTTCCCAATCAAAAATGTTCATCAAGGTACGGTCCATCAGATCACAAAGTATGAGCGTGATCGTTGATTTTGTTCATGAGTTATATATTGACAGAAAATTGTCATATTTTGACCAAAAATCGCTTGTAATGTGATAACTGACAACGTAATATGCACCACTCAGGATGAGGGTCGATATATGTTGAAAGTTACCATATACCATTTAGGAGAAAACCCTCGGAGAATTATTGTCTAGAAATAAAAAACAAAAAAAACAAAGATTAATCGGAACAATTCCAGACAGTGGTCGGGTTGTGCCCGACCACTCAACAAGAGCCTCATCTATATGTGAATTTCATATCAAGTTTGTCAGTACTGTTCAGTTAAAAACCAGCAACTGTGTCTATATATACACATGTATGTACAGTAATACTACGATCTATCATGTGACCCTTCTTTCCAGGCTAAAGCAGAAGTGCCTTGTAATTTGAAATTGGAAATCGATGTTAACTTGCTTTCAATGATGTTAGTCCTAGCTATGTCATTAAATATTGATTTGCCCTGTAGCAGCATGTTGAATGTTTAAAATGATTTTCAGTTGATCATTGTGGCAAAGTTTATGACATATGAAATAGATGCCAGTCCAACCACTCTGCGTTTGCAACTCAACAAACACGAACCTCTAGTTGAGTGGTCAGGCACAACCTTACCACTGTTTAGAATTGTTCTGATCAATCTTCTTTCTTTCTGTTTTTGTTTCCTACAATAATTATCCGCATGTTTTCTCCTAAACAATATGGTATGAACTTGTAACTTTTAACATATATCGACCTCATCACTAGTGGTGCATATTACTCTGACGTCATGATGACGTCATCAGGTGTCAAATAACAAGCGATTTTCATTGAAATAAATGACAATCTTCTTTCACCTAGAACTCTTGAACAAAATGATCAGTATGTTCCAACTTTGTAATCAGACAGACCATTAACTGATTAACATTTTTTGTCGCATACGTGAACTCCCTGGACCATTACTTCCGAGTCTACCGAAAAGGTCAAAGTTACATGTAGGTGAATTCAAAATGAAGCCTGAAATCAAAACAAAGCAATATTTCTTCAAACGGTTTACTGGATGATCACAAAACCTAGTGTGAACTTGTACTATGCAGTCAGTTGCCGTGTCACGCGTAGCTGCTCTATTTTCTCGTCCACACAAATGACAGCAACGCGAGGCCAGCGAACGATGGCCACAAAAAGGGCTTCAGAAAATTCACAATTTTCTTGGCAAACCACAACTGATCCAAACAAGCAAAGTTGTTTTAGGTAGTTAAAGACCTACTTCATACATCCATCAATGTATTTTTTTCTCAAAAAAAGGATTTTGATGCATTTTGACGATATTATTTCACAGACAAATCGACTAAAAATTAGGTCATGAAATTTCCAGTTTTTTTTGCGAACGCCGAAAGTCTCCCAAATGTGGAGGTAATCAAAGGAAAGAGTGAACCTTCATCTACAAAAAATTGCGTGAACGTGATGTCATGTTAATATTTTAAGAATTTCAACAACTTCCATTTTTCACAACGCGAAAAGATTGTCGCCATTGTAAAGCATAGAGCGAGGAACCAAACACGGTGTGACCTTGTGACCCATACGCGCACTGATTGGTCGAGCAGCTCGAGTATGGCCTGCTTAATATTCATAAATCATTCATTGCACGTTAGCACGTGCTATTCACAAACGTTTTCAGGCCAACATCGGCGTACTTACGTTCGTTTACAAGCGTACATGTGATAGCAAATTATGAAATCTCGCAAAAGTCTTCATTTTTCAACCGGCTATTTGGACCAAACATTAGAAGTCTCGTGCACGTGTTTCACATGAAAATGAAGCATATACTTTCCTCTATCTATTGAGTCTTGCCGTTTCTTTCGACCTTTTTTAAGAATCGAATGTACACCTAAAAACTATTGGCCCTCGCTTTTGTTGATAAAAAATATGATTTTGTTTGACAGGCCGTAACAACACTTTATATTTGTCAAAAGCAGATATTTTTGGTATCAAAATAAAGCGCAAGATTTCAACTTTTCACTGATTCATTTAGCCATCTTGGCCAAACAGTGCATGTATCCAGGCACTTTTCGTGTTTTTCTGTAGTCTCAAATAAATCTCGTAAAATCTCGCGTTCGCTTTGCTTGACCTCGGGACAAGAAACTGAGGTCAAACAGGGCTGTGTGGATGACACAGCCACTGACTGTATGTTACAAAGATGTCTATACATTTTTGTTACGTCATCATGACATAATCAGGTATCAAAGTACTAGAACAAGCAATTTTAGGGCACAATTTGACCAAATAGTTTGAGCTGTGTCTCTTGAACTAAACAGAGTATCGTGTTCATTTCTTTTTGACGAGGTTGTAGATGGTGCCTTGAGCAACATTTCTTATTCCTGGGTACAAAACTGCATGACCTTCACTCCCGGTGTTAGCAGAAATACAATAGAAATTCAACCTAACTCGAAAAAGGAAGCATTTTACTACAGACAATACATTATTATACCAAACACACAAACAAATGTTGACGTCATCCCCTCAAGGGTACCCTTAAGCGGCACATCAAAAAGTGTTTAACCTTTCCAAATGTTAAAATCCTCCATCAAAATTTTACCAAACGCCCCTATATATTCTGTGAGCAACAACTAATGAATTTGCAAAGTTTCATAATCATGATGTCATCAGACATAGGGAGAATTTAACAATGATCATTTTGTTAATTTAATCCATCATTTGATCCCTGTCTCAGGACCTTGTTCCTAGCCAAAAATATGACATCTATTACACTTAATGTCAACCTTTTCCTAAAATGTATACTGAAATTTATCATACCCTTAAAAGATGCATTTTTTAAACAAAATAATTGGTTGTACTGGAAAGGGTAAAGTTTGTGATCCATTGTTCTGACATATTCATAACTTAACTGAGCAGTGTCTAATGAATAGCTGTCTGCCCGACCACTCTGAGTTTGTAACGCAACAAACGGGGAACCTGTAGTTTCTTTCTGTGTTTTTTGGTTGTTTGGTTTTTTTTCCTATAATTTTCTGCAGGTTTTCTCCTCAATGATATGTGGTATTAACTTGGAACTTGTATCCAACCTTGTATCGACATGTATCGACCTTGATTCAGAGTGGTGCAAATTACTCTGACGTCATGATGATGTCGTCAGGTGTTAAAGTACAAGCGATTTTTGTTTTAAAATGTGACAATTTTCTGTCACTTATAACTCATTAACAAAATGAACGATTATGTTCATACTTACATACATACCAAACCTTCAGTCAAATTGAAAGTCGTCTGACCTTTTGTTCCGGGGCTACTGGAAGGACTTTATGATTTACATATATCCGCTCTGAACTAAATCAATATTTACTTTGCACGTCGTAACTGATGATGTTATCAAACGTAAATAAGTTGCATTATATTTTCAAATTTAAAGAAATGGTTCAACGGGAAAGGCTAAATTTCGTGATTCTTATTTTCTGTTCTGATATTAAAATATTCACAACTTAACTGAAACATATGACATGAATATAGTCGCCAGTCCAATCACCCTGGGTTTGTAACTCAACAAACGCGAATGTCTGTTTATGGTGACTTTTTTATTTCAATTTCTGTTTCAACCTGTCGTGTGATTGTATTTCATTTTGTCATTTTTGTGTGTGTGTGGTACTTTGCTTTCAGTAAGTTGTGATTTGTTTTGTTCTACATTATTCTGTAAATATGTATAAGATCAAAAACTGAAAATGTAATGTAAATATCAATTTGTATCAGTGTTTATCAGAATTAAAAGAAAGCCAATTTGTAATAGATCTTGTTATCTGATTTCATTGTTGTTTCGCCTTAACAAAGTTTTGGGAATCACTAACCAGTCCTAAATTCTGTATGACGACAGTGGCGTAACTACAGGGGTGTGCGCTTGGACTGGTGTTGATATCTAAAAGAAAGTAATGTATCAAACTGCTCTATAACGTACCCGTACGCCAATGTATTTACTCTTTCTTCATGCCAAAACTGTGTAGCAGATGCCGCAATAATTATGCATAGTTGCTGCCTTGCTTCGAGTATATTGAGAACAAAATCCACTGTTTCAGTCATACAAAACGAATATGTAACTTTAGGTAGAAATCTAGCTTAAAGAGTAACTCCCGCGCATTATCCTCAGGAATTTGACATATAACACTGGTGCGCAAACTATGTTTTATCCATTGGTTCAAAATGGCGTAGTCCCTAACCCTGGGATGGACAACGTCTGAGTCCAACCTGGGCGAGCGGAGTCCCTAAACTCATTACAGGCATGAGCATCTTCCTGTAAACAGCGTTTCCTGGGTTTTTTTTTACATTGACATTCATTCTTATGCCTGCCCTCAAAATAAAACAAATCAAGTCCAATTTTCCGTGACTTGGACTCAGACTCAAGTCATAATGACAGATGATTCGGACTTGGACTTGGACTTGAAAAAATAACCACAAATCACATATTTTGTATCCCCCTGGCTTTTAAGCCATGAAAGGGGGATGTTGCGATAGTGTATTCCTTCTGTGTGTCTGTGTGTCCGGGTACTTGCAGGGCCCTGAGAAGAAAGAGCAACAGTAGGGTCAATGGTACCCTGCAAATTTGTCTTTAGAAATCTTGGTACCCCACAGCAGAAAAGCCATAGCTTAGGGATTTCAATATAAGCAACGGAGAACAATAGTAGGCAAGTAAAGGTGGACAATAGTGGTTATCCTGTTAACCCAATATGTACAACTGAGTATGTAAACACCGACAATCGTGGACCTAGGACAAAACAGTTAGGGAATTAGCCTTGATCAAGGCTCTCGTCGTTATTCGTCCATACGTGGTAATCAATCGGCGGCATATATCCTTGCGCGCTATGCAGTGCATGTAAAAAATACAGCGCGAACAGCGACCTCATTCTGCCACGCAGTGGGACCCGATCGAGAGCCTTGGTTCAATCGTCGGCGAAAGCTTATGTTTTTCTTTATTTTGCCCCCCCCCCCCCCGGCTGAGAGCTAATCAAAATAGCCTGTACCTTTAAGGGTTTATAGTAGGAGGGTGAATAAGGTAAAAGTATTTCACTGCTTGAATCTGAAGTTTGTCAACAAAGAAGTTTGGCAACACTACATGAGGAAGTTGGGGTAAACGTCTACTTACGCCACGTTAGGGAGCACCACTATAAAGGACCTTTAAGGTTACTCGGAGTCGGATTGACCTTGTGACTCGGACTCAACCTGCATGACTCGGACTCGGGAGAGGCGACTTGGACTCAGAATTGATATTTGCTGACTGGAATACAAGTCACATGACCTTTCCTTTCCCAAAAGTCCCAATGAACTTCTTGTGTTTAATAATAACAACAATAACTAGAGTTTGAAGGGACAAACACGGTGTTGGGCTAGAGGTTTGGCTTTTTCGCATTGTTGATTATTGTTGTTGATGTTGATGTTGATGTTGATTGTTGATTTAATTTGACGGTGGTTGTTCATGTTGATGTCGATTATTGATAGTCGATTGTTGTTGATTAACAATTATTGATGTTGATTGTTGATGATTGTTGATGTTGATTGTTGATGTTGATTTTTGTTGTTGATTGTTGATGTTTATTGTTGATGTTGATTGTTGATGTTGATTATTGATGTTGGTTATGGATGTTGATTGTCATGTTTGTTGATGTTGATTGTTGATAGTTGATTGTTGATTGTTGATGTTGATGTTGATTGTTGAAAATTGATTGTTGATGTTGATTGTTGATGTTGATTGTTGATGTTGATTGTTGATAGTTGATTGTTGATTGTTGATGTTGATGTTGATTGTTGAAAATTGATTGTTGATGTTGATTGTTGATGTTGATGTCAATGTTGAGGGTTGAGGGCTGAAAAATAGCGTGTGTAGAAATTATACAGAGAATGGTTAAAAAGAGTCAGGTGAGGATCTTCATGCGTATGCTACTGTAGTGTAAACATATCAAGAACAATCGTTACAAAAACCCATTAAATAACTCATATCTCTTAAAGTAAAGGTCGCACACCATTGGCGCAATACAAAATATTGCTCACCATACCCTCTTTACCCCAATGCACAAGTTTTTAGACAAAAGCATCCAATTAAAAAAAAAAACGCCCAATGGGGCGCTTTTGCCAGCCCAATTTTGAGTATCAAATGAGTCATCAGAAGTCAAAAATGTGCTTGCGTTAAGAAGTTGCCATATAAACGTGTACAAAACACTGGTAAACACTTAAAATAAATTGGTCCATCAAACAGCCGTTACATGTAGCTCAATAGTTAACATACAACAGTCATAAAACCAGACACTCAAGAAGCCAGCACAGGGAATTCCCTTTTGTACGCAATCATAGCACACTGTTTCGGGAATTCCCCTTTGTACGCAATCATCCCCATTTGCTGTACACACAATGTACATTGCATTAAATGAGCGTTTCAGGGCGTAGGCGTGTTCAACTTCAAATTTTAAGGGGGCTGCAGGGCATCTCCAAGTTTAGTTATTGAAACGAAACTTTAGGAAGTTTTTAGACCTATTATTAAAGTGCCATTTAAAGCACAAAACTTGATTATTTCTCTGACGGTTGATTTTTTAGCAATTTTCAAAGGAAAAGAGGTATTTTCATTGTAACTTCCGGTCTGATGACGTAATCAATTTTTTTTCGCGCACAGGTCTTGTCTGCATTAAGGTCATCATTCTCATCATTTATATTAATTTTGAAGCGATTACCGCAAATTTCACCACAGACATCAACTGAAAATGCGTTTTGGACATTTTGTAACCTGCCACTAGAGGGCGTTCAAACACTTCAGGGCGTCACCGATCATTTTCTTGGAAAAGTCAACCCACCCACAGATTAAAATCGTTGAAAGCAAGTTCATATCTTTTTTCACTTTCAAATTATTAAGGGTCACGTGATTTGACGCGCACAAGATAAATTGAAGGTCATGTCTAATCATGTCGATTCTTGCAAAATTTAAGTTGCGGTCTCTGACGGTTGATTTTATATTGAATTTCAAAGATTAAATTTATTATTTTTTGAAGTGACGTCACATGACCCATGATGACGTCATGATGACGTAATTACAACAAAATTCATCTTCAGTGGGTTGTGCATTCATGTATTAACAAGTGAAGTTCATATAATTTTTGATGTTGACAAACAGTTCTGGAGAAGAATGTGTCTTGGAGAAAATAAATAATAATATTAAATTCTTACAATAACAATAGGTGTTGGGCTCAGGCCAAACACCTAAATACAGTGTTGAAGTCAAGTACTTTTTTCTGAGTACCGAGTACTGCGGAGTACTTAGGTTGTTGAGCACGAGTAATTGTACTGCCGCTTTCAGATATAGGTCTACGAGTACCTCCGAGTATGAGTATGAGTACTTCGGAGTACGGTAGGAGTGTCGGTACGAGTACTTGTATTCTGAGTACAAGAGTATGAGCACGAGTAGGCCTACCACTACATTCTGCAAGAAGCCAACAATTATGTGTACATGTACTGTCATCATGTGTAATACAAACTAGGTATTGTCTTTTTAAGCATTTTTCAATTATTTGAAATTAATTGTTAATTAGTGGTAATGTATGTGTACTACGCATATAGTCTACTTCCCTGACATGACAATTTCGATCTTAGGCCTGAGTTTATGTCAGTGGGCTTGATGCCGGAACCAGACTAGGGGCCATTTTCCAAACCCCGACTTTTACTCCGTCTCTTTCTCCATTCATTGCACGTTGGCAATGGGGCTGGACCCGTATAGGGAGCCAAAACCTGGGTTCGGAAAATGACTCTGCTTCAATCACCAATTTAATTGAACAAGATATTTGAGGAACACCTCAGCCTTTCACGTTCATGATTGGCCATTGTGCCCACATATGGCAAATGGGTCATTGTGTGTAATTGACCTAGGCCCAGTCAGACTGATATATAGACCAAATCACGGCTAGCTGTTGAATGTGTTAGTCTGGACGTGCGCTAAGATGTAAGATAACTTCGATTTCTCCGCAAGCCAGTCTGTTCAAACTAAAAGTATCGATAAAATAAGGCAGGAGTAAGTCAAGCAATACCATTATTTTTCGAGTTCTGCTATTTGAGTACAATACCTTGATGGTCAAGTACAATTTTGATATGTCAAGTACGAGTACTTTGCTGCCCTAGTACGAGTACTGTCATTTTGAGTACGAGTACAAGTACTCTCAAAAAAGTACTACAACACTGCAATAATAGTAATGATAATAATGGGGTCTTAAATATAAATCACCAATAACCACTCAAAAGCACAATTGCCAGTTGCTCAAAACGTAACTTGCTGTTTCAAAAGACAAAATGCACACAGTGTCATAATGTTGCAACAGTCTACAGTCTACACAAAATGCATTTGAAACAAGTGAGTTTTAGCTCCAATTCAAATTCACTTACAGATGAAAGCTGTCACAGATCAGGAGGGAGAGCATTCCAGATTTTGGAAGATGCAGCTCGGAAGGATCGATGTTTAAGGATGTTTTTTTCCATTTGTTCCACAAGAAGGGACTTGTCAGAAGAGCAGAGATATCAAGTCTGGGCTGTAAGGTTGCACAAGGTTAGACAAGCAGGAGGGGGATGCACTACTTAACGCCTTCAAGACCAAGAGACAGATCTTGTTAACAAACCACTTGTGAAGCTGCTTGAGGATGGGAGTGATGTGTGAATGTGTTGGGAATGGATAAGTCGATACACAATTCTTTGGATGATGACTGTGTTTACTGTGACCATTTAAGTCCCTGATAATCTCCTCATGATTCCCAGTCGCCAGGTTGTTTATTGGGGACCATGTGAAGTGGAGCAACCAGTTACTGTCCGACAGACGAATGATGCCTATGTCCATCACGTGTTAGAGGTCGACTTTTGCTACCTTGAGACGGTCTGGTGCAAGACGGTATGGAGGTGCGGAAGTAGGTTGTGACAATGTGATGTGTAACATTGTGTTACATGTGGCGGATCAGGAGAAGACTATGGTTGCTCTCCCTTATTTACAATTCCCTAGCAATAATTGTTCGCTTGTAAGGCGATCCTCCCTAGCGTTCAAGTGCAGGCCCATTTGACAGAAATATACTGCCGTGTACGCAGAACCTGGGCTGGGTACTCACGCTCTAGGTCACTCCAGATAGTCAACTTATGGACTCAGGTTTAGTGAATGGAGCAAAGGACAATGATACTGTTTCATGTAAATGGAAAATGGAACTTTGGTGTGTCTCCTATGTAATTTAATGTGTTTGTGCTATGTCTTAATGCCGCCTCCTATCGCCTCCCACTGTGCCTAGCGCCTCCCACAATGCTAAGCGCCTAACGCTGTGCATGTGCTAAGCGCCTCCTGCTGTAAGCACGTCACGCTAAGCCAAGTGCCTCCCGCTAAGCTAAGCGTCTCCCACTATGTTCGGCGCTGCTCACCGTCCCTATAGTCCACGCCCAGAATCATCTTAATAAAACCACAAACGTTACATGCAAATTACAGTCTTTATTAAACATCAAAACTAGCAAAACCTTAGCAAATTGCTCAATACAAAGCTTACTCAAAATGGCCTAACTCGCCATTGAATTGAAGTTAAGGTGGGCTAACATTGAGTGCCCTAGACAGTGTCATAATTGGGACACTGTTCCTTCATAATTTGTTTAAACTTCATAATGAGGCTTTGACCTTAAATAAAAACTTCAGGGCCGCAACATTTTTAACAAGTGAAAAGTTCTTGAACACAAAAAACCATCTTGATTAGAATCATTTCAGTTCTCATTGGGATCATGGTGGGTTGGTTTATCTACTTCTTAAACTGGTGGTGGAAATCAACCTCGTAGATCCTCTCAACTCGGGTCTCGGTGACTTTCGCTCCATTCTGGAAGGTGGTCTCAGTGCTTATCTCGGTCACTCGGGTCACATTGCCTTGGATCACCTTCTGCAGATCCATGGGCTTGACAGGTCTGAGTCATCACCCATCCTCGATTTTGCTCCTGAAGTCTCTGGAGCGCTGCTTGATGTCGACTCTTCCACTTGGCGCATCTGTTTTAGCATGGCAAAAGGTTTACCTCAAAACTTATCTGGCGCCCGAGGTGCAGCAACATCCTCGTTCAGTAGTGACGTAGAAGCTGGGGACAAGGAGATATCAATGGCTGTCTCTGCTTTGTAGTCATGTGACAGGTTTAAGGGTCCTTTCTCATCACACCTCTTTCCCTCCGCTATGGCAGGAGCTGCAGCCGGGACATGGGTCCTCATCTACGCTTCACATCTCCGGGGTATCCCTCGTCTGGGCACCTGCTGCAAGTTGCAGAGGCTCTCACCTTCTTCTCCTGGCTCAGGATTTCTGCAGCCAGCTAGGATTTCTCCAGTCAGCTGCATCCGCTAGCTCCTTCCCGGTTTCCACACGGTTTACCCTCTCTAGTGTCGCACCGCTGCTCCTCGCATCCTCTTTGGTGCGAATCTCTCTCTCTCCTGCTCTGTCTCCAGAGGTATCTCATCTACTTGATTCAAGTGTGCTGGGTGCTCCTGTTGATAGTGACGCCGTAGGTTGTCCTTGCGGTTGAACTGAAGGCTGCACTGCAAGCACCAACTGTACAACCTCGGACCGTGCTCGGTCTGCATGTGCCTACTGAGGCTCTGCCTCTGGTTGAAATTTCCCCGGCACTCGTCACACCCGAAGGACCTTTTCTTTCTCCATTTATTGCCTCCCATTGTTGAACTGCAATAAACAAAATAAACATCAGATTGTTAGTAAACTTGGCTATTTACATTGTGCCTATGCATCCTTTCCATTAGTCTAACGGTAACGGGACGGTAGTCATCTTGCCTGTGCCGAGTTGCGCCTCAGTGACAGTTTGTGGCCTTTTGTCTTACTGCCACCCTCTTCCTATAGCTCAGAGTCCGAATTGTTGGAAGCTTCATGGAAGCTTCCTTCTAAGCCTCCTGTATCATCTGGGCCCTGTCTCTGAGTTTCCTGTGTTTCACCTGGTTGGTTGGTCATTGGGGTGTTCGTTTGGCTAAGATCCACTTCGTTGTTCTTTGCATCCTTGCGTGGGCATAGCTGCCATGTTTTGGGTGAAGGGCCTTGATAGGGTTTCAACCTGTCGAGGTGCACAACCTGCATCCTCCCTCGTGGTTTTTGTTGGATCCTGTACGTCACGTCGGATGGCCGCGTGAGAATAAGGAAGGGGCCTTCCCAACGGGCTGTTAGCTTCGGTGATACTGCCCTCTTTTTGGCGTGCACGAACAGCCACACAAATTGGCCTACCACGAAGCTCTTCCCCTCCGTCCGTCTGTCATATGTCTTCTTCTGATGTCTAGTCTGTGTTCAAGCCTCTCCCTTGCCCTAGTAAGGACGAACTGCATCCGATGACGGAGGTCCTCAGCATAGTCTGTGCTGTAACTCTTGGCCTCTGTGCCTAGCACTTGGGTAGCCAAATCAACTGGCAACCGCCCCTCCCGACCAAGCATAAGCATGTTTGGTGTCTCGCCAGTTGAACCCTGTGGGACGGATCTGTTTGCAAATATGGCAAATGCAAGTTGCTGAACCCATCCTTCTGGTTGTTCTATCTATCATGACGGATACGGTGTCTAGGAGCGTACGGTTGAATCGCTCTTCTAGTCCATCTGACTTCAGGTTGTATGCCACTGTGCGGGTCTTCTTGATCTGTGGCCTCGTGGCTAAGGGCACTGATTCGTGGTCTGCAGGGGGCGTATGCCCTCCCAGACAGCACTGCAGAGACTGTAGCAAAAGTTTTCGTAGGAACTTTGAGGCAGACATCTTTTCTGAGACGTGCAAGCTCCTCAAGAAAATAATAATGATAACAATAGTAATGGATATTTATAAAGCGCACGTATCCACCAGGACTGGTGCTCAAGGCGCTACATCATTATTACCCCTGCTCAGTAGTACCGGGTCCTCACTTTGGCTAGTGTACGTACAACACCAAAGTGGTCTCCAGTGGTTCCACCATGCAGCTCGCCTAATACAGTCTCTCGATACTCCTCCGGTAAGATCACTGGATTCAAACAATGAATCACATAGTGAATGACTGTCCCATTACAAGACTAGACGGAGGAATCAAAGCCCTACACAACTGCGAGGAAGCTGCCCTGGAGTGGCTGGCGGAGAGAGCGTGCTGAACGCATACGACAACAACAACAACTGGATACTTCACATCTCGCCCGTCGTGCGATTCCTATTTGCGGCAAAGTACGGAATCCCTCTCTTCCAACCGTTCTCATTGGCCCCAGTAGATCTTGCCTACCATGCCAGGGCTCTGTGCATAACTCCAGCTTGGGCGTCCTTTCGCTTTCCCGCTTGCAGTTGATGATTCCACAGAAAGATGCGCTCTCTGCTGTGGGAGTATAAGTGTTGCATGCTAGGAGTAGAGTGGTCAATTTTCAAACAGCACTTTCAGAATTCACCGACATAATCGTGCATGTTTCGTGTCGAATATTACGTTGGAAATTCGGGTAGGCAGAATAAATATTAGGAATAATGAAAAAGTCAAAGTGATTGAACAAACCGAGAGCTTAAAAGCCATAGAAGCAAAATTAAAAAATTAACGGAAGTGGGCTTGGGTACAAGATAAAGATGACAATAGGGACTTTGTGTCGGACTCGGAGTGGCTTTTTCACACACACAAAAGTTCCGGGTTTTTTTTCAAGCAGACCCTGTGGCATCTCTGTATATTTTTGTCAGTATGTCTCTTGCAGTGCACCACTACTGGTGTGGTGCGTAGAGCCAATTAGTTGTACCAGACTCCACCAGGGAGGAGTCGATCGGCTGCAGATCGCGGTAAAGAGCATCCAGCCGCCGAGTGTGGGGGGGGGGGGGTCTGCAGGGTCGCCTCCAACCGGCAGTTCTATGGTCAAAATACAGGAGTGCATGGGTGGGATGTTGCAGTGGCAAGTGGAGGACATGGCCAAGCCATGCTGGAGGTCGGTGGTTGATGGGTCCACTCTCGAACTGCCATGTTGGGGATATGTTCATCATGTTCAACACCAGTTCCCATTTTTCCTCAGTGCTCTGCTGTCAAAGCCATCAATCCTGCTTGCTAGGGTCTTGGTAAGGGGCCACCACTCTGCACCATACGGCAGGTCACACTGCAGCATTATAGTGCATAGCTTTCTCTTCTGTGAGATGAAGCTGTGTCGCCATAGGGGCCCTCCAGAGGGCCAACATCACTCCAGCTGCCAGGCGGTGTCTCTTATTGACCTTGCCAGTGTTTGTGATGGTTGATCCCAGATAGCAAAAGGAGTCAACAAATTCAACTGGCTTCTCATCAATCAGCAGCGGAGGTAGGTCGGGTCCGTCACCTATTTGCATGAGCTTGGTCTTCACCCAGCAAACCATGAGGCTTAGCTTATGATCACCTCCTCTTGGTGAATGGTCAGAGCAGTCCTCGGTTGTTCTACGAAGGTCACTGAACAATGTTGTGTCGTCTGCGTATTCCAGGTCGGGGAGGGTGTAATTGCCAAAAGACTCCCTTGGGACATGTTCACACACCTAAGTCATCAGGTGGTTGATGACACAGTTAAAGAGATTGGGTGCGGCGACGCAGCCTTGTCTAACTCCACTGTTGATGGACAACCACCAGGAGGCAAGAGGTCTTATCAACACAGCTTCGGCCTGGCAGTGTAGTAGGGCCTCTGGAGAAGAGCAAAGATTTTAGGCAGAACAGAAGGATCTTCAGGATCTTCCACAGGGAAACATGGTGCACTATATCAAAGGTGGCTTTGAGATCGATGAAAGCAAAAAAAAAGGTGGCTGTCCTTACGGAACTCGCCGGCCCTCTCATTGATGAGACGGAGGGTGTAGATGTGGTCAGCAGTGCAGTGGCCAGGCGTGAAACCTGCCTGCTGAAGACGCCTTGTGCTTCTGATGGCTGGGAGGGCTCTAATTAGTATGGGGACAAAATAACAACCGAGGATCATTCAGAGCAGCCAATTACAGGGTGCCTCGATTATTAATCCAACATCCAACAGCCCTTGGTCTATGGACTGTACTGTCTATGTAGAATGTAACATAATGGCGAAGGGCATATTAGCATATTTATTCGCAGTCACTCAGCGTGACTTGGCGTCTCAGTATTGACCAATGGAAACCGGCAAAAAAAAGTGATATTTATCAATTAATAACTTGTGAAGGAAGTTTTTGTCCAAACTGTTACTGCAGACCATAATGGATAGAAACCTTATTAATTTTCTTGAGGCTTGAAAAGATTGACAGATATTCAAATGCCATGTGTTACAACTTTCAAAAATGCACATAGCCGGGCCTATTTTTCCAATTTCAACAAAAAGTAAATGAACATATCAACACGATTTTTAGCACATTCATGGAGCATTATGTATGGGGGCCTAAGAGGACACGCACTCGAGTGACCCTCAACACTGTGGATTTTGTTGAGCTACTTTATTCTGCAATGCGGGGACCGGTGACAGAGGGGGGAGATTATATAAGTATATCCTTTCAGTACAGGCCAAATGGAGTCTGTTACGAAGTCCGAATGTGAACCCAGAAAAATAATACTACTCAATATTATCCACATATCATTTCCGTATAGACCAAATGGATTCAATTATGAAGTCCAAATGTGAGCCTGGAAAATACTTGTACCTCAATATTACCCGCAATCAAAATAAAGCATGGTTAGCGACTTCACCAAACAATGAGGGCGCTATTTACCGAGCATGGATCACCATAAAAACTCGGAAATCGTCTTACAAAACACAAGTATTCAAGTCCGACACTTAACAAAAACATAGACTTATCCACAGAATAATGTAGGATTGTCACGTGAAATTTACATTCAACAAAGCTATTGTTGGGGAAGATTATGACAGTGTTCTGACACCACGAGGCTGGAAGGCTCCAAGGCCAAGGCCGAGGGCCATGAAAATCGGCCTTGAGACCTCAAACCTTGAAGCTAACGTGAGTGTGCTGTCTTTAAAATTCAGACTCCCCCAAAAAACTTTTAAACTTGGATCTTGACGTTAATCAAAACAACGATTGTTTAATTAAGTAAATCCTAAGTTGAGTCGAAGCTGATGAAGTAGGGATGTTTGAATGTATTGACAACATCTTACACTTTGTAATTAAGTGGATCAGTTTATTTAAACGATTAAAATGACCCTCAATTAATTTATTTTGCCAGAAATAAGATTTTTACCCCAAAAAGGGATTTAAATCAGTGATTTAAATCAATGTGATTTGACTCAGCCATTCCTGCATTCTCCAATTCTTTTTTGTGTGTGAAAATTGGCTTTTATGTTCATGCAACAAGGCTTGACCATCTTTTACGGGTGAACACTTTCAATTTTGTATTCAATGTTTTACTATACTCCAAAGTGCTATGCAACATCCCTATATTTGATTTTGTTTGCACTTGTTTAGATTCAAAAACAAAATGTAATTACAAAATTTACGACAATTCTGTTTTATACTTTGCACACATAGGCTTAAAGCTGACTGTAGTGAAATCTCTGTTGAGCAAAGAGGAAGCATGTGGCACTATATGGGAAGGAGGTACATCACCACAACCACACTGCACTTCTGCTCACCAACAGCCTACACATAATGCACGAGAGCCTCTTCCAGCTGCTGTTTGTGAGTACACTGCGTTCTTGGGTCACAAACATCCATGCTCTACTGGGTTTTTCACAACATGCTCTCGACTATCCAAAGAAGAAGTGCACATCTGGAGATGAGACCTTTCAGGTTAGGGATTATTTGTTGAGTTTTTACAAGATAATGCAGTAATTGATTTTATTTAACATTTGGGGAGATTTGGACTTGATAATAATAATACTGAAGTTTTAAATCACCTATGTATTTACCAACAATTAGTTTCTCAAGGTGCTGAAAATTATGTCTTTTATTAGAGAAAATGAAGTTCATGAGAAATATGCGACCCATTATGTAGCACCTTTATGAGGGTTTACAAAGTGCTTTGGCGCATTAAGCAGTCACTGCCAGAAACACCAGGGCAAACCCCTTCTCTTAGTGATAAGTGTTACTGGGCTCTTTAACACAGAACGGCCCATCCGAAGGCCGAAGCAACAATGGTAAAGTGCCTTGCTCAAGAGCACAAGCACCATGTTCCCAAGTCACGATTGGAACCCATCTACCACAGCACATGAGTTGAACACCGTAACCATTGGACCACAGCACCCCAAAGCACCCCACTTGACAGGATTTTAGTGAAAGGGGCTGATGCAGTAGCATTTTACACATAACAGCTATGCACAAATTGCAAAGGGCAAAGCATGTTGCTGAATATCAATGAAACATCAATGAAGCCATCTTACAAACAAACTTTCAAAAAGACGCATAATAAATAATTTTAGGACAATTTGCCAATGACAGAATGGAGACAAAATGATTTATTTGTCAAACCCTGCACGTGAACAGATGAATCTAGATCGTCCATTAAGCTCAGGACATACCGGTACATGTAAGTATTCAATCAATAATCCACGTGATCCACTTTCACGATATTTTCTGTTGTTTTTATAGGTTGCTGCTACCGTAAACAACATGTAGAATATGATTAAGGTCTCAAGCGAGCATTCGGATATGTTGACTTGGGGGTCTTGTCTGAAGAAGACAGTGAAGAGATAGCTAGTTCATCAGTGCTAGTTTCAACAGGGATCAACTTCAGGCCTAACTTCAACCATCCTGCACATCCAGGCACATCAGTCTATGCGTTCTTGATCCACCTCATGATCAAGCTCATCAGGAACCTCCTGCACAAGTTTAAGGCAGTGAAGTGGCCTGACCAAGAAGTCATGTAGTGGGAAATGCTTGAGCGTCTTAACAACCCTTCAAGCGATTCATCAACTTCAACTGGCTAACAAAGTCACCGAGAGGTGAGTTGATTATGCAACTATTTCTTATTCAAACACACACGCACTTTTGTTTATGGTATAAATCGAGGAGTCTACTTCACTCAACTTACCTGTAAAGCAATACTACTTATGCATATTCCCCCTACCGGCAGGTATTTTCCGCTAAGAGTTATAACAATAGCGCCCTCTGGCACCCTACCCGTAATACCCCGCGGCATGCGTGCCTCGTGAGTGTCCTCTTTTCTCTTAGTGGCGGGTCGGGTAGGACGTGTGTAAAATAGCTCCTGTTATTCCTCGTCAATTTACTCCCCTTTTTTCGCTTTAGAGAAGTTTATAATTAAAAGAATTAATAAACAACAGTTTGTAGAGTTTCAAATCAAACCGTTTAATTACGTCCGACCGGTGGGTGCTCGACACGATCGGGTGCGGTTACGCACTCGAGTTCTCGAGCATCCCCCCCGTCGGACATGATCGTTCGACCGACGGTGGTTCCGTCCGATCCTATCAAACGTCTCTCCCTCGAAGGAGAGATCAATTCCCTCCTCGGGAAACGGGCAATTCGCCCGCTCCCTCCGGGGGAGACGCGGTCGGGATTTCATTTCGACCTTCTTCTTGGTACCCAAGAAGGAGACCGGCATGTGGCGCCCGATTTTAAATCTAAAACCCCTCAACAAATTTATTCGGCCAAGACGTTTTCGCATGGATACGCTCAACATAATACTCCAATCGATACATTCACCTGCGTGGGGAGCCAGTCTAGATCTGAAAGACGCGTATCTACACATTCCTGTCAGACCAGACCACTGGAAGTTTCTTCGTTTTCAGTACGAGAACGTCCAGTACGAGTTCATGGTTCTTCCGTTTGGTCTAGCCACCTGACCCTGAGTCTTCACGCGTGTGGTGAAGACAATCGGGGCCGCAATAAGAAAACAAGGTGTGATGATTTTCATGTACCTGGACGATTGGATCATTATTGCTCAATCTCAGGCGGCCGCGTCGGCGGCACTCAATCTGACTTGGCGTCTAGCGGCGGACCTCGGGTTTATCATCAACGCCGAGAAATCCCATCCACATCCATCCCAATCCCCAATCTTTCTGGGAGCGTCTCTCGATCTCCAGAAGGGATTGGTTCGGCCTACGGAAGAACGAATTGTAAATATCCAACAGTGTGTGTCTCTGTTTCTCCCGACGACCATGGCCCCAGAAGAAGCGGGTCGGTGGGGTCCCGAAGATTGCTTGAAACACATAAACGTGCTGGAGATGTTGGCAGTCATCAATGCTCTCCAACGTTTTCAAGCATCAGTGACGAACCAGGTAGTCAACATTCGATGCGACAATGCCACAGTAGTGGCCTACATCAATCAACGAGGAGGCACGCGATCCGCCCAGCTATGCACGCTCACGTGGAATCTCTTCCATTGGTGTATGAGCCACAGAGTAACACTCTTGGCAAGTCGTCTCCCGGGCGAGGAGAACGTCACAGCCAACGCTCTCTCCAGGGGGTGGGTCGTTCCGACGGAATGAACACTGCGTCCGCAGGTTGTCTAGTCACTTTTCCTACTGATCGATCGACCTCATGTCGACCTGTTTGCCTCTCGAAACAACCACCAGTTACCGGTGGATGGCAGACAGATGCACTGGCGATACGGTGGGACAGACTACTTGCATACGCCTTTCCCCCGTTCTCCCTCATACCTCGAGTACTGACCAAAGTGGAACAGGAGGACTGCAAGATCCTCCTCATAACTCCTTTTTGTCCACGCCAGCCTTGGTTCCCGAGACTCATCAAGCTCTTGGTTCACCGCCCGGTGATTCTTCCGCAGAGGGGGGACATACTGTTCAACCCCAGCTCGGGTTATCTTCACCCGGCCCCGGAGGATCTCCACCTGACGTGCTGGGTATTATCAAGCAATCCCTCCGCACGGCGGGCCTTTCTGAACGAGCTGCGGCCATTGCAGCCTGCAGCCGGCGGGAATCTACCAGGAAAATTTATTGCAGTAGATTACCCCATTTTTACAAATGGTGTAGAGCCAGGGCTCTGCGTCCCTCCGATACTTCTATAGGAGAGGTTGCAGACTTCCTGGTAGGCCTTTTTTAAAGTGATCTTGCTACAGCCATAGTTAAAAATTATCGTTCGGCTATAGCGACTATTCATGGAGGCTTCTCTGACGGTTCCTCGGTGTCGGATAATCAGAGTCTTGGCCAACTTATCAGGGGATGTTTGTGTCGCGCCCCCCGACACGTAGGCTATTACCATCGTGGGATCTCTTTAATGTTTTATCAACCTTATCGAGACCCCCATTTAAACGAATGGGCAGCTCAACCTTGTTGCAGCTGTCGGTTAAAGTGTCATTTCTATTAGCAGTGGCTACGTCTAGACGACGTAGCGAGCTACATTCGCTAACGGTGGAGACAAGTGACTAAAAATCAGTCGGGATCATTTTCACCTCCTGACATTTTTGTGCCGGACATCAAATCCTTTTTGTCTGTCTCTCGTGACAAACTTTGGTGTCCGGTCAGGGCCCTGAAAGGGTACGTTGATAGAACTAAAACGCTCCGAAGCGGCCATACACAGCTGTTTATAACAACGACTCCACCATACCGACCGGCTTCGCGTGATACGATTTTTCGCTGGTTGGTTTCGGCCATCAAATCAGCAGTGGACTTACCAACAACAAAATCCGTTGGATCAGTCCATGCACATGAGGTCAGGGCAACTTCTACTTCCTGGGCCTTTTTAAGGGTGTTTCTGTTAAAGTTATCACACAGGCAGCGTGTTGGAAGACTCCCAACACCTTCACGGAGTGCTATTTGAAGGATGTCCTCCAGACGGAAGGCAGAGTCGGGAGAGTGGTGCTGAGGGCGGCGAGCCGAGCATCATCGTGTCCACAGGATCCTCTCCTAACCGGGACTTCCCTAGAATAGGTGAGTCTCCTCATCCTGACTATTTACCTTTATACATTACATTGTATTGTGTATAAATGTATAGCTAAACACTTTTGTATCAAGGTCATTGGTCTTTGACAAATTACCTTTTTGTAACAGTTACCTTGTACATGGGCTTGGTTTGAAGTGTTTAGAACTTGCTGTAAGAAGTGTCTTGTATTAACGGTACTCTTCTTTGCAGGATTCAACTGTATTATATCATAATACTTTACATGTCATTGTTTTTTTGTGCCACCGGGACACATGTATACATTAGGCGCCGGTGGGATTCGGTCTTATGAGGCGTTCCCCCTAACAAGGGCTGACGTCTCGGTTAACATGCTCTATAGCCCTCTACATTAATCACGGGTGGGTGACTCAAGGCCAAAGGGACACGCTGCACAGTGCTTAGCCGTGCGACGGTGTTTCTTGCTGTACTGAGATCACTACATTTTTCATGTACATCTACAAGTGTACAGTACTTGTGTATGTACACTGCCCATTGTCTCCGAGGGAGTTGTTCAACAACTGACTGTGGCCGTTTGCAACTCGTCCTTTCAAAAAAAATTGTGGACGGTTCTCATTTACGGGGTCTATTCGACCCTTGCAGTAGGATGGTTCATCAGATGGCAGCTGCTCTTCACAATGAACCCCAGCCTAAGCATCACCTCAGTTACTGTCAATTCCACGGTCTGTACTCAGTACTCTATTAGTTTACACGAGTGCAGACCCTAACAACATTGGCCCGCCGGGGTGACATGCTTGATGAATTGTTTCTTCCGTCAAAGGGCGCCCGCCAAAGATTCGAGTCCTACCTTTTGATTGTTAACGGACAAAAATCTTTTTCTTTTGCGGGGCATATCGATGTTTACATCCATATTGGTCGATGTCAACTACATGTAACTCAGATGGTCAATCTCAGAAAGCCATCAACCCCACGGTCAGGCCAGCACAGGTGAAGAACAAACTGTTGTTTGTTTTTCTCAGCTGCATACCTCTTGAAGTTTGCCCAGATGATTTTGTGTGGCCGTGCTAGCAACATTTTCTGTACGCTATGCCACATAGGCTAAGGCCTTCACTGGTTACAACGATTTCGATTCGGCTTCAGTTGTTTTGATGACTTCCATAAGTGACTTACCTGACTCATGACGACCTCCACCCATCTGTCACGTGGGAGCTCGTCAGAGAGACTTTGAGGCTGGCACCAATAACATCGGGCCAACACAATGTTGCACCCCTCTTGGAAGATGTTGATGTGATTTAGTCGACTTTCTATAACATCAGCATGGGGAACGAGCCCTGACCTGCAGGGTACATAACTGCAACTCCCTTCTCAGGCCAGAGCACTGAGAATTTCGCGGTTTTCAAACAAAGATTCTCGCTGCAACTTCATGGTGGCCCCCCATCCAGCCTTTTTTCCGCCTCACTCCTGGCCTCAGCTCAGATAGGAAAGGCGATTTGGCTGCGCTGTGAAAACAAAGATTGGTGGCATTCACCTATTTGCTTGTATCGGCCCAGTCATTACTGCATCCAGTGCAGGCCATGACCTGACTTGTTCAGCGCCTCCTGTGGTTCGACGTTGCCAACCTTTACAAGGGTGGGCCTCTCACAGATCGCAGCCTTCACTAACTGTCATGGTAGACATGTTACCCTGACGGTTAACTCCCCACCACCAGCATCTAGTGGCGGATTGGTGAGGCCCTGTGTGAGCATCATTCAAGTTCCATTAACATACTTAAGATGCTGGCAGTCTCGGAGAAACTGCGATTTTATTTTCTATATTCGGTGATGTGCCAGATGATCCTGGTTCGATGTGACTTTGAGACGGTTGTGGTTTACATCAACGACCAGGTGGGCAGACAGCCTGTGTACACTCACTTGAGAAATGCCCCATCTGGGTTTGCCTCATAGTTTCTTGCTTTCGACGGTCCAGCTCCCAAGCAAGGACAACGTTGCTTCTAACGCCCTCCTTAGGGGTGGTGGATCCTCCCGACAGTGGTAGCTGTTAAGCAACTAACCACATGTCAGTCTGACTTGTTTCACGAATTAGTCACAGATTTCCAGGCTAATGCCCGAGGGTTCCTGACCCCTGCACATGGTGATGAAGACAGACAGGCTGCTTGTATTCACCTTCCTGTCGTTTTCCTTTTATCCCTCGAGTACTTAATCAACTGGAGCAGAAGGATGACAAGGTCCTCTTCTTAACTCCATGCTGGTCCCATTGATTGGTTTCCCAAGGCTATGACCATTCCTTTGGTTCACCAGTAAGGGGTACAGATGTACTTACGAGGAGAACAATATTCTGTTCCAGCGCAGCTTGGGTTTCCTTCACCCGGCTCCGCAGAAATTTCTCCTGATGTGCTGGATGCTGCAATGCAATCCCTTTGCGCATCATACCTTTCTCAAACAAGCTACGGCTTTTACAGCCTGCACTTGAGGGAATTCTAACACGACAGTAGATTACTTTATGTTAGTCGGTCGAACTTCCATGTTTTAACAAACCTGAATTGCGGGACCTCTTCAACGCCTTTCTTATCCAAAAACGTTTTCGAGATCTTTAGAGTTCTGTGAACCAGTGAACAATTTCACATCTGTTTCATTTGTCCCTAAGGTTGCCTTTTTTGTAAGCAGTTGTTACTTCTAGATGTACATGTAGTAGAGAACTGTTTTCTATATAACATCTGGTGGGAACCGAGTGTGCCCATCCGATTCCTACGAAAGGATTTTTTAATTAAGACTGTCGGAGTCCTCTTTACCTCCGGACATCTTTGTTCCAGGCATCAAATGACTCTTGTCCAGACGGAGAATTTTGGTGCCAATCATGACTTTAACGTCGTACATTAGCTGCACAGGGACGCTTTGAATCGGTCACTTGCAGTTACAAATGTATTTGTCATGACAACCCTGCCATACAAGCAGGCTTCTCGCGACATGTTTTTGTCATGCCGACCCTTGCCATACAGGCAGGCCTTTCATGACAAGATTGCCTGAAGGTTGGCTATGGTCATCCATGAAACCACGGACGTATCAACGGCAGAGTCCGTGTGATCGGTCCGCATGCGCAAAATAAGGCAGAGCATGGGAGAGCAGTGTTGAGGGCGACTGACTGAGCCCCACCATGTTCTCAAGACATTTTCAGACCGGAGGCCTCCCCAGCATTGGTGTCTCCTAACTCTGATTTTTTATTGAGCTCTGTAAATGTACATGTGCATATAATAGTGTCTATATGTACCATGTCATGATGTTTTGCTTTTCATGATATTTTTTGTGCCCCACCACCTAACTCTTATGTGTATGTACCGGTGGGCTATAATGCATTACGCGCGATTCCCCATATCGGGGACCGCGTCTCTGTCAGCATGTTGAGGCTTACCATATGATTACATATTTAATGTCCTTACCATGCAGACCTTTTTGGGCTGCCTTGTCCACCCACATGTGGAGCGACGGGCCCATCGGGGTGTTTACGCGTATTGTTACGTGCCCCTGTGAAAGCACAATAGCATCTCGCATGACCCACCGCCTTGATGGTGCTAGTCTATGCATAAGTAGTATTGCTCTACAGGTAAGTTGAGTGAAGTAGACTCCCCCCCCCCCATAAGTGTGGTTGGGGTCTACGAACGAATACTTACATGTAGAGCATCCCTCCTCCCTACCCCACTCTTCTCGATGCCTTGGGTACTCTTTGTATTCGGACTTAGCGCTCGAGAAAAGAGGACGCTCACGAGGCACGCATGCCGCGGGGTATTATGGGTAGGGCGCCAGAGGGCACTATTGTATATAACTCTTTGCGGAAAATACCTGCCGGTAGGGGGAATATACATAAGTAGTATTGCTCTACAGGTAAGTATTTGTTCGTAGACCCCAACTGAACTTCTGTGGGGGGGATTCTGGTTCCTCTTCACTTTTCCTTCCCTCTCGGGAATTGGAGACCCTATTGTCCTGTATTGTTCAACATCCGCTATTGAATACAGAATACCAACTTTTGAATAAACTCACTAGTTGGGTCCAAAACATAAGTTCCGTGACCATTCTCTGGCTAGGATGGTTTGACGATGGATTTGACTTCTATGGACCATTTATAAAGAAATTAGCCCCCCGGTCCCTCCCAAAAATCCCGGCATTTTTCGCTGGGGGGCCAAATCCAAGATGGCCGCCGGCGCCATCTTGAAAAATTAACTTTTGAACCAGAGCACCTAGAATCACGTATGAAGACACTTTTTCAGGTAAGTCGACCATGAGGATTCCGATTCCGACATCAGTTTGACGCTATGACGTCATTTTGACCCAGAAATCCAAGATGACCCCCATTCGATAGAGCAAAAACATACATTTCTAACACCTAGAATCATGAATGAACACATTATTTTGGCAAAATCGTTGCGCTGATGCAATTTAAGAAGGTCCTGGACCCATCCAGCATAAATGGAGCGAGAACCCGCAGCCAGACATGATGGTCAATGGTTCTTAAGGAGTGAGGTCCGAATGGGATCGAGGGCCATATCAGCTGGTTTTAAAAATGATTAGCACAATGAAGTTCTGTCTTGTTTTAACAAAGCACACTTCATTTTCCGGTTTTGTCCCTACTGACTACGGCAATCATCATAATCATCACACTGCATACTACATGTATGTTGGCACCAAATTATTCGCTTTTTATATATTTTATATCACAAACACTTCTGCTACTTCTTACTGTTATTGTTTCCTCGGATTGGTACGCGCACTGTAATGATGCTGTGGTTTCCCTGGTTTGTGATGTGAATTGAAAACATAGCTTACGACAATGTCCACTGTTCCATGTGTCCTCCAGTGTGGTAGGCTTTGCGACAAGGCCATCGACCCCATTACCTCAATTGAGATGTGGGAAAATCAAGAAAAAGGCCCTGTAATGGAGCGGTCAGAACAAGTTTTGAGATGTCCACAAAACTGTCATTTGCAATAAATGTCCTGTCGGACAGTGTGTCTGTGATACATTTAGGTTGACCCTTTGAAACACCAAGAAACGAGACAAGAAACTTGAAACAGACCTACAAAAAAAGAAAAAGAGAGGTTGACGAATGCCAATCTCAGTCTTTGTCTATGTCTGTTGTCTAGTTCTGTTGCCCAGCTGCGGCTTCAGCTGCCAAGGAGCTGCAATCGAGTCTGGGTTTAATGCATCATAAAACAAAATGTTAATGGAGCTGTAACATGAATTAAGCAAGGCACCCAGAATCAAAGCCAATCCTGATTTTGTATGATCACGCATGGCCAGATTTCAAGAGACACACATTAACCATGGAAGTTCAGAGCCTGCAAGACAAAATCGACTGTCTGATCGATCCTGCATTATGATCACCCCTACGGCCTCGAGATCAGATATCACCCTCAAATGCCGGTTGCATTTATGTGCGTAGCTATCAGAAAATAAGTGAAGATGACAAACTCTCACGAATGCACTATGCCTTTCTCCATGAGGATCAAACGATCTTCTTTGACAAAATCAGAACAGTTATCTTTGAGGAACATAAGCTAAGGGCACTTTAGAGCCTCCTCAGAGATGGCAGGATAAACCTTCTCTGTGTATATGGCTTCCCAACATCCAGGGTCAAGTCACCCTATTCATGCGAGGGCAAGATTGCCTTCCACTCCCATCCTCGAAGGAGACATAGCGACCTAGACTGTGACGCGTCTGTGGGGGGGGGGGGGGAGTGGTTCTTATGTCGAAGCAGCTGTGTCCTCCATCGGTGTCAGCATAGCAGATAGCAACTGGTGCACAATGTGGCTGATTGGCTTAGGAATGAATAATCAAACTCGTTCCGTAGGCACCGAGGGTCAAGGTGCTAGAGCAGGAGGAGAAGGAGTTCTGCTTGCAATCTGCTTTGCTTTGGAAGAGGGGGTAGATCTGTCCCCGAGCACTCCCCCTATCACCTCTCTCATCACACAGTATGTCATAAAGCTACCAACCACATCTGCCAGAAGTGCCACCATCACCCTTCTCGGGATGACTTACAGCAAGGAGCTTATTGACTCTTACTACAAGCTGGGCATGGGGATCAGCTACCTAAATGTGCTTCTCCTCCGCGGCCTTTAGACCATGCATGACCTGGAGCGGTGCTCGGTCTCTCCTGAGGAGATCGCTGAAGGAGAACCAAGCATCAGTGAATGGCAACCTGATGCAGCCGAGCAAACTATTCGGTGTCATGAAGGCTTGAATATGGAGCAGCGGAAGCGCAAGGCTTACACTGACTGCCCAACAAGTCAGTTGTGAATCATGTCAAAGACAAGCTGTCTTAATCATCGGCACTAAGCGCATGGCTCTTTGTTGCATGATTAGGGTGGACGGGCGGCTCACAGCGCCGTGTGGTCCTTAATGACGTACCTGCTTTCATCTCAGCCTCCTCATCAGCCAGTATTTGTGAGACAGTCTTTGCGTCTTTGATGCGCATAAGCTCATCCTGGATATTTGCCTTTTTCTCATGTACAAGAGGTTCTAGACGCTGCAGAAACATCAAGTTACAGCGGTGCGTTTCCTCCTCCTATAAAGTTGTTGTTGAGAAAGTCATCAGTGTCAATGTCACTGATGATTGGTTCTTCATCAGCGATTTCCTTGGGATAGACCGAGCACCGCTCCAGGTCATGCATGGTTCAGACGTCTTGCAGGAGAAGCACGCTTGGGTAAACTGAACCCCATGACCAGCTTCTACTAAGAGCCGACACGCTCATTGCTGCATTGTAAGTCATCCCGCGTAGGGTGACGGTGGCATTGATGGCGGATGTGGTTGGTCACTTTATGACGTACTATGTGATGAGAGAGGTGAGAGAGAGTGTGCTTGGGGACAGATCTACCCCCTCTTCCCACGCAAAGCAGATATCTGCTGCACCATGAGAAGCGAGAGTTGCTCCCCCTTTTCTAGCTCTGGGACGAGTTGGATTGAACTGATGACATCTTTGAGCCGCTCAGCCACATTGCGCACCAATTGCTTACTACTATGCCGACACCGATAGAGGACAGAGCTACTTCTACAAGACCCCCCCCCCCCAGACGTGTCATGGATTAGATCACTCAGGTTCCTCCGAGGGTTGGAGGGGAAGCCGATCTTGCCCTCAAACTCCTGGGTTAGGATATCTTTTATATAGGATGACTTGACCCTGGATGCTGGGATTAGGGTTAGGGTTAGGGTTACTGTTCTTATATAACCAAAGAAGATGGTCTGAACCTTATAGAGAGTTACATTGAGCATGCGTGGGAGTTTGTCATCTTCACTTATTTTCTGATAGCAACGCATTATTTCAAACGACATTTGAGGTGATATCTGATTTCAAGCGCGTAGGGCTGATCAGCTGCAGGATCGATCAGACAGTTGATTCTATCTTGCAGGCTCTGATCTTCCAAGGCCATTCTGTCTCTTGAAAGCTGGCGTGATCGTACGAAATCAGGATTGGCTTTGATTCTGGGTGCTTTGCTGAATCTGTCTTACAGCACCATTGGCACTTTGTTTTATGATGTATTGCCCCCAAACTCGATTGCAGCTCCTTGGCAGCTGAAGCCGCAGCTGGGAAACAGAACTAGACAACAGACATAGACAAAGACTGAAATTGGCATTCATCACCCTGTTGTTTTTCTTGTCTTTTGTTGGTCTGTTCAAGTTTCTTGGTATTTCATAAGGTCAAGCTACATGCATCACGGACACATATTGTGCGACAGGGCTTTTATCCGAATTGTCAGTTGCGTGGACATCTCCAAACTTGTCCAGACCGCTCCATTACAGGGCCTTTTTCTTGACATTGTCCAACCTCTCATTTGAGGTCATAGAATCGGTGGCCTTGTCACAAAGCCTACCACACTGGAGGACACATGGAACGATGGACATTGTCGTAAGATACATGCATGTTCCCAATTCATCTCAAACCACTGAAACTACAGCATCATTGCAGTACGCGTAACAATTCCAGGAAACGTATAACAGTAAGAAGTATCGGAAGTGTTTTGTGATATAAAATATATAAAAAAAGAATAATTTGGTGCCAACATATATGTAGTGATTATGATGATGATGATGATTATGATGATTGCCGTAGCCTCATTAGGGACACAACCTAAAAAAGGAAGTGTGCTTTGTTAAAACAACTCAGAACGTCGTTGTGCTAAACAAGTTTATACAAAATCCAGCCGATATGGTCCTCGATCCCATTAGGACCTTGCATCTTATGTTGGATGGGTCCAGGACCTTCTTAAATTGCATCAGCGCAACGATTTTGCCAAAATAATGTGTTCATTCATGATCCTATGTGCTCCCGTTCAAAAGTTATGTTTTTGCTCTATCAAATGGGGGTTATCTTGCATTTCTGGGTCAAAATGATGCCATAGCGTCAAACCGATGTCGGAATCGGAATCCTCAAAGTCGACTTACCTGAAAAAGTGTCTTCATACATGATTCTAGGTGCTCTGGTTCAAAAGTTAATTTTTCAAGATGGCGCCGGCGGCCATCTTGGATTTGGCCCCCTAGCGAAAAATGCCGGGATTTTTGGGAGGGACCGGGGGGCTAATTTCTTTATAAATGGTCCATAGAAGTCAAATCCATCGTCAAACCATCCTAGCCAGAGAATGGTCACAGAACTTATGTTTTGGACCCAACTACACACACATGTGCCCAATTTTAGAAAGCTGTATACCGGAAATCAAATTATTTTGTTTAAGCCCCTGTCACATAGTAAGAAAATAGAGTTAATTTTTGCCTAGCGTACTTGAAATTTGGCAAAGTCCAGATACGCTCAAATTCTCGGCCAAATTCCTTTTTTTTTTTACGAACTCCTGACATATAAGACAATGCGAAATGAATAAGGAACGAATGCTGGGCGTATAATTAGCATCCATAGCAACGAATGACAGCACATGCGGTAGCGTCTATCCAACGAATGCTAAACGTACGCAACGAATGACCAACGTATGCCTAGCGTGCTGCGGCCAGTCACATGACGTGTCTCCGCTGACCCATAAATACGTTCTCCAAGTCCACGTCATCACATTCGTTAGCCATTCATTAGACAAACTCTATGTATACGTTGGGCATTTGCTATTATGACAAAGATCCTTGGGTTAGACGTATATATGTCCGAACAGCTGACAAAGAAGCAACCTACACCCAACGTGCAAAACGTTCACACAGCGAATGCTCAACGTATACATAGCGTATTGATCACTACATTGTCACCATCTCAAATTTGTTAACATGCTCAATTTTTTTCCTAGACCTGCCTCAGGCGCACCTCTGCGAACCCCAATGAACCGCTAACGAATACAGCTTATGCCAAATGTGTCACGAACGAATGACAACTTACACGAACGTACACCCACATTTCAAAAAAACTTCGGGCACACGTTAGCTCTATTCGCAACAGTGTGACAGGGCCTTTACATAAGTATATTATAAGTTTGCTTTTAAAAATAAGTGAGTACAAGAAGTAATTAATGTTCCCCATTTGTTGAAAAAAAAGTTAAAAGCTAGTGTGCATTTCCCAATCCAGTGTTTAAGATTTAAGAATGAAAATAATGCAGTACGGAAAAACATCTACTTACCAGACCAGGAAAATTGGACCATGCATGGAGACATTGACTTAGATTTGTCCTTAAAAAGCCTGTCTATCGATATGGCATACTTTGTTTTCTTATAGGAGTGATAATCCAGGCTTGCACTAAAAATATCTGATAATTAAATTTGTCAAATTCACCAATATATTTATAACTTTTTGTATTGCTTTTTTTTTTCTTTCTTTTTTACCTGACCTTCAGCAATGACAGGCATATTTAGGACATATCTTAGTAAGTCATCAATGGTCAGTGTATGAATGTCATCAATGTTCCAAGTGATGAATATCTAATTGTGTAAGTGAGGTGACCTAAGGGGCATGTTGGACCAGCTTTAGCAGGTTTTGATGGTTATCATGGTGGCCGCAGTTTGGCGTACAGAATGCTGTTGTGTGCGACCTTGTCTTGCAAAACCCATCCACATTAAGCCACATTCTATCCTCCAAAGAGATTCATTTGGAAACTGCATAAGCCTCCGTGGTAGTGGACCGGCCAAAGTGGAATATTACACTTTGGACAGCATTTTTTGGTAATAGGCAGGCATCCACGCTAGATCAATTCTTTAAACCATAACAAACAAGATGCGGGTGGATGCCATCGTTAATGTTGACCCTAAATATACCTAAGTTGCACAAATAGTTAAATCCCTGCCATGTAATATATTTATTCCCATACTGGGTATATTCTTAATTGTTTTACTTTTTGAACAAACAAATATTTTAGTGACTCTCCTAACACCCTTACTTTAATAACATTTTCTGAAGCAATAAGTAACTGAATAATTATGAGGACATAGTAACGATCCAAAATGGCTACCATTATAACCCAACAATTCCGCGCATTTACCTTGTCTCCAGATATCATCAAGTAGTCTTGGTAAACCTCAGTATTGATGAGCATCAAATTCATCAGGTTGCTTACTAGCACAGTTGCCCTAGTTTTATAAATTTGTAAAGCGCCTTTAACGTCTTTTATTGGGGTGAGATATTGGTGTCGCCCTATTGTTAAACGACCCTCGGAACAAGGAATTTTATTGTCGCAAACAATCTAGATCGGTTCTTCGTGGTCCAAAACATACCTATACCTAAATTTGGAGAGGCAGGATAAGGGTAATTGGACGTTTCTCCCAAAGGTATAACTTTGTTATAATAAATATTATTGCTAAATGCTATATTATAACAGGGCCAAGGGAAAGTCGCCTTATAATAATATAGCATTAGAAATACAAAAATGTGTGGGGTAGGATAAGGTAAAATTGGGGTCATTAAAGTTGGCAAAAAATGTGTGCACAAGTCTATGGGAATGTCTCCCTAATATCCAATTATCGTTATTTCTATGATTATTATTATTAAATATATTATTGTTATTAAATATTGTGTTATACAGTTGGATTTTATAACTCATGATAGCTGATGCAATGACTCCAAATTTGAAAATGACTATTAAATGATCTTTTACTTAAAAAAAATGGTTAAAGTGGTCAGATATTGCCTGAGATTGCACCACAGAGCTTCTAGAATTCAACATTTTCTGGACCTCTTAAGCAGGCCCCCAGACCCATCGCGGTTACGCTGTTTCGCACTCACATTACTTTTAATCACATTATTGCTGACCATGCGTTTCGGTTTTTGGCGTATCGGTTTCGATGACGCACTGGTATGGAATACAAACGCAGATATGCATAACTTCCACTGTTTGAGTTCGACAGTCAGGGTCTTGAGGAAAAAGTTATTGTATATACGCGTACCCCCGCCCTGCAAACAGGACGCTGGGATACTCTGATGAATACAAGCTCTGATTGGTTGGATTTTGCGTGACCAGTGACCTGCGCGTCATCAAGTTCGTGACTCTGCAAGGTTTGAAACGGCCGTTAAGACTGATTCATTACTCTTTTATTCCAGTTTAGAGATGTTTTTTCTCGTTGAAAAGCGTAATAATGTAAGGGAATTCCCGTCACTCGCTCAGGCTCCGTTTCGAATCACGAACGGTCGGATTGCATTATGCGACGCTCAAAATTTTGTCCACATGGTCCGCAATGAAACAGAAATCACATCCGGTATGGAATGTGCGCAATTCTATGGTGAGTTTTCGGATAGCATTTGCGCACATTGTCTAACTGCGGTCTTGAACAGCTGAAGCCAGATGCTTTATACATAGGTCATAGGCCACTTCCTTCACAAGATTCTGTGAAGCTCATCAGAGTGACTAAATGACTACTTAAAATTAGCAGCCCCCCCCCCTCCGATAAAAGTGTGTGGTTTCATTCTTCAGCGATGTTATACATTCTCATGCAGTTGCTTTAAACGAACAGAAAACTGTTATAAATCACATGGATTGGCATTCCCCATTTTTTTTTGTGAGTGCAAAATTGGCTTTTATGTTAATGCAACAAAGCCTGACCATCATTTACGGTGAACCCTATTTCACTTTTGTTTTCAATGTTCTTACTGGATACTCTTAAGTGCTGCGCAGCATCCCTATATTTGATTTTTTACACTTTGTTTAAATTAAAAAACAAAACGTAACTAAACAATTTTGATGTTTCTGTTTTATACTTTGCACACGTAGGCTAGTGAAATCTCTGTTGAGCAGAGAGAAAGCTTGTGGCACTATATGGGAAGGAGGTACATCACCACAACCACACTGCACTTCTGCTCACCAACAGCCTACACATAATGCACGAGAGCCTCTTCCAGCTGCCGTTTGTGAGTACACTGCGTTCTTGGGTCACAAACATCCATGCTCTACTGGGTTTTTCACAACATGCTCTCGACTATCTGAAGAAGAAGTGTACATCTGGAGATGAGACCTTTCAGGTGAGGGATTATTTGTTTAGTTTTTGCTAGTAATTGATTCTATTGAACATTTGGGGAGATTTGGACTTGAAAAGTGTTGTAAGGGTACAATGTTTTATTGCAGATCAGTACAATGCCCAGGATTTTTAGTGAAAGGGACTGATGCAGTAGTATTTTAAACACAACAGGTTTGCACAAATTGCAAAGGGCAGGACATGTTGCTGAATATCAATGAAACAATAATGAAGCCATTTCAGTATTGAATCAATAATCCACATGATCCACTTTCACGATATCTTCTGGGTCTTTTTTTAGGTTGCTGCTACTGTAATCAACATGTAGAATATGATCGAGGTCTCAAGCGAGCATTCGGATATGTTGACTTGGGTATCTTGTCTGAAGAAGACAGTGAAGAGGTAGCTAGTTCAATAGTGCTAGTTTCCACAGGGATCAACTTCAGGCCTAACTTCAACCATCCTGCACATCCCGGCACATCAGTCTATGTGTTTCTTGATCCGCCTCATGATCAAGCTCATCAGGAACCTCGATACTGCACAAGTTTAAGGCAGTAAAGGAGTCATCCAGTGGGAAATGCTGGAGGATCTTAACAAGGTGTCTTGTCTGAAGAAGACAGTGAAGAGATAGCTAGTTCATCAGTGCTAGTTTCAACAGGGATCAACTTCAGGCCTAACTTCAACCATCCTGCACATCCAGGCACATCAGTCTATGCGTTCTTGATCCACCTCATGATCAAGCTCATCAGGAACCTCCTGCACAAGTTTAAGGCAGTGAAGTGGCCTGACCAAGAAGTCATGTAGTGGGAAATGCTTGAGCGTCTTAACAACCCTTCAAGCGATTCATCAACGTCAACTGGCTAACAAAGTCACCGAGAGGTGAGTTGATTATGCAACTATTTCTTATGCACACACACAGTTTTAGAAAGCTGTAAACCGGTAAGGAATTTGTTTCATGTAAGTATATGAGGCTGCTTTTAAAAATTTGCGAGTGCAAGTAGTTATTTGTTGTGAAAAAAATCCCATTCCAGTGGTTTAGATTTTATAATGAAATAAATGCAGTAGGAAAAAAAAAAACAACTACTCTACCAGTCCAAGAAAATTGGGCCATGCCCATTGACTAAATGTTGTCCTTAAAAAGCATGTCTATTGACATGGCATACTTTAAATGTTCTTAAAGGAGTGATAATCCAGGCTTGCAGTAAAACAAATCCTGAAAATTAAATTTGTCAAATTCACCATAGTAATTTTAAAATAATTACTTTTTTCTTTTTTCATTGATTTTTTTATTTACCTGACCCACTTAGCCAATGACAAGCAAAAATCGAAATAAATTATGGTGTGCAACCTTGTCTTGCAAAAATAAAACAATCCACAGAATCCAAATTCCATCCTTTAAAGAGATGTATTTGGAAACTGCATAAGCCTGAAGTCCGTGGGGAATAGGAAAGGACAGTCAAGGAGTTATTAGGTCCTTTTGTACACTTGCAGACTTGGTGGTTAATGCTGATGTTGATACCGATTTTACCGGGAATGGCATCAAATTCCTGTTTGCTTGACTGCTTTCTGATGCTGTCTGTTGTATGAATAAAAAGGTGGTGGTGGAAAATTTAGTATAACCTGCAAATGTTTACAGTTCTATAAGGTTTTGACCCCGACAAACCAGAATCTATTTTCCAAGGTTTATCAAAACCATGACTTATAAATCATGCTGGCACGTTCATTGATTTGTAAATCACAAATGTAGGCAATTCATCATAATCAATGTTTGTAAACCATGATGTTTTGGAAGATCATTATAATGGTTGACAAGCCATGGAAATGTGTATCAATTAATGATTTATAAACAATGACAATCCTGAATCTAACACAAATTATATGGTCAAGCAAAAAAAACGAGACATCAAAGAGAGGTAAAATTGACCATGGGACCAAGTTTCCAATTTTAGGAATTGGGACAAATGTTGCCTAATTGCCTCTGTGTAGTTTTTAGCAAGTAAACAAGGTTCTAAACACTTTCTTGTGATCACTTTGTAAACATTTTGAGTATGAGGTGATAACAAGAAAGTGTAAACACTTTGTGATTACTTGCTAAACAGATTTCTTACAGGACCGGCAAATATCCAAAAAAGGCTGCAAAACAACGAAATCTTCGCCTCCGCATTGACGCTATGCAACCCGGTGATACACAAAAGCGACTCAAACAAGAACGGAATACCATCCTCCACTCCATGCGCAAACGTGCCGAAGTCAATGGCTCTGCACGACTAGACGAACTTGCGGCAGAGGTTGAACGCCTCCATGATGGTGCACAGATGTTCCGTGCAGTACGACTACTCTACCGCCAGCCCTACATCCCTCCTGTGATTCACAACGAACATAGCCAAACCGTAAATGACGCAACAGAAACTGGTAAAATAATTACAGAGTACTTCAGCGACTAATTCTGCGGTGATGTCTCCACGGGCGTGTCTCCTTTTCAAGGAGAGCGCCGTCCAATGCAAACCCCCGTACAGCCTGCAGAGGTGAAGGAAAGCTATGAAGAAACTTAACAATGATCGTTCCTGTGGCTGGGACTCCATGCCTGGCGAGCTGCTCTAAATACGCTGCAGACACCTTGGCACAACCAACAGCTGACATCTTCAACCAAGCACTGGAGGCACATCAACCACTTAGCGCACTGGACGGCGCTACGAAAGACACTTTCTCTTTTGGTCCTCAAACGCATTTACGGGAGGGTGGACGCATTTCTTGCCCCTGGTCAAAGCGGATTTCGACGAGGTCGTGGAACAGTAGATGTCGTCTTTGGCTACCGATGGCTGTGCGCCAAGACCCAACGCTGCAAGAAAAGCGCAGAGATTCTTGGGATCGATGTGAGTCGTGCCTTCGATACCAATCAAGAAGACACCGGCTGATGGAAGTACTCGAGACGTTTCTTGATGAGTCGGAATTGCGCATTATTAGACTACTCCTATCAGAAACATCGTTGGAGCCACGACTGCGGAGAGGTACCTGCGCTCCTTTTGAAACCACCATCGGCACACCTCAGGGAGACAGTCTTTCTCCAGTGTTGTTTGTGATATACCTTGAAGCGGCTCTTCGTGACCTTCGTCAAAAGCTGCAAACACGAAGCAACAGGGACGATAGTCTTCCTCTGGATGTGGCATATGCAGATGATGTAGATTTCGTAAGCGACTCAAGAGAACTCATCGACAGGGTGGAACAAGTTGCACCAGGGAGTCTGCTCGAATTAGTTTCTTATAGTGAATCCGACCAAAACTGAGCACACATCGGTGAAGCGTCTAGATTGCCGCAGAGAAGAGGAATGGCGCATGACGAAGAAGCTTGGCTCTCTGTTGGGAGACGGCGAGGACGTCGCCCGTCGTAAGCAGTTAGCTACTGTAGCTTTCCACCAGATGAAGACACTTTGGTTGCGGCGTCACCACGTGAGTGAGAGTCTTCGTATCCGCCTCTACAACGCATTTGTGCTCCCCATATTACTGTACAACATGGGGACCTGGGGCCTCACCCAAAAACAAGCCGACCAACTTGACTCATTCCACCGAAGCCAGTTACGACAGCTCATTGGTATTCGGTGGCCACATAGAATCTCCAACAAGGCACTCTACCTTCGCTGCAAAAGTGGACCAGTCCACATCAAGGTCCTCAAAGCACGCTGACGACTCTTCGGACATGTCTTGCGGCTCCCGCGAGATGTACCCGCTCAACTATTCGTAGATGAGTACTCCCGATCGGAATCTGGCGAGGACGCCCTCGTATCACTCTACCAGTGGTGCTCGACCGAGACCTCAAGACAGTAGGCAAGCGTCTACACAGCACAGCTTGGTTGGACTACCTAAGACTTCTGTCCAAGGAGGAATGGACGGAGCTGACTGGAAGAATAGTCGAAACGGCAGAAGCGGAACTGACAATGTCAGCTACGCGATAACTGCTACACACACACACACAGGGCTGCACACCCAGACTTGTTTCACATACCTAGTGTGGACTTTCCTTTCTTTTCGTGTAGTTAAGGAACACCAGTGGAAAAACTCATTTTTCTCAAACTGTGAAAACTCTTACAACCCAATTTTTTTTCAATGATTCCCTTTAGTGTTTCTCTTCATTCTGCTACAGATAAACCTAACCCAAAAACACTGTGTGGACGTGGGCAAGTCCACACTTCGTCGCTGCTACCTACATTATGTGGACGTCTTTTGTTCGGAAGTCCACACTGCGTATGTAAGACAAGCTCACAAATATCCACACAAAAGGCTACACACAAATGTTTCCAATGGTCTTGAACAAATGGTGGAGGAGCTTACACGCTATGCAACCAGTACTGATGGGTCTGCTGATAAGATCCTTTTCAGACGTTGATGTTGTTCTTGGCTTCTTTTGTGATTCCGGTCCAACATAAAAAGACAGCGAACCAGCCCAAGTAACTACCGGCCTGTTATCCATCATCTCCAAAGTATCGGAATCCATCATTCAATGTAATTTCTCTCTTTCAAACTCATAGCCTGTTTGCGATACCAATCAAGAAGACACCGGCTGATGGAAGTACTCGAGACGATTCTTGATGAGTCGGAATTGCGCATTATTAGACTACTCCTATCAGAAACATCGTTGGAGCCACGACTGCGGAGAGGTACCTGCGCTCCTTATGAAACCACCATCGGCACATCTCAGGGAGACAGTCTTTCTCCAGTGTTGTTTGTGATATACCTTGAAGCGGCTCTTCGTGACCTTCGTCAAAAGCTGCAAACACAAAGCAAAAGTCCACCGTCTCCTGCCGCCTTACACAGACATATCATCCAGTACGTAACCAACTGCAGAGAAGCCAAACAACATCCGCTTAACTTTGCATCATGGCAATTTGCGAAAACCTATACGAAGAACTGCACTCGTTGGCAGAGAGCTTTGCCAAATACAGCAGTGACATAACAGCACTCAGTGAAACTTGTTTTGCTAAGGAGGGTCATCTCAAGAAAATTGGCGTTGGTTACCCCTTTTTCTGGAGTGGTTGTCGAAGCGATAAACATAATGCACAGCTGGTGTTGGTTTTGACGAGAAAAATCCATCGCTGATAAATCTCGAAAGTCTGCCAGTGGGTGTCAACACAGCGCAACATCATGCTATCATGTAAATGCCACCTACCGTGGCGAACCAGGATGATCTCTTCTGGAAATTATCTTCCAGTTTCGTATAATAGACAAACTCTTCATTCTCGGCGACTTCCATGCTCGTAATATGGAACCATGGTATCGGTACGCACAATTTAACTGGTCTCTTTTTCCACACATTTGATGATTGGTGAGCAATTGAGCTCTGATGAACTTACACATCACAGATAACCATAAAACCTTAACCGCAGATAGGAACCTAAACACGGTTCAGCCAAAGCTGAACGCATCGCTAAGCACTATCATTGCATAGGGCGAAGTCTCCAGCTGTGCAAATGTTTCATAGTTTGTGGTTAAGACCACATTCATATATGTCACATCTTCGCTGTCCCGATATTCCAACCTGCGAAGGGTCACCTTAGAGCGTCCTGTACCAGTCCTGTGTCTGTTGATACATTTCCATTCAGTCCAGCTTCAAGTCAGCTCTAGGCGGACGTTCCCCTTTCCCTCTGTTGTGGTGGTTGTTGGGAGCTTGGCAAGCCTTTCCTCCCATAAGGTGATTCTGGCGCAAATAGTATTCGCTTCTGCAAGAGGTGTTACACTATGAACAAAAGCTAGCTTTTAACTTTGAATCTCTGCAGGCACATGACCGAAGAGAGGATGCAGTTCGTCTGTAGTCTTTCTTCCACAACGGTGAAGTTGACATGTTGAGATCCGAAGCCGAAGTCATCTACACATATAAATCTGCTGGTTCCCTCATTCGTGGTTGGTAATTTGTGTAGATGTTGAAGAGGAGAGGCACACACACTCTCCTGTTGGAAAACCATTCTTGAGTCTTCGCCATCTGCTTTTTTACCGCCCAGGTCAGCAAAAATGAGCATGCTTTCGATCAGTTCTGACAGTCGGATATCCTTGGTAATATCCAAGATCTTACTGAAGAGGCGGGCATCTGTGATTGACTGAATCCTAAGCATCTGATAGATAAACAAACACAACAACGGTTATCCCTTCCTCAAAACCATCTTCGATGCCAGGACGGAAACCTGCTTGTTCTTGGATGAGGCTATCATCAACAACATGGGTAAAGAAGCTGGTTCCAACTCAAATTCCTGTAGGAGATGCGTTTGCAACGTCTTACTGAGTAACTAAAAAGTTCTTCCCCAAAAGTTCACGAATGCCAAAAAAGGAAACCGCTTGGTTGTGTGACAACCAACAGAGGAATCTCCACGGTGGTCATTGCTGGTAGGGTCCAGGGCTTTTTTATTTGCTTCACGACACGCATTGCAACATTTTGTTGATAACTATTAAGAAAAGGAAGAGAAATCCAGCATAAATTTGCCTTAAAATGCATAATTCTGAACTGTGTTTCGCCGATTTGGCAGAGGCAATCCAACTCTGTCAGTAGGAAAGGCCTCTTGTCCAAAATTGGCTGTACTTAAAAAAATATATATCGAGATGGTTGGAGCAGTTTCATTGCCCTTCAGTGTTTTGGCTAGCATGCTTTTTGTTATGCTTTCCGTGTCATCATCATCAGATGAGATTCAGGACTGATTGGAAAACTCTTCACTTTCGTAAGACTTTTGAGCAAATAAGGCATTCATCGCCTACTCTCAAGAAGACTCACAATGGAGCTTGCTCATACTTAACACTTGCCAATCAGTCTGAAAAAAAAATTCCAGAAGTGATTTTTCAAGTTAAGCCATATTGCTCCAGCAAGGCATCACCATCACCATCACCTGTATGCGCAAAGGTTTAGAATTTCTGTAAATATTTCTGTATAATTTCTGTAAAAAGATTTCCTACTAGTAATTGCAGAAATGAATTTTGTACTTATGAATGCGTATCTAAAAGTTTCGTATTCGCAGTTGCGTCTATCTTGATAATTAACATATTCCTATGTAAGGTGTTACACTATGATGGTTTACAGTCGTCTTCGCCATCAAGATGCATTGCAAAAATTAAAACTCTTGTGTAGTCCCTAAAGATCAAGAGTGGTTGCAGTGTGGGGTATGTCTAAACCAATGGCCAAATTTTGTCCCCAAATTTGCACACTTGCTTGCTTGAGTGTTCCTCATTTCAGTGCTGCTAGACTCCCAAATTGACTGCCGGCAATGATTTATGCCTCAAACCAAATCCTTTATTTAATATTACTTGGAGTGTATTTTGGAAGTACTCTATGATGTACACAGTTGTTTGACCAGTAATATGAATATTACTTTGAAGGATTTCCTATATTTCATATACTGTTGATATTCTCTTCCGAATATTGCACGTCTTAATGTAGTTGACCGTGCAAGGGAGCCATAAATTGTTTTCTTTATAAACTACATGTTTATTCCATGTATGCCTATGTAAAAGTAAGGTAACATTTGCATTGTATCTGGGTGATTGTAAAGCATTTACACTTTCGATGACCATTGTACTTCTGTTTTGACAATTAGCGCATGCGACCTCAAGACCCCTCCCTCTGCACGTAGACTACTATTAACGTGTATTAGGGTCAGCACCGGATCAATTTTTGTGTTGTGCTATCTGTTTGTTCTTGCAATAGACAGTGTTAACCAGAGAGACTAATCTGATGAAGTTTGAAACAGAAATTTATGTTTTCGTAAAGCGGCAACCAGTACCGGTAGTATAGAATAACTTGTATTATTAAAGTTTATCGTTTATTCTTTCTGTGCTTGGATGCAAGTTTTGTACTAAGAAAGTCCCCCTTCTAATACATGTACTTTCAAGCCATAGCCTTTTTTGGCCGAAAACAGTGATAATGTGTACGAATTTATGCAATTTGTGCCAAATGGTACCCAAAACAGTTGCATTTTTGTATACGTGCAAAGTGGTGGTTCGTCCTCACCTTGCACGTTATACAAAAGTGAAACTTTTCTCCTTACCGTTTGTAATAAATTGCAGAATTTGGCTCACATTATCACTGTCTCGGGCCATACAAAGAGTATGGCTGGATTGCTAGGAAATGTCTGTACTGATCAGTTGTAATTTGAGCGAGATGTGCCCAGTAGTTTTTAAGTTAGTATTAAGGGGGAAAAGTGTAGTTTTGCATCTAGAGGATGGTTTCAGGTGAAAACGGTTTTGCTTATATCCATTGGTATATGTTTGTTGTATGTGCGCAAAACTTTAGCGCGCTAATGGGAGATTGCTGTTACCTATCTTGTTTTTACGGACAAGTTGTGATTGCTGCAGATTGTGTTATGTAATTTTCATTGGCCAGTGTGAACCATTAAGAATGTAATTTTGCATTTCTTTATTTGTGTGAATCTAAAAAATACTGAAAACTGTACAAAGTTGTTTTGGTTAGTGTTATCGCCAATGAATACATGTAGTTAAATAAATTCTATTACAGAGTACCGAAGTATGACGCCATTTAGAACCAGAAAGTGTAGTACAAACGAATGGTGTTGGACCATGTGCTGTATCAATTACGCGCTGAATCAATGTATTTTACAGACACATTGTGCGGTAATCTTGTATAATTTTGAATTTGACCATGTTATTGTTGTTTTCACGTACTTTCGACGTTATTACTTGAAAGTTCTTTATTTTGTATCAGCTAATGTTTATTAAATATGTTTTACTCGACGTTGGGCGATTGTCCCGGGATCCTTGGCTGAGCCGACTTAAAACGTTTTGTAATGGAACAATATTTAATTTGCTTTCTTAAATAAATATACATGAAAACTCCACGAAATATCAATGCAGTTTATTTGATTTCATCTTCTTTACAGAGATTCATGCCTTTAACATGGGCTTGTCTTTTTTGGGGGTTGTGAGGTGGGGTGGTGTACACATATTTGAGTGCCAACACTTTTTTGTCCGGAAACTGGGCAACCCTAACAAATTTTTTCATTTTTTTGTCCGGAAACTGGGCAACCCTAACAAATTTTTTCATTTTGTTGTCCGGAAACTGGGCAACCCCAACAAATATTTTCATTTTGTTGTCGGGAAACTGGGCAACCCCAACAAATATTTTCATTTTGTTGTCCGGAAACTGGGCAACCCCAACAAATATTTTCATTTTGTTGTCCGGAAACTGGGCAACCCCAACAAATATTTTCATTTTGTTGTCGGGAAACAGGGCAACCCCAACAAATATTTTCATTTTGTTGTCCGGAAACTGGGCAACCCCAACAAATATTTTCATTTTGTTGTCGGGAAACTGGGCAACCCCAACAAATATTTTCATTTTGTTGTCGGGAAACTGGGCAACCCCAACAAATATTTTCGTTTTGGTGTCCGGAAACTGGGCAACCCCAACAAATATTTTCATTTTGGTGTCCGGAAACTGGGCAACCCCAACAAATATTTTCATTTTGTTGTCGGGAAACTGGGCAACCCCAACAAATATTTTCATTTTGTTGTCGGGAAACTGGGCAACCCCAACAAATATTTTCATTTTGTTGTCGGGAAACTGGGCAACCCCAACAAATATTTTCGTTTTGGTGTCCGGAAACTGGGCAACCCCAACAAATATTTTCATTTTGTTGTCCGGAAACTGGGCAACTCCCACAAATTTGTTCACTTTTTTTGTCCGGAAACTGGGCAACCACGCCAACTGGCGTAGGGTGCAGAAACCACTAGAGGTACGAAACCATGGAGGGCCATCTATATAAGCGCGGTGAGGGTCGACACAGTGAACGTAAACTGAGCGGTGCAAGTCGTCAAACGACGCGGGCAGAGTCTTTTAAATGGCATGGTGAGAGTCGTTAAGCGACGCGGTGAGTGTCTTAAACGTCGCGGTGAGAGTCGTTAAGCGACACCGCGAGAGTCGCGGTGAGGTTCGTTTAAACAGCACAGTTAGCGTCGTAAAGTTTCGCGGTGTGTTCGTTAAATGTCGCGATGAGAGTCGTTAAAACGGTACAGTGAGCGGCGTGAAGCTGCGCGGTGAGAGTCGTTACATTGGCGCGGTGAGAGTCGTTTAACTGCGTGGTGAGAGTCGTAAAAGCGTCGCGGTGAGAGTCGTTTAAACGGCACAGTTTGTGTCTTTAAGGAGCGCGGTGTGGGTCGTTTAGACAGCACAGTGCGCGTCGTAAAATTGCGCGTTGAGTGTGTTCGTTAAACGTCGCGACGCGAGTCGTTAAAATTGGCACAGTGAGCGGCGTGAAGCAGCGCGGTGTGAGTCGTTACAACGGCGCTGTGAGAGTCGTTTAAACTGCGTGGTGAGAGTTGTTAAGCGACGCCGCGAGAGTCCCTTAAACGGCACAGGGTGTGTCTTTAAAGAGCGCGGTGTAGGTCGTTTAAACAGCCGGTAAGCGACACCGCGAGAGTCGCGGTGAGGTTCGTTTAAACAGCACAGTGAGCGTCGTAAAGTTTCGCGGTGTGTTCGTTAAATGTCGCGATGAGAGTCGTTAAAACGGTACAGTGAGCGGCGTGAAGCTGCGCGATGAGAGTCGTTACATTGGCGCGGTGAGAGTCGTTTAACTGCGTGGTGAGAGTCGTAAAAGCGTCGCGGTGAGAGTCGTTTAAACGGCACAGTTTGTGTCTTTAAGGAACGCGGTGTGGGTCGTTTAAACAGCACAGTGCGCGTCGTAAAATTGCGCGTTGAGTGTGTTCGTTAAACGTCGCGACGCGAGTCGTTAAAATTGGCACAGTGAGCGGCGTGAAGCAGCGCGGTGTGAGTCGTTACAACGGCACGGTGAGAGTCGTTTAAACTGCGTGGTGAGAGTTGTTAAGCGACGCCGCGAGAGTCCCTTAAACGGCACAGGATGTGTCTTTAAAGAGCGCGGTGTAGGTCGTTTAAACAGCACAGTTAGCGTCGTAAAGTTGCGCGGTGAGTTAAAACGTCGCGATGAGAGTCGCGATGAGAGTCGCGATGAGAGTTGCTAAAACGGCACAGTGAGCGGCGAAGCAGCGCTGTGAGAGTCGTTACAACGGCGCGGTGAGAGTCGTTTAACTGCGTGGTGAGAGTCGTTAAAGCGGTGCAATGAGAGTCGTTTTAACGGCGCAGTGTATCGTTGAAACAGCACAGTGAGCGTCGTAAAGTTGCGCAGTGAGTGTGTTCGTTAAACGACGCGATGAGAGTCGTTAAAACGACACAGTGAGCGGCGTTGAAGCAGCGCGGTGACCGTCGTTACAACGGCGCGGTGAGAGTCGTTAGGCGACGCGGTGAGAGTCGTTAAAGCGGTGCAATGAGAGTCGTTTTAACGGCGCAGTGTGTCGTTGAAACAGCACAGTTGCGCAGTGAGTGTGTTCGTTAAACGACGCGATGAGAGTCGTTAAAACGACACAGTGAGCGGCGTTGAAGCAGCGCGATGACCGTCGTTACAACGGCGCGGTGAGAGTCGTTAGGCGACGCGGTGAGAGTCGTTAGGTGACGCGGTGAGAGTCGTTAAAACGGCGTGGTGAGAGTCGTTTAAACGGCGTGCTGAGAGAGGTAGTCGTTAAGCGTCGTAAAGTTGAGCTATGAGTGTCCGTTAAACGTCCATGTGAGAGGCGTTAAAACGGCACAGTGGGCGACGTGGAGCAGCGCGGTGAGAGTCGTTACAACTGCGTGGTGCGATTCGTTTAAACGGCGCGATGAGAGTCCTTTAAACGGCACAGTGTGTCTTTATGCAGTGCGATGAGGGTCGTTTAAACAGCACAGTGAGGGTCGTAAAGTTGCGCGGTAAGTGTGTCCGTTAGACGTCACGATGAGAGTCGTTAAAACGGCACAGTGAGCGACGTGAAGTAGCGCGGTGAGAGTCGTTACAACTGCGTGGTGCGATTCGTTTAAACGGCGCGATGAGAGTCCTTTAAACGGCACAGTGTGTCTTTATGCAGTGCGATGAGGGTCGTTTAAACAGCACAGTGAGGGTCGTAAAGTTGCGCGGTGAGTGTGTCCGTTAGACGTCACGATGAGAGTCGTTAAAACGGCACAGTGAGCGACGTGAAGTAGCGCAGTGAGAGTCGTTACAACTGCATGGTGCGATTCGTTTAAACGGCGCGATGAGAGTCCTTTAAACGGCACAGTGTGTCTTTATGCAGTGCGATGAGGGTCGTTTAAACAGCACAGTGAGGGTCGTAAAGTTGCGCGGTGAGTGTGTCCGTTAGACGTCACGATGAGAGTCGTTAAAACGGCACAGTGAGCGACGTGAAGTAGCGCAGTGAGAGTTGTTTAACTGGCGCGGTGAGAGTCGTTTAATCCGCGTGGTGAGAGTCGTGAAGCGACGCCGCGAGAGTCCCTTAAACGGCACAGTGTGTGTCTTTAAGCAGCGCAGTATGGGTCGTTTAAACAGCACAGTGATCGTCGTAAAGTTGCGCGGTAAGTGTGTTCGTTAAACGTTGCGATGAGAGTCGTTAAAACGGCACAGTGTGGTGAGAATCGTTTAAACGGCGCGGTGGTAGTCGTTTATACTGCGTGGTGAGTCTTTAAGCGACGCCGCGAGAGTCCTTTAAACGGCAAAGTGTGTGTCTGCATGCAGCGCGGTGAGGGTCGTTTAAAAAGCACAGTGAGCGTCGTAAAGTTAGGCTGTGAGTGTCCGTTAAACGTCAATGTGAGAGGCGTTAAAACGGCACAGTGAGCGACGTTAACGCCACCATGAGAGTCGTTAAAACGGCACAGTGAGCGACTTGGAGCAGCGCGGTGAGAGTTGTTAAAACGGCGCGATGAAAGTCGTTAAAACCGCGTGGTTAGTGTCGTTAAGCGACGCCGCGAGAGACGTTTAAACAGCGCAGTGAGTGTCGTAGAATGCGCGGTGTGTCCGTTAAATGTCGCGATGAGAGTCGTTAAAATGGCACAATGAGCGACGTGAAGCAGCGCAGTGAGAGTGTCCATTAAAACTGCGCAGTGAGAGTCGTTTGAACTGCGTGGTGAGAGTCGTTAAGAGACGACGCGAGAGTCGTTTAAACGGCACAGTGAGGGTCTTTAAGCAGCGCGGTGAGTGTGTCCGTTAACGTCACCCTGAGAGTCGTTAACATTGCACAATGAGCGACGTGGAGCAGCGCGGAGAGAGTTGTTTAAACCGCGTGGTGTATCGTTAAGCGACGCCGCGAGAGTCGTTTAAACAGCGCAGTAAGTGTCGTAAAGTTGCGCGGTGAGTGTGTCCAGTCAACGTCGCGATGAGAGTCGTTAAAACGGCTAAGTGAGCGACGTGAAGCAGCGCGGTGAGAGTGTCCATTAAAACTGCGCAGTGAGAATCGTTTGAACTGCGTGGTGAGAGTCGTTAAGCAGCGCGGTGAGCATCGTTTAAACAGCAGAGTGAGCGTCGTTTAAACTGCGTGGTGATAGTTTGTTAAGCCGCGAGAGTCGTTAAAACGGACACAGTAAAGCGTCGTTGAAGCGGCGCGGTGAGTGTCGTTAAACGTCGCGGTGAGAGTCGTTAAACGGCACATTGAGCGGTGAAGCAGCAACCACCACCACGCCAACTGGCGTAGGGTGCAGAAACCACTAAAGGCACGAAACCATGGAGGGTCATCTATAGAAGCGCATTGAGTCGTTTAAACGGCGTCCTGAGAGAGGTAGTCGTTAAGCGACGCGGTGAGTGTCTTAAACGTCGCAGTGAGAGTCGTTTAAACGGCGCGCTGAGGTTCGTTTTAACGCACGGTAAGGTTAGTTTAAGCGGCACGCTGAAAGTTTTTAAGCGGCGTGGTGAGTCGTTTAGCGACGCGAAGTGTGTCTCTTGCGGGATTGTGTTGAGTACATGTAATGGAGAGATGCCATAGCGAGGTGAGGGTGGGTGAGCTGTCTATGAACAGAGTAAGCCCAGAAAATAATTTATCAGACAACTACTTTGATTGTCAGGATTGTCAGGTAACAATCAGGCCGATTAAGCCACACTGCGTGAAATACATGCACAGATCCAAAAAAAAAAAAAAAAAAAAAAAAAAAAAAATTGGCATCACTTGAGAAAAAAAAAAGTGTTGTAGTTGCCCAGTTTCCGGACAAGATCAACGGACCGGGGTTGCCCAGTTTCCGGACAAGATCAACGGAAAATTTCGGGGAGCCGAGCCATTTATATTTGATCACAATAGTTTAATTTTTAAATTTATCGTAAATTATGTGCAATTGACACGGAACAAAGAACACGATTTGAAACATGAAGGTTTTTTTTTTTTTTTTTTTAATTTAGCAACTTGCAGCTACTTTTTCTTCATGCATCAGTTCACTGCATTGCCAAAAATAAGAAAATTAATATGGGACAGATGTTTCCAATTTTGTTTTAAAAAAAATTAGGAAAACGTCATTAACTCTCCATAGACTTTGTACACGCCGCTGAAGTGCGTTATTTTTACTGGGGCTTATTATGATACTGTGCTAGTTTTATGTTCAATACTCTCCACTTTGTCTTCAGTGTTCATTTTTTTCCTCTTGGTTATAATTTTTGCATGTCAAAAAAGGCAGCAAATAACACTGACGCTTAAAGGGAAGGGTGCTGGACAAACACACCATAACAAACAAATTTTTCAAGGTATTTCTAATAACTGTCAATTTTTAAGAAATCCACTGATTGCGTTCGATTGCCTTTACAAGCCTTACTTGCGCCTGGGTCCTCACCTAATGACAGACATTATGCGCAGTGGAGCTAAATAAACGAACAATGGCTGCATCCAAATCAATTAACTGTCCAGAGCACGTCCACGCCAAGTGAAAATACGCGGGGACGCGCTGACAATGATTTGTAGCTGAAGCTACAAATGTGCATAGAGCTACATAGGGTTCGTCTCGGACACGGCCTGAGGCGCCCGCCGGACGTTATAGTAGGATAAGAAGGAATAATCATACTTATAACACCTCACCCAAAGATTCTGTGTCTTGATTGGCCGAGAGCGAGTCACATGGTACTTTCTATTTTGCTATCTTTCAGTGCACGGCCCAAATACTATACCCATAGCAACCATAGTACTATATGCACTGTAATGCAATAGGAGTACGTTCCGCGTTGCGCGTATTGTTTCCAAGCGCGAGCGCTACAGAGCTGGGTTCAAACGTTTCGTGAAGTTAGAAAAAACGCGTTACTTTTCCACTTATTTCGAATTCAAGAAGAGGTAATTTTTTTTATGGTATTCAGATAAATTAATCAGTTATTGCTTAAAATAAAGCAAAATCTGTGAGAGAGGTGTTATAAAACAAATTTTGACTGCTTTATTCGTGGTGTATTAAAACTATCCTCCCTCAGTGAGAGCATTTTATTTTCCAATCTAGTGAGAGCATTCTATTTTCCCTTGGCTTCGCCTCGGGAAAAATATTAATGCTTAATGGATCACCTCGAGAGGCTAGTTTAACTACACCACGAGATAAAGCAGTCAATATTTGTATAATATACAACTTTATTGTACATACATGTACATAATCTACAATGTTATTATGCACGTTAATGAAGTTATATCCCTACTATACAGGTATCACAAGTCCTAAGTTCCCCCCAACATTATTCTTAATTAATGAAATAGAAATGCACGATTTCAACAATATCCCAAATGCAAATGACAGAGGACACTCTTCTGCCCATCTTGTGAGAAAAGGATAGAAATCCAATCACGCATACCAACACGAAGCTCATTAGAATGAAAAAAGTGCCAATAAAAAAAGTTGCAGTAAAAAGCATTGCTCCAATGTACTGGTTTGATCATGCTTTTAAAGGTAGAATGTTAATCCCTTTTGTATCTAATCTAAAAGTAACAGGATTGCACAGCATTTTCTTTGTCATCTTTGCATTATTAAAAGGTCGGCAATTATCTGTTAGATTACCAAGATTGCGTCTTGTTTGAGTTAAACATCCTTTTAAACAAGGAAACTTTTGTAAGGTAAAGTTATTAATAAATGAAAGTCTACCCTGCCTCGCAGGATCACTCAAACCAGTACATAGGAGCAATGCTATTTACTGCAACTTTTTTTATTGGCACTTTTTTCATTCAAATGAGCTTCGTGTTGGTATGCGTGATTGGATTTCTATCATTTTCTCACAAGATGGGCAGAAGAGTGTCCTCTGTCATTTGCATTTAGGATATTGTTAAAATCGTGCATTTCTTTTTCATTAATTAAGAATAATGTTGGGAACTTAGGACTTGTGATACCTGTATATGCATATTTGTAAAGCCAACAAAATACAATAGTATTACGACTCGTAGCCCCCGCTCTGCAGACAGGATGCTGGGATACGCTGATGAATTCACGCTCTGATTGGATAGATTTTGCGTGGACTGTGACCTGCTAGTCAGTACTGCCACTAAAGGCTTAAAATTAAACGGCCGTTAAGACCGATTATTACTCTCATATTCTAATTCATGCTTTTTATTTAGTTGAAAAGTGTGATAATGTTGGAAAATCTGTAAAACTTATGGCGGTGTGCAATTCCTGTCACTTTGTTCAGGCCCCGTTTCGCATTAACAAAGAGTCCATTATTGCATGAGGCGACGCTCAAAATTTGTCCACATGGCCATGTGGACAAATTTTGAGCGTCTTTCATGCATGGTCCGCAATGAAAAAAAAACACATCCGATATGGAATGTGTGCATTTTCTATGCAAAGGTTTTCGGATAGCATTTGCGCGCACTGGCTTACTGCGGTCTTGAACAGCTGCAGTCAAAATGATGTAAACATAGGTCATGATAAATTACCCAGTTCCTTCACAAGATTCTGTGAAAGTTCATCAACATATCCCAGCACCCCATTTGCAGGGTTGGTACGAGCGAAAATACAATCAGACTTCTAAAATTATTAAACAAAATTAAAGAAAGGTTTAATTGTTAAACACCAGTACTTTGGTTGACCTATTTGAAAATAAATAATTTTTCTATTTTTTTCGGCCTATTTTCCTAAAATGTTTAACTTCTGAAAATCAATCATTCATTCTCGTCTGAATTTGAGAATCGCTCTGTAACACACGTTTCATTTTCGATACTAGAGCATTCGATTCCATTTCAGTTCAAGCAATAAGGTTTATTGGGCAGCATCTTGCGCTTATGTTTTCGCTTTTAAAGGGGGATTTCAAATATATACCATTCTATTTCAATTTCAGTTTAATGTCATCGGCAATTATTTTTTAAACCAATTAATCAAATTAGCTGTACCTGAAATCAATTTACAAAAATTTGCTTACGTAAATATGCACAGGTAACGTAATTTTTGTATCTCAAAACTGAATGCACATTCATGTACAATGAAAACAATTAAACCTTTCTTTGAATTGAAAAAAGGGATCAAAAACGCGCATTCTAGTTCAGACGAAAATGAATGACCGATTCTTTCACTGATTTCCATCAGTGAATGAATATTTCACGAAATGGGCCGGGATAACCTTTGAAATAACTCATCTGCTATGTATTTTTTTTTTTGTGAGTTATAACTGGGTGTTGTGAATGACTACTGATCAATATAGATTAAAACAGCTGGAAAAGGTTTTTAAAAAATGAAGAAATCTCCTTTTCTTTTGTACACACCGATTGAGGGATTAAAGCTAAAAACCAAAACAAAAAAACCGCTGAAATCAGCTTCAAAGCTGAGATTTCACATCCCTGATCAAAGTCTCTGAATTTTGCTTGAAGCTTTCTTGTCGTTGGTAGGCACTCTTACTCTTAGTGGAGGACCCTGGGGCTTTATGTGATGTAGGCTTGTTCTTTTCTGCTGAAGGTTGGTCTTTACCTCTCACTGTCAAAAAAGTACAACCAAAACAAAAAATAAACACCACTACAATTAAATCAACATGTCAAACTCATGGAGGATAGCATTAGTATGACCACCCTTTTCTATAAGATTTCGACTGTAAAAAAAATCCTGCTTCCCCGCTCAAAAAAAATACAAATAAATAAATGTGATCTGCTCAAGCAGACTAACGTTATTTTACAAATTGCCATAGAGCCTTATTGACATTTTCCCCCATTTGTACTAAATTGTTCACTTCATCGTCGTCGTAGATCAAGTCGTCCGAACTTGATGAATCTCGGGGTTTTCTGTCACCAAAAATGCCGTTGTCTCCTTCAATATGTGTTCTCTTTGTTCCGTTAGGTAGTTGATGCGGAGTTTTAAGCAGGCGCTTAAAACTCATTCACGCAATCGGAGCAGTGGCTACGCCACTTCCTTCACTCAAGAGCATTTTCCGTTGAGATTTCTTGCACACTCACCATGAAACAGGGCTTTCCTTCATTCATAGTTTTACTGCAGTACAGAAAATAAGAGTTTTTCTCCCTTCGATATGAAGTTTAGCAGGACGCTTTTGATGTCGTCAGGAAATTCTTGCGTTTGATGGCTACTTGGCAAACTTGTCAAGGGTCAAGCCCGTCAGTGAGAGAACTTGCTGTTGTAAAGTCCGACAACCCGATTTTTTGTACTTGTCATCAGTGAACAACAGCCGCTTTGGTGGGAACATGTGGGGAGTGCGGACTAAGTGTGCCATGTACTTAACTTGAAGTTCCTGGACAAACTCCGATATAGGCTGCATCTTGTAAATGTCATACATGGCTTCGTTGGAGTTGGATAAATGCATGCTCATTCGTGATCTTTTTCCTTTGAAAACCTCCTCGAACCATTTGCCATAAGAAACGACAGCAGGATGCGTTCATCCTTGTTGTTTGCTGCAAGTTAAGGGTCCAGTTTTGAGAAGCATAGCATAGCGTTAGTCGGGAACGTGGAATTTAGAGAGAGTAGGTGTGGTTGTTCAATGAGGTGATGGGACAGTAAATGAGCATCAGTCGTGGGGACCAAGTCTGTCTCAACCAAAATTAAGCCATTTTAGAGTTAATTTGAATTCTTCTGTTGGATTTTCCTGAACACAATGAAAATGGAGGATTTCCCTTCCGTTTGAACTAAAGGCGCGTCCTTCAACTGATTTCACATTTGACATTTCACATTTAATGAAAAACATTTATTTTTGTCTCTCCACCAACATTTTTTCTCAAAACATTATTTCAACAAAAAAGTTGAGCGTTCTTTCAGCAAAACGAAAAAAAATCACATGCGAATGGTGTGTGAATTGTTTTCGTTTTGCTGAAAGAACGCACACCTTTTAAGTGATCCGTGGACAGAAATTTTAAACGGTGGTTGTTTAAAACTACGTAACTTGAAAAGTACATTTGTGCCAATAAGATCAGTAATTACATAGTACGTCTAGTTGGTACCAAATAATCGAGCTGCTCGTGGACTTATTTCTTTTTTGTAAAAAAAGATAACAGGTCTAACTTTGAGTTGCTAGTTTGGATGAAATTAAAAGAGACCTTTGATTTCCTAAAAATTGATATGAATCATTCACATAGTCTGACCTCTCTTAATGGCTGGTTCTCGTCGGGATTTGTAGAGCATGCGTCTTTGCCTGATCCCGTAAGATGTTTCCTCCAATTGGAATCTTTATCATCTTCAACTGCTATGCTGACATGACGCAAATGACATTTACTCATTCCAAGGCTTAGGGGCTAATAAAAAGAAAAGGACATTAGACAACGTAAATATTAAGTCACAAAGTAGATATACTTACATCAATTTAAAAATAAAAACACGGTTGTTATCAGGCTTTGTTTGAAAATCATTGTATTATATGTGCGTATTTGCGTATTATTAATACGTCCATGCGTACCTAAATCTATGCGTACCTAATTTATTCGACCAGTTGATGGATGTTAAAGCTCAAAGAGCATGCCAAAGTTTGCCAAAGTAAAACATTACAGCCTTAATGAAATTTGGTTTAACCTTGAAGTACACAACTTCTGAGAAAAGAAAACCTGTTCTATTAACCACAAACATTCAAACCAAAAATTAAGGTAGGCCCCGGTCCATTTTCATTAAGATTTTAATTACAAACTGATTTCTTGTTAGACCAACCAATAATATTGATCTTTTTGCCCCACCACTAACATCGTTTATTTTTCCATTTCTTTTTCAGGGTATGCAAATACAGTTAAAAACCGTAAACAAAAAAAACATTACAAATGTATTAAACAATGGGAGCAGATAACAGATAAATCGTGAAAATGGTGATACAAGCACCTACATTCAGCCCCATTTTTCAAGACGGCCGCAAAAATGACCCGCTAAGAACGATTTTTTTTTTAAATACAAATGCTTCTATATGGTCGACTTGGATGATCCTGGTATCAGTATCTATGTTTCCGTCCACATTTATATGCTGATTGTGTTAATTCGATTGAAACAGTTTCAATCGAATTAACACAATATAAATGTGGACGGAAACAATTGTTCTGATTGGTAAAAAAAAATGTTATTCAAACAAACATGCAACAAAACCCATGTACAATGTAGACAGAATTACCAAACATAATGTCCTCGAACTTGCAAGACAGGCACAATGCAGTGGGTATTGATCACATGAGGTGACTAATTCGATTGCTAATATTATTTGCCTTCTATAAACATGGTACACATAGATGCAACTCATGAGACACGGACAGTTTAGACACTTAACGCCCGGTTTAGCAATGTCACACACAGTGTGGAAGCAATGTTTTCGTATAATATTCATGTCAGGGAAGGCTGTGGTCGTGGCTGTCACAAGCAGGTACGAAAGCACATATCGACTTCATCCTGTCCAGGAGGAAATGGCGTAACGGCATTATCAACTCAAACGCGCACAGTACCTTCCCTCCGGTGGGATCAGATCATAGAGTGGTGGTAGCAAAAGGTGCGTCTCAGCCTACAAGCACTGAGAAGGGCAGTCATGAGAAGGGTGAAGTGCGAATGGGGGAAAGCTCAAGGGAAACCAGCGTTCTGCAGGAGAGGTGCGCCATAGAGGCATCCCAATCGGTTCCAGGTACTGACAGAGGAGGGGAAATCTGCAACCGACCGATATGACAAAGCTTGTTAAAGATAACGAGGAGGCCGCGGAGGTCTGCATGGACACGGTCCCCAAGGTGAAGAGGAGGTTGAAGCCTCATCGGATCCTTGTGATGAAAGTGGCCTACAGATCTCTTGTAGCAGACTACAGCCTCACCAATCGAGTGGTGCGACCTAACGCAAACACCAGGGCCAGTATCACTCCAACAGATGGTGTCTTAAAGATCATTGACATTCTGACAGGAGTGCTTCAGGGTGACATCTTGGCCCCTTTGCTCTTTATCATTGTACTCGACTACGCCTACGCCCTGAAGAAGACCATCATCGGTATAGAAGAGCCTCGGTTTCACCATAGTGCCCGCAAGAGCCGGCGGGTGTCTCTTGTGATGATCACTGACATGGACTTTGCAGATGACATCACACTTGTCTCGAATACAGTGGTGCAGGCTCAAGTCCTTTTTGTGAAGAATACCAAGGTGCACGCCTAATAACATCCATGACACAGCTATCTGCACGAGGGATATGCTACAAGTACTTGGATCAGCTCCAGTGAGAAAGACTTCAAGACCCGAAGAAGACAGGCATGGTCAGTGCTCCACATAATGAAAAAGGTGTGGTCATCGGCACTCAGTAAATCAAATGAAAAAGCCACTGTTTGTGTCAACGGTAGAGGCAGTACTTCTGTACGGAGCTGAGATCTGGACCCACACTTCTAAGATGGAGAAGTGTCTGGATGGGTGTTACACCAGGATGCTGCGGTATGGCCCTCAACATCTTGTGGCAGGATCGCATGAGGAATATAGACCTCTACGCTGGCTTGACAAAGGTGATGAAAAAGATCCGGAAATGCCGTCTCGAACTTGCAGGACATTGCGTCCATCACTTGGAGCTGGCCACTAGCCCAATCATTCTCTCAGTCGGAGCCCACATGGGGGCACTGCAACACCTTGGAAAAGAAGTCTATCATTTGTGGACTGCGTAAGAGGTGCGCTCCTGCATGCTGGACTGGACATTGGGCGGGCTCGAGCTGCCGTATGGCCTCGACTTGATTGATTCATGTCAGCTACACAATAGCAGAGCCATAATTATGTTGGTATGCAGAAGAGTTCTGATTAATTTCTACTCTATCCAATTCATTACACAAGAATAAAATAACCTACCTATAGTCATGCAACGGATATAACGGGAAAAAACACAAGGAAATAATTAAATCGACCAAAACTGGGAAATATTTATTTAGAGGGTTGTAGAAGTTGTTGGGCGAAAGAGTTGTTACACCATCAGAAAAATACATCGTGAAACATATGACGAACATCAATATTACAAATACAAGTATCTCAGAAAATCTTTTGCTATTTGTAGTACTTAATTAGAGGGGCAATTGAACCTTAATACATTCTACTAAAATTTAGACTTCATTCACCACACAAGGTGTGAAAAAAGAAAATACACAGACAGCAAAAAAGGCGACACCTTCTCATAAGAGATACGCACATAATTTTATGAACGTTGTGTAAAATAAGGCAATATTTTTATGATACACTTGTTCCTATACCTAAAATTCCCTAAAGCTTGTTCCTTTACCTAAAGTTCCCTAAAGCTACCTAAAGTTTGCAGTACAAAAGCCCAAGTAAGAAGCTTTCTTTTAGTAAAGAATCATTCAAATCACTGGTACTTTTACCAGTTATGGAATTTTGAACATAAAAATAGGTTTAAAATGTTGTAGAAAAAAAAAAAAATCTATATTTATTTTTTATCTATAATAATAGAATGGAAGTTAATAAATAAATGCTACGGGTGTTTTCAAGGCTTTTCAACATGTAGAGGTTAGTGAACAAAACGGAAGTTTAGTCGTACGGTAATTACTGCTGTTACCAAGGCGGCGCGACAGAGAAGAGAAATAGCGGGTCTGGCTGCATAACATTTTCAGAATCGAAAGAAGGGTGAATTCAACACCATTGAGAGAACTTTCAAGTCATGAAAATAAGTTCTTTGAATATTTTTGCTTGTTGAAAAATCAATTTTGACCTTGTGAAAAAAGCGTTAAAAAAAGGTGACAACACAGCTCAGCAATTAAGGCTAGAAAGGGACCGGCTCCGTGCCCTAGGTGAGCAGGTCTATTATTATATAACCAACTTCATTCACACTCCACATACATTTCACAAACATTGTTTTTCTATCTAAATATTTAACAATATTAATTAAACTAAATATGGTCTATCAACTGAACAGTATGAAGTTACGAATCGGAAACAATCTTAAACTATTATATATATACATATATATGTAAATACGTAGTAAAAATATTGTATAGTGTTGGATTATTTTTGCAAGTTAATATTATTTATTTAGACAATTTACAATTTATCTATTCTTATTAAATATTAGCAAATTCCAATGTGACGTGTAACATTTATCACAGATATTTACTCAACAAATCACTGTAAATTACATGCAACTCTTCTCTTGTTTTTAAATGAAATATAATCAATTAAAATCCACAACAAAGGTTTTACATTACATTGACATGTATATATTAAAAACAATTATTTAAAAATTGATTTTGGAATATATGCAAAAAATATGTCAATCTCATTGATTTATATTAATAATTATTAAATCATAATAATATAATTGGTTAAGGAAACCAGACGTAGTTTGATGGGCCAAATAAGAAGGGAAACATGAACATTCATGTAAAAAAAAAATCTGATGTCTTTGTATCTATTGTTAAAACCTACTTGCTGTTCATTATGTAAACTTTATAAAAGTGGAACTTGCACAAATAAAGAATGTATGATCCATAACAATATAAGGGGCATCATACAACATTTGCAAACATTAAAAACTACCAAATTACCATGAAATAGTTACTGAATTGTTAGTGAATGACAGTGCTGAAAAGTGGATTTTTTTTTATCATTTCCAACGACGGTCAGACTACCATCATTGAAAAAAAAACGTGGCTTTTTCAAATATCGCTCCCATTTTACCATTTTCAGGTAGTCTGCATTTTGTTTGCAATTGATTACACACCTGGATCACATAACATTCTGTCCTGGAACCGGACTACAATCACTTTGGCTTTTGGTGATTTCTTATTTATTAAACTCTTAAATTTGAAGTTTTGCACGTTGGTTAAATTTAGACATTTTTGTTGAAACTTCCACATAAAGCTTTAACATATAGTACGGTCATACTAGTGAACCAGATAGGGGAACTATTAGAGGCGATTGTGCCTTTGATGATACCAGCATGGAATTTGACACACGGTTAGAGTATGTCACGAGAACATTATTTGGCTATACTACGGACATGGCAGATTTGTACTTTGGAAACATATAGTTCGAATAACAAGCATTGTTTTTTCGAAGGACAAATTTAGCGATTTCCATCGAGCCAAATATCTTTCTCATGAAATACTGTGTGTGTCAAATTCCATATTTCATCAAGGACACAATCCCATCATATATATTTTTCAAATACTTGTGACGCAAATTAACTCGAGCCAATTACATGGCCTGACTAGACTCGACTAACACTGAGAAGCTGATATGCGAAGGAAGTGGCTACAATTTGGTCGAGCAACAGGCTGGAGAATAGCCCGAGATTGAAAGTGTTGAATTGTTTTTGAATGGAGGAAAACCAGTGGGCCTTGAGAAAAACCCTTCTGGTACAAGAGGAGCAAACCAATGCACAACTCACAATTATGGTCCGAGCCGAGAATCGAACCCAGGACACAGTGGTGATAGCAGTATTGTAGTCAAGTACCAAAATCCCAGTACCAAGTTTTTCAAATTTATTTAGTGCCGAGTAAGAGGCCAAGTCTGAATACACCAAAAGCCACAGAGGTCAAATTTCAGATCCATCAAATTCTACCAGATCCACAATGCAGTGCGCCACCAAAAGTTTGCCACGGAGAGTTAATTTTTCCCAGTGCATTGTGGGAGATGGTCGACAAATTCGTAGTGCGGGTGACATTTGAAATCGTTAGTTTTTCCGGTCAGTGGTTTCGTAAGCGTATGATTTGAGGCTTTGTTTGCCCATTTCTTTTCTTTTTTTTCAATATGGTGTTTTTCGTAAGGCGGCAGAACTCTATGCCCCAATCTATGACATATTAGCTCAAGTTGTCTACCGACACTCATTCAAATGGGCCATGTTTTGTCGACCGTAAACTTGAAAAATGGACTCTCCGTGGCAAACTCTTGGTGGCGCACTGCATTGTGAATCGCCCGAATTAGTAATTACTTACTAATTTGATGGATCTGAAATTTGACCTCTGCCGTTTTCTTGAGTGGTAGTGCTCTGACTGACATGGTCATGGAGCTGAAAAAAAAAAACTAGGTCGGTCAGGTTGGTTGGATTTTTTACTTTCTAGATTGTTGATTATAGAACCGTCAACCTCTAAACTTGCACTTTGACTTTCTCGTCTTCTTTTCCTGGATTGAGTGGACTTGGGTTCTGATGATACTTGGGGTACTGAAGGCATGGCTGGGGATCCAGGGGCCTGTGACACCATGTCCACATCACCATCATCAGCAACCTGATCGGTCAAGCTGTCTAGCAGATTGTTGAGATCAACATCAAGATCATCCACTTATGGCATATTGCTTGAAGTCCTAAATTAAATTAAAGGAACCAAGAAAAAAAACTAATAAACCAATCATCATAAGCCACTCTATTATTTGAACAATTAAGGATAATTCATCAGCATCATCGATCACTACCCATACCAATGTTACATTAATGTAAAGTTGGGGAAATTGACCTGAAAGCCAATGGTGATGACACTAGTAGTTGTTTCACTACTGTGTTTTTATGCATATCAGCTGATTATACGTCGGTGAAGGGAAAACCTAATTTGATTTACATCACCCCGACGCAAAATTCCATCTTATAAGCTGATTGCTATCCACTGTAAATGTTGTTGTCCGAGGAATTCAGGTAACCATTGAAACTGTCAGTACATGTAGTTCCACCCACAGCCTCACTAAGCCCCAAGGCGGACGGGTAAGTGTTCTTATGAGAGTATACAGGGTAGCACAGAAAGAGAGATGGTTATATAGGGTAGCACAGAAAAAGAGGAAACCCACTTTTGACAGCATTTTTCACCTACTTGTTGAGTATATTTCAAAAATTCAATTTAATGTTATTAAAATATTGATCTGTACACACAAATGATAAATGATTGCTCATTGTCTTTGAGATATGGTAGTTTAAACATTTCATCCAGGGACCTGTTTGTCCACGGAGGACTTGATTCTCTAGAGCTCTAGAGCTTGATTTTAAGCCAAAAGCACAATTTACATACAACATGGACAACAGGGATTTTGGTGATTTGTATTCAAATAAGCATTATAACATTATTCTTGCGATTTGTTTTAAAGATATTTTTACCATGCATGATTGAAGAACTATACTTCCGGACATTATAAAACAAAAAAAGTTCAAATAAGTTAAATGGGTTAAAATTCTTGTCAAAAGTGGGTTTCCTTCTTATTGCACCATCCTGTATAATATTTCTAAAACTAAATGAATCATAATTTGCATTTCAACTTACTCTCGATGTTTGAGGTGTGGGTTAAGGAAGCCCAGAGTGTCAGCACATTTATTTTTCTTAACCCTCTTTGCTGCATCACCACTTTTACTGACTAATTTCTTCTTGTAGTTGTGGTAGGCATCTCTGATATTTCGCCAACTTTTCCGTGCAGATTCGCCTGTGAATGAAAAAGGAAAAAAAAATGTAGAAGTTAGTGAACAAAAGGATAATGAAGTTTTAGTCCAACAACCACACAGAAAAATCTGAAGGCTAAAGCTACTCAATGTTCTGTAGTCCGGTCAATTTAGAACAAAACAGGGCCTGACCTAGAACAAATTGCAATAGAACTGATTTTAATGCTATCATGCTACAGAAATATCACTATTTATTATACTGAAAATCTAATTTCATCAAAGGAGTGGAAAAGTGCTTTTATTCACTTTTTGCTGCTAATTTTTCATCATATGTGAACAGTCGTACGGAGGGACGTCATGTTTTCTTTTGCGTCCGTTACACGTCAGAAAATCCATTCACATCACGTATGAGACTTTGCGAGACACGACTGATCACAGCAGACGACTTTCATATGTCCACCAATTATAAAAATTTATGGTCATTTACACTGCCGCCACATAATATAGGATATTTTCTAGAAAACATCAACACATTTCAGATTTTTTTTTGCACGAATTATTTATTGGTTAAAATAAATCACTTTGTGCTCAATAAACCATTTGTTTCAGGGAAAATCTTTGCATAAACAGGTCTACTTGAAACAAGTCCGGGTAGGCCGGGGAGGGGGAGGGGTGGGGGGTGGTTGTGGACCATGCCATTGAGATAATTTTTTTTAAAAAGTAATAACAACGTAAGGTCGGTTCCTTCCAAAGAATCATTTCGTCGGGACTCAAGTATGCTTTTCTGGAGTAGTGTATTTCACTCTTGACAGTACAATCAATGTTTCATACCTCGATCAGGATCTTCACAATTTAGCTGTTTAAATTACAAAATGTACTTATAAAAAATGTGTGACGTTCATGCAAAGCTCATGTACAGAACGACATCTGTTTCTCATCAACCTCATAGTCATAGACATTTTTGTTTGAACTGTAATCAAATTGTTTTGAGATGTTTTGTTTCATATTTTCATGTACTAACAAATGCACTGTAAGCATCAAAACTCGAGCCCTTACTTCCTGAATGTTCTTAACAAATCCAACAAATCATTTTCAGGTGCTCAATCAATAATCTTTAAATAAAGATTTTTCGCTTCACTTTCAAAATGGTTCATGCATGCACTGACCAACTGTTTTTAGTCTATGTATGATCAAACATGATTTTCAGACATCCCTTTTTGCAAATAATCGTATCTTGTCTGTGGACTTACAAAAATTGCGTACTGTAGGTGGAAAATCATCCACTCTATCCGAAATACCCTGAATAAAATTATGACTTGAAACAGACATAATTACCCCCGTCAAATGTAGAATTTGGAACCACGTTATCTAAAAAAAAAATGCTTGAAAAACACCCTTCCACTCCATAGAAACAATCAGATTTTTTACAAGTTGTTTGTGTATTTATTTGAAGTTGTTTGACGCTTGAATGGTTTCTACTGCAATTTGTTCTAGGTCTTAACTTAAATTGACCTGACTATGGGCTCCGTGCACAAGTACCCCCTAAACGGTAAGAAAAAGAGAGTTGGGGGAGACCACCGGATTTACCAGTGCAGTACACGTACGCCGTCCCCACAGCGCCGTCCAACTGCCTCTCAAAAATGGTTTGAAAAAACGCCCTCTTGTTCGGGGGAATTTGTATAAATATTTATGTACATGTAAAAGGGGGAGTATACGACCACATAAGGAAAACTGGTACATATGTACTGCCTAGTCATACTAGTGAAAATGAGAGAGTGAGATCTTAAAATATAGTTCATGGCATTTGAAAATGGGGTGGGTAGGTAGGTAGGGATTTTTTTGGGTCCATATTTGTGTGTTTGTATGATGATATAAGGGCGGCGAGGGAAAAAGGCAGAAATTGATTGTTTTGGGTGTTTTTTTCTCCTCATTTTTCTAATCAAATAATTTTGGTAGGGCTGTGAGAATTGGGTTGGTAGTGAATTCGGAAGCAGAACTATTTTTTGGCCTGAACTTCAATTACTCATGACATGATCATGTACAGTTTACTACATTTGCAGCTTAGAAATAGTATTAAATCGTAGTCAGACCCAAGGTGTTTGCTTAGTAATAATCGGTTGGATTCTGCCTCCGGTTGACTATACCCCCACTTACTGGTAAACAGATAGTAAAGGGGAGAATTCATCCAGACATGGAAAACCAGCATAGCCTAGTGTAACTGAGAGAGTGTGTTATCCAGGTATGACCATGCACATATTTTGTTTGCAACATATATTATATAATCAACCCTAGTCTCAAGGTTTGTTCTTATAAATAGCAAGTGGTCCCCGCCGCGTCGAAACTACCACCTCTTACTACCAGGGGTGTGAGTGACCACTGATAAAAATAGCTGAAAACAGCTGAAAAAAGGTGTAAAACAGCTGAACTTTGGAAATCTCATATACTTTTGTACACAGCAAGTGAGGGAAAAAGCTGAAATAAAGCTGAAATCCAAAACAAAAAAAAGCTGAAATCAGCTTTAAAGCTGAGATTTCACACCCCTGACTACTTAACAAAAATGAAAAATATTTCAAATTCAAGGCTAGCTTGAGTAACTCCAGCTCCAATGCTCATCAGGAATTTGACACATAGAGCTGGAGCTAAAACTTTGTGTAGGTCTATACTACAGAGAGTCCCCCCAAAAAGATTAATCTTGTTAACATTTTTTGCAGAAATGATTTACAATGTACACTACAGATCTCTGTACAAGCTGTATTTTTCATCATACCTCTACATAACCAATTTAGCATGGCGTTGTAGCCTAACTAGTCATGTTAGTAGTACTAGGCCTAGCTAGTATAGTAATTAAGTATTATTTTTTGGCAACTTGACATGATGGCACCATGGTCATCACACACTGTGCAAACATGTATATGATGTAGGCTAGCTACGCGTATGCGGTACACCTCATAATTCCCTTGCTTGAATGAAGAATAAAATCAATAATACAAAACACCATAAAATGCTTACCAATTGCGATTTATTTTCTTGTTTCGTGTTCATTATCACGTTCGTTGTCGCTGCAGTGTGACCTGGCCTAAATGCAATATCCGATTTTCTGCTCGTAGAAATTTGGTTTGGTTGTAAACGCTCTTTCCAATTTTCTGCTAGTACAAAAACACAAATTTTTGGAGGGCGCCCTTCATGCGAACGAATATTAGACCAATTTCTTTACTTACAGTTGATTAAAAGCTTATCGCTAAGATGCTGGCTGATTGCTTAAAACAGTATCTTAATGATTCTTATTCACTCTGATTAATCATGTTTTCTCAAGGGAAGGCTGTTACAACTGATAATGTAGTAACCAATGGATAATGTATCACCGACCGATAATGTATCACAAATTGACTAATATTGTATCACTAACCGATAATGTAGCAAAAATTGACAGATAGTGAAGTAAAATTAGTATCCGCTAACGTATCACGTGTCGACGGATAATGTAATTACCAAACAAATGTATCCGATAATGTATCACCAAAAAACGGATACTGTATTAACCGATAACGTATCAAAATCAACCAATAATGTATCAGTCTGGGAAAAGGTATATAAAAATGTTTGTTTATGTCCTATTGTTTGCACGGGCTAAATCATTGTTGCACTCACAAAATGCAAACAAATATCAAAGGAAAAACAACAATACGTTGTTTACTGTCTTTTTAATCAGGGGCGGATCCAGGAAGATTTTTAGGGGGGTTTCATTTTATTTATCAGCAAATCAGTGCTGAAATGAAGACAGTTTTTTTCTCCGGACACTTGGCCTTTCCGTAAAATCCAAAAGTGGGGGGGGGGGGGGGGGGGGGGGGGGGGGGGGGGGAGGACCTGCTGGTACCATTCTTCCAAGGGGGTCGTTGCTCAAATCCGATGATCATGAACACTAGATAGCAAATAGTGTATAAGTACCCTCCTGCTCCCACTGGCTGCGCCTCCGTGTTAGAATGTTGCGGACAACGAGCATTGAGGTAATGGCCTGTTTTGGCAACCAGCCGAAACAGTCTTTGTTTTCGTTAAGATTTTTTTTTTTTCTTTTTTTTGGGGCTGTTTTGGCGAACGGCCGAAACAGCCTTTGTTTTCGTTCAGATTTTTTTTTTTTGAAAGTCATGTTTGCCCATAGCATTTGTACACGTAATGTGCCCCGAACATTGACGTCATCATGACGTCATCATGAGTCACGTGACATCACATTATATGCGATTTTTCTGTTGTGACCATTTTCTAGCAGAATTCGGCTAGATCTGACAGATTGAGCTATATCTCCAGAGCTACAAATCCGATTGTGTTGAAAGTTGGTATGTACCTAGACCGGGATGTCTTATACATATAGAAATTAACTTGACGTCATGATGACGTCATCACGTGACCCATGATATAAAATCAACCGTGAGAGACCTGAATTTGACGTTTGCGGGAATCGATAGAATAATCCAGGTTCTTCATTTTTTTTTAGATTATGGGCAAAATCACGTGACCCTTCCTTCCGGTTGAAACCGGAAGAGCCTTGTTATTTAAAATTGGTGAAAGATGTGAACTTGCTTTCAACAATGTACAGTATGCTATGGCTAAGTTGTTATTTACAAACAAAAATACATTTATAGATGAAAATTGATGTGACCTCATCATGACGTCATCTACACTACATGTACACATCCTTCCTGGATGGAACTTAATATTGAAACTTTACATGTCATATGTCACAAAAAGTTACCGAAACAGCCCTGTGTTTGTCCACAAACATAAATCTAGTTTTTTGGGGCTTTTTCGCAAGTTTGCGAAAAAGCCTTTCTATTTATGCTGGCTTTTCTTTCTTCTTTTTGTCGCCAAAACCCCATAGACTTTGTACACGTTTTTTCTGTACACCACTTTTGGCATTAATCTTTGTTGTACGTCATTTAAAGTCAGCATAGGCATAGTCCTTATAGCATAGTTATGTCCCAAAGAGTGACGTCATGATGGGCTACGTGACGTCATGATGGGCCACGTGACGTCATCACAAACGTGCATATTTTGAAGTCCTATATCTACAGAACTGTCCGATAGGGTTGAAACTCGGTATAAAGGTAGACCAGGATGTGTTATAGGTAAAAAATGAGGTGACGTCATGATGACGTCATCATGTGATTTTATATGAATATTTGAATTTTTGGACCTTTTAGCTATATCTCACAAACGCAATATGCAAAATTCAAAATTCTTTTTGTATTTGGTTTGTTAGGTAATAGGTACATGTAAGTTGCACAAATTTCGAAAAATGTGTGACGTCATCATGAGGTCATCAGAAATGCGATTTTTCAAAACACATATAAGGAAAGGTCCAATTGTCATGAAACTTGGTGGGTAGGCAGATAATGGTACTAGTATGCAAAGTTCGAAGTGACGTCACGATGACGATTTTTTATGATTTTTTAAATATTTATCATTTTATTCTGCTTTCAAAATTGCACACTTTCTGTCATCAGATTGACTTAAACTTGATTCAAACCAAGACCACAATGACAAAATGTGCATTGAGAAGGGTTTTCAAGATGACGTCATTGCAGGGCATGTGGTGTTATGTGATAAAATTATATTTTAAGAAATATTCTAAGCATTTTGAACAACCTTTCACTGCTTGAAGCACTCTGAAAAGTGACTGCAAAAGGACCAACAAAACATAACAATTTTTAAAATGCGAAAAAGCTTTTAAATGTGCATATTTTCAAGGCCAATTTCTACAGAACTACAGGTCTGATTGGGTTGAATCTTGGTATGAACCTAAACCGGAATTTGTTGAAGATGAAAATGTAAACTTGTGACGTCATAATGACGTCATCACGTGACATGTGACGTCATAGTAAATGTGCATATTTTGAAGGCCAATATCTACAGAACCAGTGGTCCGATTGGGTTGAAAGTTGGTATGTACCTAGACCGGGGCTGTGTTATAGATAAAAATTGAAGTGATGTCATGATGACGTCATAATGGGTTACGTGACGTCTCATTAAAGATTAATAGAATTGATCTTTAAAAATCAATATAATATCAACCATGAGAGACCCGAACATAATTTTTGTGGGATATGATAGAATTATCGAGGGTCTTCATTTTTTTCATACTATGTGCAAAATCACGTGACCCTTTCTTCCGGTTGAAACCGGAAGTGCCTTGTAATTTAAAATTGGTGAAAGATGTGAACTTGCTTTTAACGATGTATGCTCTGGAGAAGTTGTTCTTTACCATAATATTATAGTTATAGATGAAACTTGATGTGACGTCATCATGACGTCATCACGTGACATGTGACGTCACAATTCAAAGCCCTATGAGAATATAATCACATATTATATGCCACCATTTATTATAAATAGAACTACGGTACACACCCTTCCTTGATAGAAAATACATGTGTATACTTGAAACTTTACATGTCACACGTCACAAAAAAATTACCGAAACAGCCCTGTGTTTGTCCACAAACATAAATCTAGTTTTTCTTCTTTTTTTTTCTTTTTCAGCCCAAGCATATAGCATTTGTACACGTTTTTTTGTTACTGGCAGTTTGGGCACTAAAATCAATCGGATTGCCTTTATACCTGGCACACACTTAGACCACCATCCACAGATGTGTGCCGAACATTGATGTCATCATGAAATCCTCGCGAGTCCCATGACGTCACAATATAGGTGCATATTTTGAAGGCCCATATCTCCATAATGACGGGTCCGACTGAGTTGAACCTTGGTACGTACCTAAACCGGGATGTGTTATAGATGAAAATTTAAGTGACATCATGATGACATCATTACGTGACAAGTGATGTCATATTAAAAGTGCATACTTCGAAGGCCTATATCTACAGAACAACAGGTCCGATTGGGTTGAAAGTTGGTATGTACCTAGACTGTGATGTATAACTGATAAAAGCAAAAGTTAAAGCAGTGCTCACCGGGAATTATTCTGGCTGAATTTTCAGCCGAGCTGGGCCTTCATCGGAGCTATGACTGTTTACATGCAGAAAAATCCACATTCAAAGCGCCTGGCGTGAGCGTTCCAAGCTTGTAGATGATGCGTTGTTCCATCTCCAAGCGCTGGGCGTTCCATGTTGTCATGTTTAGGACACACACGCGCATGTCGTCCCACGTATGTGGTGGCTTGGAGAAGTGGCGCGCCACAGGGTGTCCGGGGAGATTGAGTCGGACACTTTGAAGGTGCTCAGAATATCGGTCAGCCAAACGACGCTTCGTTTCGCCGATGTAGTGGACACCGCATAGTTGGCAGGATATACGATACACAAGGTTAGTGGATACGCAAGTGAATTGTCCCCTGGGTGTATAACTGCCTTTGGGACCGTCGATTGGGGGTGGATTGTGGATGGACCTGCACGTATTACTGCGTGGGCGATTGCAAGCTGTGGTGCTGGTGTTGATGTCGTTAACATCGGAGACTGGTAAGAGCATTGATCGGATTAAAGTCTGTCCAATGAACCGGTCACGTCTGAAAGCAACGAGGGGAGTTGAGTCGTTGTTGAAGATGTGGCTGGTCAAAGGATCAACTTGTAGCGTGCGGAACTTTTCAGGAAGATAGCACGAACCCGCAGGTTAAACGGGTGGTAGGAGAGGACCAAAGGGATGCGCTTGTCTGCATCCTTAGCTGATGGAGTACCGTAAGTGCTTTCTTGCGGGTAATGGCAGAAACTCGACGCAAGGCCTTTGATATGATGCCCCTGGGGTACCCTCTGTCCATGAAAAATGTGACCATCGTAGAAGCTTGTTGCCTGAAATCGTTGTCATTGCTACAATTGCGTCGTAGTCTGAGGAGCTGTAAGGAATAGAATCCTTAAAAGACTGTGGATGGGAGGAGTCGTATTGCAGATAGCTGTGGGAGTCAGTTGGCTTGTAGAACATGGAGTTTACCAACCGTTCACCATCAATCCGAAGTTGAATGTGGAGGAAGGAGAGTGTGGTCTCTGATACCTCCGAGGTGAATTGCAGGGCAGGATGATATTTGCCGACAAATTCAATGAAGATGTTCAGTTCCTCCCTTGTGGATGATATTACACCAACTATGTCATCTATGTACCTTCTGTAGAGCAGAGGCAATGGGCTAGTGTAGTCTTTGAACAGGTTAGCTTCGACATACCCGACGAAAAGGCAGGTGTAACTTGGCCCCATGCGCGTACCCATAGCGACTCCACTTTGCTGTGCATAGTGTCTGTTGTTGAAGGTGAAGTTGTTGAGCTTCAGAACTAGTTCTACCAATTTGTTGTTCCAAGAATTAAAGGGCAAGAGTGCACTTCATTTTTTGTAATACCGGAATTCATCAATGGAATTTACTTCCAAACAGCATCAAATGTTCCAACAATCTTCCTCATTTTAAAAGGGCAGTGAAAACACATCTCTGTTCGCATTAATTTTGTTTTTTAAGCAGCTGAGATTTTTGTGATTTCTGTGATTTTTTCTTTAAATTATTTTTCTGTTGCTAGATCCAGTGAATTTTTTTGGAACTTTTTGTATTTGTACTTGTACTTGCATGTGTGTTTTTAAGGACCCCGATGGAATTAAGCCGTCTTATAAACAGCTTTTTGGGTTATCCTTGGCTTTGTATTTACATGAAATACGTTTGTTTTTTATACCATTGTATGTTTGTTTGTTTTTGCCAAAATAAATAAATAAAATAAAAAAGTTCTGCAAGATGGACGAGTGTCGTAGATGATGGCATGGGGTTCGGCCGTCGCTTGAGGAAGTATTGCAAGGCTACCAAACCGTCCGCGTGGGGGATGGAGGTATAGAGAGACTTCACATCCATAGTGAAAAGGTGCTTGTTGGCAGAGGGCACAAATCTGAAATCTTCAAACAGCCGGAGAGCATAATTGATAGAATAATCCAGGGTCTTCATTTTAGATATTATGTGCAAACTCATGGACCCTTCCTTCCGGTTGAAACCGGAAGTGCCTTGTAATTTAAAATTGGTGAAGGGTGTATGCTCTGGCTAAGTTGTTATTTCCAAATAAATTATATTTATAGATGGAAATTGATGCGACGTCATCACGTGACTTGTGACATCATAATTCAAAGCCCTATGAGAATGAAATACATATATGACACCATTTATTAAAAACAGAACTACACATCCTTCCTGGATAGAACTAGTTGAAACTTTACATGTCACATGTCACAAAAAGTTACCGAAACAGCCCTGTGTTTGTCCACAAACATAAGTCAAACATAAATCAGGCGCGGATCCAGAGGAAGGGGGAGGGGTCCACCCCCCCCCCAGCTACAACTCATTTTATTTCCATAGAAATATACATAACAAGTAATGTGAAACTCCTCCCGCTCTGACACCCCAAATAATTATACTGGTAATAATGTTCTTAATTTTTTAAAGTAAATTTAATGTGCAATTTACCGACTTTCGCTGACATCGTGTAACCGACTTTTCATAAACATTTTGCATTGCAAAGACTTGACTTTTTCGTCCCATGCAAGTGATGTATTTGATAACAGTCCTGTATGATCTTCGACAGAATCTAGTCATAATGCCAATATGTGTTGAGATTTGGAATTTGCTAAAGGAATTACGGATCGCTAAAACTACTAAGCAGGGATATCGTGGAGGTGCAAAGCAACAACGACCCATACAGACTATTCTGAGACAAAGGAAGGCCGCCATTACACCCTTTGGCATTCGCTCAACCTGTTCCATAAATCTTGTTCCCGTACGAAAGGCAGAAACAATCTTTGCTATTATGTAATCCCTGCTCACTAAACAATAGAAACGACGAGCTGAGCGCAATCTTAGACAACAACAACGTGGAAGTTTCCGCAATAACAGAGACATGGTTCACTGCCGACCAGCAAGTTGACCTGAATAAAATACATGGCTACAACCTTTTTTCCAGACCACAACAAGATCGACGCAGTGGGGACGTGGCATCATACGCCGGAGAGAATATGAATGGCAGGTTGCTCGATGATGTCAACGTTCCAGAACCATCAAAACACTGTGGGTGTCTGGCGTCTCACCTTCCACGAGATGCCTGCAAAATCATTATCGGTGTGATATATTATCCTCCTCGAAGTCCAATTGCACCGAAACTGATCGACCATATGAGCTCCACTATAGACAACATACTGTCCCAACAACCTGACACGGGAGTTTTTATTATGGGCGATTTAAACCGTCTTGAGACCGACAACATGTTTTCAAGAACATCTGCACAGGTTGTAGATCGACCGACACGCTGTGACGCCATCTTGGACAAAGTTTGCACTAACGTGTCGTAGGAATACCACCCTGCCGTGATCTTACCGCCCACCGGCCTGAGCAACCACGACTGTGTTCTCCTGCTACCAAAGGCCCCCAAAAAACTCCACCTCGCAGTATCTACATGTATGCGAGACAGTAACATACGCAAGTATGGATACTGGATCTCCAATCACAGGTGGCCAGAAGTGTACGAAGCTCCCAACACCAAAACCAAATGTTCTGCCTTCTACGGAACTATCCAACAATCCATTGATCTGTACTTCCCACTGTGAGATGCCAAGTCACATCAGCGCAAAAAACAGTGGATGACCCCACAAATTAAGTCACTCATCGCTCAGAGGCAGAAAGCTTTCAGCAAGAAGCACAGACTCCTTTGGCATCAGCTGGAGAACAAGGTGATTAGAACAATTCGCACTGCAAAGAAAACTACCTCCGTCAATAGAGTGCAACACTGGAAGAAAACATCTCCAGCTGAATGGTACAGGCACATTCATGTGATGTCTGGCCAAACTTCTGGTACAAACAACATCTTTGTCCCTGACGTCGATCATCAGAACTACAAGGCAATAGCGAACGCCATCTGCAGTCAATTTGCTACTGTTGAGGGGAATATTCCTCCTCCCGACAGGGCTTCCCTACCTTCATATCTACCCGCACAGCAACTTTTTTGAGTCCAGCCCTACGAAGTCTGCTCTCAACTAAGACATCTTAAACAGAGGAAGTCTTGTGGACCAGATGGGATTTCAGCGAGGTTCATTAAACTGTATTCACATGAACGCTCAACGCCACTCTGCCATATCATTAACACCCCACTTCACGACAAAGTAGTACCGGCAGAAAGGAAACGAGCACACGTTGTCGCTGTTCCTAAATCCACACCCGCTTCACTTGATAATCTACGTCCCATCGCGCTGACTGACCACTTCGCTAAAACCACGGAACACTTCAAACCGTAGCTCACGAAACACAACGCTTCATGGGAAACCAGTTGGACAAGAAACAGTTCGGGAATCTTCGCGGAGTTTCGACCATGCACTGCCTTTTGGATTTCATGAACACCTTGCACAGTCATGTTTTTATTTCAATGACAGTTTTATGTAACTCGTTGAGTCTTAATTTTTTATACATATCTTATTGCAATCTTGTGATGAGATATTTCTATGGTTCATGTAATTCAATATCTTAATCAGCATTCACAGAGTTTAATGTTTTTTACAGTGTTTTTTCCTCTTTAGCAGTATGCATTTTACCAACAATGATTCATCTTGAATTTGATCCCTGTAAATCTGCCTGGTGCAGTAACACATTTTAATCTTCCCATGATTTTGTTTAACTTTCAGACTAATGGATCTAAAAACGTTTCCAGCTGTAACTTTCTCAGAAGTCCAAATAAGATCTGCTGGCCTGTGCATGATTGACAGACCTTCAATTAAACTGCTCGTGTTAATGTAAGCTTTTACATGTTCATGTACTGGTATGTCAATTTTTTTTCCAGCAATTCATGACTGTATACTTTTGGTTCAGTAAAATTAGCTGTCCTGTCCCACTTGAGATCATTCCCTGATAATATACATGTACCTTTATCATGCTGTCACCATTTTAGTCATGTTTCCTGTATCCAATAACAATATTGAATGATAACGTGTTTTTGCGCAAAAAGGAATCAGACTATTTTTTTTCCCAGCCTCGCTTTGGTTACGTTGATTTGAATGGGAAAAATCCAAATGGCCGCAACATGATATTGGTCCAATGGATAACTTTAGCTTCACTCTCATCAAAATATTAACCCTGGCACATGGACCTCATTACACAGCTGATAATGCATTTTGAAATTTATCCAACACATTAAGTTGCTATACTTACGTTGGCAGATCTTGTCTTTAACATATCGTTTCTATTTCCTTTTTTAAAGGGGTTTCCGTGCATCAAGTACACTTGGCATGTTTGGCTCGACCTTCACATCCAGTCACATTCTGAAATCACAAAAACAAAAATCCGTTGATGATAGCTCTAAAATGGAATGGGATCAGAAGACATGCTATGTGGGTGTCATTTTAGCTGTTGAGGTTGGCAACTTATGTGTGCATGTAACATTGGCCAACGGACATGTACATTTGTACATACGTATGTATGTAGGATGTGCAAAACAATCATTATCAATTCTGAGTAACATAGCTATCAGATAGAATTTTGCCATACTGCCAGTTGTAGCCCAGAGACTAGGTAATTGGTTGAGGAAATGCCATTGCACCTCTACAGAAGTCGGCCCATTGAAGAAGAGGCTGCACACTGAAGTGTTCAGCTATTGAGCTGTTCCTTCAACGTGAGACCAGTTGATCTGACTACGACAGGGTGTATAACCACCTTTACGAGCCACACCTTGATATTCGTCTCTTTTTTTGGCAAATTCCCTTCTGACGTAACATTGCTGTCTACAGGGATGTTACATTGATGATATAGCATCTCAGTGTTATTTGTCTATGGTGACGATGTCTAGTTTGTTGGTCATGGTGGTATGGTCTGCTGGCAACCGTGGTCCACAGCAGCTTTATGATATCATTTTCTGCAACAAGCAGAGTATTGTGTTCGCTACCATCTTGGGTATAGCATAAATGCCTGTCTGGTGACATAGGTTCCAGTGGATGATGGATGCTACTTGGTTGAGTCTCTCCAAGTAGTGCATGGCTGAAATAATCTTAATCCACTGATGACGTATCGGTAATTGTTACATCACATTTGGCACATTTCGGGCAACCTGCAGGTCAAGGATGTTCTTTTCATGTTGGTGCGCATGACTTGATCTTGGATTGCCACATGGCATTCCCTCCGTTTCTGATATTAGTTGACCATACTGGAGCTAGTACCGGTAGGAAGGTTCAGCTGCTGCATGAACATCAACCATTGTGCTGTGTTGACTGTGCAGAGGTTAGGCTTTCCATTTATTCTTCAAGTCATCTGCAAGGTATTGGTGGTACTTAAAATTCAGTTTTAAATGGGCATGCAGAGGTCACCAATATCAGCCGTGTTGAAGATAACATTGCCTGTTTGGTGATAGAACGAATGGGCTTGCATAGTTTTGCTATTTCGCCGCTGAGTATGTGGAGCAGACGACCATCGTTGTCTTTGATGTACATTGTAACTAGCCAAAATCATTATTACATTCCTTCCAGCCAGAAGGTATGGATTTGTTCATGGCCAAGGACTCCTCCAATTTGTTGCCGACTTGAGAACCTTTCCAAAGTCACCAACAGTGATTGTTTCCTTCTTTTGAGCTTACAAATGTCTTTGGTTTCTTAAAAGTTGTCTCGCTAACCAATCAGCTTCTATAGGTTATGGGTGGTTGCATCTTCAATGATGACACTTTCAATTTTTTTATAAAGTGAAAAGGGCTCCTGAAATGCACAAGATCAGCTTAAAGAGTTGAAATAACTCAGTTAATTGAATTTTCCTCACCAGTACCAAATTGTTACTACAGCATGAAAAATTATCTACAAGTTGAATTTTTTTTTTTAAACTAGATTTGTATTATCAAGAAGGGATTAAAATATAAAAAGTATTGCATGGAATGTTTGTTTCATGCACTTTACTCTTTTATGTGACGTAAAAGTTAAGGACATAATATTTGCAATAATAAGAATTTACTGCCCATTTTCTGGATCTGGTACAATTTATGAAATTGCAAGCCATTCCACCACATGACAGAGTGGCACTCCATTAATTCGTCTTATTTCTGAGGAATGCTAACTTTGTACAATAGTAACTAAGCCTCATATGTAAGTACCGGTACTTGACACAAGGTGAAATTTCAGTTCAAAAAATGCAGTGGATTTGCCCAAAGTGAAGGTATAGAATACCCCCCCCCCCCCTAATGGTTCTACTTGGGCAAATGGGGGAACAATGTCGTAGCACCCAGGAGGAAAACCTCCTAATGCAGTCAGGATTATACAAATAATGAATGTTTATGATTGCAATGGTGAGAATATTTTCATGAGTTGAAAGATTGAATGTTCCATTCAATGAGGCGAAGCCAAGTTGAATGGAACATTCCATCTTTTAACGGGTTGTCCGTGTCACATTTATTTTATTCGTTGTATCGTGCTGTTTGTCTTGTTACGTTAATTTTAGCCTAATCATCCCAAAGAAATTAGCCCTAGACCGCGGGGACTCGTTACATTGGTGGCAGCGGTGGGAAATTTGTGGCTAAAATTACAGTAGTTTGGTTGTTTGAAAATCACAGCGTTAGGTTCAGCAGTCACCTGACGAAAGATTTACTCTCCGACAGCTTTCAGAGGTGTTTAACACGGCGGTGGTTTGACCGAGCCGTTTAGTCCCTGGGCCATTTAATCGCAAAATTTTCTGATTAATCTTAATATTATTTTCTGTTGTAGGGTACCTTGGGACATCCAAAAATGGTGCTCTTACATGTACATGTAAGTTGCACAGCCGGTATTTTTGCCTTCAAGCTAAAAAAAACCTGATATTTTTGGAGCTTATTTTTTGTAGGGAATTCAAGTTCTGACTCGCCAAAAATGACGTCCTGGCAATGTTTAAGACCTTCCACTATCATAGCAGGAATGGGTCTGGCAAAAACCTTACTCCACAAATAAAAAGCAACTGATTTTAGTAACAAAAAATGCTGAATCGGCATTTTTTAAAAATGCAATTCTGTTCAAGCTTTCAAGCTGAAAAAAGATTTGTAGGTCATTTTCATCAAGGTTAACCTTAGTATCGGTATACAGACATGCTTATAAAATGTAGCCATGGTGATTCATGGGGTGTCGAAGAACAAGGTGGTTAAAAGTTAGAGGGAATGGGGGGGGGGGGAGGCAGGGTTTGGACTATCAACAATATCTATGCAAATCGAATTCCAAGTACATGCGCATTTGTGGTTTATTTTGTGCAATTGGGTGGAAATATGTCTTGGGAACACCATAGGTACGATGTACATTTGCTAAATTAATAGGCCTACAGGTATACATGTATATACGCACTGGGATAATTTTTTTTGGGGGGGGAGGGAACCATGAACCCGCCTTCCCCACGATCCCCCCTCCCCGGGGCCATGCCCCACATTCTCGTTAAGTTGGACCTGTCACTGACCAACATGCCTAGGCTGCACTAAAAACGTGTGAAATACATGTACAAACCAATCCATTTTTCAACGAATAAATTGGACACGATTGGGAATGTGGGGCAGGGCCCGGCTGTTTTGAGTGATTTAGGGATAGGGGAAGCAAAAATGGCTGTGGTGAGCTCAATTTTCAAGACAGAAAGTTTATCTACCACTTAAATGAATGATTGTGGTCTCAGGCAGTTTTTAAATTATAAATAAAGTGTGTATTTTTGGAAAAGGTGTGAGTTTCAAACACATTTCTGTCCCAAAACAGGGCAAAGTTACAGGATTTGGGGGGTGTCCGCAAAGCAAAACATGCACTGTGAACACAAATACGGATAAACTTGGGACAAACCGTATTTTTCCTTGTTTACCCATCCCATCAGGATGGTAAAAAGTGCAAACAGTTCACGACGGGACCATTTTTGAGAGAGCAGAGGCCAAAAATATGATTTTAGCCATTTTTCAAAAAAGAAGCTCCAAAAATATCATTTTTTTTTTAGCTGGAAGGCAAAAATACCGGCTGTGCAACTTAAGCGCACCATTTTTGGATGTCCCAAGATACCCTACAACAGAAAATAATATTAAGATTAATCAGAAAATTTTGTGATTAAATGGCCCTATCCCAGGACTATTAGTTGCTCATCAACACGTTTGTCCATCATTTGTAATTGGTGCATTTTGTTTGTTGAAGCAACAAAAGTGTTCAAAATCGAATGAAGGATACTGAACAACTAACCTGATGAAGTTTCAGTTCAGTTTCAGTTCAGCTTCAGCTGTAAATTCTGAGAAAAACAGCATTCTAGGATCTCAATTTCAAATCAAAAGTTGCTGAATCATGTTTTGAATTGTTTTGAATTGCAGCTATACGCGATGTCGCGCACTGATCTGACGAATTACAGCAACCGCGCGCGCCTGTGCGTCGTGCCAATGCTTGCGCGCGATGCGCCAAATAACAAAACGAACTACTAATTTAAATTTCCTACGGTGCGTCTTAAGTCGCACCGTTGGAAAGGCCTTCTTTTCGTTGATTACTTCAAAATGATAGCTTACCAGAAAGATTAATTTCACAGGGAGTTTAGTCCATTTACTATCTTTCAACCAAGTATGTTTTTCAACAATAATATGCCAGTTACTTTTTCGGATGGCTGCAAATGATGGACTATAGCTTTAACAGAGCAGACTCCAACCCGGCAGTGGTTTGACCGAGCCGCCAGGTGACAGTTGGGTAGGCCTACGAAGCGGAACACGGCAGTGGTTTGACCGAGCCGTGGTGCGGTAGTAAGGGAGGTCTACGAAGCAGAACACGGCAGTGGTTTGACCGAGCCGTGGTGCGGTAGTAAGGGAGGTCTACGAAGCAGAACACGGCAGTGGTTTGACCGAGCCGTGGTGCGGTAGTAAGGGAGGTCTACGAAGCAGAACACGGCAGTGGTTTGACCGAGCCGTGGTGCGGTAGTAAGGGAGGTCTACGAAGCAGAACACGGCAGTGGTTTGACCGAGTCGTACAATCGAGCCAGTGTGGGTAAAGTTGCGTACATCACGGAAGCGGTTTGACCAAGCTGTTTCCTGCACAATGCAAAATCCGGGAGCTCCAGATCAGGAAAGCGGCTCTCTATGAATAAACAAGATCTGTGCTATTTCTTAGCAGGGGAGTACCAAAGGGTCACTCAGGAAAAAGCAACATTGTCCCAAACACTGGGTCGATTTGGCAGGTCACTGTTGTGATACTTCATGAGCACTACTTTGTATGCGCGCAAGCACATTAGGTGAACAGTTCGCCCGCGCTCACTCTTACATTATGTCTGATGAATAAAGCTGCAGTGGCACAGAACCTGAGAATAATCTCCTCTGAGTTCTTCATTGATTCATCTCACTTCATGGTGGCAGCGGTGGTGAAAAAGGCCAGAGAACACCCATCACTCTCAACCAAGAAGAGTAACTGAAAACTACCGGAAAGCAGCAGAAATTGTCTCCGCGACAACAACGTTTCCGCTGTGATCGCCAGTGTGAACTGTACATATCCATATGTGTACTCGCCGCGTGCATAGATCCAGCGCACCACACCACACACTATATGCCGCACACCCACCATCGCCAAGCCCACTGCACACCGCACGCAACGTAACTGAAACTCAGCTGCGTGCGTAGCCTAGCCCGGAGTCATCGCCGGACTGAGGCCAAGCCTAAGCCATCACCGAGCCAACGCTGAGGCGGACCGCTACACCGTGCTGTGGACAGCACGGACAAGAGAAAACCCCTCGCCACGAGTCGACCATCGGCATCATAGCGACAGAGGACTTTTTCGTCTTTTTCGTGGAGCTGAGTGAAAGCTGATCGAGCTCCGATTTGACGCGACCGCACCGGGACTCGACCGAGCTTACTCGACCTGTACACACAGTCGACCGGTCAGGGACCAGCCCGTCGCACCATCGCGTGACCAAGGCAAGTCACTACAATAACTTTGTCAAAAGTCTGATCTACGGGAGTGATCATCAGCTCCCCCCCCCCCATCACCCAGCCAGTTCACGTAACAATGTACACCTTTGAATCACCTTCATATTGTTAAACATTGTTTCGCTATGCACACATTCTTGTAGCTGTGCGTATGAACAAATAGTTCCGTGAACATCACAAGCCCTGTGAACCGCTTCACGCATCTTTACGTCAAGTGTGACCTTTGACCCTATCACTCCGCATCATCGCCGGAACTGTGCGCTTCCCGCTCATCACAGTGAACATTCGCCGTATTCATCCGCCAGTGCCGGAACTGTGCATCAATCATATCTACGGAGGCCTGTACGGGACATCAAGTCAAGTTGGAAAACTGACAGTACATCGCTCATTTCTGTGGAAAAGCAGGACAAACTGTGTTTGGACATTCTTGGAGAAAGGACTGCTCACCAAAAGAACTCTGGACATTTCATATATGAACAATAATATGTGTTTTGACAAATATATTGTTGAATAGTCAAAATTATTATTGAAATAATTATATTGTTGTGATTTATTATGATCACTAATCGTAGCACTTACCTTTAAGCTACATTGCAGTTGCTATTGTTTACAATTTCGTTTGCTGTAGCATATTGAATTGTATCCCAGAGATTTCTATCCCACAGCCCTGCATCATGGCCAAGTTCCCAGAAATGAACTGGGGTGCCACAGACATCGCAGAAGAGTTTAAGCTTTTTAAACAACGGATGGACCTGAGCTTCAGGGACCAGGAAATCACCGATCCTGCCAAGCGTGCTGTTAAGATACAAATAGCAGTCGGAACTGGAGGCCTCAAAATGATAAATTCTTCAAGCCTGTCAGCAGAAGAACAACTGATCCCCAACCAGTTATGGGAGTTGTTCGAGAAGCAGCTACACATCAAAGTGAACTTCCGCATACATCGCCTGGAGCTTATGCGGTATCGCCAGAAACCAGATGAATCCCTGGACAACTTCGTCAACAGATGCCGAGCAAAGGCACACGAATGTAACTTCGGGCCAGAGGAAATGACGGAACGCATCATCGAATTAGTGATTGCGTCTACCACATCTGAATCTTTCCAGAAAGATCTTCTAGACAAACCCATTGGTTTTAGCATCGATGACATGCTACAAGAGGGACGGAAGTACGAAGCCATCCTTGCTGGCAAAAAGTGCCTTGAGACGTTGGAGGCGTCACATACAGCTGTCCATGCTTTCCGACCCACTGGCAGAACCTGTGGCAACTGTGGTCTATCCCACCCACCAAGACGGTGTCCTGCCTACCGGGACACATGTAAATCATGTGGTTCCAAGGGCCATTGGGCCAAATTCTGCAGAAAGACCCGAAGCCAGGGTAAACGCAAGGGCAAATCTCCGTCCAGACGTGGCCGCAGCCCATCGCGAGGAAATACAACTCGCAGACCAAGATCCAAAAGTCGATCCAATGCCGGCAAGCAGAAGCCAAATGACACCAACAGAGATGAACAACCCATCCATTCAGCAGAAGCTTCAGAGGAATATGAAACAGTATTCCACACAGTTACTGTCTCGAACCTCTGCATGAGCTCGATAGACAACAACAGGGAGGCATACACAACGCTTGACGTTATCTGCCCCGACCTCATCGGCAAACACCGACTAATCACAAAAGTTGACACTGGAGCCGGAGGAAACATGTTGCCACTCCGTACGATCAAACAGATGTATGGAAGTCGATGGAAGTCTTTCGTCCAGCCTGTGAAGACCAAGCTGACGGCATACAACGGTACAGAGATTGTATGCCTAGGGTGCATTGAGCTTTTATGCCGCTACAAGACACCGAAGTGGACAAAGAACAGATTCTACGTCGTAGATGTCCCCGGACCAGCCATAGCGGGCCTGCCCATGTGCAGCGAGCTTGAAGTGGTCACCATCCACTCCACTGAATCGTCACCTCAACCCCCTGCATCACCCAAAGAACCAGGAGTGGGTGAACCCCAAAATCTGTCACATGACACCATCAAGTCGGTCCACGACCTCGTGAGGTTGTACCCCAACCAATTTGACACAATTGGAAACTTCAAAGCCAGAGCAACTCTTCATCTAAAGGAGGATGCTAAACCGAGCATTGACGCGCCCAGGAAGTGTAGCATACACCTGAAGCCGAAGCTCAAAATAGAGATCGACAAGATGGAACAGCAAGGTGTAATTAGAAAGGTCACCCATCACACCAACTGGTGTAGTTCGATAACCACGAGCTTGAAACAAGATGGGACACTTAGGGTCTGTCTGGATCCTAAGCGGCTGAACCAGAGCCTCAAGAGATGTCCGCACAAAATACCCACACTGGAGGAACTCAACCCAGCATTTTCTCAAGCCAAATTCTTCTCGAAGCTTGATGCTAAAGCTGGGTATTGGGCCGTCAAGCTCGAGGAAGAATCCCAAGAGCTGACCACCTTTCGAACGCCATTTGGCCGGTACTGTTTCCAGCGCCTTCCATTTGGTCTCTCCATCAGCCAAGACATCTTCCAGCAGTGCATGGACGACATCATAGAACAGGTTCCAGGATGCGTCGGCATTGCTGACGATGTTGCTGTATATGGCCGTACTGAGGAAGAACACGATGCCAACCTCCTGAATCTACTTCAAACAGCCAGCCGTGAAGGCTTAGTTTTCAACAGCAACAAATGCCACATCAAGACCAACCAAATCAACTTCTTTGGGTCACTGTACTCCGACACCGGCATCCGGCCGGACCCAGGCAGAATTGAGGACATCCACAGCATTCCAACACCTCAGGACAAGGAAGACCTGCAAAAATTCCTAGGCCTGATCACATACGTCTCTGCATATATCCCTAACCTGGCGGACAAAGCAGCGACCCTCAGGGATCTCCTGAAGAAGAATGTGCCATATCTGTGGCAGGATGACCATCAAGCAACATTCGAAGCCTTGAAATATTCCATCACCACTGAAGCGTGTCTCCAGTACTACAACCCAGAGATACACACTGTGCTGGAAGTCGACGCATCACAGAAGGGGCTGGGAGCCTGCCTTCTTCAAAACAACAGGCCGATAGCATTTGCGTCGAAGAGTCTTTCCCCGGCACAAGCCAACTACTCTAACATAGAGAGAGAAACACTAGCCCTAGTGTTCGGCATCACCAGGTTCCATAGCTATCTCTTCGGGAAAGAGTTTACACTCCACACTGACCACAAGCCACTTGAGATGATCTGGAAGAAACCCCTCTCGAGTGCACCACCTCGTCTGCAACGCTTGCTAATTAAGGTGCAAGGATACAACTTTGACGTACAGTACAGACCAGGGAAAACAATGACGCTATCAGATGCCCTGAGCAGATTGCCAAACCCGACAAAGAGTGATGACATACCCCTAGACAGACTGGTCGGCAGTTTTGATGTCTATGAAGGCCAAGACGCCATGTGCATGGACCTTGTGCATTTTGGGCAGTCTAAGCAAGAGCAACTGCAGAGAGAAACAGCAAGAGACCCTGTACTAAGTGCACTGTGTCAGATAATATACAGTGGCTGGCCAGACTCCGTCAAGGAACTACCTCGAGACCTACGGGTCTACTGGCCATACAGGGATGAGCTTGGTATCTCCTGGGGAATAATCTTCAAAGGAAGACAGGTCATCATTCCAGACTCACTTCAGACGGATATCTTACAACAGCTCCATACAGGCCATATGGGTATAGAGAAGACAAGACGTCTAGCCAGAGAGTCGGTCTACTGGCCCAACATCAATCGCCATATTGATGAACTTGTCAAAGCGTGTTCCTACTGCCAGGAATCCCAACCCAAACAGCAAAAGGAACCATTGGAGCCACATCAAGTACCTTCGACCCCCTGGACCAAACTTGGCACTGGTCTGTTTGAAATCCACGGAGACAACTATCTACTGATAGTTGACTATCATTCGAAGTACCCTGTCGTTCACAAGTTGAACAGCACAACCAGTGCAGCAGTTGCTGGCATCACCTCACACACATTCAGCCTCCTTGGAGCACCAGCTGAGGTTATGTCAGACAACGGCCCCCAATTTGTAGGCAAACACTACGAAGACATGTGTAACACATGGGGCATCAAGCACACAACTTCGTCTCCACGTTATCCACGTTCAAACGGTTTCGTGGAACGTTCAGTCAGAGCCGTCAAGTTAGTGATCAAGAAATGCCAGAAGTCTGGACAAAATGTCGACATAGCACTCTTGAACCTCCGTGCAACCCCTGTTGACTCCAAACTACCGTCACCAGCTGAAATTCTCTTCGGCAGACCGATACAAACTACCTTGCCAAACAACCACCTGCAAGCAAACCCCCAGAAAGCTGAGGATATCAGAGACCAGCTAGAGGCAAGACGACAAAAGATGAAGACCGACCATGATGCCAAACAAGCAGTAAAAGAACTCCCACAACTCTATGTTGGCCAACGAGTGCGAATCCTGGACCAGCAGAACCACACTTGGTTGCCTGGTGAAGTCACAACAGTCTGTAAGGAACCTAGATCATATGAAGTCACCACACCCAATGGACACAGACTACGTCGCAACCGTTCGCACCTACGTGTTACCGTTCGAAAAGAAGGTACTAAGACTGTGTGCCACATATTGCAGAGAAACTATTGCACAGAAACAAAAGTTGTAGTTGTCAGTAAGATATGACCACCAATGTTTCATATGCCTGTCAATTGAAAAGCCATCACTACACATTTTATGTAAATGCTTGCTGATTAAGTAAATTCCAGTTTTATGTGTACACCAATAATTATTCCTGAAATTGTACTTTCAAAAGGGGAGGGATGTTGTGATACTTCATGAGCACTACTTTGTATGCGCGCAAGCACATTAGGTGAACAGTTCGCCCGCGCTCACTCTTACATTATGTCTGATGAATAAAGCTGCAGTGGCACAGAACCTGAGAATAATCTCCTCTGAGTTCTTCATTGATTCATCTCACTTCAGTCACGTCCAAATGTAACTTCTGGGGAGGAATCAAGGCTGGCTGATATGCCAGTTAGGGCCTGGGACATGCCCTTGTAACCCATAGAAGTAGGAACAACAGCACAGGTTGGGACACAGGCTAATATCAGCGATTCTAGTCCGAGAAGGGAGTACACTTTGTGGGGAGACTCGGGAGGACAAGGAATCCTCCCAGAAAACCAATTACAGTCTAACAGCACTATGGCAATGTGTCCTGAGATAAGGGGAGTGGATTATGCATCATTTGATACACAGCCAGTCCCGCTGATTTCCCGCCAGCCAAGGACGCAGTACGGGGAGGAACCAGATGGACCCCGGTCAAGATACCAGGAGGTGGGCTTTGAGAGAACAACTCCAGATATCAACACTGAACAGCTGCAAGGTTATTCAACGGCTTACAAAGGGAGCTCAGGAAATCCTACATGTACCGGTATGTCATTTATACAAGGCAATTTGGCAGCAAAACGAGGGTCATCGTCAGCCGAAGGGAGCCAGTCCGAGGGATGGATGCTCGGACAGACGGAAATAACTCCAACCCTGGTCTCTTTATCTTCAAAAACAGACAGTGAAGGTAAAAAATCTGAAGACGTCCCTACCAGTGCACTACGACTGCAGGAGGATGATGACAATCGGCATGTCATCAGCCATCAAATGGTGCCCAGGAATCTTCAAGGGCAAGAGAAAAATACCGATGGACAGCCGGGAGTGCAAACACTACTTCCTTTCCCTACTAGACCAGTATCACAGTGGCAAGTGTGTGCACATGATGTGACTGTAAAAGAGTACGATTTTTTCAAGTTACTGAAACACAGATAACCCACAATGCAGACCTGGAAGAGAAGCCACTGGGACAATTCAAGAGAGGGAATCAACGACCATTGATAAAACCAGACCGCTATGACGGTAAAGGGAGGTGGGAGACCTAAATAAGACACTTCGAGTTGTGCGCTGGCATTAATGGCTGGGGTGCATGTTAAAAAAAATCAGAGCAGCAAAAAGACATTTCGTCCCATGAAAGATTCACAGTTGAGAGAGTTTGGTAGGTGGATCCAAGAACAAGACTGGTCTAATGTTCTCAAAGCTGAAAATACCCAGCGTAAGGCAGATGCACTATACGAGTCTCTCCATGGTGCAGTTGATAGATTCTTTCCCATGCAAACAATAAAAACCCAAAGCAGTAGTAAACCTTGGATGTCTCAGAAAGTTCAATCACTTGTAAAAAAGAGACAGGTTGCGTTCGGATCGGGGAGAGTCGAGGTGTACAATAAACTACGCAATGAGGTACGTAGAGAGATCAAGAAGGCCAAAGTTCACTTCTACGCTAACAGAGTCCGAATTCTACAAGAAACAAATCCAAGGAAGTGGCACCAGCAGATAAAAACAAAGACTGGAAACACTAAAGCTGTCCTCAGAATACCTGTCCAGGGAGTGAGTGATGATGATCATGTGACCATTGCCAACACAATTAATGATCAGTTTGTGAAGGTTTCTTCGCATATCCCCCCTCTGGATCTTAATGTTCTGGAGGCCTACTTACCAGCCATGGAGCCTCCACCATCACTCTATCCTTGGGAAGTGTACACTGAGCTAAAAAAAGTCAAATCCAACAAAGCAACTGGTTCCGATGGAATTTCTCCCAAGCTTGTTAAAGAATTTGCCTATGAGTTGAGTTCACCTTTAACTGATGTGTTGAATTGCTCGTACAAAGAGGGCGTGGTGCCTAAGCAATGGAAAAAGGCCATAGTAGTGCCAATACCGAAAACGAACCCCCCACGGCTGATAAACTCAGGCCAGTTTCTTTGACTGACTGCTTTGCAAAGATAGGGGAGGGTTTTGTAACAAACTGGATTTTGGATGATATTCAAGACAAAATTGACCCTCAGCAATTTGGCAATGTCAAAGGCATTTCGACCTCCCATTATTTAGTTAGTCTCCTCCATTCACTCCATCAAGGTGCTGACAAGGTTGGCAACATTGGGACGGTGGTTCTGATGGATTTCTCCAAAGCGTTCGATATGATTGATCATACCATCCTTATTGAGAAATATATCCGCTTGGGATTCCGTAGATCCATCGTCCCTTGGTTGTGTGACTTTGTCAGCAACCGCGCCCAATGTGTACGATACAACCAAGCACTCTCGGAGTACAAGGTTCTCAGTGGAGCTCTCCCTCAAGGAACTAAACTCGGCCCCATTGGTTTCCAGGTCGTTATTAACGACGCTGCTCATGATCTGGGTAAAAAGGTTAAGTGCTGGAAATATGTGGATGACTTGACACTTGCTGAAAATCGTTCCCGTTTCCAACCTAGTGGGCTGCAGGTAGTTCTTGATGAATTTACTGAATGGACCAACTCCAACAAACTCAGCCTGAATCCCTCCAAGTGTCAAGCCATCCAAACATGTTTCAAAACTAAACCCCCACCACATGCCGAGTTGAGCATTGCGGGAGTCCCTCTGAACTTTGTATCTGAGGCAAAGGTCCTAGGAGTCTGGCTACAGAGTGACCTCCGATGGAAGAAAAATATCAATGAAATTTCTAGGAAAGCCAATCAAAAACTGTATATGCTCCCCCTGCTTAAGAGGTTTGGATTCAATGATGATGAGCTCATATCAATTTATAAAAGTTATGTGAGGCCTGCTGTTGAATATGTTACTTGGTCTTCCTCAATTACTGCTGCCCAGAAGAAAACTCTGGAGCATAGCACAGTATAGCACAGCGCTATACTTCATATGCGGATGTAATGCAGCTCTGCGGGCTTGAGTCTCTTGCTGATAGGAGGGAGAATCATTGTCTCAGCTTTGCCGAAGGACTTGCCAATTCAGAACGTACAAATGATCTTCTCCCTCCTACCAGGCGAAAGTCTCACGACGCAACCTGCGTAATGCACATCATTTTTCCCACTTACGCACCAGGACATCACGATTCAAAAACAGCCCAGTACCCTATTTCATCAGCTTGCTGAACAAGTAGAATCTTTTGCTCTGTGAACAGCTTTTTAATAATTCTTTTATAATTGGAGCCACCACAAATCTGTGCAAGATTATTATTCGCATTTTGATTATTAACATTTTAATTAACAGCCCGTGTTAACTTTTACCAGTTATCTAAATCAGTATTCTCTGTGAGCAGCTTTTTAAATTTTTTTCAAAGATTTGAGGCAGACAAATCTACAGGTACATGTATGTGTAATGTACTAATTTTATTTTGTAGATTCTCAACCAACCTGTATGGGTTTTTCTTAATTTGTTTAATTCATGTTTACTGTGATTTTGATGTTTTTAATATTGTAAATTATCATGCAATTTGACCTTCGGGTTACAATGTGATAATGTGAATGAAATATACCATATACCATGAGGCTAAATGCGGCTAAATGCCAATATTTGGCTGTTTTACTCACTGGATCGGCGCAACTAGTCCTGGGAAGTCTCCAGAATGAAACAAAGGACTACAAAATGCTAGTCAAGTCATTGCAGGTCCAGTTCGATCCGACGGGAAGGAAAGAACTTCATCGCGTTCAGCTCAGAAATCGTAGGCAGGAACCATTCGAGAGTCTCATCGAGCTCGCGGATGAAACCAAGCAACTTGTGGAGAAAGTATATTACGACTTGCCAGCTAATAGTAGGGATCAGATGGGCCAGGACCACTTTTTGGATGCGCATGCTCTGTCTGATGAAGAAATAAGGACAAGGGTGATTCAGATGCGGACCAACACGCTTGACGAGGCAGTAGCCGCAGCTGTGGAGTTAGAGGCCTTATATAAAGTCGCACTTCCGAAATAAATTAATAAATGATGTACCCCTCGTGTTGGGTAAAAAGTGTATTGGTTGACAGGTCAGAGATCACAGCATGGACAGCGGATGCAGGGAGGCACATAAATCTACTGGCAGGAATAAACTGTTGCGGAGTATTGCGTGTGGACGCAATAATAAATTTAGAGGTGTACACAGTTGCAGCATGGTTGCAATAGACAATTGGTTGTAATAGGGAAACAGTGTTGGTGTCATACAACGTGTGGTACGACAGTGGCTTGGGCATTGTATGCAGATAGTGGGCAACGGACAACGGCTGGTTGACCGTAAAATAAATTGAGCTGAATGAAGCTCTGGACTGAATGGTTTGCATGGTGTACTTGGACTAGGCCGAGTTGTGACAAGTGGTATGTGACATGAAATTGTCTCATGATTGTCAAGGGAGGGGAAATGTGTTGTCTCTCTGAACGCGGAGGGGCAGCAAAACGACGGAATTGGCTGTTGGGACTGTATGGAAGCAGTTTTTATTCCTCAGTGGGCATGCTCGTCACGTTTGGAAAGCCTGGATAACGGTTATGTTGTGTGGGTAAATCGAACCCTAAAATCCTACATGGTACGCCGTCGAGAATTGGTACAAGCGGTAATGTGTCACCCTTAGAAGTTGGACAGCAGCTTGGCGGAAGATGCCACTCGGCCCTGCACAACCCCCTGATCAATGATTGTTTGCTGTCAGGTTTTACCCAATGGAAACGTCTGGGGACAACGATGGATGGGGACAACGATGTTTTATTCCATGGTCTTCAGTTTTGACCTTGGGCCGTCTAGGAGATGCTCCTAGTGATGTTCACTGTTCGACCCCCCCCCCCCCCCCCCCACAATGTCCTGGTCACTGGAAAGCCTTAACAGTAGTTAACTGTTGGTCTGACCTGTGTGAGCTAGTCGAAGGAGAAGACATGGATTTCGGCGGCGGAGAGACGACGAGGACAACGTGTTGATGAGCATGCAAAAACAAGGGATTCTCTGACTGGATGGTGATGGATGAGTCGTCAAGAAAAGTTCCAACGATTCAAGATCGGTCGCATAGCAGACTAACATTTGCGTTTGATCGTGTAGTTAGGTTAACTAAAGTTGGTCGTGTTTGTTAAAGTTTTACATTTGATGACCAATAAGTAAACTGAATTTTGGCAAAGTTATTTTTTTCTCTAGGACAAAAACCGATACTGTTTTAAGATCCTTGAGAAGGTTCTGTGTGAGGAAATGTTTCAAGAATATGTGTAAAAACTGTAGTTGTTACTGTGTTGCGCAAAGAAATTAAGATGAATTGGCGATGTGAGGACACATCCTTCTTAAAGGAGGGGGTTGTGTAGCAGCACATGGCCACATGGTGGCGTATTCACCGAGCTGGAAATTGGGGGTGAAGCCATCATCTCAGTACCTGGGGATCCAGGCACGACAGTATCATAGTCGTACGATCGGCAGAAATAAAGCAGAAATTGCGTTTGCGCTCTTTTTAGGCAGTTCTGATCTGAAGCTTGTTGGAGAAAGATGTACGACACTGAACACCACAGAAACAACCATTGTTAAATAAAACGATTATAATTATGTGAATACATGTATTGATTTAGCGGATTTAACAAAGTTGAAGAGAATCAGAAGAGACAGGAAGAGAAGTTCATCCTTGTGTCCGTGTCACATTTATTTTATTCGTTGTATTGTGCTGTTTGTTTTGTTACGTTAATTCTAGCCTAATCATCCCAAAGAAAATAGCCCTTAGACCACGAGGACTCGACAGCAATTTTGCCAGCACTGGTCCAGATCACCGTATACTATCAGAGCATGTCAAACTGAAAACACCTCCTAGAAGAGCTGCCTATGATTGGGAGGTTCTACATGATCCAAAGTTGCAGGCACAGTACATTGTCTCAGAAGTCCACAATAGACATAACAAACTAAGTACAGAGTCGGATACTGCCATGGAGAGCTATCAACATCTTATACAAGCCAATGACAAAACTGCAAAAATAATCATACCAACCAGAAAAAACAAGAAGTAAAAAACAAATTTCCAAGGAGTGTCGTGTTGAAACTGAAAGGAGATGACAGATGCATTTGCAGAGTACCGGTACCAACAAATTGTGAATGAACTCAACCATGACAACCTCAGAATAGCAAAAGGAAACTTGCATATGTACTTGCAAGCTTGTGGCAAACTTGTGCATGTACTGGCAAGCTTGAATCAAATTTGCACAAATGTACATGTACAGTGTATGTATTTGCAAGCTTGCACATGCTTGTTGCTATTCCTTCAAGTGTGCATACAGTACATATAATTTTGTGATGAGCAATGTGGTATTGAGCGATGTGGTATTGAAACAATGCTCTAGGCACGATATAGTGAACATGTGTTGTACAGTACTCTTTGTCGTAAAATGTTTAAAGTTGAAAGTAGCTGGCAAGGGTAGGCCAATTGTTGCATTGATTTTATTTCTTTAGGCTCTTTTGGACAAATCCAATAATACATTTGCGAAGATGCTACTCACAAAATTAGTGACATTTCACTGCTACGCTAGCAGCTTCATCAGACTGGCAACCCATACAACTTGACACCGTCCCTTTATAGCTGCATGGTTGAAGCTGCAATAGAGGCGTGGTGAGGATGAGTTTGTCATAAACATGTTGTTTGAAGGTCCCCTCGTCCTTGATGAGAATGTTGTTGTCTCCCCGCCTGCATATTCAAATGGCTTCTTTGAGCCATCTGGCGGTTCTGTCCCATTCTTTAGCGATGACTTTGGCCTTGTCCCAATCAATGCTGTGATTGGTGGTGGCGAAATTATCTGTAATGGCCGACTTATGCTGATCAGCTACGGAAGATTTGCTGGTTGAGCGAGTGTAAGGTTTAAATTCGAACTCGTGAACTTCTTTTGAGTTCTTGGAGGCGTATGCCAAATGAAGGGCCGGTATCACCAAGGAATGTTTTGGAGCAATCCGCACAAGGTATTTCATAAACTGCCTCAGCTTTCTGTTGCATTGATTGTTTGAGCCATGTTTGGGATTTATGTCCCAAGCAGGCATGCAACTGGGAATTTAGAAGAAAAAAAAAACGGGGAAATTCAAAACCACACAAGACTTTGTATGGGTTTTTCAATTTTTAATGGCATTCATGAGAAGTAAAAAACGAGGAAATTGGCGGATCCGAGGAAAAGTTGCATGTCTGCCAAAGGAGGCCTTCCGTGAATGAACTGTACAACAGCTTTTCCGCAAGTAGGAAAGAATGGAGGGTACTAGACTTTTCCATAGGTGTAGGTGGGGTACAGGACCAATAGTTTAAAATATATACCCTTTTTTTTTTACCTGCAAGGGTGGAGGGCACCAGACCAAACCCCCAATATCTCTCTGTCTCTGAGTTGTTATATTATAAGTGGGGGGTACGAGGCCAAAACCCCTAATATCTCCCTCTGTCTAGGCACCAGACCAGGCTCTAAACTCTCTCATCTTGAAGATCCCCTTATGTCTCTGAGTTGTTATATTATAAGTGGCGGTTGTAGACATTATAGGGACTTGGCAGGCACCAGACAATATATCAATTGGACAATATATCAATTGGACAAATTTAAAAAAACAAAAGACAAATCTCAATAAATTGATTTTAGACGTGTCTCTAGAGCAAGACTCGGACCACGTACAAGAAATGATAAATAAATATAACGAGCTCGTTAATTACAAAACATTGAGGAGAAACGTATGCGTCAAAAGATCTTTAATAGCGACGTGTTATTATCACGTCGTTGGATCAGACAAAGAACTAGTCAGAGATTTATTTAAAGTGACTCAAAATCAATATGATAAAGCTTTAAAAAGATACGACGATCACTACAATAAAGGTGGGGCAGAGGGTACCGCACTGTAAGTAGGTGGGTCTGCCTCATAATTTTTATTTACTGAGATTTCGAACTTGTAAGTTTTTTGATAAGAGATTTGTTTTCTTTTATCAGCTGTTCGCCTACCCGTTTTTTAACTTCTTTTTCAAAGTCTGAATCGTTTTTAATTTTTTGAAGCTTTGTGCTGGTCTAATTTTCTGCTTAAGCTCTTTAAATTTTTCGAGCTCTCTCGAATAAGAACTCTTCTTGCGATATATCTCCGTCGTTGATGGCTTGAGACACGTATTCTTCAATCGTGTTAAGTTTGGAGTCCGCTAATATTTTAATCTGGTTGTGCTTTTTAAGTTTGGCGGATAATCGCTTAATCTACACCAAAAGCACCAAACCAACGGGGGCAGATACGACACCCAAGAAAGCGGGTATACTGACAGCTCCCGCTATGGCCCCCAATCCTTCGACTCCCAGCTCTACATAGTTAATAGTGTCGATCATTCTCTTTAATTTTTTATAAGTGCGCTCTCAGTGGTCTCTCTCTTTTAAGATTAGGGATCGGATCTCTTTGCTCTTTTTAAGTCTGTACACGTTTGTCTCGTTGCTATTCAGCGCCCCTGAAATATCAGGATAAATATTTGGTTGTAAACTCCCCCCCCCCCCCCCACAGTAGTGTGGTTGGGGTCTACGAGCGAATACTTACCTGTAGAGCGAATACTAAATGCATTGTTCCCTATGCCGGCAGGCAATTCGCTAAGAGTTTTACATACAATAGCGCCCTCACGTGTCCTACCCACGACGCCCTGTGACATGCGCACTACGTTAGCGTCCTCTTTTTCTCAAGCGTTACTTGCGTAAGCACTCAAGGAATCGAGTATAGCGGGGAAGGAGGGAGGGGTGCTCTACAGGTAAGTATTCGCTCGTAGACCCCAACCACACTACTGTGGGGGGGGGGGGGAGAGTCTACATCACTCTACTTGCCTGTAGAGCGAATACTACATATGCATAGACTCGCACCGAGTAAGGCGGTGGTATACGCAAATTACCGTATGTCTACAGGGGTGTAGGACATGAGGCGTGTCCAAAGGCAAACAACACCAAACCAAAAAACCTACACCCCAGACGCTCTAGGTTTCACCTCGTAAGGGGAACCCAAAGAGCTCGTGCGCAAAAAGTCAGGGTGGTGTAACCATTATGGGGATGAACCCATGATAGGTACACCTCATTAAACTTAATGCCCATACAAATATATATGTATATTTATATGCTCAACCGTTAGTGCTGCCGTGAGGCTGAACTGGCCGCCAGCAGCACTTCTCTTCCAGCCTTGCCATCTGCCTGGAGGACATCCTTCAGGTAGCATTCGGAGAACGTGTTAGGGTTCTTCAAGCAGGCTGCCTTGATGATGTCACCTAGGGGGACACCCTTAAAAAAGGCCCACGAGGTGGACACTCCCCTGACCTCATGCGCTCGAATGGGTCCCTGGGTCGCTGGCCAGCCGCCCGGTACGGAACGGATAGCTGTCACGATCCAGCGAGTGATTGTATCGCGGGACGCCGGCCCTTGGGGCGGGGTCGTCGTGATGAACAATTTGTTGTGTCCCGTACGAAGTGACTTCGTACGGTTGACATACCACTTAAGTGCTCGAACTGGGCACCAAAGTTTGTCGTTTGTCTCATTCGAAAAAGACTTGATGTCCGGGACAAAGATGTCCGGGGGCGTAAAGGTCTGCGACTGGTTCTTTGCGAGAAAACTGGCCGTACGGATCAGGCGGACACCCCCCGGTTTCCACCGGATGTGTCCTGTCTGCATCGATAACGAGTGTAGTTCGCTACGTCGTCGGGACGTAGCGACAGCCAATAGAAAAGCTACTTTGATGGAGAGTTGTAACAAAGTTGAGCAATTCATTGGTTCAAAGGGAGCCTTCGCCAGTGTAGATAATACACTGAAGAGGTCCCAAGATGGGATTAATGTGCGTACTGGGGGACGAGTATTAACCATCCCCTTGATCAGTTGGCTAATTGCAGGGTTGCCGGAAACGGAGGAACCGTCCGAAAATCCCTGATGGATCACGGCAACGGCCGATCGATAATTTTTTCACGGCGGCCGTCGTGAGCCCACTGTTAAAAAGGTATAGGAGGAAATCCCCCACTTCCCCTACAGAAGTATTGGGGGGATGAATGGATTGCCGTCTACATCATTTAAAGAAATGGTGTAGTCGGCTATCGTACACCTTTCTGGTTGAGGCTCTACGGGACTGAGCTGCAATTGTTGCAGCTCGTCGCGAAAGGCCTGCTGAGCAGAGGGATCGCGTGACAATACCCAGCACGTCAGGTGAAGATCCCCCGGAGCCTGGTGACTGATTCCCGAGCTGGGCTGATTAAGGAGATCGGCCCTCCTCGGTAGAATTACCGGGCGGTGAACCAAGAGTCGGACGAGCCGGGGAAACCACGGCTGGCGGGGCCAGAACGGGGCTATGAGGAGAGTTCGGCAATCCTCCTGCTCGATCTTGGTCAGCACTCGAGAAACGAGGGAGATGGGTGGGAAGGCGTAGGCCAGTAGGCCGTCCCACCGCACCGACAGTGCATCGGTCTGCCACGCGTTGGGATCTGGGCCCCTCGCGCAGTAGATCGGTAGCTGATTGTTCATTAGCGACGCGAATAGGTCCACATGCAGCCGGTCGATTAGTCGGAAGATCGACTGAGCCACCTGTGGGAGCAGTGACCACTCTGTCGGGGCGATCCAGCCTATGGAGAGAGCGTCGGCTGTGACGTTCTCTTCCCCCGGGATGTGTACTGCCGACAGTGCAATCCCGTGATGTATGCACCAGAGGGTGAGACCCCACGTTAGTGCACACAGATGGCCTGACCGAGTGCCACCCTGGTGATTGATGTATGCCACCACTGTGGCGTTGTCGCATCGTACCAGGACTGCTTGCCCTCTGACGTCCGACTGGAAATGTTTTAGTGCGTTGGTGACTGCCAGCATTTCCAGGACGTTGATGTGGGATGATTGATGTGCGGGGCCCCACACGCCCGCGACCTGTCGCGGGTAGAGGGTAGCCCTCCAGCCGTACCCCGATGCGTCGGTTGTGATAAGTACCGACGGGCGGGGCGGGCGGAAACGCGGCCCTGCGTTATATTGGCCTCGACTAGCCACCAACGAAGGTGGGGGACTAGCCAAGACGTAGTGGGCACCGGATGGTCGATCGGGTGCCAGCGGGGTCTGTAGAAAGACAGCAGGTGAAGTTGAATTGGCCTCATCCTCAGCCTGCAAAAATCCACTAAGTCCACCAGACTGGCCATAAGGCCCAACAGCCTGAGCCAGGCTCGGGCCGGAGCCACTACCGTCGGGAGGAAGAGGGACACGCACTGCCGAAGGTTCAGCAGGCGGTCCTCCGATGGACGGGCCAGTCCCCTGCGAAGATCGAGGGATGCACCTAGAAAGGTGGGAACCTGAGAGGGGACTGGGTGGGATTTCTTGGTGTTGATGAGAAATCCCAGGTCGGAAGCAAGGTGCCACGTTAGTTGGAGCGCCGCTTCCGTCTCCCCTCGAGAACGACCCACTACTAGCCAATCGTCGAGGTACATGAATATCATGATCCCTCGTCGCCGCAGTGCCGCCCCGATCGTCTTCACGATCCGGGTGAACACTCGCGGAGAAGTGGCTAGCCCGAACGGGAGCACCACAAATTCGTACAGTATATCTTTGTATTGGAAACGTAGGAATTTGCGGTGCTCCGGCCTGATCTGTACGTGAAAATACGCGTCTTTCAAGTCTATACTGGCCGCCCACGCGGGCGTGATGATCGATTCGAGAATGGTCCGTAACGTTTCCATGCGGGAACGTATCGGACGTATGAACTTGTTGAGGGGTTTTAAGTTCAATATTGGACGCCACACGCCGGTCTCCTTCTTGGGGGCCAAGAAGAAGGTTGACATGAAACCTGCCCTCACGAACTGCTCTCTTTAGAAGGAGGGCGTCGATCTCCTCCTCGAGGGAGCGGCGTTTTGCTGTGTCGGGCGGTACGGGCGTTGTCTGAATAAGCATGTCCGATGGGGGGGGGGGTCCTCGTAAACTCGAGCGCGTAACCGCTGCTGATCGTTTCGAGGACCCACCGGTCGGAAGTCACCTGCACCCAGGCCCCACGAACTCCTGAAGGCGGCCTCCCACGGGTCCAGCGGCGGGAGGCCGTTCGGAGACGCATAAGTCACTTGCGCCACGCCCCGGTGTACCGGGGAGTGGGCGCACGGAAACCGCGTCCCGACTGGGGACGCTGTTGTCCGGTATGTGGTTGTGAATAACGCGGGCCCACCGTCTTATCAGCGCGCCCACGAAATCCACCACGGGCCGCCCTGACCGGGCGGCGTCGGGGAATGACAAAAGAAGGTCGTTTCTTTGTCTTGTCCGCAGTTTTCAACTCGGCCGGTTTCTTGAGATTAATTCTCTCAGTGGCCTTGAGGCGCTTTTCTTCGGCCTCCATGGCCTCCTGGAACTTACCAGAAAATAAGTCCGGGCCTGAAAGCGGAAGTTCGTCGAGACGCTTACGTGCTCCCGGTGACGGGAGGAAAAGCGCATCTAGCACATTGGCGCGGCGTGACGATGTTGCTAAGGTCGACACTCTAGCAAACTGGTCGAGAGTGGAGCACAGGCCGCGATCGAGGCAATGGAGAGCAGCCACCATCATGTCGGCTGGTATCACCGAATCTTCTTCATATCCCAGTGCCAGGTACTCTGATAGGAGAAGAAGAAAGGACGTCGCACGCATATCCATGCGTCCCGCCGAGTCCATTCTACGGGTGACATCCTCCAGTTTTCCACGGGTCTTGTCCGTAAAAGGAACTGTGGATGAAGCTGTCCCTCGGTCAGCGGCGAGTTTGTCAATGGCCGAGGAAAATGATAATACGAGTCTACGCGCTTAGCGTAGGCACTCCATGTCTTTGCGTGCATTATCCCATCGATGTGGTCAACGCACACGCGGTCCAGGGGCGTTGTGGGAAACGCCCGGACCGGTTCTGTCGTCGGTCCCGATCTCTTCTTGAATGACTGACGCTCAGGAGGAGAAGAAGGTTCGGTCCCAGCAGGAAGATTCAGAACTCTGATCATATCCCGTTGGACCAAGCGGAATTTTTTTTTTTAATTATTTTTTTTTTTTTTTTTTTTTTGCGGGTCAGCTCGCTCTCGTCCGCCGAGTTGTCAGAGTACGGGGGCGAGTTGTCACCGGGGAATGGGAACCAGGCCCCGGGGGCGAAGCAGCGCCGTCACGGTGTCCCGGTATCGAGCCCCGCTCGGACTCTAGTGACACCGATGGGTGTAAACTAATACCGGGCGGTGACGCCGGTGCACGGCTCTCCGTGCACGGCATTGTCCGCTGGTCTGTAGTCACCCCACCACGGCCGTGATGACTGGCGGGTGGGGGCTGTAATTCTGGAGGGGACTCTGGCGCACGGCTAACCGTGTGCGGTATGTCCCTTTGGCCCGGAGTCATCCAGCTGCATATGTAGTATTCGCTCTACAGGTAAGTAGAGTGATGTAGACTCATGTTTTTAATATAAAACGATTTTAAAATTAAAAGATCTCTAATTCAATAATTATACCCGCACCCTTGTTGTTGAATATCTGTCCTTTTTCACCACTGATAGAAAATGTCAGTTTGTCGATTATACCGTTTTTCAGTTTTTTAATCCCTCGGCTCTATCAAAATCGGGTTTGCGCGTATCCACGGGTACAATTTTTAAGATAACAGAAGGACGACCATTAAAAAACTTTTCACTCGTTCTTAATTGTGGGCAGCGAATAGGCCTATACAAAAATTTAAACGGATTAACGTCGTAAGACCCCGTATACACCACTTTGGGTACCAGTCTTCCTTTGGGTAAATTGAGTAATCGAGATACTTCTCTGTTCAAACGCAATTTGAGATTCAAGTCGGTTATCACCAACGTCACCTTTTTAGATTCTCTAAATATTCGAAAACTTACCCCAGGTTTAGAATTAAAAATGAAATCGAACCAATTGACATCGTACCACCCCGGTGGTATGATGACCGAACCGTTGATTCCGGCTGGTAACGGCGCTAGATGATTCGGTGAAATAAAATCTAAATCATCACCCCTCACGATAAGACTTCCTGCTATCTCTCAACTCGCTCGTACCCATTTTTCCTTCAATAAACTTCAAAGCCAGTTCCTCACCTTCAAAGATTTTGCCAAAACTGAATTATTCATTACGATGATGAAATAAATTTTCTTATTTATTATGAGGATAGTTTTGATGATTTGGAAAAGGAGGGGGGGGGGGTGGGAAGGAGAATATAGCAGGAACCATGAAGACCCAAGGGGAAGGAAAAGTCACTCCAAATTCCCCATCTCCAAAGTTGAGCAGGTGGGCAGCCCAGGCCAGGGGGTACGTATTATTGGACATAACAACAATGTTGAAAATGCAAACCAACAAGTCTTTAGCTTATGAGCATTTTTGAGGAAGGCAGGGTCGGGAAAAAACGAAAGATGAACCAATAAAAACATAGACGGAAGAATTTTACAGTGCCACACAACATTCGAGTAATTTCAGACATTTATTTTGCGTATGGTTCCACTGGGACACCTTACTCAACGCGACCGTCAAAAATAGGTCACGATGCTTACTGTGCGGTGCGCCACGGACAGCAACAAACCAGGTAATATCGCAAAAGTGACGGGAGTGATCAACGTTCTCCAAGTTTATTCTATACGTCTGTGATATGAATAAAGTGACCGAGACCCCGTTTGGTTTGATACTTTCGTTCATGTTGGTCAGTTTGAAGAAAAGGCCTTATATCGTCGAAAACCGGTCACGCGAGGATACAGTACATATACATGTAGGTTACGGGAATCTTTCGAAGTATAGGATATAAATTTCCCTCCCGGTCAATTTTTCCAATCTTGACTGATGAAAACCTGAAAATCAATGTTAAATGGCCTTATTACGGTGTATCAACCTGCTGACTGACCGTGTTCCTTTGTAAAAACTAACTGGAGTTACCTCAGCCCCATATTATCGTTGGGTTGTCATACAATCCAATGAGTAGTAGGGATAGTGGGGTTACCAGATCAAAATGGAAAATCTGTGGCAAGCCTGAACACGTCGCTCTCGTTTCTAAAAATCCCCCGAGGCAAATTTTTAGAAAAAATCTGATCAAAATCCCCCGATCCCAATTTTTAGAAAAAATCTGATCAAAATCCCCCGATCCCAATTTTTAGAAAAAATCTAATCAAAATCTCCCGAGGCAAACGTCAGGTACCAGCCTTTACCCCTCCCCAATGATTCCCCGCCCCCTCCCCTTCCCTCTCCCAATATATCCCCCTCTCAATATCTCAGTCTCGAAATCAGGCCAGGCTCTTCATATTTACACAACACAGCAAGCCTGTTCGGTATGACGATATTTCACGATATTTCGATTAAATTTTCATATCGGAAATCGTATCGATCTCATAAAAAAAAATCGGCACATCGTGAAATTCGATATGCCGAAAAATATCGCGATGTTCTTTTGAGGTACCGCTCTTGTAACCAAAGTCAATCCCTTACAGTTTCAAACCGTCGCTAAAGCGCTCCCATGAAAAACCGCAAACCACAAATTCACTGTTACCGCATTGTATGTACCGCGAGGTCTTACCTATTCAGGGGCGGAACCAACTGACTAATGTCACGTGTATTTGATTTTGCGTCTTCCACGCTGCACGTGGTGCAGTACAAACAACACAATTTCACCCCACATACCAAGTGCCAAAATCGTAATCACGTGCGTGGAGTTAACCGAAGGGAAACAAAGTCTCTGACATTTCGCAAAGAAAATACGGTGCCTGTTTTGTTTTGACGGAAATGTGAAGTTGTACAGACAAAACACCACAAATACATGTGCTTGAATTGTAGATTACGACGTTGAGAAGTGAATGTTTCGTTTCGGCACGCGGCTAGAGGAGACCACGCCGAGCCCGCAAATTTTCTTTTTCCAGCACCAAACGACATCCGCATACGCACGTCAAGCGCCCTCTACGATACTTTTATGATACGTGGGCACTATATATTTATTAGTTTTCCACTTTTGAAGCGAGCAGTGTGACAGCTCAGTCGATAATTCATTGTGTTTTATACCGCGAGGTTGCGGGTTCGAATCACGGTATTGCATATGATTTTTTTTTATTATTATTTTCTAACCTGAGGCTTGGGAGGATTTTATTAAAAAAAAAAATAAAGCCCGAATTTCATATATATATTTTTGATTTTCTTCTCATGTTTTTAGAAAAGTATAGTCCAAAACGCCATAGCGTATTGCAGATGTCGTACGCGTTTGGGAGAGAAAAAAAATCGCCGCTGGGCTGGGCCGACTCCGCGCAGGCGAACTAGATCAAATTTTCCTGCACGTATTTTCTTGACTCGTTCCTTCTCTTCCGTGGTTGTGCCTGGGCACTTACACTTGCTTAGTGCCAAAACTGTCCCAAACTTATGAAATCTGTTCATATTTTCAGCAACAAAAAAACGTCGAAAACCAACTGATCAGTCGTGCCTTTTATTTCGTTCACAGAACAGAAAATGCGTCACAAGAAATTGGACTGATCCATTAATTTTTGTAAAGGGGTGCTTCACCCTCATTTTGAAGTTTTTCGAAAAAAATCTTTAGAAAAAAAAATATTTTGTTAGTTTGTAACGATGAAGAACTTTTTCTGAACCAGGAAGTATTTCGGACTCCATTAAAAAAAATATTATTTGTAATTCTGAAAAGATGGAAATACTGGTAAATTGTTTTCAATGAAGCACACCCTTGCCGCAATGGTGTGGGCTGTACTATGAGTGCACGTGGGGATCATGTCAATGCGGCGTGCAATTGCGTGCTAGTGCTTCGTTCTTTCCTCGATATTGATTTCTATTTGCACATTTTTATCCAACATTTCAAGGTAATTTTGTTTTCGATGTTTGAATGTGGAATTTGTTTTCTACCTAAAGTGGCAAAGTAAATGAGACTCTAGTCAAATAAACTTGACGATTTTGTTCAGGACATATTGGGTCTTTTTCGCGGCAGTGGATCGTGACTTCAGTCGTGTTTTTTGTTGTTGTTGTTGTTATTCCATTGTTCCATGAATGGAAAAATGACGTCATCACGATAATATCGCGATATCCGATATTTTTTTCACGATATGCCGATTTAAAAATAAATGGATATCGAACAGGCTTACAACACAGACTCACAGCGACTGGTGCGCGAGTCTACAGTCACTTATAAATAAATAAACAAACAACGTTTTCTTAGGTTTACAAATCAAAGTTTGAACTTTTATTAAAAAACATGTTACTTTAACAAAACATTTTTAAAATCTACCATTTATACACAACATATAGAAAAGCACATTGCAGTGTATTTATGACATCATCGTTATATTAAGACGAGGGGAAGTGTCACTTCCCTTATGACATCATCGTTATAGTGACTAAGCGGTTTTTTTCCAATTTTTATATCATAATAGATATATCAAAATGTTACACTTCTGAGGTTTTTTTTTATAAATATCTCGAGTAGCGGTACTTTGAAAAAATCTTGCTTGTGCGATTAACCCGACGCAAAGTTATAAAGCAGCCTATCTTCTTTTTCACAGGTTGCGATGGGTAGTCATCATCTGAAAAATATTAGAAGTGAAAATACGCATTTACACTCAATGTTTGATCAGAAACATCACATACACTAATGGGCGGCTAGACTTTTAGTGATTGTGTAGTATTGGTTTTTTTTATAGAGTTTTATCAATATGAAAACCTACATTATAACCTTACCTTTTGGCTGGTGACTGCAGGTTGAGCGTTGACGTCTTTACCGATCGACATATCATGTTGAAATGACACAGAAATACTGAATTGCACAACAGACGGAAATACTTAATTGCGAAAGATTTTTCTGGAAATTTCCAAAGCTAAATTTAGTAGTGACATGTATAGGCTATACAACCCGGATAATAGATGAATATTATAATTACTTATTTTTACGAGCCCACTGTGTTTTACGTTTTGGTTCTGTAATTTATTCTGTCGTCAATGACATTTGTGCGGGTATAACAGCTGTGTACTCTTACTCTTGCCAATTACTCTACTGGGAATTTCCACTACAGTCAAGCTCTCATCGATTATGAAATAATTGATCGCACTCCAAAAAAAAATGAAAAAAAAAAAAAATTATATTTTCTATAATAAAATGGAGAGTAATATGCTCAGACCGTCCATCAAAGGATATTCTAAATGGAACAAAGCCACACTGCGTGATTACGTGCAGCGGTATAATATACCGCACAATGAAAATGTTTATCTTACTCGTAAAGTCTACATTGAGGGGATAAAAAATTATGAAAGTCAATTTAAAAACTTGACGAAAAAGAGACTAGATGAGCTCAAACAGATTGTAGACAAACACAATCTAAAGTACGTACCGACGGGTTATAAAGGACGGTTTTTGAAAAAAGATTTAATCTCGGCGATTAAAACATACAAACAACCCGAAGACTTTACAGAGTCAGCTTTTAGAGAAACGAGAAGGTTTAAAAATTACTACAGAAACTGGGAATTAAACCCCAGACTTTATAATCACGATTTAATCAAGTTTTTTGATTCGCACAAGGAAGAAATAGTCAATAAAATCAAATCTGATTTGAGAGAGCTAAGAGGATTAAAAGTAGAGCTTGCACTAAAAATAAGGTATCGAAAAATCAAACCAAACGATATCATCAAAACGATCGAAGCTATTCATTAAAGCAAGCCGAAAGCCGTTTTAAATCAAAGTCAAATAAAACAGGTTTTAAAAGAAGAGATCGATGAGCCATTTAAAAAGGATGAAAGGTATACGAATCAAGGATCGGGTTGGGTAGTCGATACAATACTCGCGTTACACATCAACATCAACAGATATAAGCCAGCGAGAGGTACATGTAGTTCTTACATAAACCTACCTGAACATCTTAAAATTAAACAGGCGATGATCAACGTACAAAACAAAGACGACGAGTGTTTGAGATGGTGTTTGAGATCTGCCTTGGGGTTATACACGGACAAAGTAAAAAATCAAATAAGAAATAATCCTAAATATAAAATCAACGAAAGCAGACCGTCGATTTACATCAAAGACGACGGACTCAAATTTAAAGGCGTTGACTTTCCGACACCGGTCGATCAGATACCCAAGATAGAAAGACAAAATAATTTATCGATAAACGTATACGGTTATGAGGGTGAGATATATCCATTATACGTGTCTAAAAACTACGGGGCAAAAGAGATCGATCTGCTTTTGATTTCTAAAGGTGACAAGCATCACTATTGTTGGATAAAATATTTTACGAGGTTGATGTACGACGTTACGAAACATAAATGTAAGAAAAATTTTTGTCAAAGATGTCTATGTCATTTTACCAATCAAAACAAATTAGACAGACATATCGCCGATTGTAAGGGTATAGATGCACATCCATCAAAGATTGTATTTCCGACAGGTAAACCAAAATACATAGACGGGCAACCAGGCGAAAGAGACGTACCGATATTAGAATTTAAAAACTATAGGCACAAACAACAAGCACCATTTGTCATTTATGCTGACTTTGAATCCATACTACAAACAACAACACCCACACAGACAAAGAGACAAACACAAAAAAGATTAACGTTCACAAAGCAAGCGGTTATTCGCTAGTTGTCGTCCGATGTGACGGTAAAAATGTGGATCAAGAGACTTATAGAGGCAAAGACGCTGCATCAAAGTTTGTAAATAAAATTTTAAAAATACAAAGCGACATAAATTGTCTATTTGAAAAACCCCAACCCATGAAATTTAACGAGCGAGCTAAAGAACATCATGATAAAACAAACATGTGTTGGATTTGCGAAAAACCAATTTATCCCAATTACTCGAGCAACTGTCAGTGCCAGAAACCCAGAGAACCCAAGACGATAAAACAAATGAAAGAATATCAGTACAAAAATAGTAAGGGATTTATCAAGTCTAAATGTCTCGACTGCAAAAAGAAGATTAATAAATTTAGAAAGGTGAGAGATCACTGCCACGTCACTGGTAAATATAGGGGTGCCGCACACGCTTATTGTAACCTCAAACTACAAATTAAACCCGGTTGTACACCGATACCAGTCTTTTTTTCACAATTTACAAAATTACGACGCGCATTTAATCATGCAGGGAATGACAGAATACGATAGCCAAACAGAAATACAAGTGATCGCTAAAAATTCAGAAAAGTATATTTCGTTTTTGATAGGAAATCTACGATTTTTAGACTCGTTTAGTTTTATGGCATCATCGTTGGATAAATTAGTGAAAGCTTGTCCAAAAGAGTTGTTTCATCTACTCAAAAAGCATTTTAAACATCCTGACTTGCTATTACATAAAGGAACTTATCCCTACGAATATATGAACTCGTTTGATAAGTTTCAAGAGACCAGCCTACCACCCATCGACAAGTTTTACAGCAGACTAAAAGACGAACATATATCGCAACAAGACTACGACAGAGCTCAACGCGTGTGGAACGAGTTTAATATACAAAATCTAGGAGAATATCACGACTTGTACGTGACTACCGATACGTTATTACTTGCAGGCGTATTTGAAAACTTTAGAAGAACATGCATAGAAAACTACGGGTTAGATCCAGCCAATTATTACACCGCACCCGGATTGTCCTGGGATGCTCTATTGAAACACTCGGAAGCTAAACTCGAACTATTGCAAGACGTCGACAAACACTTATTTTTTGAAAAGGCAAAACGAGGAGGCATATCTAGCGTGGGTGGAATGAGACATCACAAAGCCAATAATCAATATCTCGATGACTACGATTCAAACAAGCCCTCGAGTTATATCGCTTATCTGGATGCCAACAATCTGTACGGTTGGGCTATGAGTCAATATCTACCGTACAGCGATTTTAAATGGACAGCCTCAAAACCGTTTACCGAAGAAAGAATATTAACGCTTAAGAAAACGTCGAATACCGGTTACTTTTTTGAAGTAGATTTAGACTACCCGCACGATCTACACGTCAAGCATAACGATTATCCCCTAGCACCCGAAAATATGGTCGTACCCAAAGCGTGGATGTCTGATTATCAAAATGAGTTATTGGATACCGAACCTAGTAGCGACGTAGAAAAATTAACGTGTACACTTAATCCAAAACAAAAATACGTGTTGCACTACGTCACGTTGCAGTTATACCTCGATCTAGGTTTGAAACTAAAAAAGGTACATCGCGTGTTAAAATTTAAACAAGCGCCTTGGATGAAATCTTACATCGATAAAAATACGCAACTCCGAACAAAAGCAACCTCTGATTTTGAGAAAGACTTTTTTAAACTGATGAATAACAGCGTGTTTGGTAAGACGATGGAAAACGTTAGAAATCGAATAGACGGTTACCTACTGAGAGACAATAACGAGAGCGATCAAGAAAAATACAAAAAAAATCATTAAAAAACCGAGCTATAAAACAACACCACCGTTTCCAGAATGTGACCTGTCATTTGTCGAAAAGTACAAGACTAAAACCGTGTTAAACAAACCCATCTATCTATCTAAGACGCTGATGTACGATTTTTATTACAACCATATGAAAGACAAGTACGGAGATCAAATCAGGTTGATGTATACGGATACGGACAGTCTGTTGATTGTCGTTTACACGGATGACATATACAAAGACATGCAATCTCACGGGCGACACTACGACTTTTCGAATTACAATCTGGATCACGAGTTATACGACTCAACCAATAAGAAAGTGATCGGTAAATTTAAAGACGAATTTGGAGGTAAGGTCATTCAAGAAGCCGTTTGTGTAAGACCCAAGATGTACTCGATTTTAGCAGATGACAACAACATCACTCTTAAAAAAGCCAAGAGGGTCACAAAATTGGTCACTGACAAAAAATTAAAACACCGACACTACTACCACTGCATCTTTAAACATAAATCTAAAACAGAAACGATGACTCAAATTCGATCGGAAAAACACATCGTTTATACCATATCGCTAGATAAATTATCTTTGAGTCCGTTGGATACCAAGAGGTACATTTTACCGGATGGAGTACACACGCTCGCTTATGGTCACCGTAATCTAGATACATTCTGTATTAATTAGGCGGTAATTGCGTGTCCTCGGGTACGACTTGAAGCTCTTGTCTCACAAAACTCCTTTCGGGGCCGTTTTGAAGGTAATAAAGAATAGGACCCGTCGTGACTTTTTTACCGTTAATCATTTTAAATTGACTTGTTCTTTTTTCAATTTCTTGAGCGTACTGATGACCAAACAGTCTCTCAGCTAGCGTTCGATTAAATCTTTCTACGATACCCTGCATTCGGTGGTTTCCGGGTTCGCCTATGATAATCTCGACGTTTTTTGAGGTCATCCATTTTTTAAATGCACCTTTAAATTCGGTACCAGCGTCTACTCTCAACGTTTTGGGGTAGCTCAAAGGAGATCTCGCATAAATCTTTACGATAGCATCCCGCGTGGAATCAGCCATTTTAGAAACCAAAGGTTCTGTTTCGTGGTATCGACTCGCAACGTCGACAACCGTCAAAGCGTATTTATAAGTCTTGCGTTTTACTTTATCCCAGGGTAGGTATAGCACATCCATTTGGTGAAAGTCGTTTGGTGTTTCAAACTCTCGCGATGTACTCGTAGGCCTGGGTACATACACAGGACCCGGCAGATAAATTTGCCAGATTGCTTGTTTTTTAAGCCAATCTCTGATTACCTTTTTATCGATTTTGGTTTTATCGTGTAAATGGTCGACGGCTCTTTCACCTCTCCAATAACCGCTTGGGCTATAATACAGTTTTTGAAGTTTATCCATCATTTATTATAATAATAATTTAAAAGTGCTTTATGGGTCTGTCCACACTAAATGTCACAACTGCACAACATGAAAAATAGCTCTCATTTAAACCATGTTAAAAGTCAAGAAATAAACTTAAATAATTGTAGTAGTAGTCATTCAATAGTAGAGATATAGTGTACATAATAATAAAGGATTTGGATGTTAGTTGTTGAAATAATGAGAAATTTGATAAAAATGTCCAGCTTATTTTGGGGGGTCCAGGTGGGACATGTATATAACTGTGTGTTCTCATGTTTTTCAAGTTATGTAAAATAGGCATTAAAATGAGGAAAAACACAGTTCATGGGTACTGAAAATGTTACAGATGAGAAATAAGTTGAAATCAAAAGCTCTATATTTTTTTTAAAATTAGTTTAAACAGGAATTTAAACGCAGAAAATTCAGCAATCACGTATGTCACGGCGTCTGTCCACAGAGTGACAAACGTGATACATGCTGTTTTTTCCATGTTATCAACAGCTAACTTCAACAAAAAATGTACATTTTGCTGAGGAAACTGCTCACCTTTAATGCATATACTTTTTTGTGGCTTTTTGTTCAGTTTAGAAACAAAAACACGGATCCATGTAAAAGAAATACAAATGTCTGTCCATTTTTGATCACGTATGTCACATGATTTAATTTCTTGCCAACCATAAAAATCTTTAACCCTAACTCCTGGGGCTCTTTTACTAGAAAGTATCCTGAATCCGCCAAAATCCACCAATTTTGTCATGCAAAAAATGCTGGTATCCTGAATCCATCAGAATCCCCCAGTGTAGATTCTGGAGGTATCCTGAATCCGCCAGAATCCACCAGCAAAAGTCTTGATGGATTCTGGCGGATTCAGGATACCATGGTGGCATAAAAAAAAATACAGCATGTTTTTCCATAGAGTCTTCAAAATCCATCACCTAAATTTCTGGTGGATTTTGACGGATTCAGGATACCATGCTCGCATGAAAATTGTGATGTGTGTTGTTGCATAGGATCCATCAAAATACACCAATGCATGGCGACCCCAGCATGGATCAGTACCGAAGTGAATACGTCTCGCGCACACAATTTGTGTGAAAGACATTAGCGCATGTTTCAGCCCGTAAACCATAGATATATTATGAAAAGACTAGATCGGCAGCGCGTCCACACGCGCCCAGTCACTGTGCGATAAATCTCCGCCATTTTGGTTGTCTCTCACAGACGCGCAACAAATTAACGTAAAGTAATGGAGCTAAATGTATCTTTCCTCCAGCACGTGACCTAGCTCAACACGCGCGAAGCAAGAAATGCGCACCGAGTATTTACGTGATGCGCACACATAATTATTAGCGATGCACATGGTGTTCTTTGCGCGTAAACGGCGTTGCGTTCGTCACGTTTTCGCGCATTATTTGTATCTTTCCTCCAGCACGTGACCCTCCATGCAAGTCCACCCAGTACATGTGTGTACATGTTTGTACAGTATGTGACAGACTTGGCAGGGCTAGTGCCAGCAGTATTTACTTGACCACAAACATTGCAAAAGAGTTAAACTGTTGAGATCCTGAATCCATCAAAGTCCCCCAATAGCTCAAAATGGAGGTATCCTGAATCCATCAAAATCCGCCAGTTCCGCTAGGCTTCAAATCCTGAGTCCATCAAAATCCCCCAGTTTGTTCAATATGGAGGTATCCTGAATCCGCCGAAATCCCCCGAAACAGGGGGGTGGATTTTGATGGATTTAGGTACGTTAGGGTTAAAGACTAGTCTTATGAGTGCACATACATTGATAAAAAAGGTATGTGCAATACAACTGCCATTATTTTATTATTAGAAGTCAGTCCATTTTGTTGAACAGAGATCGAGAAGATCGTCTGTCCTCAGCTCCCAGAAGGTGACATACGTGATACTATAGTGTATGCACATGTCTGTCCATGTAACAAACGTTACTCATTGAAACAAAACTACATGGTGTTCATATAAAATAAAGTAAGTCTTTATGTAATTAAGATTATTATAAACTAATTTAGAAAAATATTGGCTTACATATATATGATCAATACTGTTTTCATCCTTAAATTTGACTTTAAAACACAAAAAGTCTGTCCATGTGACAAACATGATAAATGAGTCTGTCCTTGTGACAAACGTGATTCATTGAAACAAAATTACACGCTGTTCATCTATTGAAGTAGTCTTTATGCAAATAGAATGATCACAAATAAACTTGAGAGAATAGTTAAAACGTTTGGGTAATTATCAGTCACATTTTTATTTCTAGTTAGAAATTTTATACACAATACAGTATGTCTGTCCATGTGACAAACGTGATGTTTAATACACGTCAGCATTTATTCATGGTAATTTAATTATGTGGGTTGATCAGTCTTAAGAGATTGGAAATAGGAGTTTACAGGGGCCTTATCTAATAACCTTTAATGTTAAAATTATAATTTATTTTCTAAAAAAATTAACTAAGAAATTGTTTTGTCTGTCCATGTGACAAACATGACGTCCAATGTCTGTCCATGTAACAAACATGATATCAAAAACATGTCAGTATTTCTCACTTCCAGGTTATCACAGATTGACTGGCCAACGTAAACAAAATCTGCATAGGATTTTTAGGGCACTTACAACTTTGGTGTGATGAAAAAGGTCATCTTCGAGAAACAAACCAATCGTTAAAGCTGTTTTGTCTGTCCCAGTGACAAACGTGATTTTCTCTGCATCATCCACCTTGTAAATCCTGAAGAAAGACTACAGTCTCTTTGAAAGTTCCTTGAATATTAACATTGGGGTAGTAAATGACACCAAATCAAGTGTGATTGAATTATACATGTATGTAATTTTGTGGAACTAGGATGAAGCGAAGAAATATGTCTGTCCCTGTGACATACGTTATGTCTTCAAGATTAACTTGCCATAACTTCTTAAATACTGTTTGAATTATCTAGGCCTTTCTTGGTTAACAAGCATACACATGGATGTTAAACACAAACCAAAAAAGAGGGGGGGAAATTTGTTGTTCAAATTTCTCCAGCAATGTCCCACAATTGTGACATTTACTGTGGACAGACCCACATACATTAAATAGATGGCGTCAGCTGTTGTAATGATGGTTGAGGTGCGATCATAAACGCCTTAGCTTTTACTGGTTCAAACTTTTTATTTTCAAGTCTAAAACAGAGTGATGCCGACGAGGAGTGTAAGAGACACGATTTAGCGATAGAAAAACTCTCAGCCGCCAAAGATAAGTGGCAACGAGAACGAACAAAATATCTAGATTTTCTAAACGAACGTATCAGAAAACAAAATGCCTCTAAAGAAACATTTTCCAACGTAGACCGAGCGTTGCGTTACTATAACGAGGTGAGTGGACAATCTACCGAACTACCCGTAGGACTGCAACGTGAACCCAAACTCGAAGATTTTTACGAGCCTAGCGACCAACAAATAGAAAAAGAACTGGTGTTTATCGCGGGAGGAACGCTATTGGTGGGCTTTTTGGCTTACAGATATCTTTAAATTTTTATAACTTGTATAAATAAAATGAATGCGTATGGAAAAAAGCTCAATCCCAGCAGGTTATTAAAAATACCCAGATCTATCAAGGGTGAGAGAAAAGAGGTGGTCATTACCCACATCCTAGTAGTATATCGGCGGGGCAAACGCTGAGGGTCAAGTTTCCTCAATTGGGTGTAGACGACGTGATCGTACCCGGCACTTGTAAATTAGCTTTCAATTTAGAACTCGAAGGTGGAGGCGACAACAATAGAACCATTTTTAGCAATTTGGCCAGAAATTTAGTCAGCGAAATCAGCGTCAGACTTCAAGGTCATGAAATCGTGAGTTATCCTCACGCCGACGGGTATCACAACTTTAAAGACAATTGGATCAACAGCTCTATAACTCGAAACATGGCGTACTCGGGCATAGAAAAAGAAAACGTGTCTAAACTAAGAACTGGGGCTCAAGATGCTAACGCGGGCGCCAACAGCGGTAAAGATCAAGCCATCGCGGATGCCTATGGTAACAGATATTGTATTCCCCTAGACATTGACATACTGACTTCGCATCACCCTTTTTACCCCAGTGTTTTAAAACAACCTCTGACGTACGAGATAAAGTTTAACGATCACGATAAAGTAGTCAACAGTTCAGATACGGCGGCGATGTACAGTGTCTCAGACTTGTCTCTCGAATACGAAGTGGTGACCAACAGAGACCTAGCTATCACCATCAGAAATAAACACAAGGGGTTAATGCAATATCTGTTTGATAAAATTCACTCGCTAGAAGTTAGATCCGTCAACAAATCGGACACGCTTTGGAACGTCAGCGTCAATCAACCCATCAGGAGTCTCAAGGGTATTTTGTTTTTGTTTAAAGATCCCGCGGTCAAAAATCCACAGCGATTTTACAATCCAAAACTAACCAAAACATCGGTGACTGTAGAAGGTAAACCCAATCAACTCTACAGCCAAGGAATGTTTCAGTATCAACACTGGAATGAAATTAGCAAGTTCTTTGGAGACAGCGATACCGAAAGCGGGCGTGGAGTATCCAAAGACTTAAATTTGACGGGTCTTGACCTCGGAGACTATCTAAAAGACAAGTACGGTCTGTGGCTTGATTTTAGAAGTAACGACGACAATTCCGCTCACGGATCCGGTAGGAAACTCGGAGAAGGAGGAGGCATCAACATTCAATTTAAAAGAGAAGCCGAAAGTCAAGGTGACCTCACGATGTACGTATTTTTAGTCATGGATGCTCAATTGAACTTGGAAGACGGGAATTTTAAATCTCTGTTAAGTTAAAATGACACAACCGCATTGCGCTTTAATCGTCGGCAAAACAAATTCGGGTAAAACCAAATGGATTTTAGATCTGTTAGAGTCAGACTATAAAAATACATTTGAAGCGATAGTCATCATTTGCCCTACCATATTTAAAAACAAAACGTACATTGAAAGAAAGTGGATTCACGCAGATCCCGAGGTATACCTCTGCGATCCGGAAATGTACAAGATGACGCTCAACGAAGCGATCGATTTTTACAGGAAAATATTCGAAGGTGTTGCTACGTTGTTTATCGTGGACGATTGCTCTTCGGATCAAGAGATTAAATATCGTAAAAAGACGTGCGCGCTAAGCAAGATGGCGTTTAGCGGAAGACACGTCAATCACAGCTGTTGGTTATTGACTCAAAAGTACAACAGCGTTTTAAAAGATTATAGAGAAAATACGGCTTGGTTGGCATTATTTTATTGCAAGGATAAAACATCGTTTGACCAAGCGTTAGACGAAAATGACGTCGTACCGATTGAAGAACGAGATTATATAAAACGACATTTGAGAGATGTGAAATATAGTAAATTGGTCGTATACACCGAACCTCCAGTTAGTTACAAGCTACTTGAGTAGGGGTAAAAAATAAATTAACGCAAAAAGCTCTTCATAACGTTTTATTGTTATGAAGAGCTTTTTGCGTTGAGAGTAAAAAATTTGTTAGTTTTTGTCTGATTTTCTTTTAACGTTACAACTTTTACAGGCCAACACGCAATTACTTTTAACGTGCCCAATTGAGTTATCTAAGCGTTCTATCGTTGCCATATCGTCTCCAAAACTACCATATTGTAAAACGACTCGGCAATCATCGTAATAATAATGTTGGTAGTCTTCTGTAAGACCTCTTAAAAAATCGGTATCGACGAAAAGTTCTGGATTAAATCTATTTTTTTCTTTATCCTTTTTTCGGCAACCCAAGATCCATCTCAAAATAGTAAAGTCTACAGCCTTACCATCATCACTCTTACATTCTCGACATTGCCCTTGGATGCGGTTGTGGCAACAACACTAGAACCGACACAATCTTTACATATGTTGCGTTGTCGATTATGTGGACAGATACCAGAACCACCACAGTCTTTACATAAGCAGCGTTGACGACCGTGTTTACAGATACTAGAACCGCCGCAATCTTTACATAAGTAGCGTTGTCGATTATGTGAACAGATACCAGAACCACCGCAATCTTTACATAAGTAGCGTTGTCGATTATGTGGACAGATACCAGAACCACCGCAATCTTTACATAAGTAGCGTTGACGACCGTGTTTACAGATACCAGAACCACCGCAATCTTTACATAAGCAGCATTGACGACCGTGTGGACATTGTCGTTGTTGTTTCATTTTACTTCTACACTCAGCGCAGACTTTGTATTTTTCACCGTTTGGTTTGATGCTTAGATCGTCACTTTTACAAAACTTACAAACGTTTGATTTTGAGTAATATTTTTGTTTTATTTTATCCCTACACCAGTGTTCTCCAACTTTGAAAATTAAAGGTTGGCGCGTGGGTCGGCGGGGACTCCCGCGAGCGCGGAGCGCGAAGCCCTTACGGCGTGGGGTCCGGCATGTCCGGGGCCCGCTTAAGGGCCCCGGGAAAATTTTGGATTCTAGATGCTCTGTGGTGCAATCTGAGGCGATTCTCCAGGCCAGTTCCCCCGATTTTTTTAGCATTCAAAAATTTGCTTTTCAACCTAAAGCAGACTTCTCTCAGATCAAATGACACCTTTTTGTAATTTTGAAAAACAAAATGGGATACAAATTACGTTTTTTTTAACGCGGTTTTATGGGTGGTGCCGGTGCCGTGCGATCGTCATCTTTATTTTCATGTTGCGTTTTGTCGTTGTCATCGTCATTTTCCCCCCAAATTTCCCTCTATTTATGACCTACCTGTATGTTCTTAAATGTCGCCAACTAGTTTGGTAAGTCAAATAAATTAAAAGTGGATTTTGTTCTCTTTGGGAACCGGGCCCATACACGATCGCCATTTATAACTTTTGACAATCGGCATGATCGGAACACCATGTACGTGTCATGCCCTCGAGCTCGTTTGCCTCGTACAAAAACGCGTATTATATTGTGTACCGCGCGTGCAAGCACTGAGAAAAAGAAAGTCGGTGGGCTGCACGTAAGATCTGCCGTACGTACTCCTGCTGGTGTGTGTGTGTGTACTAGTACAGATATACATTTTTGCGGCGGGGTTGTCGCTACCTGAAGTATCGGCACACTCCGGAGCTGGGTATTCAGTTGTCAGTATGTACTGTACATTGATTACATCGCGCATACCTAATAGTATAGTACGTACAGTGCATGGGGAATCGCTGGTGTTTGCACGGCCGGCCGTGCGTGTGATTGATTCAGCAAGATTTTAAGACAACCCCGATCGGGCTGGGATATTTTTGTTATGACATCGAAATACATTGTTAATGTGTGGAAAAACAACTGAAATCAATTATTTTAGTTGTAAATGTACACTGTAGAGTCAAAAAAATTAAACCTGGCGGCAGGATTTTAAAGCTTGGCGGGGACTTCTTAAACATGGCGGGCGCCGCAGAAAGCATGGCGGGGCGCCAGGTTTGTTCTACATGTTGGAGAACACTGCTACACATATTACACGTCTTATAATTTTCACCGTTTGATTTCATACCGAATTGTTCAAGCTTGCAGGATTTATGGCACTGAACACAAACGTTTAATATTGTCATTCTTTCTATTTATTATATGATAATAAAAATTTCTCATTTTTTTTATTAGCGATTTTGTTACAACAAAATCAGCAAAAAAAATAGTAAATTACTGAGTTGTTTACAACTAACTACTGAGTTGTTTACAGCTAACTACTGAGGTGTTTACAACTAACTACCGAGGTGTTTACAACTAACTACTGAGGTGTTTACAACTAACTACTGAGGTCATTACAACAAACTACTGAGTTGTTTACAACTAACTACTCAGCTGAATAAAGCTAGCTTTATAACTAGCTTTATAGTAAATGATAGCAATATTCGAGTATTTGCAGTTTTTGGCTATTATCATCATATCGCTTAATTTATTGTTTTATACCTACGAATATCTCTGCATCTGCAACGTTGTTGCAAAAGCTACAACAAACTTAAATTCCTTTCTAATTAAATGGAGGACCTAAAACTTGCTTTAACGAACGAACAAGATCACAACGCAGAACATAAAGATCGTTTGTGCGGTGTCGTAGCAGCCGGAAACTCTAAAAAGTACTTGGGAAAGGAATATACCGTTAAACATATCAAAGCTCTTGACAGTAAAGAACTCGAAAAGCTATATCATCTATACGAAACAAAATTTGGAAATGAAATTGTTCAAACTGTTGGCAAATACACTTTAAGTCTATTTTCGAGAGTGTTAGCTGTTGTTACACCCGTACAAGTTTTAGGATATAACGTCACTATAGATTCTGAAGAAGAACTCACCAACGACTTGAGTTCTGATCCTATTATAAGCGCGAGTATGGCTGGTATGTTGAGCGACGTTTGTTACAAGTACAGAACTTTAAAATCACTCCCAGTAGCTACGATTATCACAACAAAACATTTGAAATTTAACAAAGCTAATATAATAAATGGAAGATCAGAAAGCAGCGACAGCAACGCCTGCAGCTCAACCAGCAGAGACAGAGACACCCCAACCGATAAAAACAACGTCATCACCGACGGTAACGAGAGTGACCAAGACTAAAAATCCTAAACGAATTCAGCAGGGTAAAGCTTTAGCCGAGCACAATTTACAGATGAAATTAAAATTAGCAAAAATGAACGTAACATCGGACGATAATACGAGCTCACAAGACTACAACTCTTGGGCCATGTGGGGTGCTATAGCGTCGATAATAGGAGTGGGGTTGCTGGTATTAAAAAGTAAGGCAACTGCGCCGGTGGTACAGCCAGTGCCGGTAGTAACGCAACCCACCACACCCAGCGCCCCAAAAACGTTGGACATGGAATAAAAACAACAATTTTTTAATTATTATATTAAAAACGATGAGTAACTTTGACACCAACGGAATAGCTAATACGATTTATCACGGAGCCGTCATATCGGGTCTTTCGATGGGATACGCCATGGTAGGAAATAGACTACTCAAAATGAAAGCGCCGGATTTAAACAAACTAAGCGTAGAAGATGCGGGTAAATTGACGGTTATTATAAGTGGAGCTCTGGCCACGCAAAATTGGTTGGTGGCCTAGGGTATACTACCGGGCAGTATAATGAAAACAGCATAATTTAAATAGGTTTATTAAATAAATGGCTGAGGGAGGATTTGACTTTGATCTCGTGGATGATTACGACAAAGATGATTACGACGATGATGATGTAGCAGAGACCAATCTGGATGACGACTTTGATACTCCTGATACACCCGTTACCGACATAGATGACGTTTTAGATCACGGAAGAAGCATGGTCACTAATGTGCGCGTTGATGAGTTTTACGATACTTATAACATATACAATAAACCAATATCTCCGAGATACGAAAAATTTATTCTCAACACAGACGGTTTATTTTATGACACTGGTAAAGGCTTAGTAAGGTTAACGGATCAAAGAAACGCAAACAAATTTTTGACTCTGAGGACTATAGAGTTAATTGTAAAGAAAGATGGGTTTAAACGGCAGAGATTTTATTAGAAACAAATTAGGTTTTACGCATTCCGCACTGAAGACGCTCAGTGACGATCAAAGTCAACAACTGCAATCGATACAACCCGAGAGTATCCCCATGACAGATCTACCCAGAGTCACCGATGAGGTAATCGAGATTATAGACGATTTAGAACAAGACACCAGAGCTCAAACTGAAGGATTGAATTACAGAGAACTCCAGGGATTAGACAAAAGTCTAGGTAACCTAGAACTTAATTTAGCTCGTCTCACTCAACTCGACCGAGAGATTGCAGCCACGAGACAAGAACTCGACGAATCTCACAAAAAGAGGGTCGACGAGAGTTAAACGATAAATTGAGTAAGTCCGTATCGTGGTTGGCCGAACACGTGTGGGCTTTGTTTTTGGGTGTGGGAGCCTTTGTGTTTGCGTACCTGCAAAAACGATGGTAGTTATAGTTGTAATCAAGTTTAAACAAAAAAATAAGCCTTACCAGCACAAAGTTGGTAAGGCTTATTTTTTTGTGAGCTTAGAGTGTGACTTATCAGCCAAAATGTGTGCCTCGTAAGCCAAAATACCCATACCAACGATAGCTAATATTCCTACCGTCAACGATAATTTTTCGTTTTGGTGAGTTTGTAGTTTCGTGGGCTCCTGGGTTAAAACTGTAGGTGCTGGTGCTGGTGCTGATGCTGGTGTTGGTGAGGGTGTAGGTGCTGGTGATACAACATCGTTCATCATAGGCTCTGGGGGTGTTGGTGGTTTTCATACTCTGGGTAGCGATTTGAAGATTGTTGTTATAGCCGTCGTGCGTTCCAACCCTCAAGTTCATATCCGATGGAATGAAATACAACCCCGGTTTCACGACAAAATTTAAAGGCGTTCTGGCATACTGCAAAGAGTCTTGAAATTGATTGATACTCATTTCCATGTCGTCTACTGCATTGATGATATCTTCAACGATGACGTTAAATTGTCTCTGAGCGTCTAATCCGGTACCTGGTGTTAATACGCTCGTTTTTGTTTGAGCCTGCGCACCGAGTAAAGCGTACACATAAGATCTGATCGATTTGTTGATCTTTATGATTCCCGCGGGGGTAAACGAACTCGTGTCGGGTATAAAATCTAACCAAGCCTTTTGTACCGATTCATTTTGTTCGATAAAGGCTACGGTGTAATCACTGTCACGCCCCAAACCCTTGGGTGGATCTTCCAAACCAAACCCCATTTTGGTTCCACCCATCATATTTTTACGATATTGACTATACTTGATATTAAGGTCGGTTGTATCATAATCGTTTCCAGGTACGGGTACGTAAGACATGTCCCAGTAATATGCTGTACCTAAATCGTTAGAATTTGTGTCTCTCGTCTGTTTAAAAGACTTGTTTTGATCTATGCTAAACAACAAACAGGTATAAGATCTGATCGATTTGTTGATCTTTATGATTCCCGCGGGGGTAAACGAACTCGTGTCGGGTATAAAATCTAACCAAGCCTTTTGTACCGATTCATTTTGTTCGATAAAGGCTACGGTGTAATCGCTGTCACGCCCCAAACCCTTGGGTGGATCTTCCAAACCAAACCCCATTTTGGTTCCACCCATCATATTTTTACGATATTGACTATACTTGATATTAAGGTCGGTTGTATCATAATCGTTTCCAGGTACGGGTACGTAAGACATGTCCCAGTAATATGCTGTACCTAAATCGTTAGAATTTGTGTCTCTCGTCTGTTTAAAAGACTTGTTTTGATCTATGCTAAACAACAAACAGGTATCGGTAAATGCTCTGTGATTATAACTGTTGTCTAGAGCTTTAAATGCATCATCTCCCGGTAAAGGAGCGGCAAAATCGTACAGGATCTTTCTAACCGTAAAATATAAATGAAAGTTAAAGATGGCCCAAACATAATGGTTGCTCGAGTTTAAAAGATCAAATCCAACACCGCAGCCCGTAGTAGCGCAGTAGATTGCAAAATTTAACTGATTTTGATAAAACGACATGGGGTGTGATTTCCAACGATCTACATCCTCATCCGTTGTGATGCGAGGCAATTTATAGTCCGAGGTTAAGTCGGGAAACAAGCTTAAAAACCCGCTGGTATTGTTAACTATGACCTCTAGTTCACTGGGTTTAGTGCTGTTTAAAAACTTTGCTTGACTCATTATATTAGTTTCAGTTTTAATATAAAAAGACTTTAAAATAAATGCATTCATTTCACTTGTTTCAAAATGAGCAGACGTTTAAATTAGAAAACGTTGTAGATAATCTACACGGTCAAAAATCTGTACGCGTAAAAAGGGTGATGTTTAACCCCGGATATTTTAATATTTCCAGCGCCACGGAGATTGATTGGTATACGAATATAGATGGGAGACCCGCTGAAAGACCTGATGATGGTAGAAGATACGAACAGGTTGACTCAAATATAGCAGTAAGATCAGATAGAGATTTTATTGAATCGTTGATACCTGAGATACCATACGACTATTTAATTAACGACGAAAATACTTTCAATAGAGTTATAAACGATCTCATAGAAGCGTACGAAGAAGATAGACTAGACTCTGCTTTAGTATCGACTAAAATAGAAGTGGGACAAATAGGGAGATTACAAGAAAATTTAAACAATAAAAGACAAGAAAGAACACTAACCGACGTACAACCCAATACGATTGTATTTTTAATAACAACTTTATCTGAAAGAAAAGGCTTCATCGGTGAAGGTAAAAAGATAGCGCTAGAATATATCGAAGGTACAATAAGCAAACCTATGGTTAGACTAATTAGACAAGCTGGGGTAACAATACGGGGGAGTCTTATCGTGTCTGGTGATAATTTAGATTTTATTTCTCCGAGTCTTTTAGCGCCGTTACCAGCTGGAGTCACCGGTTTGGTCACCATACCCCCGGGGTGGTACGACGTTGAATGGTTCGATTTCATTTTAAATTATATACCCGGGGTAAGTTTTCGAATATTTAGAGAATCTAAAAAGGTGACGTTGGTGGTAACCGACGTGAATCTCAAGTTGCGTTTAAACAGAGAAGTCTCTCGATTACTCAATTTACCCAAAGGAAAACTGATACCTAAAGTGGTTTATGCGGGGTCTTACAAAATTAATCCGTTTAAACTTTTGTTTATTCGCTGCCCGCAATTAAGTACGAGTGAAAACTTTTTTAATGGTCATCCTTCTGATATCTTAAAAATTGTACCCGTGGGTACGCGCGAACCCGAGCCTGATAGAGTCGAGGATTTCAAGAAACTTAAAAACGGTATAATCGACAAACTGACATTTTCAATCATAGGTGAAAAAGGACAGATCATCAACAACAAGGGTGTGAGTATAATGATAGAGTTGGAGATCTTTTAATTTTAAAATCGTTTTATATTAAAAACATGAGTATAGATAATAAGGCGTTATACCCCGATATTTCTGGAGATGTACTCCGATTAAATAGTAACGAAGAAACAAAAGTGTACAGACTTAAAAAGATTGAAGAGATTCGATCTTTAATCTTGAAAGAGAGAGACCACAGAGAGCGCACTTATAAAAAAATAAAGAGAGTTATCGACACTATTAATTACGTAGAGCTAGGATTAGAAGGATTGGGGGCTATAGCGGGGGCTGTCAGTATTCCCGCTCTCTTGGGTGTTATATCAGCCCCCGTTGGATTGGTGCTAGAAGGAACGTTTATAGGCACTTTTGGTGTAGATATTCTGCTTAGAATCACGTCTAAGCGATTATCCACCAAGCTGAAAAAGCACGACCAGATTAAAATATTAGCAGACTCCAAACTTAACACGATTGAAGAATATGTGTCTCAAGCCATCAACGACGGAGATATATCGCACGAAGAGTTTATATTGATTACGAGAGAGCTCACAAAATTTAACGAGCTTAAGCAGAAAATTAGAACAAAGACCAGCACAAAGCTTCAAAAAATAAAAAGCGATTTAGACTTTGAAAAAGAAGTTAAAAAACGGGTAGACGAACGGCTGGCAAAGGAAAAAAAATCTCTTATCGAAAAACTTACAAGTTCGAATTCTCAGTAAATAAACATTATGAAGGCGATCCACCGAGTTATACCTTTCCTCTTAGGGTGTCACCCTCAGCCCCACCTTTATTGTAGCGGTCATCGTATCTTTTTAAGGCTTTCTATGACTGAACGTTTATCACTCAACCTTACACAAAGCATTGACGTTAGGTTAAAACATTTAAGTGGCTCCCCGCGGGAGCCAGTATAGCTATCGGTCTCTATAAAGCGTTTATCCATGGTTGCTGGTTAATATTCACAAAAGGAAATTTTTTAGAGGCGCTGTTTATAAGTGGGGGAGAGTAAGGATTTTGATCCGGTACCCGACGTCAGATTTTTTAAAAATTTGCCTCGGGGGATTTTTAGAAACGAGAGCGACGTGTTCAGGCTTGCCACAGATTTTCCATTTTGATCTGGTAACCCCACTATCCCTACTACTCAATGTCTATAGTATATATAGGGCTGAGGTATTACTACAGCTACATGTATGTAAAAACCATTGTGTAACCATTCTTGGACTGCAATAATAATACTACTTACTTGGTTGGTTTCCTCCTGAAACATCCTCTAGCATGTCTTGGGATCTTGACTAGGTCACGGGGAGGTGTCAGCTTCTAAGTCGCAGTCACGATGTGGTTAATTTTCTCTGAAGGTCTTGTGCAACACACTCACAGAGTGTTGGTAGGGCAGGTCATTCCCCCCTTGGGGGAAAAAAGAGTCCTTGAATGCAGTTGAGGATGTTTGTAAAATTGAAGTAGGTCGGGGCATGGTATGCATGGTATGTCAAACTGGTTGTTCCCCCTCATGGATCTCTGCATTTTTGGCTGAAGATAATATGTTGCAGTCGGTAGTCCGAAGCATCGATGTCAATGGCTTGAGTGATAATCTTGTTGTAGAGTTCTGGATCTGGATAATCAATTGGCAATGCCTCCTCTGGAGTATCATCACGCCAATGGGGTTGAGGGTCAGTTCCGCATGCTGGCTCATTTGCCTTTTAAGTCTTTCTTTGAAGGATGGTGTAGAAGGTGCTTTGATGACAGCGGGGGGCAGGGCATTCCAGTCAACGATTGTTTTGGGAAAAGACAAGTTCTTGTATTAGCCTATCTCAGTTCTTGAGTTGAGATGCTTGTATCTTGCCGAATGTAAGCGAGTGCTCTATAGTTGTTGTTGTCAATCACCTGTCTGCCGCAGTAACACATAGCTCACCATTTCTGATTTTGTAGAAGTTGGTGAGTCTGGCTGCTTTCCTCCTGTTTTGGAGAGTCTGCCAAATGTTGCATTTCATCAAGCATTGATGTCACACTGCTATGCCTGCTACAGTCGCTCGCTGCAAACAAATCTGGCTGCAGAGCGCTCATGTACTTTTTCAAGTTTGGTAACATTTTTCTGTGAGTTATCAGTGGGTTTCCCTTGCCATCCAAGGTACGATAACATGTTGGAGACACTCCTCTTCCTCGCGTGATCTCCGTGATCATGGTGAATTTTCTCAAACACGTAAAAATAGGGTTCCATGCTGCCGCACCGCATGACCCGATGACCGAACGAGCGTAAAAATGGTTGGTGGTTTTATATAGCCCCATATGGCCAATTTACTGGACTACCTCCGTAAATAAAAGGCCACACTTCCACCATGTACAAAAACATGTCGAACTTTGTCAAATTTTGATTTTCACATTTAGGCTTAGTTTGTAGTTTATTTTTTGCTTTAGAAGCATACCCACCCTCTTTATAGGCAATCAGAAAGTGCTGCCTTTTTCAGATGTCTATTTTTCGTTGAAATTTTGATACGCAAACGTGTGCAAACAAATCTGGAAACTTTATGAAAAATAGACATCTGAAAAAGGCAGCACCTTCCGATTAGCCTATAAAGAGGGCGAGTACGCTTCTAAAGCAAAAATAAACTACAAACTAAGCCTAAATGTGAAAATCAAAATTTGACTAAGTTCGACATGTTTTCGTACATGGACATGGTAAAGTGTGGCCTTACGGAGGACATGGAGGTAGTCCAGTAAATCGGCCACATTTATGCCGGGGCTATGCCTTGGTGGTGTCAAACTGTAGTGATAAGAACAGTAGGCCTAACCAGATCCATAATTGCTGAAATCGAGGGATTTGCTCTTAATCATCAAAACATGTCATTTGCGTCATAAATCTCTCCATGGTTCTCATTTCATATTCACTTTACAAGCAAAGTCTGCAAAGAGCATGCATGTGGAGTGTTTCATGATCAATCAAGTTCCCGCCAGCGCCATATCGCCATCCAGGGTGACCGTAAGGTCAGAGCCAAATTCTGCTAAATGCACATCAAAAATCTGCCAAATTTCCCAGAATTACTCGAAATACACTATAAACACTTAAAATCACATGCAGATTGGTAGTATTGCCTTAATTAAGATTCAAATTACATAATAAACAATCAAGTCACATGAAGATGTTGTGAAATTATTGGTAAAACTTTCGGGCAAAATGCGGATCCAGCCATGACGAAGTCCGTTTCCCAGTGAACCTCAGCACCTAGACCAGCCAACCTGTCCCATTATGCAAGGGTTTGTTTGAAATTTTTTCAAACAAATGTGCACTTTTTTGTTCAAATTTGCTGTTTTTCTGTCCAATAACCATTTTTGCAGAATTCTGCCAGAAATCTGCCCCAAAAATCCATTCTGTCAAATTTCCCGTCAAACTCATTTTTTAACAAAAATTCTGTCAAAGTTAGCCGAAAATAGGCTAAAACGGTCATCTTGTTGCCATCGCATGCAGCGCGCGCAGCCACAACACTAGTCGGCAATTTTTGGTCTGGAAACCAGACTACAATCGATCGATCACGATTATCACAACAAAGCCGCGGGAAACCTTTTACATGTACATGATATTCACTGACACTACCCATGCTACCGTACCGGGGTGTGGGTACGTTGTGAATATTGTGGATTTTTGCCGTATTTTGTGTGTGTTTGATTGACAGTTCTAGCGATGGCTGATGATGACGAAACAACAAGAGCCAAAACGGTCAAAATGGTCAAGGAAAACATCTTCCAAGATGTTAAGTACTATGTGATCGGGACCCTCGATGATTCGGTAACGTATCCTCGATCCTCCTACTTAGTAATAGTACATCATTTTTCTACATGTATGATGTAGTAGTAGTACCCGTAGTCAGTAGTAGTACATTAGCTGGAGTTACCCAGCCCTAAATAAATGACAACCCAATGAATAAATGATAGAATTTAGGGCTGGGTAACTCCAGCTACTAGTACATCCTGTACATCAAAGTATTCATTTCGGAAAAAATTCCGTACTCGGACGTCACTTTTTGATAGTGGATATTTTGCCGGAGGTAATGACGGCAAACTAACGATTACTAAAGGTTTGCCGGCGGCAATCCATAACAACAGAGGGCGCTGTACTCTATAAAATAGGGCTGAATTATAAGATGTATTAAATTCCCACCAGAAGTTGTGTAGCACGTTTGGTGTAATGGTTAAGCAAAGGCTCTTGTAAGCGGGATGACTCGCGTTCGAATCCGACCGCACCACATTTTTAAGTTTTTTTTTCTCATCCCCAAATAAATAAGAATATTCTTCTTTTATTATTTTAACATGTCTCAAACATTTTTGGAGAGTATTACATTTTCTTTTTCAGATTTGTGGCTCTGGAGGATTTTTTTAAAAGGGAAATAAAGTCCGAAATTATAAAATGGTCTGAATCCCATCTTGTGAATATGAGGTAACAACGATAATTTTGGCATGGAGCCAGACTAAAACTTGTCACCCGGAAAATGTTAAAGTACAAAAAAACAGTAAGCGCATGTTCAGTGCATATCCGGCAAACTAACGTTTACTAAAGGTTTGCCGTCTCCGGCAAAATGTACACTGCCTTTTTTCAATTATTTTTCTAGCGCCAAAAGTTACATCTTTTATGGTTATTCCTCCACTTTCCCTCCTCTACTCTCACCCTCTCCTTTCCTTAATTTTGTATTTATTAATCAGTCAGTTACTTCATCGGGATTCAAACCTCTGACGCTTGCTTGATACACGAGACTCTTAACCGCCAGGCCGTGCACGATCGCTGTTGCAATAATCAATCTTTGGACGTATTTGAAGTATCCATTGAAATAAACTAAATATTCATGAGAAAATAAATATTCATAATGACGTATTGCACTATCATTGGCAGGCTCATGCGACATCATGGTTGTTGATGTCACGTGTATAACGTACCGCTGTCTTTCAGCCACTACAATCAGTTTTGACCAGCTGCTTCAAGCATGCTTCAAGTTCTGCACGACGTATGCATCCAAAATGTGCTCTAAAAACACATTTTGAGTAAATTTTTTTCACCTTTACACAGCTTCCTGGATTTCTCTTGGTTCAAATGACAAGGTGAGGTGACAATTAATATGTTTGGCAGCAGATAAATTGACGTCCGAGTACGGAACTTTTCCCTTAATTTCTTAGAATAAGGCCGAGGGAATGAAAGTCATAGAATACCGTCCTGCTGATTTTGAAAAACAATGAGGCTTTTTTTTCCGAAGTGGCTATTGTTACGGCAGCCATTGTTTAGCACCCTCTACGATACTTTTTTGATAGCACGCAGGTATATAATTATTTGTTTGCCCACGTTTTAGCGAGCAGTGCGACAGCTCAGTCGATAGAGGGTAGGATTTTGCACCGCGAGGTTGCGGGTTCGCATCTCAGTTTTGCACTCGAATTGTTTTCCTTTTCTAACCTGAGGCTTTGGAGGATTTTTTGTAAAAGGGAAATAAAGTCCGAATTTCATAACGTTCAAATTCACTTTTTTCCTTCTAATTTTATATTTTCTTCTCATGTTTTTATAAAAGTTTCAGTACTACCGTAACGATAGAAAATGGGAAATGCGTTACAGCTGCTGTAATGATAGCCACTGCGTTTTTTTTTCATTATTCGCTATTCAGGTAATCCTGACTTTTAGGACCCCGTTCCTTTATAGGAAGGGAAAGACTCACCAAAACAGTTGACTAAATGACACTCAAAATTGACATTCTGATACTTCTTGGCACATCTGAACAATTGGCAATGACACCTTGAATATCAGCAGGTTTAATTTTGTGGAAAGAGGGCAGGGCTTTGATTTATGAGGGAAATTATAGGGTTAAAGACGATGGTGACAACCAGAAAACAGACTCAAAAACCAAGATGGCTAACGTGAAAGCTCGATGCAATGAAAGCTCGATGCTGATTGGCTGAAAAAAATAAACATCTTATTTATTTTTTTTAGCAGCCAATCAGTATCGGGCTTTCATTAGAAGTAAACTGTTGTGGCGGATTAATATATTCTGGGTAAATAATAATTTTTTTTGTAAATAATGAAAAATTTCGGCGGCACCTTTCGGCACATGCAGGCGGTGGACGGTAGGGTTAAAAACGCCCGATTTTTAGGTTTTTGTTAAATATCTCCATACTACTTGGAGACACTAGGAAATAAATATGTGGTTTTATGCAATACATGTCTCCTCTATCAGGTGCAAATATAAAATCATGGTCATTATATTGATAAGGGGAAATTTTCCCCCCTTTTCGGGAGGAAGTTTGGCGGGCGTTTTTACCCGGGGCCTCGGGGAAAAAACGCCCACCCACATTTATTTTTAAAAAATGGATATACCACAGGTTTCCCTGTAGTATAGTCATATTTTTGTGATTAATTTAATATTGAGGGATACTTCATCAAGTACAAATAACTTTTCAAACACAGCTGGTTAATTATAACTACAAACTTGATCATTTAAAACAGGTATTTTTATGTGGAAGGAAGCGGAACATTAGCGTACATAATTCGCCCATAACAAACTTGTATTAATGTATAATGCCTGCCAATATTGAAAAATCTATTTCAATCATGTTGAGCCAAAGCATAGTCAATTTTATTAGGCATACCATAGTATGTTTCTAGCCTACTGCTGATAACCTACCGGTAAGGCTTTATCAAAGGAGAACTACTAAGATATGCACATCTCTGTAACAATGAGACCGATTTCTTAGAGCAAAGAAATGCAATCATGGAGAATCTTCTACTCTGTAACCACAAGAAAGAGGAAATTGCCAGTCATAAAAGACGTAAAATTTGAAAACTGTGAGCAATCATGAATGAAACACGACCAAAACAACCACCTCTAGTCTTCAAGATAATCTACACACCACACATCAAAACCAAGCAGCTAACAAAAGCATTGCTGAAAGACTGGTATTTAATTTCGGAACACCCAAAATTATGCAATCTCAGCGAACCAATTCCTGCCTATAAAAAGGCCAAAAGTCTGAAAGGTTTACTTGTCAAGTCAATGTTTATCGTTAACCGGGAATTGTACTCATCACGAGATTGACACAAAATTATATTAAATGCACTTACCGGTATCTATGCACTGTAACATTTGACACGACTTTAGCCGAATATAAAATACCGATATTGGCTTACTACTGATGAAGCTCTGCTAGTATAGCATGAGAGCAGAAACCGGTCTAGTTGGGTCTTAGAACCATTTCTAGTCATTTTTAGTTATTAAAAGTATACTCAAATCACCATAAAGGTGTTATTTTGTTTTTTCTTGAGAAAATGCCATGAGCTCATGGTTTCTCGGGCATTCCCTACCAAATGCCAGATACCTTGCCCCTACGTAACGTCAGTTAGTGATACCGCCTGCATGTACCTCCCCACTTCACACAATACACTGTTCAATATTTATGTGGTAGGACTCTAATAGCTAATACAATACAAGAAACATATGGCTGTAGAAAGTTCTAATAGTGAGGTTTTTGATGATAAATGAGGCTGCAATAGAGTTTAATGTCGAGAAATGTACTGGGCGTTTTTACCCCGAGACCCCTGATTTTTCAGTACAGTCAGCACGTGCTCATCTACAAGTACAAGTATAGTCGGACTCCCTATTATCGCGGCATCCCTATTATCGCGGCATGGGAAATTTCTCATTTTGCGTTGCCAAAACTCCTTCAAGTGGCGATTTTTATGGCGAAGTTGTATAAAAAATGGCAAAGTTGTATAAAAAGGACGATTAAAAAATGTTGTGTCTTTTTGGACTTTTAACGATTTTTAATAAATACTAATTTTTTCCAAAACTTGCAAATTTTCCCTCACCGTGTCTGCTAAAAGGTACCGTCTATATTTTAACATAAATCTTTAATGGTGCTCTGTCCATGAAAGTTCTGTCTGGTTCCCATTTTTCAGCTGCAAATGTAAAATGAAGCCGAAGGACGATATTTGCACCGCAAAATCGTAAAAACTTTAACGGGATCAAAATAAGCACAGCGCATTAACAAAAATAAAACGGCACACCGTGTAAAGTGAATGGCGCCCACAATCGCCAATCAGTAGACTTGCCTCAGTGATTTGTGTTCTCCTTTCGGGGGAAGGGGCAGGGTCTTGAGAAATCATCCTGCAGACATATAGTCTTTAATCAACTTGAACGTTACAGGGAAAATATCAGACTTTATTCATGTTTTAGTTAAACATTAACTATGAATAAAAAAGTTGAGATCATTATAAAAACCACTTCCCGCATACTGCAATAATAGGGAGTCCACCTCCGTTCCCACACTCCAAGCATGTCTATTTTCACAGACATCGTACATGGAATAAACCACACCACCGTCGGATTTGTTAATATCAACTTGAAAAGGAAGAGTTATACAACACAAAAGACAGGACAATTCGGGAAGGTAATAGTGGGCAATCTCTATTCCGAACGAGAGACGTGATAAGTACCGCGATAATAGGACTGTAGTGGTTTTTGATGGGGAAGGACAATAATCACAGACACACTTTTAGAAAGATGGTTCTGAAAGTTTTCACAATTTTTTTAATGGAATTTACAAAAACCTCAAATTTCTGGGAGCTGCATGCCGTTTCCAATCGCTGTGAAAATTCATATACCGGTACGATGATAGGAAAGCTGATTCGCACGGACAAATCAAATGTTACGTCAATAAAAAATGTGTTTTCGTGAAAAAATTGCAAAGCAGCATGCTGGCCACGTGGACAAGAATGACGGCGCAGCAGTGTTTTTTAACAAGTTTAAAACCGTGCTTGAAAACTATTAAAATCACTGTAAATATGTTAATTCTCTTGTCCTAGTCAGTTTCATTTTTGTGTCCGAACAGTGTAAAAATCAACAGTTTTCGGAAATTAAGAAAAAGAATGGCGGCCATCTTGAAAATAAAAAAGAAAAAGCACCGCCTCCTCTCTTGTTTTCAAAAATCTGGCTGAATATTTTATTTATTTTTTTACTTGGCCTGAGTTGGACCAAATCGCGAACACGTGATGCGCGGTCAGACGTGCGTAAGCTGTCATTCACAAGCTTTTTCATGAAGGAATGGCAGAAGTAAATTTATATGAGCCTCCATAGCTAGCGCGGGGCGCGAGGTGTGGCCAGGGAGGGGATATCACGAAATGGCCGGGCGGGGGTCGCTACGCGATCGCGGGCAAGCCCGTTTCAGGACGTGCAAAGTTGACTGTCGATGGAGGGACGTACGGTTAGGGTGAATTCAGCCGGAGGTCATGGGAACGCATGGAGAAAGAATTACGCGACTAATAAACTTTACTGTTCAAAATGAAACAAGCTGGATTTGGAGCTGAGATAGCTTTTTATTTTGGCCCCTCAAGAAGTTATCTGTAGTTTATTTATGCTTTAGAAGAATACTTACCCTCTTTATAATATAGCGATGTATCACCCTTTTTCAGACATCTACATTTCATGTAATTTCCAGGTTCGTTTGGACACGTTTGCGTATCTAAATTCCAACACGAAATTGCACGAAAAGTAGATGTCTGAAAAAGGGGAGATAAATTTCTGCCGCTATAAAGAGGATGGGTATGCTTCTAAAGTGTGCCCGCATACGTGCATTTTTTACCGAAGCTGAATGACAGGCAACAGCCGTACCAATGCACATTGTCAAAATTTGATACAAGCTAGTGAGGGCACGATTATCACAACCCATGACCTCATGCAGGTGATGCAACACGACGCTTTCGTGAGGGTTTGCTTTGGTAGAGGGTTGCCCTTGGGAGTAGGCAAGTTGGGATTGGTTTTGGGGTCAGAAGGTCAAAGGTCAAGGTCACCGTGGTGAGTTAAATGTAAATGGTTTCCGGATGATAACTTGAGTTAGAAATGAGATTTTGGTGTCTAACTTTGGTAGTGGGTTGCCCTTGGGAGTAGGCAAGTTTGGATTGGTTTGGGGGTCAAAAGGTCAAAGGTCAAGGTCACCTTGGTGAGTTAAATGTAAATGGTTTCCGGATGATAACTTGAGTAAGAAATGAGATTTTGGTGTCTGACTTAGGTAGGGGGTCGCCCTTGGGTACAGGCAAGTTGGGATTGGTTTTGGGGTCAAAAGGTCAAAGGTCAAGGTCACCATGGTGAGTTAAATGTAAATGGTTTCCGGATGATAACTTGAGTTAGAAATGAGATTTTGGTGTCTAACTTTGGTAGTGGGTTGCCCTTGGGAGTAGGCAAGTTTGGATTGGTTTGGGGGTCAAAAGGTCAAAGGTCAAGGTCACCTTGGTGAGTTAAATGTAAATGGTTTCCGGATGATAACTTGAGTAAGAAATGAGATTTTGGTGTCTGACTTAGGTAGGGGGTTGCCCTTGGGTACAGGCAAGCTGGGATTGGTTTTGGGGTCAAAGGTCAAGGTCACCGTGGTGAGTTAAATGTAAATGGTTCCGAATGATAACTTGAGTTAGAAATGAAATTTTGGTGTCTAATTCGGTAGGGGGTTTTCCATCGGTACAGGCATGTTTGAACTGGTTCTGGGGTCAAAGGTCAAGGTCACCATGTTGAGTTAAAGGTTAATGGTTTCCAGATGATAACTTGACTCTGGCTGAGGGGTTTCAACAGCAACGCTGTTATTTTTATTTGTTTTGGATTTCAGCTTTTTTCCCTCACTTCCTGTGTACAAAAGTATAGGACATTTCCAAAGTTCAGCTTTTTGGTACCTTTTTCAGCTATTTTCAGCAATTTTTTTTAGTGGTCACTCACACCCCTGACCTCTGAAGGTGCAGAATTTCACGTTTTTTGCTATGAAGCAGTTGTAGACGGCATTGTGTGAGTGTAAAGTGACAAAATAATTATAATTGCGATTTCAAATTGATTTTTGGCTCCCCTAGCAACGAACTGTCCGTGCACAGACCATATGTGGGATGTGTGACTGTAATACGGAGGTACAAAATGTAGTCCAATATTTCAGTCACATTTATGGGACTTATTCATGGTGACCATGTCAGCTGGAGTAACTCAAGCTACCTCTTAATAATGATAGGAAAAGTTAGGCATTTTTCAGACGTCTACTTTTTGTGTAATTTCGTGTTGAAATTTAGCCTCATTATGTGGCCAATTCGGGCGATTCACAATGCAGTGCGCCACCAAAAAATTTTCCACGGAGAGTTCATTTTTCAAGTTTACGGTCAACAAAACATGGCCCAATATGTCATAGATTGGGGCATAGCGTTCTGCCGCCTTACAAAAAACACCATATTGATAACAAGAAAAGAAATGGGCAAACAAATCCTCGAATCATACGCTTACGAAACCACAGACCGGAAAAACTAACGATTTCAAATGTCCCGCGCTGCAAATTTGTCGACCATCTCCCAAAATGCACTGGGAAAAATGAACTCTCCATGGCAAACGCTTGGTGGCGCACTGCATTCTGAATCGCCTGAATTTACTGGACTACGGTATTGGTACCTCCATAAATAAAGGCCACACTTAGAACATGTACCCGAAAATGTAGGCGGCTAAAACTTTGTCAAATTTGGATTTTCACATTTAGACTTTATTTGTAGTTTATTTATGCTTTAGAAGTAGCTTGAGTAACTCCTGCTCCAATGCTTATCGCATTTAGAGCTGGAGGCACAACTACATTAAAAAACTAGATCGTAAGAGGCCTGAAATAAAGGCCACACCTGGAACTTACCCCATGAAGAAGGACGGATGTCTGAAAGCTTGGGTACAACTACTAATCCGGTGAGCACTGTACGTACAGTAGGCATGCACGACAGCCTTGGCAATGGATTTTTCTGGAGAATCGCCACCAAAATCATCCACAAATTTAATATTTTAGTCTTGTTGTGTTTGAAGTCGATTATTAGCTTCATGAATGACTGTTGCATGGTATGAGGTACCGGTGTGGATTATGAAATCTGGGTTGGGATAATAGAGGAAAAATGGACCATTTTTGTAATACACTTGGGATATATGGTCCCGGATTTCGGGCCTCTTACGATCTAGTTTTTTTAACGTAGTTGTGCCTCCAGCTCTAAATGCGATAAGTATTGGGGCTGGCGTTACTCAAGGTGCTTTAGAATTATACTCACCCTCTTTATAGCAAAAGAAAATTAGTCCCCCCTTTTTCAGACATCTACTTTTCGTGCAATTTCGTGTTAGAATTTAGATACCCAAACATGTGCAAACGAACCTTGAAATTACTGGGTGGGGGGACCATTTTGTATCGCTTTAAAGAGGGTGAGTGTACTTTAAAGCATAACTAAACTACAAACAAAGTCTAAATGTGAAAATAAAAAGTTGACAAAGTTCTACATTTTCGTGTACATGTTCCAAGTGTGGCCTTTATTTGCGAAGGGACCGGTAGTCCAGTAAATTGGCCTCATTTATGGGACTACATGTACATGTAGTTGGTAGATTATTGCATCCAGTAATCATGGTAAATCAGCGACAAATTCTGACGGTTTTCAAAAAGCATGGCATCTCTGATATTTACCAGACTGTTTCCCAGACCCCCTAAAATAGGCACAAGGCCAATGGGGTCAGGGAACCAGACTAGAGCTTTAATCATCCACTGAGCGTGCGTCAACTTTGGCAAAGTGCACCCCGGCTGTTGCCTGTCAAGCTGTCATTCACAAATCTGTGGAGCTCGCCACAGGGTGTGAGCTCTTTACATGAAAAACCTTGCATTTGAATGAAATTTGAGGAAAATCTGGCCTTTGATCACAACGTCCTGCAGACTCCTGCTGACTGACTGGACTCCGTACCCTGTGCCCTTTACATGCAAATTGGAGGGGACCATTTTGGCTACATTTTCCCCAACTGATGCATGATTCGATGGCTGTTTTTTGTCGCAGCTAAAATAGACATCCTTTTAGACTAGTTTCCAGTCCTATCCTCTCACCGCACCTTGCGTGCCTACCGTTCGCCGCGACCCAAACTTTATTTTGCGAGGCTGAAAGAGGAAACCTGATGAACAAATGTTGCAACCTGACGCCACTTCTGCAATTGTGTACAAAGTCTATGGAGAGTCAAGAAAATTGTCTAAGTTATTTCCTAACAAAATTGGAAATGATTCTCAGTCCCAAATTCATGTCTTATCATCATTTTTGCAATGAATGACCTTCATTGAGATGATAATGAAGAAAAATGTGGCGTCAGGTTGCGACATTTTCCCCAAATCTGATTTTTATTTTTCTGAACAAATAACAAGCACCTACTTTTTAAATACAAGGAATTCCCAAGCAAAAACTGCAAAGCAAGTTACTTTCGAACGTTCCTGCACTTCAAAAAAATTTCAATAAAAAAAATCAAGTAATAACACAAATTGGTGGAGCTGGCTCCTATAAATTGAATTCATCATAAAAAGATTATTCAGTCTGCTAATTGCAACCAATATTTGCGTAAATTTATATATCCATAAATACTTCAAAAACCATAATTATAAATGTCAAAGGAATCATTTCCAGAGTTCATGGTTGTAGGAAAATAGCTATTGAGAATCCAATGATGTAAAACCAGTTGTAAATATCTTGGTCACAAAATTTAACAATTTTGGTGACCCAAAAAACCAAACATTTTCTCTTGAATACTGTGAGAAGAAAAAGTGCAGTGCTTTGTAGACATCATGAGGCATTGGGCCAGAGAGTCACATCAATTGGTTTGTGCCCCGTGCCGTGTTTTGGGGTTCACGGCTTACATGTGTACTGCGTCCCCTGTGTGAACAAGGAATCACTCACTAGCATGTGTCAAGGGGCATTTGTATGCTGGTCTCTAAACTGCACTATGCCCATTATTTGCATAAATTATCTGCCGCCAGGGGGTGATTCCTTGTGAAATGAGGATACCAGTTCATAACCAATAAAAAAAGCTTTTTTGTGATGCAAAACATAATGGAATGATTGTACATGTACTCTTTTTTGGTTTTGTGTAATGTTGACCAGGACCGATAAGAAACATGAAGAACATTTGGGCAGGAGTTGTCAATCCACTTGGCAGTACCAATGCATAATGATTAGTTGGCAGGCTCTGCCAGGCAGTTTCATGACAAGAACTTCGAGACAAGGTCTCCTGAGCTGTCATGTTGACACCCTTGCAGTATAAGCTTTTTTTCACAACTGGTCACCAAACAAAATACATGTAATAAACGTTCACCATGCTTGGTAAATTGGCCGCTGAGATCACTAGAATTTTGGTTCCTGTACATTCTTACACTTGCATACAGTGTTGTGCTGCAACTCTGTAGCTGTGGCCTTTTACCATTGTTTACAAATGTGTTATGGCTGCCAAAATAGCCACTTTGGCAAATATAATATTTTGATATGTGGTCATGATTTTCTTAAAAATTAGCATCCCCTTAACCAAAAGAAAGTGTACTTATTGAAACTGAAAAAAAAGGATTGATTAATTGTTTGCACATTTTGTTTACTCTCTGCCCCTAAATGGATTTCAATTTACTTTTCTTTGAAAAGGTCAAAAGTGCAATTATTTCACGCTTTACATGTATCGTACCATATTTTCTTTATATACTTTAGATTGAAGAGTTGCTACAGGCTGGTGGTGGGAGTCAGGAATCCTACTTGACAGACAGGGTAACACATGTGATAGCAGAGGAAGATGACCCCCCGGAGATTAGTGAAGCAAGGGATCTATTTGATCTGCCTGTAATATCGGTGAATACTTTTTCTTCATCTTGCAATGGGCCTTCCTGCAGATACGCAGCCAAGCACAACTGTTGACAAATATTTTTTTAATGGATTTTCCCTGCTAATGATTATAAAAGGAAACTATTTAGAACAACAACCCCCAAAAAAACCCACTTACAAGTACACTTACATGTACATTTACATGTAGGGATGCTGCGTAGCACTGTAGAACATACAACATGCAAGAGTGCTCACCAGATAGTAGTACCTGCGCTTTCGGTGCGATGCATCTTCATCAGGGGAATTTTGGCTTGTATATATAGGTTTTATAAAAAAAGGGAAACCCAAATGTAAATGTAAATTATAAAAAAAAATCAGATAAATATTGTAGTGCAAATTGGTAAACATTTTCATGACTTCTCGCACTGTGATTCTCTCTAATTCTGGCAGCTGGTCTTCATTGGGCGATAGAAACTAGCAATTGGGCGTTTTTAGCTGCACACATACATGTAAATGTACAGAGCGCACAAGCGTGAGTGCTTGGCGGTACAAGGTACCAGCGAAAGCGCGTTGGGCTCTTTTAGTTTGCGGCGCGGAATTGGACGCATTGGCATTGCACTGCATGCACAAACCGCATAGTTGGGCGCTTACTGAAGCCAAATTTATAGCGCGTATTTTAAAGTTGCTAAGGAGCTTGGTTACGCGTACGTCACAAGCTGGTGCACTTCACTTGCAATTTTGCTGTCACTTTGAGCGGACCTGCGCTGATCTCTACAACTAAGATTGTGAGTAGAAAATAGTGTTATTTATATCGTGACACTTTTCCCCAGCTATTTAATTTAGGGCAAGTCTAGCTTGGGGTAATTTAGCACACAGTTATCCAAAGTCTGCATATTTTAAGGGAAAATTTAGGAGAGAAAATAAGCCAGAAATCCTGTGAATAATTTATTTGGACACCATTTGGAGGTCCTATCACCTCCGTAGGTAACTGGAGGTAACAGTGCTTGGAGGTGCAAATTAAATGATGCATTGAGTAGTACAAGTTACATTTTGTTTCCAATTGTCAATCCAAATGTAGAATCCAAATGTTTCCGAATGTAGAATCCCCACCGCGTGCGGAGCCGCTCCCGCGCACAACTCAATAAAACATTTTGTGGGAGGAAAAACGTCACAATATTTCCAAATACATCACACACCAATGTGTCCTCTTTCCAATGATACCTTGATTGTGTCTGTGGCCACGGATGACTGAGCACTCATTGTTATTCTGTCAAGGGTCAAAGCCTGTACTGGGCCAAGTTTGTGCAAAAGGATAACTGGTATTCTGGACATGTGAAACGGCTTAATTTAAAGAAAGAAGACATCCTTTCTTTTACACAATTTATTCAATTTTGACACAGTGATTTAACCACTCTCATTGTTGAAGTTTACCCCTCATGGTCCAATGCCTTCAATGTGGCCACCACCTCTTTCCACACAGTGCTCTGAAACTCATTGATGACTTAACAATTAGTCCATTTCAACCTTTGCATATTAAACAAACCAGCCGGCAATCTTAGCCAGGTAAAACTTGGCCCAGTGCAGGTTTTGACCCTTGACAGAGTAACAATAAATGCCCAGTCATCCGTGGCCACAGACACACAATCAACGTATCATTGGAAATAAGACACATTGGTGTTTTACATGATCTTTAACGTATTTGAAAATATTTTTTACATTTTTTTTATAATTTGCTTTTCTATTTGGGTTCCTTCTTTTTTTTTTTGCTACGCACTGTATACATAAAAAATGTGAATAGCAAAAGTAAAACAGTGCTCACTGGATAGTTGTACCTGAGCTTTCGGTGTCATCCACCTTCGTCAGGGGAATTATGGCTTGTTGTGATGTACCGCTGGTGGAGCAAATGTGGTAATCTCCACATTCATCCCATCAGTGTAGAGTGTGCCCAGTTGGAACATCACACGCTGTTCCAAAGATCAGTGTTGCATATCAGTGACAACGCAGACACTCATGTCCTTGATGGAGTGTGATGACGCGCTGAAGTGTTGGGCCACAACTAGGCCGGGTTGTTTCAACTGAATGTTTTGGAGATGCTCCGTAAAACGGTCGGCCAGTCGCTGCTTGGTTTCGCCAATGTAGAGAAAGCCACAGTGTGTGCATGTGATGCAGTAGACAAGATAACTAGTGGTGCATTTGAAGTGGCCGTGGATGTTGATGTTATATTAATTTGTGACAAATGGAAAATAAACAAAACAATACAAACAATACAAGTGGCTGTTGTGAACTTTGTCATCATAAGAGCTGATAAAGGGGGTGCTACTGTGGTTTGACATAAAGATTCTGTTAGAAGCTGAATGCCAACTTTCTGACACCTCATTCTATCAAGTGATCAACCATGACCTCAACCCTACGCACCAGGGCATCGTTTCTGACACCATCAAGGCCTTTTTTGATGCAGGTGAGCTACCGTACCTGGTTCCCAAAACCTCCGTTTTCTATATGCTTCCCAAAATTCAGAAGTCCGGGCTGTCGCATTGTTTCTGCTTAAGATTTCCCAACTGGGTTGATTTCTATGTACACGTATGTAGGCGCTGTGTTTTCTCCAATGGTCAACAAACTGCCCTCCTATGTGAAGGCCACTAATGAAGCACTCCATGCTTCTTCATGCATACCGGTACTTTCGCCAACTTTAAATTCACAGGCTCCTCCACCTACCCGTACCTGTTCAAAATGGATGATGAGTCTCTGTACACGCATCCCACATGCAAACGGCTTAGTAGCACTATGTCATTTTCTCGACCAACGTCCAGACCATGACCCTCCCAACAATATCCTCCTGGCTTGCTGAACTTCTTCTCACCGTCAAAAACTTCACCTTTAATGAGAAGCACTACAATGTACCTGTAGACCACTGGCATTGCTAATGGCACATGTATGGGTCCAAGTTATGCACTTGTCTGTTTGTTGGCTATCTTGAGGAGATGATGTCCGATTTTCCCTTGCCCAAACCATTGCTGTACATACGGTACATGAATGACATCATTGTTGCCATATCTGGTCCTAAGGAATATGTTCAGGTATCATTCAGGTAAGGATGACCTTGATTGCTGGCAGCTCGGGATGCCAGTAGAAGTGACCAGCGAGGCGCATTTTCTGCTCCTGGATCTTGGAAGACACCCTGGGGGAGATTACCATATATCTCCTCATAGGTTGTGTGTGCCCTCCAGCTGACATGGAGGACTGCCCGGAGCATCCTTGTGTAGCATTCATCTGAGGGCTTGATGAGGGTTCATGCCTCACACCCATAAAGGAGAAAGGATTCAATAGTGGCATAGAAGAACTTCAGCTTGAGCTTCCTTGACAGGCCAGACCTCGGTATCTTGCTCATGTCATTCAGGGCTCCAAACGCGGGTTTTTTAGTCTTCACATTCTTCTCCATGATCTGCATCCTGGACCCAAAGTATTTGAAGTCCTCAACAAATTTGATGCTTGCATCACTATCGATTTTGCAGGCGCCCAAGATGAAGAACTTACGCACATGTTCATTGGACATCTTCCATCATTGGTCACCATAGCAACTTCAACATCCACATCCACTTCAAATGCACCACTGCCAATCTTGTCTACTGCATCACGTGTACATGCTGTGGTTTGCTCTTTGTTGGCGAAACCAAGCGCTGACTGGCCGACTGTTTTACGGAGCATCTACAAAGTGTTCAGATGAAACAACCTGGCCTACATGTAGCTGTCGCCCAACACTTTGCGCCATTGCACTCCAACAGGGACGTTGTGCGTTGTCACCACGGCATCATCGGACATACAGCCCCGATCTTAGCTGCACGCCCTACCTTGATGGGATGATCGGGGCGTTAACCACATTTGTTCCACCGGCAGTACAACACAAGAAGCCATAATTCCCCTGATAAAGGTGCATTGCACTGAAACATTAGCAGCAAACATTAGCAGTGGACATTTTCGGACTTTTTTTACCGTTCCGTGTCTTCGTCTGGTGTAGGTATGCAAGCTTATGATTATTATTTTGAATGATTAATCGTTCCTTTTTTATTACAATTTTGATTAATGGAACTGCCAATTTTTTTTCGGAAAATGCGGGTTGAAAGAAAAGAGCGATGATCTAAAAACGATATCGCCTACAATGTACATCTTAAATATTTTTTTAACTTGGGCTGTATATTCATTGCCATATTTTATCACCTAAATATAATAGATTCAGTGCTACATGTAATATATTAGAGATTTTTGGTTTAGGATGTTTTTAGCTGATCTCTTACGCCACAAAGTGGTTTTCGATTAGTGCAAGAGAAAAATGTAACCGAATAATTGACACTGCAACTGATTTATTGAGTAACCGAGTAATACTTGTGGACCTAGTCTGATGCCTCACTTACATTGTGGTTGTGACTTCGTATAAAAGAGCAACGACTCAGAAAAAGGAGACAACATTTTCTGCAATGAAATGTACGCGCAGGTTTTAATTTTAAACAGATTTAAGGTAGAAAATTTGTATAATTAGAAAATGGGGGGGGGGGAGAGATTAAAATATTCAGGCTATGCATGGCCGCATCTTGAACCTGGTCAATGGGCTTTAGTTCTAACGCTTGTAACCATTGAGCCACCCGTTCAGTTGGTTGTTAGATGTAATCAGGGTTGGCTGATTTAAATCACGTTGATTTAAATCACTGATTTAAATTGCGATTTAAATCAAATGATTCTTTTAATAAGAATCACTGATTTAAATCATTTTTTGTAAAAATCATATTTTTGGCAAAATCAATTGATGGAGGGTCATTTTAATAATTTAAATCAACTGATTCCACTTAATTACAAAGTGTAAGATGTTGTAAACACATTCAAACACCCCTATTTCATTGCCATCGACTCAATTTAGGTTTTGCATAATTACACAAAATCGTTGTTTTGATTAAGTCAAGATCTGAGTTTAAAGTTTTTCTTCAAAGTTTTTAATTTAAAAAGAGCACACTCACGTTTGCTTTAATCATTCCTTAATCTGTTCACAGTAATATTGTGAATCAACTGTGCTGGTGTATGCTTAAATGAACCATCAAAAGGTGTATTAAAATTCCCAATTATTAAAAGTCCCAATTGTATTAAAAGTCCCAATTGCATCATGCATTCTGCGTTGCTGCTAATTTTCTTACGTATTTTCAAACAACTTTTGACATCAATTCCGCAAGATGTCAGTGCAACTCAAGTGCATTATTGTCCAAAGAGACTCGGAGTTTGATACCCACATTGACAAGACCGATCGTCAAGTAATAAAATATTATATTTCTCACTTGACTTTGAATCATTATCTAGGCAATTTTTTTGAAGAAGAAATGTATTAAATTAGTCAGGTTTTTTTAAATCTTTGTTTTGGCTCAAACCCAATATTGTATTTTTCTATGCGTGTATTTTTTGTTGATGTAGCCACTATGGGTTGAGATGTCTGTGCGATGTAGGGTCCTTCTTCCAACTAAGGCTTTCCAACCAGAGAGGTCTCAACTTTTCACCAATGTGGTAGCATGCTTCTCACAGGTAAGACTGGCAATTAGGTCAAGTCTATGAATGCAGGGGGACTAAGTCACCACAAGAGAATCTTCTTACCTGAGGTCAAAGGCTAATGGAAAAAAACAGCTTATTGTCATTTACATGTACACACCTTGGGGAAACTGTTGCATAGCATTCACATGCGTGAACATATGGACCACTAGAAACGGGATGTGTAAGGAATGCTTATGCGGCTCGGGAACATATTTCTGAGTGGTAGGGTAAAAAAAAGATGTTCCAATTGAAAATATGTCCATGTATGAGGTACAGTGAAACAAATATGGTGGACCGTATACAAATATTGAATGCTTCGAGTGGTGTAGTAAAACTAGCCTCCTGAGGTGATACATGGACATTCTATTTTTCCTGAGGCGAAGCCGAGGGAAAATAGAATGCTCCATGGATCACCAAGGGTGGCTAGTTTTACTTCACCACGAGATAAAGCATTCAATATTTGTTTTATAACACTTCACCCACAGATTCTGCTCAAGTGGTTTTAATATTTTAAATTATTTATATCTGAACACAGTTGAAATAAACACCAATTTCAATACAAAATTGGTGGAAAGTGTATTTCTCTCTTCCAAAATCAAGACACAGAATCTGTGGGTGAGGTGTTATAATCGATATTAGCCCCCTTATATTGGAAGATAACAATTGGCTTTGCCCAAAGAACTACCGGTAGATAAATGTTCACCCTATACCATGTTATATACTGCACTCAAATTTGAGTTAATCACATGCAGAGTATCCAGTACAAACTCAGAATGCAGTTAAAGTACATGTACAACATTTGACAAGTTTTGTTCAATATCTTCTGACCTATTAATATTTTTCGTGTTACTAAATATATGCAGTCAACATGACAGACCTGCATTAGAGTACTTTGTTATGTGATTGTGGGATCCAAATATTGGTGGTTAGGTACATTATAGCTTGCTTAATAATTTGGGCAAATGAGTTGAGGGCAAAACATTTCACATTTATGTCCTTGTATATTTTTTGTTAGTATTGTCTTTACTCTTGACAACTTCTTTGTTCATGTGGTACTAGCATTTTGCAAAGTTATCTTTATGTTTTGCTACATTTCTTAATTTTAAATTCCCACACCTTACATGTGCATGTATGTTAATTTGTAAATTTGAAAACAAAGACAAAGTAAAGATAAAAATATTATGATTTTGATAAACTGATTAAACATAGGTAGGTACACGTATAACCATCTATGATTTGACAAAGGAATGAATTGTCCTACTACTATGACATTGAGCCAGTTTGTTGAACCAGTAATTACAATGGAACAGTGCCGCCACACTGTGGGCTTGGATGTCATGACCTTTGCCCTGTTTATTAGTCAGGTCATGACATCCGATGTCTTGCGTTACATGTGTCTTGACAAGCATCATTTTGAGCCCATATATTGGATCGCTGTACATGCTGGGAGTTACGGACTACATTGTTGTCGTATTTCAGATGTGTGAGTTGGATCGTGAGGCATTGTGGGCCATGGTGACGTTTTATGGTGGATCCTGCCAACTGAATCTCAACAAATGCTGCACCCATCTTATCACTCCTAACTCAGAGGGGGTAAGAAAACATTTTTTCCAGTAAATCACACAAAAATATAGTGTGATTACCTGTATTTGAACAAAGTCCAACACAATAATCGCAAGTTAAGTCACAATGCAGATACATGTAGCAGGGGATGATCAGTGATAAAGCAATGTCGTTATCACAGATCATTTGAAAACAGATCTTGTACCGGTACTTGACTTGCTACTAGATGATGTATGCTTGACTTGAGGTAATGTGAGATAAGTACATGTATATGCAACATGTGAATATACAGGGTGGGTTAAAAAAAAGCGGAACCAAAACCCCCAAAAGTATATTTCATATTTTAAAAATATGTTGCACCAAAAATAATGACTGGAAGTCCAATTTTAATTTAGGGTTATTGTGTTATAAATGGCAAAGTTCTTTGAACAGATTGAGCAATTTCAGTAATTTTGTTCATCCAAAAGTACCTTATGAAATTGGTTTCCAGTCAGTATTCTTGGTGCCACATATTTTTTAACATGAAATATAATGTTAGGGGATTGGGTTACGTTTTTTTTTTAACTCAACCTCTATATTCACATGTTGTGTAAGCTGTGAGCCAGTGTGCGGATGAATGACTTTTCTGATAAATATTGGGTCAGGTACATGTACTCATATGAGGGCAGGGCTTGCTGTATCATGTTCTGTTTTTGTATGTTACAGTTACCTGACCTATGATTTTATCAATAGATGTCTGGTCAGGGAACCAGACAAGGTGAACGGACTGTTTGCACATGGTACCCAGTGCATGCTGCGATCATATGGATACTGATTTGCAAGAAAATTGAAAACACTCTTAGAAGTTATCTGCATGATTTGTTTTATCAAATGGGGGGAAAAATGCAAAGTGTTGGTGCTAGATCCCAGTGAGCCTAAGTTTATGCTTGTGCATAATGTGAACATGCATGCTCTGATTTGTTGACAAATCCATATGTATCACTACAGGCGATATCATGGGGGAATATTATCGCCTCCAAAAAAAGAAAACACAAATCAGTATCCCAGGGCTAATGTAATGTATACCCTAGGTTTGCAGCATGAAAAAGACCTAAGGATTGGGTCTGTGTCATGCTGCAAACTTTGAGTCTTTGATATTTCCCTTCAGGCCAAGTATGAGTGTGCCCTTCAACATTCCGACATCATTCAAGTAGTCACACCTGACTGGATCATTGATGCAATCAATGCCAAGAAAGTACCACACACTAAACCATACCACCCCAGTTTGCTCCTACCAAAACTACTAGAAACAGACTCTGAGGTTCCCATGGAAACAGACTCAACGACACTTGGAGATGAAGGCAACCAATCACAGGAAATGTCCCAGGACAAAGTAAAGACGACCCAAGATGCACCGGGGCAACTGCTGGTTTATGGTACTCCACAGAAGCAAGCCATGAAGGCTGTCTTCAAGATGAAAGCCCCATGGCAACAAGAACTACCTCCAATGCCTGAACTTCCTCCCTTGATTGACAATGTTCAGCCTACAGTGTCACACCATAAACACAAGAAGGAAAAGAAGAAAAAGAAGAAAAAGAACAAAGACAAGGATAAAAGTCGTAAAGACAAAAAGAAAGACAAGCATTCCCACGAGCGACACACAGGCACGGCAAGCCCAAGCAGTAGTAGCACTATCACTGAACCGAGTAGCAACAGCCCAATGTCCCATTCCTTGCCAAGAACACTGCGAAACATCACTAATGGGGTTGATGCGTTCATGCCAGCGGTGCCTCAGGAGAAGCGACAAATGTCGCAGGTCCTGAGCGCGATCGCTGGAATGGCGTCGCAGCAGCAGACACGTAACGAGATGATGCATGCAAACATGCCATTGGCAGAGCAGAAAAAATACTATGGACATGATCCCACATACACATGTAAGTCGTATAACAGTTTGTATGTATAAATAAATGAAGAGCACCATTTTAATTCAACCATGGACAGCACCACATTATGTGGAGTCAGATGGTATGATTGAAGGGGCTAAGAAGTGAAGTTTTTTTAGGAACATATTTTGTGCAACTTTCTACTTTTCAATTTATAACAAATATTTGACATCCTGTTTTGGTTGATTTTGTTGAAAAGTGTACTTTCTTAAAGGGAATGTACAACGGTTGCTTTGCTGCAATTTTCAGAATTAAATGGATTTGGAGGATTAGTATGTAATAACAAATATTGTTACTTATTTCACGTTTTGGGCTTGTAGATGCTGGAAAAACTAAGAAAACAAATCATGTTCTTGTAATCTGGTTCCCTGACCCCACTTAAGATGAAACAAAGCAATTTATAGACTATGGGGAAGTGTAAGGTCAGAGAATCAGTCAAGCAGACTTGTACCCCTTCACAGTTGTGTAATCCATTGCAAAGAAAATGCGGAATAACTAATTAGGAGCAGTTTTTGAAAAAAGGCCAGTTTTCTCCAACGTTGGTCGGCCAACCAGCGTTGAAAAAATACCATTTTTCTTGGAAATGACCGCACACCAGGAGCCACGATTTTACAGGATGCTTGAGACTGTCATTCCCTAACAATCCAGTAAGGTATTTCGTGATAATTTGATCATTTCATTTAGTGATGTTTGCAAATGTTGCATTTTCCTTTTAAACATTTTTTATTAAGTTCCATCGTTTTCCAGACAACAGAGGGCGCTGTTACTGTGATGTCATTTCAGGAAGACACTGTTCATTTAGGGCTTTTCAGTTCAAAATGTGAACGCAAACAATTGCTTATTGAAATATTTGTGAGAAAAGTTTGCTCATTGGCTTACTGCTATGTATGGACACAACAACAAATCACCAAAGAAAAGAAAATTTACGGCAGAGAAATTTATATCCAAAATTCTGGCAACTTTTGGTAGTGCAATAGCTTTAACATTGAGCTTTCTGCCTGAAACGACATCACAGTTTTGTTCATGAATATGTAAATTTGGATTAGCATAAAAAGAAAAAAAACGCCAAAATACCCTTGAAAATGACAAAATGAAAATTTAAAAAAGGGTTAAATGGGACACAGAGGTGCTTCTTTAGTATCATCACTGCTGTCAGAGAACTTCCTTGGGTGACATTTGACCACTTGCCCACTTAGCTGGCTGGGGTTGGTTGGCCGGGTCCATTGGGTGGGCCATCACCGCGTTACGGGGAAATTCTTAAGCATATTAGGACCGAGTTATGGGGGCTCTCTGCTGTCTCCACAGTGTCTTCGGTCCCCATAGTACCATGGGATAACTCGTGTGTAGTCCCCACAACAAGGGAACAAGTATGGGTGTACACAAGTGGGTAAGCTTTTTAAATGCAAGTAAAGAGTAGTTACAAAGTAGATAGTTGAGGGCAAAAGCCAAACCATAAAATTGCATGTCCATGACACAAAAATGCTATCAAATGCCAACCAAAATGCTGTCCGCAATACTATACTCTTACACAAATAAGATTTGTCAATCCGTTTGCATTTTCTTACTGACAGTGGCCGGTGAAAATTGTCTTCTTGGATGTATCTTCCTTATTATCGAGTATCCACAACTTCTAGGACCTCATTACATAGCAACCTGGAGAAAGGTAAATTTCGTTTTGTTTTGTTTACAGAACTGCTCTTTATCGATTAAATGACTCTTTGCAGAAGGCTAGCACAAAACACAAAGTGTTGCCTGTGAATAAGGAGCTAGGAATAATTCCACATATATCATTTTACGAAGTTAGACAGGCACGTAAAATCAGTACATTACAGAAGTTTAATGCATTCCAATGACAGTCAACAGACGTTAATAATGATATAATTGGTTAGATGCTATCTTATCAAGATAATTGACGTCACATTGCTTTTAATATGTGACATGTGACCACTCCAGGCCAATGAAATGACACCATCGGAGACATGATAACAATTTAATTTGTACTAAAACACAATAGTGTACTGTAAGATTGTAGGCATGAAGTTACTTCATACATGTCATAAGGCCAAACAAAAATTTGTTGTTGCCCTCACCTAACCAACCCAAAAATCTGGAAATCTCCGGTGTGTGTGGGGTTTTTTTTGGATTTGATTTGAAAAATATTAAATAAACTTTAACCTTGCCGTTAACTGTTTCTTTGTAATGCCATAATTTTGCATTTTGTTACAAAAGTAATGATAGAACAGTTCCAATTCACCGTACCGGTATTTTGTACTTGTAACCAACTGAGACCGAGGCCTGGGGCATGTTGCGTGATGTACTGCATACATCATGTTCACGTGTACATGTATATACAGTATAGTTGGCGCATGCAGTACATATAGCCCAATGCTTTTATGTATGTTGGTAGGGGGCAACTGGTAACCGAATGGAATCCTTGACAGAATATTGGTCAAAATTACCATGTGAGCTTCAAGAAAATAGGACATTTTGACTGGAAAAATAGACAAATTCTGTTTTTGAAACAACATGACTCAATCACCAACGAAAATTAAAAACATTAATTGCCCACTCATCTGAAAACAAAATGTATGAACTATGGCAATATTTAAGACAAGTGGCCATTCTTTCCATTTATTTGTCAATTAGAAGAAAGGGTAGGCCTAAATGTGTTCTATGTATACCCTCCCTCCCCCCCCCCCCAAATAAAAATCCCCATTTGACCGACTCTCCTGATATTTTTCATGTGCAGGCAAAACAAACATTTTTGTTTTTTTGCCTAATCGTGAAACAGATGAGTGCTAGAAATATTCGTTTTTGTGTTCTGACAGGTTATAAGTGAGCATGGAGGTATTGTGGATGATTGCTACTCAGATCGCATTACTCATGTGCTTTGTGACACTCAGAGGACTGAAGTATTTAGTCTGGTGAGTAAAGCAATACATTTAAAGGTATAGTCCATCATTTGTAATTTGTGCATTTTGTTCGTTTGAAGCAACAAAAGTGCTCAAAATCTAAAGAAGGGTTCTGAACAACTAGCCTGATGAACTTTCAGCTCAGCTTCAGCTGTATATTTCGAGAAAAACAACATTGTAGGATCTCGATTTCAAATCAAAAATTGTTGAATCATGTTTTGAATTGGGCCTGAATTCAGCGTCCGAGACACGTTCTCACTGAGCCGATTACAGCTACGCGATGTCGCGCACCGACCTGACGAATTATAGCAACCGCGTACGCGTGTGCGTCGTGTCAACGCTTGCGCGCGTTTCACCGAATAAAAAAAACGAACTACTATTGGAAATTTCCAACAGATGCACCGTTGTAAAGGCCTTCTTTCGTTGATTTCTTCAAAATGACAGCTTCCCAGAAAGAATAATTTCACAGGGAGTTTAGTCCCCTTACTATCTTTCAAACAAGAATGGTTTTCAACAATACTTACGCCAGTTACTTTTTGGATAGCTGCAAATGATGGACTCTGGCTTTAACTCCCACTCACTATATTAGTATTACTATTATTATTATTTATTTCTGGTAACGAAACCAAGGTTTTCCTCAAAAGCACCATTGGCACTATAGCTTGCAAACCTGAAGAAACCTGTAGAGAGGAGACAATGAGAAGAAATTACAGTTTTAGAGGTGGGTGTTTCTTGGGAAACACACGGAATCAAGTAGGGACTGAAAACCCAATCCACATACATGTGTTGGCTCAGATGGGATTCGAACCCAGGTTACAGCAGTGGAAGGCCATAATGCTTGTGTCAAGAGTGAAATTCTGCATAAAACCATCAAGACAAAATGAATGAGCCAAATAAATATTGTCATTCGACAATACTTTAGTATTGTCGAATGAGGATGCGTCTTTCTTTCTTTAGTGACTGATGCGTCTTATTGTCACCACTTTGAGTGGCTTTCTGGCGATAGCAATTTCCTGGACATACAGACAACTGGGGGTGGGAAAGAAAATGGCAAATTCTGTAAAAAAAAAAAAACAATCAAGCAAGATGTAATAGGAGTGAAATGGTAGAGCAGTATTTAGGAGACTGCCAGTGTACACATGCATGATGTATGCTGGACAGCACTGGTGGTGGAGCAGTGATGCAGCAGTCCATGTGCCACAGACTGAAGGTTCAGTTCATGCTCCAGTCCATTTCCTTGCTCAGCCTTATTATTATTATAAATACACATAGCCAGGTTCCCATTGTATTTCATTTTATACTTTTGATTTCTTTTCGTAGTCAAAATAAGAAGAGAAAAAAGGAAATTATTTTTTGGATTAAAACAAGAAACCGTTAAAATGTTCTGCTTGAAGGTAACAAAGAAACCTGTTTGATTTTGACAGGCAATAAAAGATGGTAAGCGATGTGTAACGGCCAACTGGTTGAATGACTGTTTGAAAATCAAACAGATGAAACCAGCTTGGCGAGCCCTGCACTTCCCTGTCATCAACTATCCACTACAACCGCCACCATGCAAAGACCAGGTCAGTATAAAGAAAGTTGAAGAGTGAGCAGGAGTTCACTACCAGTTGATTTCTCCTTGCCAACATGGATTTGCAGTTTACAGTCTGTATGAATGACCCTAGTCAATCCACTTTTGGCAAATTATACATTGTCACTCGTATTTTCCGTTGGTTGCACTTTGGAAAGAATGCTAGTTTAATGAAAAATGAAGTTTACCGCAAACCTACTTGCATGTGTGCATTTTTCAATAGCTGTGTTCCCAGTGGGTTTTTCTTTCATCACCTTATCATGTACATTATCCCGAGTAAAAGTAAAAGACCGTAAAGATGACACTTTGATTAAAAAAACACAAACAAACAGTCCCAATTTTCCACGGCTTTCTCTGGAGCATATTGCTCAAATTTTTAAAACAAATCTCGGCACTGAGAGTTTCTCCAGTTGTACATTGGGGGAGATTGCAAATTCCAGCGAACGCAGAGCACAAAGCAACGCCACTTGGCATTTCGCAATATTTTATTTTGAGTGACGAGCACAAGTTGCCGCATTTTATTTCATTATACAGCAAACGATAAACACAAAATAAAAGCACAAAAGCGAGATATATTTTGAAAATAATCTGACACATTTTCGATATTTTTTTTGATAAATTCCACATGATTCCTCAATATCAAAAATTTTGATATTTCGATATAATTATAAATTGCTATCGGGGATATCGAAATCAAAATAATATAGAATAATCAAGTTATATCGATATATCAACGGTGCTTAGACTCGTGTTACATTCAGAGAGGGTCTTCTGTCAATTTTTTGCTGTTATAAAAAGTAAAAGCATTTTTAGGGTGGATTTTCTCACAGAAGATCCCTTGAAATTAAGTGACTAAATTACAAAAAAGGCCAACAAAATAATGTTCTCTTGGTTTGCAGTTAGATTTTTATTGGTAACTCACGTTACAAGAAAAGTACATTGCAAACATTTAAAAAACCTACATACTGTGCACTGATGAAAAATAAATATTTGTTGTGCCCTTACATCTTTAAGGTGTAAGTCATATGCTACCATTTCAATTATTAGAAAATAAACGATCATAAAATCTCTAGAGGGATACAGGTTGTATACTTTGGTAACTCACGTTACGGTATTGAACTCACTTTATAGTTTGTCCGCCCATCTTTGGTATAGGTTCTTACAAGAAACTATTAATTAAACAAAAAAACTCTTCGCATCAATATGAACCTTTCTTTCGGCCTAACATACAAATTCACACAAAAATACTTGCATTTTGCATAGATGTTAGGATGCCAAAATGATTACCTAAAATCCATAATTTCAGCCCCCCCAAAAAACAGTTTTTGACAAAAATCAGAGATGAAACTTTTCCGATTTTAATCGGAAATCTGACTTTTTGAATTTTCCAACGAAATTTCCGATTTTCTTACAATGTGTCCCACAAAATTTGATTTTTTAACGATTGTTTTCACAAAATGTCATTTTATTTCAATCATAATTTCGATGAAAAGTCGATGTTAAAATCATCGCAAACGTAGTTTTAATCTCTTTCACCAGTCATTATTGAAGTGTTTCAACGGTAGAAACACAGGCCATAACACTGATCGGAGCCTATTCGGAGCCTATTGTTAAAATCATCGCAAACGTAGTTTTAATCTCTTTCACCAGTCATTATTGAAGTGTTTCAACGGTAGAAACACAGGCCATAACACTGATCGGAGCCTATTCCGGCTGGACAAAAGGTTAAACATTGACAGGTGACATGGAAAAATCACTGTGTCGCACGTGCGTGCATATGTACAAAGATGTATGCAATGGTACCAGCATATCCGCACCGTCCGCTAGCGCATAGCACATAGTCAGTCGGGAACGGGTAGCCTCGTGAACGATCCAGTGGATAAAATCATTATGTTGTGCAATTTTTGGAGGTTTCAGATTTAGTTGTACAAAATGCAATGCTTTAAAAATCACGATGATTATCTCGAGGATAGCGAAGAGAGCATTAGCGAAACATTTCACTGGCATTTGTTGGAAGAGAAAGACGATAATGCCTGACAACTGATCTTACATGCAGTCAATCGACTTTCTTTTTCTCAGTGCTTGCATGCGCGGTACAGAACGCATTGATGTTCGTGTACGAGGCAAACGAGCTCGGGGCCAGCGCGTACAGTCAAAACACGCGTGCACATGGCGTTTCGATTGTCAAAAGGGGAAATGGCGATCGTGTATTAATTATGGGCCTGATTCCCTAAGAGAACAAAATCAACTTTTAATCCACATTAAGAATATGCAGGTAGGTGGTAGATAAAGGGAAGGGTTTCGAATTTTTGAGGGGAATTTGGGGGTAAAATGACGATGACAACGACAAAACGCAACACGAAAATACTATAGAGATGGCGATCGCACATCACCAACCATAAAACCGCTTACAAAAAACGTAATTTCTATCCCCAAAATTGTTCACAATTACAAAATAGGTGTCATTAAGCTGAAAAGAAGTCTGCTTTAGGTTGAAAAGTAATTTTTTGAATGATAACAACACCTTTGACTCAAATTTGATCGAAACTAAAGAGGGGCCCTAAACTACATGATCGCCGATATAAATTCGCCTTTTTTTTGCCGGCCTCTGTGCCCCTTCTGCAGATATTAGTTTGGCCTTGGTGCCCTCCCTACTGGCTGTGGTGCCCTCTATAATTTTGTTTCATTCAAGGCCATAGTGGCCTTGCCCTAAAAATTCCCAAATTCAAGGCCTGTGGAAGTCATTGTGCATACAAGTGATTGTTATTCGGAACTATTGACCCTTCTTCTGTTAATCAACATGAAGCCCTTTATGTGTTGAGTTGCAAAATGTTCAACCGTGGTGGCCCAGAATGATATATTATAGGGTCTCTTTAGGAAGAGTATTCATTTTGTGTTAATAGTGTCTTTTGCTTGTGCAGTGCATTATGTCACTGATTGGCAAAAACTGCAGCTGTAATGAGGCAAAAAGAAAGTTCTTCACATGTAGCTTCACAATGCTTCCCTTAGGATTCCATGAGTTTACAGTGATTTTGTGACTTGATTGGTCTATATTAGCTTGTTAAAATTGTAACATTATGTGATGTTTCATGTTGCAGGTAATTTCCATGTCAGGATTCGAAGGGGGTGAGCGAAATGATGTCAAGACGTTAATTGAATTACTGGGTGCTAAATACACAGGCTACTTCACCAGGGGCAACACACTACTTGTCTGTAACAGGTATAGAGATCAAACATTTGTTTGTTCAGTTCATAAGACCAGTTAAAGGAATTCTGGACCAAAACGTTGTATTAAGCAAATTTCCTTCAAAAGCCTAGAGAGTAATACAGAAAGGTTCCAATAAGTGAGTTGCCAAGCCCCTAACAAAGCATTTTTCAACTTGACTGCGTATGGACTAGTCCACAAAGACCGTCTCTACACTTAAGATCTGTACTGGGCATATGATGGCTGGGGAATCACATGCTAGGCTTTGAAAAATTCTCACTGACCCGGGAACATGTACTAAAGGCTTAATGGCGAGGCGGTCTACTGACTCCCACATAGATTACTGGCTTTACAATGAAGCATATATATGCCAACATGGTAGTACTGTAATCAAAATCAAGACTTTTGGAATAATCCGTCAGGTACATGGATATCCGAGAGTAACATAGATACCTGAAACAGTGGTTTGAAGCCATTGTTGAAACACTGGTCAGTGGTGTTTAACTAGTTTGGGCCGGATGACGTGTATGTACATGCAAATGTTTTGCGGTATTCGGAACGGATGACGGATAAACACAAAGAGGGAGTGAGGCCGGAAATATCTGTCAGCAACCCACTCGCTGCTGCCTGAGAGTGATGGCTTCAACCTGCCTGGCTTGAAGTCGAGTAAAAAGTAATCCCACGCCTTGTTCCGTTCTTGTCCAGGCACGAACTGGTTAAGACCAGTCATGCGACAGTGCGCTCCAAGTCACATTATGGTAAAACAAAATCGTTGGAACTTTGTAAACTTTTTGACTTTTTATGGCTGAATAAAGTTGCAGTAAATGTCATCTGCTTGTGCCTGGGCTAGACCACTTGTTTGTACATAATATGTGGCACCTAGCTCCATTTACAAAATGTACACTGTGTACGTGTACATGTACACGTGATGCTGCTGCCACGCACTACACCAATCCTTCTGATTAGAGGCATGTGATCACACCCCCATGCCATCGCATGCCTAAAAGCTTCTCCTGAAGTGTGAATAATCACATGCCTGAATCCCTCTGTACCGCACTCCTAGGTATACATTTCTGGCATAATCATACCTCATACTTTGTGAAATAAACTTTCGTCGGTGAAGAGAAAAAAATCAAAAATAAGGCTAACATATAATTTATACTTCTCCCAGCAAAACAGTTGGGCAGCGGGGAATGGCTTCTGCCAGCCAGTGCGCCATGTTGACAGCACAGTAGCCTCGTTTCAATGCAGTATAAGTATCAAAAGCACATGCAAAGCGAAATACGCTCTAAATAAAGTGCATTGAGCAGTCATCAGTCACCTGCACAGCACACGCACTTCTACTGTACGTATGTACATGTACTGTACGTACTAAGAATGAATGAACAACCAGACTAGCAGTGTAACACTGCCCACGCAGACTGTCCGCAGTAAAAAAAGCGGACATCTTGTTTCAAGGCTATAGGTTACCCAGTATTGCACGCTGAGAGCAGACTTGTATTAAACGACATTGGCTGAAACCACGTCAAATCATTGTCACCGTTCAACAAAACACAGAACATGGCCGTGGTCTTACAAAACATGGTCTTGGCTTTAAAAAAAAATTGCGTAAGAGTTGTGGATTACTTTTAATAGTTTATAGGTAGCTTATTTTTTTGAAATGTTATTCAATCAATTGTTGTTGTCATGGGCGATTCAGGTGTACAACTGAGTACATTAAGCAGTGGGTGGGTATGGGAGATATTGGCTACAAAGTGCAGCGACATGACAGCGGGAAGGACGTGGTTGTAGTGGAGTAGCTTGGACCACAGATTTGGCCTAGAAAAATCCAAGTGTGCGTTTTTCCACACGCCTGTGATTTTCAAATCAGAAGGACTGCTACATGTAGCCACGAATTCACAAACTGACAGTCACACACAAATGGCCAAGCACATACTTATTCCCTTTAAAACGATGCTTTGCCTGTCAGTTTCCTGTCGGCATGACGTGACAGGCAACAGCGTTTACATTACCGGATCTTACTCAGTCTTGCGCATAATCGTCTGTTTTCACTGCTTAATTACTTCGCACCAGGATTATTTTGACATTGACCGGACCCGGGTGCGGGATTGTTTTTCACGAACCTCAATGCTAGACGGGTTCAGGCCGTCATCTGCGGGTAGCACACGCTGATATTTCCGGCCTTGCTTGCTGCGAGCGGGTTGCAGACAGATATTTCCGGCCTCACTCGTTACAGTGTGCTTATCCGTCATCCATTTCGAATACCTCAAAACCTTTGCATGTATACATGTCATATGACGTGAACTGGTTAAATAAATTTAATGCCTGACCGCTATAATTGTTTACCACCTATTTCTTACTTAAACTTTAGCATGTCAGAACAAAATGTGAAGATGTATGCACCACAATGGTGATTTCTGTCATTGCCATTTATTGATTTTTCTCACTGATGCAGAATGGAAGGAGCCAAGTATGAGAAGGCCCAGGAGTGGCAGATACCAGTCATCAATGTGCAGTGGTTGAATGATCTGGTGCTTGGTAACCATGAATCTATCCGCAATCTGAATGCTGCAAGGTATCAGGTTTATGACCAGCCTGATCCATTTAAGATTGACAAGTATGGCCATATGTGTACAAATCTGATGGGTAAGTCACTAAATTTTGGCAATTGTCGTGATTGTGTAGTTACAGGCCCCTCTTTCCTTTTAATTCTTAGAGTGTTTTTTATCATTTCGAAATGACTTGTGTAACCTCAAGCAGTCTTCTTTCAATTCTAATGACCCTATTTCTTATCATTTTGAACAGTACATCTTTTGGTAGAAAATGCTCTATTCGATAGCATGTGAATCAATGCTGCTTTGTGCATTCATGGTGCTGCCAATGATCATCATATTTATATTTGTGTTGTGTTTTTTTCATCTTCATCGTCATTTTACCAAAAATTTCCATTAAAAAATCAAAACCCTGCCCTCTATCCATGATATTTGTGTTGGTTTTAAACATCGCTAACTACATGTAGTTTGCAATATTTATAATTCGTGTTGTGTTTTATCCTCTTCATTTACATGTAACCTAAAATTTCCATCGAAAAACAAAACCCTGCCATTCCTGTTGGTGTTAAACATTGTTAACTAATTTGGTTAGACTGAGTCCAATGACCTAAGATTGGATTTTGGTGCTGTTATAGGAACAGGGCCCGTTCGCCCAGATTTTGTTCCGTTGACACTTAAGTGGCCGCAATTTTCGCAAATTACATTGATTAATTCATTAGTCTGATTATACAAATTTTGACAGCTTGTAGTGGTAGAGTACATGTATAACATGCTTTCTAAGGTGATCCATTGAGCGTTCTTTTCTCACGAGGTGAAGCCAAGGAAAAAGAGAACATTACATGGATCACTGAGAGAGGTTTTTGTAACTAAACTGTTAGTAAAAGCAGACAATAGAGCATGTGAGTTGACCTCAAAAACCTGTGAGATTGTGCAAGAATACAGCACATCCGGGCACCATGTCTAGGATCTACAGCGTGTGTAACATCCTATTTTTTGAATACCTTTTGTGTCCTGACTGGGCCCATTACAATTTACATGTTGCGAATTGATGACTAATTATGAAATTAAAATTGTTGACCTCAACTTCAGTACAATTGATCACACAGATACATGTAACAAAGTGGGTAAATTCAAACACGGGAGTCTGTGACTAGACCAGTCAGTGTTTGGTTAACATAGAGAGTGAACGCGGAAAGGCAAGACTTACATGCTCTATATTTACTTTATAAGGAAAAGTTGCATAATCAAGTGTGGGATGCAAACCTAGTCTACATGTACATGTACATGTTGCACCCACACTGTCAAATCTGCAGGTACATGTATGATAGTGTTTATATGTGACTTGCTCTCCATTTCTCTGTAATTAGATCCTTGGACCGTTCCGTTGAAGATCTCACATGCTGCTAAGAAGGCAAGTCTATGTTATTGTTTTACAATTACATCACACTCTTATGGTTTAACAAGGCATGAGTCATTTACTATGTCTGTATGTCAGTATTTGATTTCAACAAGGCCTTTTCACACTACAGCATCAATCCTCAGGGCTGACTGTACCTCGGAGCTGCCCCTGGGCTACGCAGGGTTGCTCTCGATTTGACCCCGAGTTTTGCATGTAAATTTCACACTGGAAGATGCGAAGCTTACAATCTGGGGTGGCTTGTAGAAAATTTGCAAATATGAAAAAAGCTGAGCTTTTCATTGCCAAATTCAGATAATGTGAAAATACGAAATATGCGACAAAACTTGTAAACTTTTCAAAATCTTCTAAGTTTTAACTGTACATAGTATGCACACTTGCCCCGGGGTTGAATTTTAACCATGGTGAGAATCTCAACCCTGGTCCCAAGAAGGGTTTAGCTTGCCCCAGGGCTAGAGTAATCTCACGTGTGAAACATCATGTGTTTTTACCCCAGCATCGCCCCAGGGCCATCTGTGAATAGTGCATAAAGATGAATTTCAAAAAGTTAAATGTGGGTTGTATTCCTCATTATGCTATGTAGCAATAAAACCAGTGATCACTGATTAGGCTGGGCAGAAAATAAAGATTGTATGTGATACCTGTGTTTGTTTGCCTAAACATTTAACAGATTTGTGTTTACTAAAAGTATTAATTACCTTTAAATAGAGGAAATCCTATAACAAAATAGACCTTTTACCACAGATATGATGTGCAAATGCCATAATGTATGCTGTGTAGACATGCTTTCTGTCTTGTTTTGGATTATCAGAAACTAGATAAAAAATGTATTTGAATATTGAATATTTTAATTTCATGGAGAAAAAAAACAAACACAAAAAAACAAGCAACTATGTAGTAAGAACAAGTGATTTTTCCACAAATCCATTAAATGCTGAGATTTAAACACAAAAATTCAGAATCAAATATTTCAGAGCAACATGATGAGAATCATAGCATGATAATTGCACAGAATGTGGTGTCAATACTTGGGTTGAATGAGTGTGATATGTCCTTGATGCATGGGTCATATTTGATATGAGACATTCGCTGCATGACATGCATGATATTTTGCTTGAAATGCTTTAGGAGAATGTCACATACGTGTACATGTAGGCTTGGGTTAATCCAACCCGGAATCCAATAGAATCATTTCATAATTTGGAATCGGAATTGCAATTCCGCTCTTTGGAGGAGTAGATTCTCCGATGTAGCCAATTCCAGTTCCCTGAATGTCGATTCCAGTCTTCGCGTGGCGATTTTGAAGACCGGCCAACTCCAACACATCTTCAAAGAACATCCGATTCATTAACAAAACGAACCTTTAAAAGTATGCAGTGCGTCAAAGTATGCAGTGCGTCAAAGACAAACTGATAGCTTTCTAATGAAAACCTTTAAAAGCTCCACGGCATATTAAATATCACAAAGAAAAAGGCAACCAGCACCGCGCTGGCATTCTTACCACATGGCCTGCCTGTCGCCATGCAATTCTCTCACAAAAATGGTATTTTTTCTTTGACGTAACATTTGATGCGAATCAGATTTCCTATCATCGTAGAAATGTTCACAGCAATTGGAAATGGTATGCAGATCCCAAAATTTGAAAAGGTTTTCAGAAAATCCATTTAAAAAGAATTGACAAAACTTCCAGAACCATCTTTTAAAACATTTGTCTCAGTTTATTTTGTCCTAGGCATCTAGGCAGTCCTGCACTTACGTTGTTCAAAAACAACCCGCAAGTGACGATGAAATGAATCGTCAGCTATTTTCGAAAAACAAGTCCCAGAATTAAATATTGGAACTATTAACTGCAAAGCTCCACATGCATGTGAGAAGGTGAAAAATCATTGCTTTAAAAGAATTTCATATCTAAAAAGACATGTAGTTGTGAACAAAACCCCAGATAAGCGTAAGTGAGGGGAAAATCTTGCGCGCACATGTACCGGTACTGTGGAGCCATCACATGGTTTAACAAGCAAGCTATATCTCAGCACGTGCTGACTGAAGGACCGTACTGTCAATTGATTGGCAAGTTGGTCACATTTTCTCTTCCACGACCCCATCACATGGTGTTTTATGTTGAGGAGAATACACGAAAAAAAATTCCATCTTATGAATAGTAAATGCGGTACCCGCTGCTATGTACATCAGATTTGAACCAGCCAACCGATCCCGTTAGCTCGGTGGTCAAGTGGTAAGACATCTGCACTAGAAAGCAGGAGGTCGTGGGTTCGAGTCCCACCCGAGTGATTTTTCCAACTTTCACTCGGGAGGTAACACACTGAGTATAAAGTGTTTATACGTCGGTGAAGGGCAAAACCTAATTTGAGAATACACGAAAAAGTGTGGATTCGTAATTTAAGAATTCGCGAGGCGTGAAGCGCCGAGTGAATTCGTAAATTAAGAATCCACACTTGCGAGTGTATTCTTCGACTTAAACCATTGCGTTAAAAAAAGTATTGTCATTAACAGACCAGTGAGTGGAGATGAAAAGACTTGCATAACTCATGTGGTGTCGTGGCCATTAGGGTAACTTACTTTTAATTTCTTTTACCCAAACCTTTGTAGATGCAAACACAACCTTTTTGATAGGGAGACGCAACTTTTCATTGATGACTTGCTGCAAAATAAACAAAATGCTTTAAAGTCCAAGGAATACTTAAATTACATGTAGATATGATTGCAATTGGCAGCAAGTTCCGATGGAGACCCTGCAGACGTTTTACATTTTATGTTGTCCATCTTTGGGCTGATGAGCACCATGCATGTTATGAGAAACATCTTAATAATTAAGGGTAGCACTGACAATACTGATTTTTAGCTGCGGACAGCAGCTCAACAAATGGTCGTGTCTCTCCGTTAGTTGGTCCATTGGTTAGTTAGTAACAAGCGTCAGCAACAGCCTTGCATGGCTATAAATCACCTCATACCTTGGGCCCGGGTAACTCCTCCCTCAGGCCTGGGCCCTCTGTTGTTCACTTTAATGGATCTCCACTGATCGCCTACCAATTTTCTGCAGTCCTTGAAAATTGGGTAACTAGGGTAAAAAATCTGATGTTTGTACTGAACACACTACTCCTTGCAGAAATTACATGGCACAATCACGTGACACATGAGATCATTTCAAGCTTGTTTTTTTTGGGCAAGCAAGATGTTTTGGTTGATATTGCCCACATGGCGATAGGATTGTCCACAAATCAGAGTACATGTAAATCAATTGCTCTTGAAAGTTACACAAAGAGGTTTCTACACAATGGAGCTTGTGTTGATTCTGGGGAAAATTGCGGAAGGGTATTTACAAAAATGCCCAGTGAGTGGGGAGGGTAAATACTGTTCATACTTGTACCTCACACTTCGTACCTCATACTTCGTACCTGTATGTAGAATATGCTTTGCTGTGTATTTTATGTGGAATTACATGTACGTACATGTGTACAGTGTACAATTTATGATATAAAGCCAAAATTGAGGTTTGGTATTTTGTCATGAATTTGTGTGTAAACCAACCCAGGGCTTTGTGTTTAAGTGGTCATTTTACATTGTTGTAAATGATAATTTGTTTAATTTGCATAAAAACTTCATTGTGGTTGAAGCCGTTTTCTTTTTAACTCTGTTTTTATTTTTGTTCTCAGTTATGCAAGGCAATGCTTGGCAAGGTATAGTGAATTTTTGTATGTTTCACTGATTTAGTATTAAATCAATTGTATTTGTCGTTCGTAAGAATGTAGTCTATATGCATTATATACAATCACACTTAAAGCAGACAGGAAAAAGGGCATGACTAAATGTAATGATAGCAATGAAAGATGTATTGTCTGTGCTCTTTTCAAGTTGAAATCCATTTGAAGTTTAAATATATTTTTTAATTGCTATTTTTCTAGTTTTACAAAAGTTATTCATGTTTCAATGAGACGGTGAGGACAAAAAACAATTGACGCATGTGTAGTTATAAAATGATTATTTCAAAATTTCAAAATATTTTTGGCCAGAAATAGTTCAGTTCTCTCAGGGCTGGTTCCCCTAGATCTGAATCAATAGCAGGAACCAGTCTACTCTCAAAGCACATCTGTTTGTGGACAAAAGTAACCCCAAGCCTTGTTTTCGCAAGGTTGCAGACACCCAAATAGAAAAATATGTAGGGTTTGTTGGTTAAGAATGAAACATAAAATTTACCAAAAAATGGAATATATTGACGGGCACAGACAGTACATCTTTAGCAGGTGACATTCAAGATGACTTTAATAATAACATTTGCTGAATGTACATGTACGTGTGTGGTTTGCAGTCTATGATAGACTGAACTGAAAAACACAAACACAAATCATGCTTTACTACAAATGAATCATTCCACGTTCTTTACTAAATCATTCAAATGATTTACTACATCACTGTTAATCATTTCACAGACCCAAAATAGATCAACTACATGTAGATCTGCTAAACCCACCTTAATCTCCCTAAGTTTCTCTTTTTCCTTCTTTTTACTTCCACACACACACCCATCTTTGTAAACACCGGCAATCGTGAACTCCCTATTGTCCCTAATCCTCATTCCTTTGTTTGTACTCTAATTTTTTAGCAACAGCTCTCATGGTTTTGTACACGAATTTCAATTGTGGACTATCGGTCAATCGTGGACCTATTGTTTATGCCCTAACCCTTTTGTCCTAGGTCCACGATTGCCGGTGTTTACATCACACATACATATAGTTGCGGACTGCTTTATACATGTAGTATAGATCTTGTTATCCTTTACATCTGAGGATGTGGGACAGTGGGTTTCCTGTGATAACAATACCACTGAGGACCGTGCCAAGTCAACCTTATGGGATATGTCAAGAAAAAGTTAAGTACCAACAGTAGGAACAAAAGAAGTGGACAGTAAGGGGTCCTCATAGTCCATGGGCCAGACCAGACGTTGCAAAACTTTCATGGAGTCAATTTCTTTGTGACATCGCTATAAGTGAAAAAATACATCATAGCTTTTTGTAATGAGTAGCTTTCATGTGAAATATCTTTTTGATGCAGGTACTCAGGGCGGGGCTACAACTCCCCCCCCAAAAAAAAAAAAATGAAATTTTTTATAATTGCACCTGAACACTTCGGCTGATCGGTAAAAGAGGTCAATATCTTGTTATCAGTTATAATAAAACTTTTTCATCATTTGTGTGTGTTCAACCATGAATATGTGCATTTTTGGATAGAATCCAATGTTTTTTGCCAAGGTCCATCATGATGTACTTACTTGAGACTACAATTCATGGCAACCCGACTAACCACAATGCAAGCTGGGAAATCAATGTCTGGCCGAGTGAGAGGAATGGTGGCTCCAGCTATCCCATCCAGAGACACTTCTCTTATAGATTGACTTGAATGCAATATGTGAAAATATCCTATTCAAATAATGGGTCATATACAGTTTAATTTCCAGTAGTCAAGGCAGAATGGGCCTCGCTAAATGGTGGAAATGGGGTTTGTAATCAATGTATGTAACCAGTGCCAATTTGCCAGAGCTTGTGGGTTGGGCGGGGTTATACCTTAAAATATAGTGTCCATTCGTGGACTCATCAGCCGCTGCATTTGTATTGGGTTGGGAGTTAATTGGAACTCACAGTGGGAAAATACGTTGTCTCTAAAAAAAAAAAACATTTTCTCTTAATCAACCTGATAACATTTTGGCAAGTACAGCCTTGATTGGATGGGAGTTGTTCACCACGAGTGAAACAAGTATATCGAGCGTGTTGTACGAGTTCTCATCAGTGCGGGATTGTTTATCCATCATTGTGTTGAGTTTGGCGCTGACTAATTTCTTCTTGATGTTGGCTTTCATATACATTTAAGCAATTTGAGGGGTTTGGGGGAAAATGTCCCGCAAGGTTGGGTTGTTTAAAATAAGATTTCAATGTTTGAGAAGTGCTCTTCGGAAACTAAACTGTATATGACCCATTATTTGAAGAGATATTTCACAAAATGTCAATCTATGAGAGAAGCGTCTTTGGATGGAATAGAGCCATACTGGATTCCCAGAATGCATTGTTGTTCGTAGGGTGGCCATGAACTTTAGTTGCAAGTAAGTACAGGATAGGCCCGGGCAAAGAAATCATTTATCAATCTATGAGGCGTCCAATCTATGAGGCGTCGGACTTAAGGGCCTTTATTTGGTTGGGGATGATATTTTGTGGGACCTGTGTGGCGTCGGACCTATGAGGCGTTGGACTTATGAGCGGACCCTTGATGGCATTTGATTTGCAGCACTGCACTGTTTGCTATTTATGTTTTTTATATTTGCATGTGTTTATCAACGCAGGATACATGTATAACCATTCAGTAATGTATCGTGATAAGAGAATGCCACAATACAGCTCACAATACAATAAACAATAATAATATGATACTTTATTGAGAATAAATGTAGACAGAAGGCTATTCTAGTCACGTGGAGTCTGGATTTTTAACAGAATAATCTTATTGTGGACACTGTATCAACCTTTTTTATTAATTACCTCCTACCTAAAAGTTAAGTACAAAGCAGCTGTAGCAGTGTTTACAAACATTAAAAAAAAAAAAGAGAGAGAAACGCAATGCATTTGCACAGCATTGGACAATTACTATGAATGAATACAGTCAATGCATACACTGCCATGAGTCATTAGTTCTTAATATGTATCGTGATGTCTAGTGTAACCTTAATATTGTGATATATATGGTACTGTTAAAGTTGTTGTAGTTCCATCACCGCTATGCTAATAAACAAGAAAGGATGTGTGTTTGTGTGTATGTGTTTATGGTGTAAATCGAGGACACACGTGTGAAGCATCATCAAGTAATTGAGCACAGGAGTCAAATCGAGGACGACCTCGAATTAGAAAACGTGTACAAAACCAATTGGAGCTGTTGCAAAAAAAGTTAGTGTATAAACAAGGGATCGATGATGAGGAACAATAGAAAATCCTTGATTTACACCATAAACAAACCTGTGTGTGTATGTGTGTGTTCATGAGCGACAGGCGGCAAAGGGCAAGTTGGAGCAAAGACCAGTGGTTAACTAGTGGTTGGTTCGTGACGTACCTGGCGCATGCGCACTGAGGTTGAAGTGCGAATGACTCTAGTCAAACTATTGTCATGTCAACAACCGTCAAAAACTGGCGGTCGCACAATTATTCAACACTTGTTGTTTCTCTTTTTTTACACAAAAGTGATTGTGTATAGTTTACAACAATCTTACATAATCGCCAATATTATTGTACAATGGTGTCAAAAGTGACATAATCGCAAACTAACATGGAAAAACTCTGCAATGAAAATGAAATTTAGCGCTCACAGTTTTGTTTTCCGCCATTTTTGTTGATAGTTGGTGGTCCCCTCTGCACTACATGTATGCTATGGAAATTGCTATTGGTAACCAGCTATAAATCGTTGCGCAACCAGCCGCGGTAGGCTGGTTCCAAATAGTCGACTAGCGTAGTCAACCATTGTCGACTAGACAGAGTTCGGGCTAACTTAGTAGAACTATGGTTATAACAATAGTTCTTGCGCAAACTTGTCCAAAGCTGCCTCCCCCTGCATACGGGTGAGGTGAAGTCTCGTTCTTACTAGGCGTACACTAAGTATATACATAGAGTGTATGCTTCATGTTTGTTCATTTTTGCAGACTATTATGTGTTTTCTTTTCATGAAAAAAAAACTGCTCAAAGAGCAAATGATCCTAAGTACCTTTAACCCTTTCATGAATGTTAGACGGCATACCAGGCAGATCACATAACCACCCCAACCCTTCAAAATGCAACTGCATGTTAGTGTGATTCAGTTGGAGTAAGTACTGCATTAGTAAACTGATGCTTTACATGGGATAAGGCATACTTCCATAGTCAGAGTCCACAGTTTGATTTTGCAATAGTGAGGAAGGTTCCTAGTACATGACTCAAAGGGGTTAGGGTTCATCATTATTCAGCAGTTTTATTTGAAGTCCAATTGTAATTTGACTTGTGATTGACTCAGTGACAACTCAATTATATTAGTTCACATGGTGTACTGCAAGCCAATCTGAGATTAAACATAGAAGGTATTACTTTCTCTGCTGAATCTTTATGCTTTCAGTTTCATAAAGGGGTGTTTCTTTTTTATTTTAGTAGATCGCCATTATATCAAACATTGTAGCAAGTGTTTAGTAAACTATGTATGTGTTCTGTGCACAAACGATAAACAGCACATTGTGCCCTACTGGCGCCACCTCCATCTCCATTGTGTGGGACGTACAACATGCTGGCAATGCACTGTGTACATGTACATGTATTATGTTAGTTGTCCCACGAGCAAAGGGGAAAACGGAATAATGTAATGTGTCTGTGTCTCATACCATGTGAGACATTGCATTTGTAGACCATAGACATTGACTCACCTACATGTACCATGTGAGACACAGACGCGCCTCATTTTCTGCATTCCACAAGCACAAGTGTGATAACAAATTTATCTTCAAGCAAACTTGACGCACAGTAAGGATGGAACACGCACACTGTACACAACCTTTTCTAGCGGGTATCCTATCACACAAGTGTGCAGCAGGAATGTCGTGCACATCTTGGAATAGCGCGATACGGACCATGGTATTAGGTATAATATCACACTGTTGTTGCCATGGATCGACCAATCAGTATTAAGGACTTAAGTTTTCTTGAAGATAGGCCCAAAAAAAATGGTTCTGCTTCTGATTACATGGCATTTGAAAATAGTTTTTTTGTGTACGATCATATGGAGGCGTCTGCATGAAGTGAAGGGTAAAAGGTAGTAATTGATGGTTTTGGGTGTTTTTTCCCTCATTTTTTCTCATAAAAAAAATTAGGGTAGGGGCTGTCAGAATAGGGTAGGTACATGTAGGGAAACCGGAAGCAGAACTATTATATTTTTTTGGCCTTATGGTATGGTGTACACACAACTAATATTCATCTGAATGTGCAACAACCCAGCATCTCTGCCTGGGTGCCTGGCACACAGCAGCAACATCATTCAAGTGTCTTTCATATCTGTCTCCCAAAGGGGTTCTAGTGCACACTCCATAGTGGTTATTTGTTTGGTGAGCAAAGACCTACATGTACATTTACATTTTAAATGGCAACATTGGATACAGAGTGTTTAGAAAAGAGGCCGTTTACTATACAACATGTCATCTGTCATAAAGTTGCAAGGTGCTGGAGAACTAATGCAGTTATTTAACAATGATTCTCACATTCATATCACACTCATTGTCCACGTGTATCCACTAATACTAATTGGTCTTCCTTCCATATGCCTCATATGATGGAGAATCAGCTATAATAGCATAATTCTACTAATACCACATTTTATTGTATTAGTTCCTTAACAAGTGATAACTTGTTTCCGAAATGTTCAACAGTGAATCTTAGTGATTTCAAGTGGCTTTACAATTACAACATACGAATAAAACAATAGATGAATTTACTAACTAATCATTGTTATTGTAAGGCCAGTCATGGCATAATGCACTGAGATTGATATAAGAACTTCATACCTCTTTTTAAAGAGTACTGAAACAATGTTTTACCCAGGACAGAATGTTGAGAGTGGCAACCGGATTATAAAAAAGAAAGTAAGACGTAATTGTTCAAAATTGCAGATTAAGTTATTTTTTTGTGACTGATGTGAAAATGTACACAAACAGCTGTTGTAATCTGCAACCCAAGATGTTTGAACTATTTAAATCATTGTGCAATTATGCCAACTTACATGAAACTGATTGTTAATATATTGTGCAGCTGCATTTCAACTGTGTTGCATTGATGCATATCGTTCATTACACACTTCTTTGTGAAATCAGCTGAAAGTCACATTTTTTAATGCAAGCTGAGGTGAAGGTTACAGTGGGCTTTCCTGACTCTTTACAGAAGTTCTTGTCCAACCTAGGACAGAAAGCGGGTCAACTGATGAAGAGGAAATGTGAACAAGGCTTTCCAGTTGCCAAGAGACAAAGGTAATTGCAGATTTTTGAGAAATGACTTTTGATTGAACATTCCCATCAAAAACATATTCCAGTCATTTCCAGTATTAAAGTCCAGGGTTCAGTTCGGTTGACATCCGTTGCAACACTCTACATGATGAAGTTGGAAACAGATTTCTTAAACAGTTTTATGGTTAGAAATAATTTATAATCTGATATGGAGGGAAAATGGATTTCTTCATGATGCCATTAATCAAATGCTATGGAGTAAGCATAGCCAAAACATTCAGCACTAGGTTAGGAAATGTTATGTCATGGAAAATTGTTGATCAGCTAAAGTTCCTTCGTGGAACCTGACTGTAGATGATAGGTGCATTAGATTTGACATAAATGAAGAATGTTTTTTGGTTTTTCAGGAAGAGTAGTGTGAGTGGTGAGGATGAATGGGAAGGGTCGCCTCTCATGCTGGATCCTGACAAGATCCCACATGTCATGTTGACAGGCATCGATAGCCGAGCCATTCCTGACCTTATCAAGGTATGTATGCTAGACTGATGGAGCCCAGTTTATGGCTCTGCTAACCATGCAAGTCACTCTATTCTGTGCTTATTCCGAAGACAAAGTCCCTTAGTTACAAGTTGTTCAGTTGACTCCCGTTAGTACGAAATCCATGGGACCTGGTCAAAATAGTTGAGTCCGAATTTCGTATTATCCGATGCAAAAGTTTCCAACCCATTGTTTACTATTGTGTAAGGCCTATGAATGTGCATGATGTTCACTTGTGTAATCAAAACAAAAAAGAACATCTTGGTTGTGTTGTACTATCAAACAAAACGAATTCTAAAAAACTTGGAAAATACGGTATGGTACATTGTACATGTACATGTACATTGTACATATATTTCGTGTTATGATATGTAAAAAAAAAAAAAAAACACCTTGAGACTTGAAGACGAAGTGAACATATAAATGACCAGCGGCAATGTGACGACTGAATCAACAAGAACCATGTTGTTCAACGTACCAATTGTGTCGTGGAGAGACATTCCTAATTTATTTTTATACATGTACCTTTTGTGTTTCAGTGTTCAATTTGAGTAGTCTTTCCAGCAAAAAATATGTGTGAGAGACCTTCAGACTTGGGTTTGTTTCTACATGTAATTTGCACGTGCTGATCCAAAATCCAAACTTGTTTGCTTGCTTAATACCAGCTGATGAGAAAGCGCCCCTGTGAGACAGTTTCCTAAGCAATGATGTCACAATCGTACATCCTGATACGTGATCTTATTGGCTTGCAACATATTTTACCCACAATCCTGTGCGTACGGTCTGCATAATGCAGTGATGAGGCGATCAGTTTCTTCCCAGCGACTGCCATTTACAGAATGGGAAGGGCCGATATCGGTGCATATTGCGAAGGTCATGTTTAGATTATGATTTCAAGAAGTATTTCTGTGGTGTGGCTAGAAAATTGTTGATCTGGTGTGCACCGTAAAGTTGGGTTTTTGTTTCATTCTTTATCTTTATTTGCCAATGCGCCAATCTCTTTTTAACTGAAAAAAAAAGCCATTTGGATTTATTAGGTTAGCTTCAAACCAGTGTTGTAGGTCTAGAAACCTGGTCTTGGTCTCGAGACCGTCTCGAGACCTTTTTTGCAGTCTCGGTCTCGGGAGGGCTGGTCTCGGTCTCGAAAGCTCTGGTGTCGGTCTCGGACGACAAGGTCTCGGGTTTTACCCCCGAGACCTGTTGAGACCACAACAAAATGCACCATTTATGTATGGCTTTATTCATTTGCAGCTGAATTACATGTGAGTCTAGTCTTTATTCCAAACATAAAAGAATTTGTTAAGTGTAAGTTTTCATGCTGAAGAATGAGATGAAGCTGGAATAAAGACCAGTCAGTGCATCTTGTTGATTTGGTACCCGTGTACAGTTATGTTGCCCAGGTATTTCACTGGTACACATCGTACGGTCCTGGTACACATCGTACGGTTTGCAGCAAGTTGTACACCGACTTCACCGAACTTGTTGGCTGCAATTTGAACAGTAATTTAAAGGGCCTATAATTTTGAAATCGGAATGCATTCGCCTGGCTGACAACATTTTAGACACTGCTTTTCGGGGCAAGGTATTTTGTTAGTTACCTTTACATTAACAATCAATCAACAGGGTACCGGTAGGAAACTCATCCAAAATATTTTTTAATTTTTTCAACCTTCCAATACTCTATTTAGAAATGTAAAATTTCTTTTTTTTTTCCCTTTATGTTTAGTCTCTGTCGCGGTCTCAGAAGTCTTGGTCTCGGTCTTTGTCTCGGTCTCGGCCTTCAAAAGTCTCGGTCTCGGTCTCGGTCTCGAAAGAGCTGGTCTTGGACTTGGTCTCGGACATGGAGGTCTCGACTACAACACTGCTTCAATCAAGAAGTCCTTGATTATACGCTGCATCAGACAAGTTGTCTTAGCAGCGTGTCCACGTAGATTACACCGTCCACGTTAGCTTGGGTGCAGATGATGTCACTTACTTGGTTATTATTATTACTTGGTTATTGTTCCCAGTGGGAGGTTTCTTCTGTTGTTGCTGGTTGTCATTGTATCATGGTATCATCAGCAGGCTTTGATAACAGGGCTTGGTTGGTCACCACAGCGCGCGATTAGTGAACATACCGGTACCACAGTGTCGGCAAGATTAAACGTCATCCATAGATAAAACTTATTGCTGATCGTTATTATGCTACTTTCAGATAAGGTCTGAAAGGTAAAAAAAGCTGTGAAGTTAGTAAGCTTTTGTGGTTTTCAAAAACTTTCGTAATAAATGAGTCACTAACAATGGTTTTACATGCCAGGGGGTCGCCAACACTGTTTGTAGAAAATGTGTACTACCCGATTTTGTCTTAAGCAGATTTCTCCCAAAAGAAACGTGTACAATTTTGCCGGGACCAAAGATATGTGTTTGTTATAACTGGAATTTTGTCTTACCTGATTTCGTAGTAACGGGAGTCGACTTTATATGTTGAGTGCTGCAAGTCAAATCTCAAGGTTTGGTTTAGGTTCAGGTTTGGCAAGGTTGAGTTGGCATCACATTGCAACATCAAAGTGAGTTGCCATGGACGTACACCTGTTAATCCTTTGTAAGCATTCTAAACCTAAGGACCCTTTGCTGGACCCAGTCATGTGTCAGTATAAACCTAGCCATGCCACACTGCTACTGCTTTCTAGCATGACTACCATATACAAAATACAAAACAATTGTTGAGTTGGGATGTGGAAAATGCATTCATATTTTAACAGACGAGACACTAGTAAAGGTGGAAGTTGCTCGAATGGGCAGTGTAAAAAACTTCTAAAAAGGTGTTCCGTTAGTACCGGTTGGAGAATTAGGTGAACTTCGTGTGTTCCTACTTATTTTGATGCCTGAATCCAAAATTAATGTTAGTGGAACACAACGGAACATGACTTACTTTTAGGGCCCATTCCATTCAGACATGTAAAGAACAGGGGAGTAAAAGACTTGTCATAATTGATTGGTGTTTAATTGTTCTGACAGCTGTCCATACTGGCCAACCACGGAAGTAGAAACAGTTAGTAATGATGTAAGCAATTAAATGACGCAGGGGAATTTCAAAGCCTGATTTCACCCCCATGTTCCATTCGATTGTATTGACAACGCGATCATTAGATTTTCGGTGATTTAAACTATCGGTAAATGAAACTTATATTCAATTCCCAGTCAGGTACCACAAGTTGACACAAAAACCGGGAGTGTGCTACAGCCTATTGGGGCATGGCCGCCGATAATGGCCCGAGCCAAAGGCTTATCTTTATAACTGCTCCAACACACTATTAACCCATTCATAAATACTTTTTTGGTTCAGAGTCGAAAAATTGACAAACTACCGGTGATTTTTGTTCTACCATTTTACTCCATGTGCGAGACTTTTTCTATGATGTGCACGGCACGTGCGGTATGCTCAACCTCTCCCCTTCTTATACATGTATAGAGATCATATCAGTGACTCTAACTGGTTCGTAAGTCTGATGTCATTACAACTAAATCATGCCCACTGCACACGGAGTTGCATTTGAATAATTGGAACCAAAAGTAGTACAAATTGGCGTGTTTAGTCACTTAGGCGCTAGCAATCAGTTGTGTGTGCACGTGTTTAATGCAGTCACTTACAAACGGAAAAGCCGGCTGGGCACAGCGGGGCACGCGGCGCATACTGCACTGATATGGCACGCAGCACAGGTGCCAGTTTTAAACATCACTGTTTAAATACCGAGAAGTGTTTAAACAGCACTTTAAAACCACCCTTGTGACGGTTTGTTAACTGATAGGATAATAGGTAAAACTGCCTCGGATATTTATGAATGAAGAATATTAAATGCTTGATGAATCAATGTGGAAAAAGACCAGTATAGGAGATAGATACTGGGCTGGAATACAAGGCACATGTGTGAACACAGTAATACAACTTGAAGCCAAGAATAACGAGGGGAAAATCAATTTCAAAAAACAAAACTACAGAGACTCACCTGCAAACACACACAAAAAAGTCCCCTCTAATGTGCCTGCGTCCAGCTGGACAGCTAAAAGTACAACACCTCAACACCAAACAGCACAATCTTACACTTGGTCTCTACCTCACCTGAAAGAATGAAAAGTCTGCAGTATGCACAACTAAAGAAAACTATATCTGCCTGAGTAGTGGTCTGCCAGGGCCTGACAGGCCTGGACAGCATGTGGGTTTGGTTGTATGGGAGAAGTACAATATAAATGGGGCAAGAATGTAATTGCTTACAGCCACTGAAAAATAAAGTCATGTTATTTGGCAGACTATTGCTATTTGTTTTAGTTTAGCACTTCTCAACAACCGTGTGACATGACATGCTTATAAACTTTCCACAGTTCATATTTTCTTTTGCATCGATTGTGGGTCATTCCAAAGTATAGAAATCTTCCACGGCCACCAACTCAGATTTGGCTCAAAACCTATGTATTAAAAACACATGCAAAACTTTAGGCATCAACTTCTTAGGGTTTTCTGAGATGCGGCCCTCAAATGATAGGGTGCCACACCCCCTTTTTGATTTTGCTAGTCGTGAACGTTGATTTATAGGGTTTTGGAGGCTAATATCTTGCAAATGAATCAAACTCCAGGGTGATCTGGCACCAGGCTTTCAGAATCTGCCGTCAGAATTGGCCTCTCTTTTCTCATTTCAGAGTTACTAGTCCCTCAAATAGGAATCATTTCATAGCCAAAATCAAAATTCAATTTTTAAGGGGCTCCTGTCAACCCAGGATCGAACGGTGCCATACTGTGTTCATCGATTGCATGTACACGTCGCCTGACTAATGGTAAATTCGGCACAGCTATTTTGTTTGCATCGATGCGCCATATTTGGCATATGAAGTCACACCTCATTGCAATCAGAAATGTCCAAGACTGTTGTGGAAGTGGACCGAGTGAGGTTCATGAATGGAAAAATAAATGCATGCTGCACCGCGTACCAAAAGCTAGTGCTCTGATCAACCTACTGCCAGTGTATTGTATGGGCAGTTTAGATGTCGGTACGATTGGCAGCGTATTGGTCCCGATTGACCCGCATATGAATTTGTTCGATTGCCCGGTTGGTCCGGTGTATGAACAACTCGTGAACGCACCACAAACACATACATGTACACATACACCCTTTCTTCTTTATAGTAAAGTGGTGATTTGCTTTCACTCCAAGGATTTTTTTTACTTCAGGATGTTCAAATTGGTCAGTCGCCTCTGAATATAACATCCATAACTTTGGAATTGACCCAACCCCATGAAAATTACACTTAACCAGTTCGCCCTGGATTTATCGGAACAGATAACTTACAGGGAGCGAGGCCGGAAATATCTGTCAGCGACCCGCTTGCATTGAGTGAGGCTGGAAATATGAGTGTGCTGCCCGAGGGTGATGGCTTCATCAACCTGCCTGGCATGAGGTTGAGTGAACAGTAATCCCGCGCCTCGTTCCATTCTTGTCTAAATAATCCTGGTGCGAACTGGTTAATCAGTGTCTATTGTGAGAGTAATAAAAACCTCAAAATAAACTTTCTTTATTTCTTATTCATAAATACCTAAGACCATTTACGCATTCCTATTGGTCGAGAGCCCGTCACGTGGCCGGTCTTAAACAGATGATAAAGACATGGCTAGCTGGTCTTAAACACTTTTCCAGTGTCACATGAAATTTGGACTCCCATGAAATCCGGTGCCTTTTACGTTTCATTGGTTGAACGTTCAAATTCCCCAAGTATGCACTGCGCAATACTACCAGTGAATCATTATTTCATAGTCCGATATTCACAGTACACCAGCCCAGCTGCGTTTTGCGCGACATCGCGCAGTACGCACGACCATGGAGGTGGAATGAGCGACGCGCACGCAATTGTGGAGGGGCATTCCATATTATAGTCAGAGGGGTAAAATTGTTGAACAAAATGGTTAACAACGTCTAGTTTTTAACTTGTTTTGATTTTTGGACCGAAAAGATTTGGGGTTTTTTTTACCAAAAAGGTATTTATGAATGGGAATAAATTTGTGTTGTGTCAGTATTAAACACTCTGTTTAAAACCGGTGTGAGTCTGGATGGGTGATAATTACCCATCCAGACTCACACCGGTTTTAAACAGAGTGTTATAATACCTCCGAAACACACATTTATTTATTCCCTTATTAAGCCAGTTCAGTCTTCAAATTGTGCCATTGAGCATCAAGTTTAAACTTGTTCATGTTGGGATAAACGCAACATTCGCAGTATCTACATAGGTCCATGTAGGCTTCACACGTGAAGTTAACTTCACATTTAGAGTTTGAATACTAAATATGATTATATTTCAAATCCACTTTTTATTTTGAAGGATGAGTACTTCTCTCTGAAGTAAGAACAAATATGCTGTTGTAATAATAAATGTGATCCATGCATACTTTATTTTTGTTTGTTACAGAAATTGGAAAAGTTAGGAGGTCGTACGGCAGACACCATGGCATCTTGCACTCATCTCATTACTAATAAAGTGACTCGCACTGTCAAGTTCCTGTCTGGAGTGTCTGTGTGTCGGTTCATAGTTACTCCAATGTGGATTGAGGAGAGTTACAAGAGCAGATGGTTTCTAGGTAATTTGTATTTTTGGTACTGTAGATGTCTTCATACCAGACCAGGAATGTGTGGTGAAGCTATGGACTAGTCTAGGCACAGACTCTCTGTACAACTATGGTGGTCACCACGAATGGCAGATGTATTGTATTTGAGCGCTGTTGTCCAATGGTTACGGTGTTCGACTCACGTGTCATGGTACGTGGGTTCGAACCCTGACGGGGAACATGGTGCTTGTGTTCTTGGGCAAGACACAAGGCGATTGCCTCTCCACCCAGGTGTATAAATGGGTACCTGTTAAGGCAGAGACTAGAATGAGCTGATCTTGAGCAACTGCAAAAAATGGTCTAATGACCTGATAAATAGAAGTAATAATTTTAAAGCGCTTTGAGACCATTGATATAAAGCGCTTTTTAAGCACATTATATTATTATTATTGGCTTTTGAGCAAAGTTGCGGAAAAGCCTTTCTTTTTGTTCTGATTTTTGGTTTTCTGCATAGTTGCGGAAAAGCCTTTCTTTTTGTTCTGATTTTTTTCTTCCTTCTACTTCTTCTACTTTTCCCTCTTCTTTTTGTTCTATCCCAAATCCCGTAGACTTTGTACATGATTTTTGTGACATCCACTTTTGGCAATAGTCTTTGTCATACATCACTCAAAGTCAGTCCCTATAGCAAAGTTGTGTCCCGAAGAGTGACGTCATCATGACTTCACAATGGGTCACGTGACGTCATCACAAATGTTCATATTTTAAAGTCCTATATCTACAAAACCGTAGGTCCAATTTGGTTGAAACTCGGTATGCAGGTAGGCCGGGATGTTGACGTCATCATGACGTCATCGTGTGATTTTATATAGATTTTGAAGTTTTGAAGATTATCACCATATCTCTCGAACCCAACATGCTAAATTCAAAATTCTTTTTGCATTAGGTTTGTTAGGCAATAGGTATATGCACACAATTTGTAAAAATTTGTGAAGCAGGATGACGTCATCAAAAACGCGATTTTTCAAAACACATATGAGGGTAAGTCCGATTGTCTTGAAACTTGGTGGGTAGGTAGGTACTGTTACTAATATGCAAATCCCACAGTGATGTCACAATGACGTCATCGGTAGATTTTTTATGATTTTTTAAAAAGTAAATGTTTATTTTGATTTCAAAAATTTACACTTCCATTCATCCATTTGACTTCAAACTTGGTGCGAACCAAGACTACAATGAAAAGTGTGCATTGACAAGTGTTGTTAAGATGACTTCATCAGGGGGCATGTGACGTCATTACAAAAGTACATTATTTAAGTCTCGTATTGAGAAAACTGTCGGTCCCATTGGGTCAATATTCAGTATAGGAACATAGTCTACATGTGTCATATAGGCAAATTTACCGAGAGGCATGATAAACACCATCAATGTAATTTTATATAAGATTTAAATTAAAAACAAAGTCCATATTCGTAACCATTCCATGTCGATCTTTGTGGTGAAGACTGCTGCTTGATTTCGGTCAGAAATCCGTAGTTGAGTGGTCGTGCACAACCCGACCACTCTCTGTTATTAGCTGTTTCGGTGTACACACCGAAACAGCTCTTGTTTCTGTTATTTTTTTTTTTCTCTTTTATTTTTCAGACTTTTTTCTCATAGGATAACACGTGTTTTCGTTCTACAAGTCACTTTTGGCTTTTTTTCAAATCCGATCGACTTCAAACCTGGCACACACTTAGACCACCATCTGAAGATGTGTGCCGAAATTTTTCGTCGTGCTGACGTCATCACGTGATTTATTATAGAATTTTGAATATTAAATTTTTCCCATAGACTTTGTACACAGAAATTTTTTTAAAAAATGTCAATTTTCAGAGGGCATTTTCGACACTTTGCCATTAATTCATTTACACCAATCTTTGTCCAAGCAAAGACTCTAATTCAAACAACATTGTGTAATGATGACGTCATGATGACGTCATCCGGTGTTTATTTATAGGCAATTAAATTGTGACAATTTTAATATTTAAAAATGCATAAGAAATCAACCGTACGCGTCCGCAGCATTCTGTTGCCGGCAAGTGGTAGAGTAGGTTGAGGTCTTTATTTCATTCAGTGTGCGTAAAATCACGTGACCCTTGTTTTCAGTCGAAAAAGGCCAAAACCGGAAGTGGATTATTATTTAAAAGTGGTAATAGATATGAACTTGCTTTTAACTGTGTTAGTCTCTTGGCTGATAGTATTCTTCAAATCATCTACCGATGACGTCATGCAATCTTCCGAGCGCCCTCTAGCGACAGGTTGAAAATTTTCAAAAATGTATTTTGAATAGATGTCTGTGGCGAAGTTTGTTGGAATCGCCTAAATATTGGTGTATATGGATGACCTTGACCCACTTAAGACGTGTGTGAAGTTTAAGGTGTATGACGTCATCAGACCGGAAGTTATAATGAAAAGACCCTTTTTCCTTAAAAAAATCCTGAAAAATCAACCATGGCAGTTTTTATATTAGTTTTTACTTTAATTGTCTATTTAAGGGTAGGTCTAAAATATTTCAAAGTTTCGAGGCAATAAGCAAACTCGGACATGCCCTGCGCACGCTTAAAACTTCAGGTTGACAATAACTCTGCTTTAAAACATGCACAGTCCACAATGTACATGTACATGCACGTACGTTGTACATATCGTATGTCAGTCAGCCTGCGCGCAGCGCACGTGTTGCTGAGGTCAAATCCTGTCCACAGTGACCGTTTTAGCCGATTTCCGGCTAACTTTGACAGATTTTATGTTCATGCATAGTCAGGGACGTAGGATAGACACTTTTTGTATAGAATACGCATGTACATGTTCATTCGACCTGGATGAAACTCCTTTTACGGCAGTCATTAACAAAACGGTCGAAACAGCTCAGTGTTTGTCCACAAACACATTTCTAGTTGTTCTGGTAAATCTTCTTTCTTTTTTCCGGACAATACTTCTCCGCGGTTTTTTTCTTAAACGGTATATGGTATGAACTTGTAACTTTCAATATATATCGACCCTCATCCGAAGTGGTGCATATTACTCTGACGTCACGATTACGTCATCAGGTATCAAATTACAAGTGATTTTATCTGAAAAAGTGATCAATTACTTTCACCTATAACTCTTGAACTAAACATTCAATGATGTTTGTATTCTGTAATCAGATAGACCATTAATCGCTAAAAAAATTTTGTCGTGTACGTGAACTCGCTTGACCTTTACTTCCGGGTCAACCGGAAGGTCAAAGTTAGGTGAATTCAAAATGAAGACGTTTGCCTGACATCAAAACAAAGCAACATTTCTTCCGAACGGTTCACGGTATGATCACAAAACCTTGTGTGAACTTGTACCAGGTTACGAAGATGTTATACATTTTTTTTACGTCATCATGACGTTATCAGGTATCAAATTACAAGCGATTTAAGGGCAAATTTTGACAAAATAGTTTGCGTTTTATCTTTCGAACTAAATAGAGTATCGTGTTCGTTTTTTCGTGAGGTTGTAGACTATGCCGTGATAAATATTTCGTGTTCCCGGACGCAAAACCGCTTGACCTTTACTTCCGGTGTTACCGGAAGTGCAATAAAAACTGAATATAACTCAAAAGCGGAAGCATTTTACTACAGACATATATTATGAAAGTGTTTAGTGAGGAATGCAAGACGCAAAAAAAACAGTGTGATCTATCCGAAAGGGCGCCCTCTATCGGCACATAAAATAGAGTTTCCCTTCTTTAATTTTAAAACCATTCGTCCAAATTTTACCAAATGGCCCCTTGATATTCTATGATTAATCACAGATACTTTGGCAAGGTTTCAAATTCATGACGTCATCAGACCGGAAGTTACTTTAAGGAGAATTTGAAAAGGATCATAGTTTTGATTTAATTCTATCATTTGATCCCTGTCATATCTTCGAAGTCCAAATAATGATATCTATTACAGTGTTCACCTTTGGATCTCTAATGCTGTGACGTCATTAAACCGGAAGTTAGGTGTTATTAATACGTCATCAAACCGGAAGTTAGGTGTTATTAATACAAACAATTATATTTCACATATTTTCATACGTTATTTTAACTTTACAATGAAAAATTAGCCTCTCCGGACTTTATCAGTATTCACTAACCGTTTTTGACTGATGACGTCATCAAACCAGTAATAACTTTTCTTTGTGGACATAGAATTTTTACTGAAATTTATCACACCGTTAAGGCCAAAAAAAAAAAGTCCAGTTTCTGGTATGCGCGCGCGTCGCTGTAGCCATGCGCGTCGGCAAAATGAAAACGTTTTTTTTTCAATGAAAGATGATGTCTCAAAACCGCCAAACTCACTGGTTTGACTGGAATCCTGCTGCTGCACATTTTTAACGTGTTTTTAGATGGAGTTATGGTCGAGAATAAGCTTTATGTGGCCTCTCTGGACTCCCAATCCCATATAGGCATATTTGTACTAAGTTTAGTCGGGCACCATTTGCAGTCAGCAGCCGACATTTGAAGCAAAAAAGTCAGGTAAAAAAAAAAAAAGCCGCGTCGCCGCACCACTTTTTGGGCAAGCTCCATACCAGAAACCGGAGACTTTTTTGGGGGGGCCTAAAGATACCTTTTTGAAACATTGATTGTACTTGAAGGGATTTAATTTCGTGATCCTTTTTTCTACATAAACATATATTCCTAACTTAACTGGGCAGTGTATAATGAAAAGGCTGTCCGCCCGACCACTCTGCGTTTGTAACTCAACAAACGCGAAACTCTAGTTTTCTTTGTTTCTTCTCATTTTTTTAACAACAGGGGATTTGTGAAATAATGGAAACATCATCTGTCAGACCTGAACATAATAAAGGAACAGAGATCTGATTTTGCTTTTTACGGGAATTGATAGAATAATCCAGGGTCTTAATTTTTAATAAAATGTGCACAATTGCGTGACCCTTCTTTCCGGTTCAAACCGGAAGTGCCATAATTTTTGTAATTGGTAAAAAATGTGAACTTGCTTTCAACGATGTTAGTCTGTGCAAAGGGTAGCTTTTTAAAAATCTGACGAGTGACGTCATGTATTATTCCAACGCACTCTAGTAGCAGGTGATCATGGGTATTGTGATGTAGTCTTAAAAGTGCGGATTTGTGGGCTTTTAATTGTGGGTAGAAATCTATTTGGACAAATAGATGAGCTGAAAGTTCACAAGAATTTCTTTTGGAAATATCTGTAAATATCTGGTATATGAGTCAATGGTGTGTCGTATATATATACTCAATAGAAGTACTCGGAGACAGCACACCAGCATTCTGTTGTCATTGTTCAGCCTTGTTACTTATGACCTGACTAGACATTTTACTCGTGATTGACTTGTGACCTGACTTACCATTGACTTGATTTCATTTCTGATTAATGGCTTATCTTGGTTTGCTCAGATGAGAACAGTTTCTTATTGAACGATGTGGAAGCGGAGACTGCACTCTTGTTCAACCTGAAGGAGTCTATGGCCAGAGCTAGTCAGAGAAAACTGCTCAAGGTAAGTCAACCACTTTGTTATCAGGTGTGATAGGAATTGAAAACCCAACTCCAATGAGACAAGAAATAAGATAAGAAAATAAGGGTATACAGCATAATATCGCTTACTTCAATTAAAGTCATATCACCGCTATACTATAAAGTGCAAAGAGTGTATGTGGGTTTGTTTATGGTGTGAATCGAGGACACACGGGTGAAACATCCTTTTGTAATTGAGGACAGGAGTCAGATCCAGGATGTTCTCGATTAGAAAACGTGTACAAAACCAAGGAGAGCTGTTGTAAAAAAGTTTGAGTATAAGCAAAGGAAAAGGGAAGAGGAACAAACGAAAATCCTCGATTTACACCATAAACAAACGTGGGTGTGTTTGTGTGTGCCCTAGCTGACGAGGTGTTGTGGGGAAGTTTTTTATTAGGGACATTACATTTAGGACCAAGTTATGGGGACTTGCTGCTGTCCCCAGTGTTTTCGGTCCCCATAATAGCTATCGCTCAACAGGTGTGTGGTCCCCACAATTGTGGAACAAGAATCTGTGGGGGTGTTCATCTATTCAAACCGTTGATGAAAAATACCAGAAAGCTAAAGAGAACAATATCGTCCACGATTCCCAGCATACGTCCTTGATTGGGGTCGTGTACAAAAATATATGGGAGTCTTCTTAAAAAGTTAGAGTGCAAACAAAAGAGGGACAATAGGACGTCTATGATGGATGGTGTGAACACGACGGTGTGTGTGTGTATTACATCCCAAGGACTGCAAAACAAACAGAGAACAACACGTTCTTTGTTGTCATCAAATATACATCTTTTGTTGAGAAGGGACCACAAACGTAGGTCTGTGTGCTTTATGGGAGAGTGTTCAATTATAGGAACAAAGGGAAACATGCTGATGATAATAATGATTCATTGAGCGCCAAATTGCCAAAGGATACATGGCGCTATAGCAAAGATGTGAAAAAGGAAAAGAAGACAAAGAAAAGAGGACAGCTAGCTACGATTTAGGACAAAGATGGGTCTTTAGAGCCTTTTTCAAAAAAAAAAAACGCTGCCTGAATTTCTGATGGATGGGTAGGCTATTATCTCCATAACCGGCGGGCGGCAATGGAGAAGGCCCTGTCACAAGCCTGTTTTAATACGTGACTTGTGGATAACAAGGGACTCTCCAGCAACGAAAGGAGTAAGAACAGTTCTGGACTGTGAGAAGAGAGGAGAGATTATCTGGTGCAGGTGGATGACTGGTGTGTTGGGTGACTGAGAGCCACTGTACTTGTTTGAGCAGAGGCGAGGTATGGGTGTGTTTGGGCGTCTGAAAGATAAGCCTGGCACATCTATTTTAAAGTCTCTGAAGACGAGATATGTCTGTCGTTAGAAACACAATGTAGCAAACAGCAGCAATAGTCCAGCTTCGACAGAATCAGGGCACTGACGACATTGTTGCAGGCATTACAGTCAAGAAATTTCCTGATCCGACTAAGGTTGTGGATAGGCCAATTTAGAGAGTGACAAAGTTGTGGGATGTGATCAAACATTTTCATGTCAGGATCAGAAACAACACCAAGTTTCGGACTGAGGGGGAAGGGTGAATTTCAATACCATCAAGATTAAAAGGTGTAGTATTGGAGATATTAGAAGTGAGCGGGAGAAGACGCATTGAAGAACTCTTGCCTCATTTGGATTCATCCGGAGGTTGTTAGAGATCATCCACGATTTAAATTCTTTGACACACTGAGACAACCGAAACAGAGCACAGACAGCATCTCCTGGTTGAGTTGAGTCAAAGGTCAAGAATGGCAGGACATCATCAGCATAAATGTGGTATTGAATAGAGTGAACAAACTATTTGACCAATGATGTGGGAGTAATAAGTGAAAAGATATGGACCAATGACAGATCCCTGTGGGAACACCACATTTGAGCTTGGCTTCAGCAGAGAGAGCTTCCTTCACACAACCTTGACTCATTCTACCACTCAAGTATGAGCGGAACCAGCTATGGACAGCACCATCAAGGCCAAAGTCATAAGTGAGACGCTGTAAGAGGATATTATGGTCTACTGTATCGAATGTAGCCAACGAGTCAATCATCATGAGGAAGACACCCTGCTGTGTGTCAATAGCTTTGAGGAAAGCATCTTGAACTGTAAGAAGAGCAGTTTCAGTGCTATGGGCAGAACGGACTGCAGACTGCAGAGGTTCAGACAAGTTATTGGTATGGACAAAAGAAACAGCCTCATGAACAGTCTTAAACATGTCTTTGAAAGTTACAATTAGAAAATTGTTCATTGAAGTACAGTAAACTCGGGCTAAGTCGGCACTCTCGGGACCCGAGAATTTGCAACGACTTACGCGAATATCTGCTGTAAATCGTCATTTTGCCAACTTACATGAATGGTCTTTTTGCACACTTGATTCATTGCATTAATTGGCTTCGATTTACCCTGGTTGATCTCCTTAATGCTCGAGTTGAATCCAGCAAATTAATCCTCGAATTGTATCATCACGTTTGGGATATTGAAAGTGGAGACCACGTGTACAAAATAGTAATACATGTATTATGTATATGCACAGTAACAAATTAAATGCGTGCGTGGTCCGGTATATACCACGCACGCATTGAGTGCAGCACTAGTCATTCAATAAGACTACCCCCAAAATGGACAGAGCGCATGCGTACAGACGAGAGGGGGTACTGGTATTGATATGCTCACAATGCATATGCAATGTATGCAGTAGGACACCCTTTCGCGACACCGATGCATGCAGCGATCACAGGCCGTGCCAAACCACTTTTCACTCGACACTTCTTGCCAACAGCAGTACAGTAAGTCGATGTTTTGAATGCCGACTTACACAAAGGAATTTGTAATACTTTTTATGGAAAGGGGACCGAGAGTAACTTGACGACTTGAGCGAAATGGCGACTTATAAAAGCCGATTTAGAAATAAAAAATTCAATGGAAATGCATTACGGACAATCTGGACTTTAATCAGACGGCCGACTTGAGCGATTTGACGAGTTGTACGATGTCGGTTTAGCCGGAGTTTACTGTATTCAGTTTAGGCTTGAGTGATGACATCGGATACATCTCGTGACTGCATAGGCTTGATGATCAGCCTCTGCGTGGGTCTTCCTCCATTTCCATTCAGTGCGACGCCATGCAGGACGACCAGCTTGCACAGACTTGTTGAACCACATTGTCTGCGATGGATGGAATGGGAACGGTGGGTTGCCGGAGCGTGATCATCAAGAACTTCCCGGCAGGCGCAGTTGTGGCATTTGACAAGATCATTGATGTCATCATCATCACCTAAGAGAAAACTCTCCGTTTTGCCCTCAAGATCATACTGCATCAGAGTCAATAGATCTGAATCTACCTGATGTGTACGTCGTTTTCATGTCTCAGGGTTTGTTGAGGTTCAGGATACAGTTAACGTCAAGATGATCTGAAATGTGAGGTCGTTCTAGAGTGTGTGACTTCATCAGGGTATCACTATCCTTGAGAAGAACCAAGTCAAGACTATGACCAGCTGTGTGAGTTGGGCCTTGAATTTTCTGACAAGAGTTTAACGAAGAGATGGTGGTAGCGAAGGTTCTGACCTCGGGCTTGGATGGACAGTCATAGTGACGATTGAAGTCACCGAGAACCAATTTCCTTCCTGGAAGATTTTCCAAAGCCCAAGCGAACTTCTCAAATTGCTCAAGAAAGTCACTGACACTAGTGACAGAGGAGGATGAGGCTCTTTAGATTATGGCAAAGTTAATGTTGTTGTTAATGTCCTCAGACGGTAATGGTAAAGTACGAGTGTGAGTTTGTTATCCTTTATGTCTGAGGACTTGGGACAATGGGTTTCTTGAGATAACAATAACCCGAGGACCTGAGCCAAGTCACCTGAGCCAAGTCACCAGGAGGTTTTCTTGTACAAACCTAATTGTACATGAGAAGAAAAAGTTGAAGTACAAACAATAGGAACAGAAGAAGGGAACAAGAAGGGGTCCTGATAAGTACATGACTACATGTAGAGAAAAACATGACTGTGTGCATGTGTGCGTGTGTTAACGAGTTATTCATGAGCGGGTGACAGGCGACAAAGCCTCGTTCCCCGCAGGCGTGTGGGGCCAAGCCTCCTATACTCGTAAACTTGTGCGTGATATTAGATTAAAACAAAAAAGAACTTTTGATCCGAATCTCTGGCCACAGACCGTCTTTTTGTCCAAAAAGAATTGATGAGAACCCTGACTATTTTAAATTTTGGTAGTAAAGCATTCATATAAACCCCAGACCTTTGTGTGGTCATTTCTATAAATTTATTTTCCAAAGATATTTAAGTTTCAAGTTTCTAAGGGATTACAAAATGTGATATTGTGCCCATCTTTTTTTTTCAGAAGTTTTTATGGATTTTGGGGGGTAATGATTATTTATTGTAATGTCTTCCTTGAAGATTCTTATGTCAATATCCCTGAAGCTTCTAGAATATAAGTGAGTCATTATACATGTAATGGTAGATTTGCATATAACAGTATTTTGTTCTCTGTGGACAGGATGTGACACTGTATCTGACGCCGGGTGTGCAACCAGGTCCAGGACTCATTCATGAAATCATTGAGATGGCTGGAGGTCGCTTACTGACGACACGTCCATCATTGGCTAAGATTAGTGCCATGCAAAGCACCATGGGAGCCTCAGCGTTTGTTGTCATTAGCTGTGAGAATGATCTGCCGTGGTGCCGGGATTTCTTCCGGCATAAAATAGGTAAACACAAATGTTAAAAGTACTTTTTCAATTATTTTGTATTTATAACAATTGGTACTTAAAGTGATCGTTGTCTGGACTAAATTTTACATCTCAAAACATTATTTGTAAAATGTTGCTGGAGTTGAATTATATTCAAATTTAAAAAAAAAAGGAGCAGTGCAAATACTTGCCATGCGGATAAGCTTGACATTCCTTGGAGCATCTGGCTAGCAGCTGGACTGATGCCCAGGCACTGAGCATAAAGTATTTTCTCTTGACATATTTTTGAAGTGGTCTGGTAGATGTCATTGGTATGGCCAACGGAATATGTGATGTGATATGTGAAACCTACACATACATTACCACTAAATCTGGTGTCTGTGCATCAGAGCAAACAATCTTTATTTAGTGAAACCCAAGAATGGAAAGTGCTCATCTCAGCTTTTATTTGGTACAAAACTAAAGTATGATTGGCACTATGTGAAGTGTTTTCACATGTCACATCAATTACAATAATTTACATGTAAATATGTGGGGGGGGTTCTGTCACCCAGACCTTCAACATATGGTAAGTCAACAATAAAACCTCTAAAATTTAGGTGATCTCGGTCAAAAATCTCTTCAGTTTTTTATCTTCAGTGTCATGTCATCAAATGTTATTTTGTTTCAGATGTGCACAATGCTGAGTTTATATTGACTGGTGTGCTAAGACAGCAGCTGGATTTCACCTCATATCCTTTAATCATAACATCGTATCTGTAGCAAAAGGACAGCAGACATTTGATCCTGTTATATAGTCCGTTCAACTAAACAAAAATGAAATAAAATAAATATGTCCTGTGATATCCAATGGTGTTTGTGCGTATAAAAAAAGGACATGCTAGAGGTTTGTGCAAGTTATAAATGTGGCTTTAACGGATATGAAGGCCAGGATGGTAGGTGTACCTATCCCAACCGAAAATACCGGGCACTAGATGGTTCTGAAGCTAACTGAGCATTATGGCAATCGGTACCCAGTTCCAAAAATACCAGTAACAGCTCACCAGAGTGGTATACTTGGCTGCTGGTGGAAAACAATGAACTCACACTACTGAAGTCATTTTATTGCACACTGATACTTGTCAAAGGAGTGACAGGCAGCTAAAAGTCTGAAAATATCAGGGATGTCTGTTGATTTATATATTACATATTTATATATGACCGTCCGGTATGTTCAATTTTAGTTTCACATTAAAAAAAAGAGACAAAATGAGAGCAGGTACATGCCATGGTCAACCCTTCAGGTTTGGGTTCTAGCATACAGGCCTAATGTGAATGTCCAGGGAACCCTTTAGGTTTGGGTTCTAGCATATGGGCCTAATGTGAATGTCCAGGGAAGGCAAAGTAGTGAGAAAAATGACTCCAGTGTGTAAATCGTGCCAACAATATCCAATCGTGTCAACAATACAGGGAATAATGTACAAATCTTAAGGAGGATTTAGAAAATTGTTTGCATGAGTTCAAACAAATAAAATCTCGAGTTTCCATCATATCCTGAGTTCCCACAAACTTTGCAAGGCATTCAGCTGACATATTCCTTAACTTTAACGCACATTCAAATTTTGCCCTCCATGAAGGCCAGCTGTTGTGTCTATCATCGTGCCCATGTGACAAGAACATGCAGATGAGAAATGAGTGTAAGTCATCAAAATCATGGATATGCATTGTAGCGCACTGGAACTTTCTTCTTCAGTTTACGACACCTCAGCTTCAACTTCAGCATGTTTGGGAGATTTGTAACTCTCCAACTTGAGGGTCTCGAGCCCAGTAATATTCTGTAGCGTGTGCACCTGCTACTAAATGTGCAGTGCACTCTGTCTTGGATATTGAGGCGTTGTGTGTATAAATTCCATCCAGAACCTTGACTTTGTCTTCAGGAGTTTTCAGGGCCCTGACTTTGGAGACTCCAGGTCAATATCAAGACCATGTTCTGCATCAGGGACATCCAATCCTTTACTATGAAGTCAACGTTTATAATATTTCCATTTGGTTCAGACATTAAAGGCTTAAAAAGTAGTTCGGAAGTTAGGGATGAAGCCAAAGCTGGGGAGGAAGTCAAGGTTTGGGAAATGGCCTTAGAAACTGAAGTTGGGCTTAACTTGTGGGTGTTTAATGTAAGATATGTTAAAGTATTATATGTGTGTATATTTTATCACAATAATTTTTCATCTAATTTTTTTATTCATAGATCATGCTTTTTCTAGACACAGTTTTACTACCTTGTTACTTTAGGATTGTCAATGGATATGTGTGACACCAATCAAATGGATTGTTTGAATAATGTGAACATTTTAACCCTTTAAATACAACTGTACATGTATCAAGAAAGTCCTTATTTGAACGAGTTCACTGAGTTAGCATTTTCACAGATTTTTAACATTAATAATGTGCCCTTTAAAACATGCAATTTTCCACAGACCAGCTGAATTCTTCATCTTGAATTCCCGTGCATACCACACAAATTGAGAGGAAAAGAGTGCAAAAAGTTCTTATTCAGCTTGAATGTCCTCATTGCAGTGACTTCCCACCATCATCTGTGAGGAATCTGGGCAAATCCACTAACCATCATCTAGCCACTGAGGTGTCAGTCTCTGGTCCAAACATCTGTGAAAAACTGGCAATTTAAACAGCAGTAGTCCTTATAATGCTCCTTTGCTTGGATTCTAGGTAGCTGTAATAGCAAATTCCAAGCTGAATAAGAACTTGGGTCATTAATAAAAATGTTGGAAAATGCCCAACCGAAAGACTCTTGCCAACCCAAGTAAATATCCATGTTACAGCCAGCACTAACCTTCCCACAGCCTCCCAAATCCACTTGATTCAAGAGGAGGTAGAGCAAAGCATTAGCATATTGATGCCACACGATAGTTTACGTACACAAAAATGTATTGTCATTAATTTCCTGCATGGGGGATTTGGAAGGATTCTTAGCAATAATGTTCAGGAAGGTAGGGTTAATTAAGATGTATTCATGGCAAAATGATACTTTCAGGATTAAGTAAGGGTTAAGATGTTCACTGTGAGGGGGAGGGATGACGACACAATTGATATGCTGTGATGTGCACCTGAAAAAAAAAGGAAATGACCAGCAAGTCAACATACATTTAAAGTTTCTTCCGAGTATATATCCTTTAATTTGTATATATACAAAACAAGGTACATGTACATATTGTAGTACTGTCGTTTTCTAAAACATGATTACCTTTACAATTTCATTTTTTTTAAAAAATAAATTTACACTTAATTTGACCAAGTATGTTTAGCAACTTAACTTTTAGGCTTCATTGTCGCACAATGTAACTACTGTGTGAATAACCAAGGGCAAGTGGCAACAATGATGGACTCCTGTAAAGGACAGTAGATGACCTTTGTCGCCTGTGCTCAAATTACTGGAGGATCATACCCGAGATCCCTTGTCACTGCTGTGGGGTTACTTGTATTACGCTGTTAGATTACGGTCAGACTTTGGAAGTTATCCAGCCATAGTTTATAATGTAAGTGCAATTTTAAGTGCTTGTGACACTCAAAATTGCTTGTGCTGGGTCGTTTTGTCCCTGCACTTTTCGTGTGGTATTTTGTAAGATACTCAAGTAACTCAGCAATTGTCAAATTTCACATGGACATTTTATGGCTGCCATTTACATGTAGAGTTGAAACACTTCCACTCGTTTTTACTCCAAATTTATAGGATAATTACTTTAGTTAGAAGATGAATAAAAGTTTGTTTAAAAAAGAAATGTTGTCTCTCAGAACTGATTTTGTAGCACAAGGAGATGCAATACATTGCTTCAGAGCTGATTTGCACTACACAAATACAACAGGCAAGAGCTAGTGCAAAAAGAGTCGTACAAAAGTCAAGGTAAAAATATATATACACCAAATAAAGGAAACTTTTTTTTGGCTACACTTTTCTTTATGTAATAATAATACAGTAAACTCCGGCTAAACTGTCCTTGCTTCGTACGTTCGTACATGTACATGCATGACTTTCTGTGATCAATACCACAGCCTGTTTGTGATGATCAACATTGAGGATATTTTTGCTGGAATCAACCATGGATGTAGAAATAAACCAGGGTAAATCAAAGCCTTTGAATTTTAGCCATGAATCTTGTTTGCATGATCCAGATACAGATGTGCATAGGCCATTAATTCAATCTATTTTTTTCGCTCCGTGATTCAAATTGTGTATTTGTGTAAGTCGGCAAAATGACGACTTGCAGCAGAAGCCGACATTCGCGTAAGTTGTCACAAATTCTCTGGTCCCGAGAGTGCCGTCTTAGCCGGAGTTTACTGTAGAACATGCAAGGTTTTGTAAATACACACATTTTTATACAACATGCAAGGTTTTGTAAATACACACATTTTTATACAAATGGTCCAAACACTTAATACTTCAAGTTCAAGACCTTCAATATTCTGGTATGTCTACAAGTAACACTTCTGATTCTTAAGGACAATTCATACATATGTAACTTTGTTGTAAAACAATGTCATGCTGTTATAAAAAGCACAAATCAATGAATGACAAGATGCATGACTTTTGTTGTGGTTGCATTGGACTGCGAGTTATTGTTGACATTGCACTGTGGTTATTCTACCATGCGTCAGTGCTTGGATTAATTTTGGCACAGCGGCAAGTCATTTGTTGCATAAAGTTAAGTGTACTGTGCTCTCTCAGAATCTTATGAGGGTGCCCTTTGAATCTGTAATGCTAGATGTGGTTGTGGAAAAATGCATCAAATGATAGTGTCCATAATTTGCATGGTGTCATTCCACGAACTTGAATATTCAAGTTCAGTTAGTGCAACTTTGTAAAATAGTTTATACATGTATAACCTCTGCAAAAACTTGCACTTATTGAACAAATCTCACAATTGGTTGATTTGGCTGCAAATGTTTCCTGTCAGATTGCGTCACATTCAAATTTGAATATCACCCACCAGCCTTGACAAACACTATGAGCCACTTGCCATATACATGTACACCAATGTGTCGTTTATGACCTCGGAGATGCACTGCAGGTTCAATGCAGAAGAGAGCTGATCGTTGTTTCAAGTTTCTTATTGTTGGTGGGCCTTGTGTTTTTTGGCATGTGGTTGTGCATTCAAGTCTTCCACAGACAGTCGTTTCCCCGCTTGACTGACAGGGATTCCTTCCTGGATGGCAAGCTGGTCTGCAGGGGAATGACTTTCATCTGAAGATGAACCTGATTGGTCACTTTCATCAGAGGATGACTCTGATTGGTCACTATCATTTGAATCCGATTGGTCTTTGACTTGTTTTGGAGACGTAACAGCCTACAAATCAAATCAAATAAACAAAAACAGCAATCAGTTAAATAAAAAAACTAAAAATTACATACATGTAGAGTTTCACTTTGGATTTGCGGAACCCAATGATAATTTTTTTTTAAGGTGTGTCTTTAGGCCAAAAAAAAACAGTCTCTGGTTTCTGGTCTGCGTGTACATTTATTTTTTACCGTAGCCATGTGCTTTGGCAAAGCTAAAAAGGTTTTTTTTTCAATGTAAGATGACGTCTCAAAACCGCCAGACTCACTGGTTTGACTGGAATCCTGCTGCTGCACAATTTTACATGGTTTTAGATGGGGTTACGATCAAGTATAAGCTTTATGTGACTTCTCTGGACTCCCATACATTTTGCATTAAAGTTAGTTGGGCACCTTTTGCAGACGGTGTTGTAGTTTTGTAATTGTGGGTCTGGAAGCCAGACTGAGGGAGTGATGGTCGTGTATCTGGCCACCTGTAAACGCTTTGGAATTAAAGCAATATGTAATGACCAGCCTGGCAGCACATGCACGATGTCAATGTCGCTGTATGGTCTGGCGTTACCGTTTTCTCTGATTTTTGTCTTGACTATCCAAATTCCCCGAAGAATGTTCGTGTGGGTCGAGATCGTCAGTGGGTGCGGAATTTTCAAGCCTTATGGCCTTACTGAGGTCACCTCAAGCTCCAACCTGAAGGATATTTTTGAAAGTTTTAAGGGGATTGAAGCGTCATCTGCAACATCAGCAGACATTTGAAGGAAAAAAAAGTAATGGGAAAAAAAGCCACATCGCCGCACCACTTTTGGGGCAAGCTCCATACCAGAAACCAAAGACCTTATCAAAGATTTTTTTGGCCTTATCTGTTCCAACAGAAAATTCATACTCATTTATTAAATTACTAACAAATAATGAGACATCAAACAAAAAAACTTGGCCTAAAACAGAAAACAGATGAAGTATCAGACTGTGAAAAAGTAGCTACTCCTAAACATTTAAAGTTGGTATATACGTGCTTTTTGGGTGTGGCACCTTGAAAAATAGATTTTCAAATTGAATTGATAATTTTCTAGCATTACACTAGTTATGAGCTTTGCAATGAGACATCAAACGGAAAAAAAAAAATCTGCCCACAATAAGTAACAAATTGTGCTCCTAATTCAGTTTTGAAGCCAGCGGGACCTACACACGCACTTTTGCGACGGTGCAGTTTATGAATAGTAATCAACACCACACATTTCAAGTATATACGTACATATACCGGCATGCATGTCCAGACTAACTGTACCTTATGTGGATGAAGACGTGTACATGCACATTATGTGTATACATCGTATACAGTGCGATCAAAACTTGGAAACACTGTTTTGCAATCCTCTGAGAGGAAAAGACACAAAATTAGCAGAGATTCTGATGAAACTTGGGATCTGTGCTCTTCGATCATCGCATAGCTAGGATCGGGCGAATACCAACCCGGCCAAAATTAACATGTGTTACATGGATATGTCACTAGATAAGAATATTTAAAGCATTTTGCTCAAAACTTTCTGAACTGGAACATGCTGTCAAAACCACTTTTTAAACCTGTAAAAAGGCCTGCAAATGCAAACATGGAAATTTATTTGCTACATGACATCATATATTCCTATAAAAGTCGTTCAGAAAAGAAATTCTGAACTTTTGAAAAAGCACGTATGTACCAGCTTTTATTTAAGTAAGATTGCAATTAACTGTGATGTGTATACATGATATTAGTTACCCCACAAGGGAACACAGAATAATGTAGTACGTCTGCGTCCCACATACAACAAGGCCGAATTTATCTCCAAGCAAACTTGACACACAGTAAAAATGGAAGGCGCACGCAGTACACAAACTTTTCTGTGGTTATCTTATTACACGTGCGTGTTATGCTCAATGGTGCGCACATCTTAGATTAGTGCAATACATGGAGTGCGGTATGGACCCTGGCCGTGCTACATGGTTATATGTAGCACCGCTTGTTGCCATGGATCGGCCAATCAGGATCAAGAATTCAAGTGTACTTGAAGATAACTATGTTTGTATGTTTCACCTGCTTCTGCACAAAAGGGAAAAAATACTTCAAACTAACTTTCCAGATCCTTCCAAATCACCCACATGACTTTTGGAGAATTTGATGAATGAAGGAAGGTACAGACTGATGAATACAACATCAACTGCCTTCAAATTGGCAATGTTTTTTGAGCCAAAGAATTGGCTCATCGACTCTAGTGGGCTCCTTTTGCTGCCAATATATTGACTTGCTGTATGCCATGAATTAATTAGGCCCCTAAGAAGTAAAGTACAAGTAAGAACGATGTTTCAGATCAATGGAACAATGCAGAATGGATCTTATTACAAAGACTCAGGAAGTTATGGTTTAAGACTTACTGTAGTCTTCTGCACAGCATGTTTATGAGTGTGCTCTCTGGCCTTCTGTTCAAACACGACACGATTGGTCAGGAATTCTGTAGACTAAAGCCACAAAAAGAAATAAAGCATGTCAAACCAGTCAGAACAGATTCCACACGAGTTTTTCCACGATCAGAGATGGCATCTGGAGCATGATGTATGAACGTCAAACTCCAAAAGGGATGGAGATCCTCCACAAGATCTACATTTGATCTACCTAAATGTCCTTTTCTTAGTTTTAGTAGACTCTGACATTGTCTCTGCGGAACTGTCGGAAATAGAGTCTGATAATGTGCTGTAATGTGCAATGCTTAAAGCTATAGTCCATCATTTGCAGCCAGCCGAAAAGTAACTGGCGTAATTATTGTTGAAAAACAAACTTGGTTGAAAGATAGTAAGGGAACTAAACTCCCTGTGAAATTATTCTTTCTGGGAAGCTTTCATTTTGAAGTAATCAACAAAAGAAGGCATTTCCAACGGTGATTCTTAAGAAGCACCGTAGGAAAATTTAAATTAGTAGTTCGTTTTGTTATTCAGCGCAGCGCGCACAAGTATTGGAACGACGCACACGCGCGCGCGGTTGTTATAATTCGTCGGATCAGTGCGCGACGTCGCGTATAGCTGCAATTCAAAACAATTCAAAACATGATTCAGTAGCTTTTGATTTGAAATTGAGATCTTATGATTTGAAATTGAGATCTTAGATTGCTGTTTTTCTCGGAATGTACAGCTGAAGCTTAGCTGAAACTTCATCAGGTTAGTTGCTCAGTATCCTTCATTAGATTTTGAACTCTTTTGTTGCTTCAAACGAACAAAATGCACAAATTACAAATGATGGACTGTAGCTTTAAGACAGCCAACGAATTCGCGTGTACATAGGCAATCGCACTGGAAAAAAGTGCGAATTATCAATGGGATTCTGGGACATGCAGTGTGTGGGCATGCCTGGTGATGCTATGTTCTTTTGTTATTGTCAGCAGAATTGGAAGTGCACTTGTAGGCATCGGAGGTGAGGTATTTTCTGTAATAGAATGGCAGGTCACAATTATGTTTGTACTGAGACTTACAATATCCGCCATGAGTGGGTCATCAGGATTGGGCTGAGACATCAAGAGTTTGATGGACGTCAGTAATGTACCAATGCTCAGACTAGGCTTCCAATTACCCTAAAAGAAAAATAACAATTAACCAGAAATGCATACGTACCAAGTGATGAATATTGGAAGAGTGCTATTTCATGGTGCTGTAATTTCACTGATCCAGATCGGTTGAATATTAAAGTCTCTAAAACCCTATTCATGGAAATGTTTCTTTATCTTTTTGGTATTAGGTAAGGAAACTTTCCTCTTGGTCACAATGCCTGTATTTAATGGCGGCTATTCTTATACGCCAGAAGTGTGACGTCATGCAGGGTCGTCTCCTATAGCAACCATTCCACACAATGTCTTGTCTACCATTTTATCCTATATTTTGCACAGGCCACTTAGTTGAAAATTTTCTAATTGAGATTCCTCAGACACTAAGAATAAATAAGACTGGAAAATGGGACAGTGCTTCGTAGCTGACTGTATTCAACAATCAGAACGTTGTTTTAATTTTCCAACAGATACATAATTGATGGAAAAAGTGGGCACCGTTCTATCACTACATCAGGCCAGGTTTGTGTGGAACACACTTATATCCATTTTGACGTGGAGATCAGTGATAACGCACTGCGTTCAATTAACTGCCAGCGGGACATCAAACCTTTCACTTATCATGGTTACATCGCAGTGGTGTCATTTATTTCTCACACAGTAGGTTACAACCATTTATTTGTTTGACTTATTCGCACTCGTAACAAAACAACAGTTGACTGCTGTGATGTGGGATATGATGTTTTTAACACCCGAGGGGCACATAGAATGATTAAGACGAACGAGGATTAAAAAAAACATGTATCAATCGGTATCTTAAACCACAATTTTGTTAACATTTTCCTGGGTCAAAATTCCAATGCAAACGCTGGTAAGATTTTGCCTAATGGCTTTTTGTTCATTGTCAGAGTAAACTTAACTCCAATTCTGGTGCAAACCTGACTTAAGAATGACTATCTGCAGCAAGACATAGCCTTTATCTTTTTGTACAATAATTAAATCACATACACTAGATTGCACATGAATGACAATCACAGGTCCATTACAGTCTCAACCCAAGAGACAAGCTATGAGTGAATGCGGAAAAAGACGTTCTATTGTCACCATACGTGTTCTAATTGTGACCTTACTGCTGACTTGTGATGACTTGATAACAAGTCTGTCCTATGATGCGCTCTATGTTCACTATGGGGGATTCTCCAATCTTTGTCTCTAGTTCCGATTTCGAGGCCCATAACTCAGCCTCATCCTTGTTCTGCTTAGTCCTATTACAGTACATGTCCATTTTTCCTGGCCATTAAGGCTTCCTGATGATCCTAGCTACAGATGAAGCTGAAACCACAGACAAAGCTGAGGCAGGGAAATGGCTACAATGTTTTATTAGTGAACACAAGTAGAACACGTAATAATGTAATGCTTCTGTGTCCCGTATATTTCAGCCTCATGGTATGTGGGACGCAAGATACACTACATTTTCCATGTTCCACGAGTGCGAGTGGGATAACCAATTTATCTTCAAGCAAACTTGATGCACAGTAAAGATGGAACACGGCAACATGTTTGTGTACACGCGGTACACAAACTTTTCAGTGGTTAACCCATTAATTATATGTGCATGCAGAAGGAACGGTGCATGCATCTTGGAATAGCGTGATACACAGAGTGCGATATCGACCGTGTTATTAGGTATAATATCACACTGTTGTTGCCGTGGATCGACCAATCAGAATCAAGGATTCAAGCTTGCTTGAAGATAAATAGTTATATATATCTGACAACTTACCGAAGGTGGCATCTTGAGTAGGTCCAGACAGATTCTACCAACTGAGTCAATATTTGGATGATATATAGGAGTCAGAAATTGAACCTTGGGAGGCTCCATAGGATATCTGTAAACAACAAAAACAGCACCAGTATTCCTTCAGTATATGCTCAAGCAACACTTCAATTTGAAGTCGTAAAGATGATGTTGATTGCTGGAAGATACATGTATCTGCGTCATTTTGCAGATATATGTTGCTTGAGATATTTTTAACAAAATTAGCTATTCCTGTGATGAGAAGAGTTTTTATAATTACTTTTGAGAGCTATTTTTCAGGTCCTGTTTTTAGGGCTCCGGCTGTAATTTGCCTAAAAGTCCTCAATGCTTGCAGCAAATTTTTGTAAAAGAATGACATCACAAGTACCGGTATGAGTCTCTTATGCTGCAGCAACAAACATGTAATACAGGCCAAACTCTCTGCGTGACTTAATACACACACAGACACACCCAGACTTGTTTCACACACCTAGTGTGGACTTTCCTTTCTTTTCGTGTAGTTAAGGAACACCAGTGGAAAAACTCATTTTTCTCAAACTGTGAAAACTCTTACAACCCAATTTTTTTTCAATGATTCCCTTTAGTGTTTCTCTTCATTCTGCTACAGATAAACCTAACCCAAAAATGCCTCTAAACCTGTTTTCCAGAAATGGGGAAACACTGTGTGGACGTGGGCAAGTCCACACTTCGTCGCTGCTACCTACATTATGTGGACGTCTTTTGTTCGGAAGTCCACACTGCGTATGTAAGACAAGCTCACACGCACGCACGTTTGTTTATGGAGTAAATCAAGGATTTCTTTTGTTCCTCTTCCCTTTTCCTTTGTTTGTACATTTCTCATTGGTTTGTACACGTTTTCCAACCGAGAAGTCCTCAATTCGGTTTCTGACCTCGATTCACCGATGATGTTGCACGTGTGTGTCCTCGATTTACACCATGAACGAAGGCATCTTTGTAAACACTGGCAATCGCGGACCCCCTATTGTCCCTAATCCTCATTCCTTTGTTTGTACTAGCAACAGCTCTCATGGTTTTGTACACGAATTTCAATCGTGGACTATCGGTCAATCGTGGACGTAGTGTTTGTGCCCTAACCCTTTTGCCCTAGGTCCATGATTGCCGGAGTTTACATGCTCATATAAGCAGGTTTGTTACTGGTGTAAATCGAGGATTTTCTATTGTTCCTCTTCCCTTTTCCTTTGTTTATACAACAACTTTTTTGCAACAGCTCTCATTCGTTTTATACGCGTTTTTTAATCGAAGTCGTCCTCGATTTAGTTCCTGTCCTCAATTCATAGATGATATTGCATGTGTGTGTCCTCGGTTTACACCATAAACATGCACACACATAGACACACAGATGTAATGCATTCAACATGTACTGTACCTGTAGGTACTATAGGTTATATTGTGCGTTCTCTGTACATTCCAAATATAATTTACTATATTCTAATGTACTAAAGAAGTACTAAACGAGCAGCAACCTTACATTTTTATTAGATTTTTTGTTTCATAACAAAACAAAAATTATGACTTTTTCCCAAACAACTGCACGATTCTTTCCTCTGTGTGAGCTGTTACCGATCACAGTGCCAGCCTAGTGCGTGTACCACACTGTTACTGACCAATGTCCTGCCAGGACCCTGATCCTACTGTGCATGATGCTGCTGCCCCAAGCAACCTCAATACATAAACATGAAGCATGATCGCTATTATATCAGACATGCTTCAGCAATGTCCAGAACCACAGCAATTCTCACAATTAAGTTGCGCTTACTGGAGCAGTCTTAACTGACAACAAAGTCAAAGTTTGTTCAACTTAAGATGAGGAGGAAAGGTCTACTTTTTTGTGGCACATAGAGATTTAGCCTGGACCTGCAATGCTACGACATGTACAACACTAGTACTGGACCAAGACGATCACGTCCAGTGCCATGCTGTACAGCACAACCTAATCACACGGTCAGATGTCATGTGTGTGCTTCAGCCTCCTAGCAACAACTGTTTGATTTATTTACAATGTAGGCTGAATCAAAACAACATACTGTGACATTGGAGCCAATTTATTGGCTCAAAATATCCAGCAAACACCATTTTGAGTATTGGCTACCAAGGTTACTCAGATTTCCTGTTGTACCCCCACCTGATTAATCATTCAAATGCAATCCATACCATGTACATATGCAGAACTCAGACTGGAACATGATCATTAGTTACCTCTCAGGTACCTGGATTTCCAAGTCAAATACCCCATCTGAATAAGGCGTCTTCTCATCACCAATTATCTCTGTCAAATAGAAAATTTGAACTAAATGTTAATTAACTTAAATTGCATACTACATTATATGTATTCAAGTGACTGTTAAAATATGGGACATGGCATTTTTTAATACTAGAGTGGCACATGGGTGTTAAAAATGTCTATGTCTTCACAACAGTCAACAAAGCTCCCTGCATCGTTTTCTATTTGATTCTGGTTGCCGATAAGTTTAAATATATAAGGTCATTATCAGAGACTACCCTTAAATGGTTTTAAACTAAATAGTTATTAATTGCTCCATCACACAATAATTCCCTTATTCATAAATACCTGTGACAGTTTACCTATTCCTATTGGTCAAGAGCTTGTCATATGGGTGGTTTTAAACACAGCTCAGCAATGTTTAAAAGCAGTCGTGAGCCCCTGTGATACGCGCCACATGCACGCAGTACGTGTATGCACCCCATGTTCCACTGGCTTGAGAGCTGCATGTACTGATATGATTTTCCAAACATGGAGTAAAATGATAGAACAAAAAATCGTTGATATCGGCGCCGTGTTTTGTCTATGGTGTACAAAAGAATGCTACGTTCGTCGCACAATGTATGCATAACGTTATGTTTTTTCCTTTTGATGAAAATATGTGACTCAAGTCACGAGTCACCAAGCTGGAGTCGGAGTCATCATGGTCGAGTCCGAGTCATTTTACAATGTTACTCAAGACGAGTCCGAGTCAAGAAAAATGTGACTCGAGTCCAAGTCTTGGATTTGAGTCCTACAACACTGCACACTACCGGTACCTACGTGCTTGCAGCTGGTTTGTGCTTTCATTCTTCATCCAGCAGGAAACACCAGGAGGTGGTTCTCGCTCCAGCTGACTCAGTTCCTTACTTATTCTCAATGACCGACGCATCCTACATGTACAAGACAATAACAAATACACAGCCACATTAGTAGTACTTACTTCTGCTTGGAAATGGATGCAAACAATGCAGATATGTATGTAAGTGTACATCTATAGGTCAACGTGGTCGAAGATAGTGTGCCAGCACAACAGGGTTTGATCCATACAATGCACGTTCATGTGTATAACTTGTTTGTATAGTAATGTCTCTCTTGTGTGGAGTTGTTATCAAATAAAAGTCATCTGGACAAGGAAGATACAGTAAAACACACACACACACACCCAGTCGTTTTTTGCTATGCTTCCGAGGATTGGCTTTGTGTTTTCCTTTGTCCCTGTAATATAACACTCTCCCATAGACTAAGCACACAAACCTGCGTTCGAGGACAATAGGCACCTTCCTTCGAGGATCAATGGCCCCTTTGTGCTCCTTTTGTTGTCTGTCCTCAGGCGTAATGCCATGCAGGAACACACACACGTGTGTAAATGCCGGCAATCGTGGACGCCCCATTGTCCCTAATCCTCTTTCCTTTGTTTGTACTCTAACTTTTTAGCGACAGCTTTCATTGGTTTTGTACACGATTTGAGATCGTGGACGTTCGGTCAATCGTGGACGTATTGTTTGCGCCCACATTCTTTTGTCCTACGTCCACGATTGCCGGTGTTTACATACTCATACACACACACACATGCAAACACAAATACCGATACATGTAACTGGTTTGTTGCAGAATATATCTTCAATGGAGAGCACACTATATGATCTCCTTAAATATCAGTTACGTTTGGGCCTAGCACATCAGGCTTATGAGAACACGGAGAGTGTTCTCCCTCCATGTCTATATGGCTGAGTACAAAAATGAGTTGCACAGAAATGCTGAGCTTGATTGTGTTCACTAAGAAAGAGACCAAGTTAAATATTTCCATCTTCGTGAAGGGCAGACTAAAAGTCCAAAATGTATACCTTGTAGAGTGAATTCATAAAAACAATATATAGAGAACTGGCCTTTTGCGTTGCAAAACGAGGGGCACAAACAAACCTGGAGGGGACAGAATAACCTGGAGGGGGACAGAATTAATGGGCCGGGGAGGACACTTTTACCTAGGTTATTCTGTCCCCCAGACAGTTTTACTGGGGGACAGAATTACCGTCCACACTGCCGATCGTTACCGCGTACGGACGAAATGGGCCTAATGACGAACGCCTTGACTAAGGCTAAGGGAATTACTGAAGTTTTGTTTACGTTGGTTCTTGGTTGACGCTTCTCTTAAGGACTCCAAAGGGGAGTATTACCAGGAGGCCAGAAACATCGGGGCAAACCCCTTCTCTTGGCGATAAGCGTTACTGGGTTCTTTTACGTGCATATTGCATTACACAACACACGATCTCCGGCTTTACGTCCCATCCGAAGGACGAAGCAATAATGGTTAAGTGCCTTGCTTTGTTTGTAAATGAATTCCTGGGGTTTACCATCAAAGAGAAGCCTAAGGCATTCTGGTCTTACATAAAGAACCTAAGACAAGAAAACATTGGCGTCGGTGACCTGAAAAAGGACAAGAAGACTGTTAGTGACAGTCGGAAATTCTCAATCAACAGTTCCAAAGTGTATTCACCAAAGAGGGCGACAGCCCACTTCCACACCTGCCCGGCACCCTGCCTTAGGGAATACCACACCTGAATGTCAATACTGCGGGAGTTAAAAAGCTGCTGAATGACATCGATGCATCTAAAGCCACAGGTCCAGATGGGATTCCACCCTGGTTCTTGAAAATGGCTGCAAAAGACCTTGCTCCAATACTTTGTGACATGTTCCAGACTTCTGTTGACAACGGTGAAGTGCCTGAAGATTGGAAAGAGGGAAACAGCGCACCAATTTTCAAGAAGGGAGACCATGCTGATCCTGCCAACTACTGTCCAGTGTCCTTAACATGTCGTCATATATGCAACATTCTCAAGCACATCATACACAATCACACAATGAAATTCTTTGAGCAAAATGAAATCTTGTCAGACAACCAACATGGCTTCAGATCTCGCGTTTAACAGAGACCCTGCTAAACCTCACCATCAATGATTTAGCATCTGCTCTGGTAGACAAAAAGACTGTTGACGTTGCCATGCTGGACTTCACGAAGGCATTCGACAAGGTTCCTCACAAACGTCCCATGCACAAACTTCATCACCTAGGAATCAGGGGTCCTTTACACTAATGGATCTCAGGCTTTCTGCCAGAATGCCATCAGCGAGTTGTCATCGACGGGGAGTCATCTTCTCCAGCACTTGTCACATCAGGAGTTCTGCAAGGAACTGTGCTCGGACCACTACTGTTCCTGACTTACATCAATGACCTGCCGAACAAGCTGACTTCACAAGTGAGACTATTCGCTGACGATTGCCTACATGTAGTTTACCAACAAATATCATAAACAAGGACACCTCAACTCTCCAAAATGATCTCAAGTTGCTGAAATCATATGGCAGAATAAATGGTTCATGAACTTTAATCCATCCAAGTGCTGTACCATCACATTTGCTAACCGGAATCCTCCAAAGAGATCCTACACCTTCTGTGGAGAGCAACTCACATCGAAAGACTCCAGTCCTTACTTAGGCGTGGAGCTCCAAAACACAGCTTGCTGCAGCCAAAGCCCGGAAAGTCCTCGGAGTCATCAGGAGGAATATGTGGAGCTGCCCAGAAGATATGAAATCCACGACATACCCATCTTTAGTGCGTCCGCACCTGGCATATGCTGTAACTGCGTGGGACCCACACCGAGTGTAATGCCAAAAACACTGGACAGAGTCCAAAGACAGGCAGCAAGATTCTGCACAAAGAATTACAGTAGGCAGGAGGGAACAGTCACTGGAATCCTGGACCACCTCAAGTGGAGAGACCTGAAAGAACGTAGAAAGATACAAGGACTATCAATGCTCTACAAAATCAAACATGAGCTGGTTGCCATCTCACGAAGAGAGCACCTCACCTTAAACACAAGAAATACCAGGGGGCACCAACACAAATTCTACAAATGACATGCAACCAAGGAAGAACTCTTTCTTCTCGAAAACCATTACAGAATGGAGCAAGTTGCCAGCCAACGTCGTCAACTCTAGAACACTACTTGCATTCAAGGATAGTGCATCCAAGCACTTCATGGACATCTAAGGCAATTTGCTAAGGTCATCTCCACATCCACTCCATGCGAGTCATAAGGTCAAAGTTGGTGTGATATTCTTCAGTGAATTTTACCGACGTTGACTTGAGTGACTCTCCACGTTGACTCAAGTGACTCTCCACGCCTGAATGATATGAATGAATGAATAATGTATGAATGCTAGTACCCCTCCAGCACTCTACAATAATACAATATTCTTCATCAAGAGTGTCATCAAGAGTGGAGTGCCAACTTGCACGCGTGGTCTGCCGGTCCTTCTGCAGGTTGTGGGTTCGAGCCCAGCCTGATGGGCCGGCTACGACACTTCTACGCCCGATGTGGGCAGAAGCATTATTTTATTAATGCCTTGCAGTGGACTTAGTTACCCCATGGAGCCATTGTGTGAGGGGCTGGTTCTTCCAGTTCCACACTTTCCTCTGTATAGCCCCACTAGTGTGGCCGTGATATTGCTGCGCTGTATCCAGAGATACAGCGCAGCAATATCACGGCCACACTAGTGGGGCTATCCGCAGTAGGGCCGCACAATCAAGTGGCCTTTGGCCGTGTGATATGGGTGATAAAATATTTGACTTTTCAGTAGCCTTGACCAAGGCGTTGGGCTTATCGATTCGCCGATAAAAAAAAATTGCCGATAAGAAAATCCCTAATCAACTTGGCAAGGCATAATTGCGTGCACATATCGATGCCCGTACGCTGCTAGTGAGAAAGTAACTTGTACCATACAGCAAGGCTATGCTTCTACGTACGCACGTACACACACGTACTCGTACAACAGCCATGCACACACAGTACATGCATGAGCTAGTCCGCGTAACCCCAAGGCGTTGGGCTTATCGATTCGCCGATAAAAAAAAATCGCCGATAAGAAAATCCCTAATCAACTTGGCAAGGCATAATTGCGTGCACATATCGATGCCCGTACGCTGCTAGTGAGAAAGTAACTTGTACCATACAGCAAGGCTATGCTTGTACGTACGCACGTACACACACGTACTCGTACAACAGCCATGCACGCATGAGCTAGTCCGCGTAACCCAACGCCTTGATGGTTTTGAGTTGACCCAGCAAAACCTATTACGGTAATGAGGTACCACCCCCGCGTATACTGAATTCTCATTGGTCAGCCCGCGATAGGCTAACAAACACGTCGCATCTGCGAAGAAACGCTGCAATGGCGGCCCGTTGCTGTGGGTGAAAGTCGTTCAGTCCCGGTCTGTCCGAAGCAGTATTGAAGGCTCCAACGAATTCTGCAGGTAATGGTACAACTATAGAATGCAGGGCCAGTTTACTCTACATCCGCGCCTCCGTACGGCTGCGTGGAGGCGTGGAGCCGCAGTCGACCTTCTAGTACCTCCGAAAATCGATCGTGGAGTCGTGGAGCCGCAGTCGATATCTCCGAGAATTGCGCCCTCTATCGGCGCGCGTCTCCGCGACTCCGCGCCTCCGCCACTCCAGTGCCCCGCGTCTCCGCGACTCTGCGACTCCCCGACTCCGCGCCTCCGCCACTCCAGACAGTGCCCCGTCGCCCTCCTCCCTTCCTAATTTGCGAGCCCATTTAAAATGGATACGGATGCTTCGTTCTCAAAAAAATTCCGCCGAGAATTTCGCCCTCTATCGGCGCGAGTCTCCGCGACTCCTCGCCTCCGCCACTTCAGTGCCCCGCATCTCCGCGACTCCCTGACTCCGCGCCTCCGCCACTCCGCGACTCCGATCCGTACCGTGCCCCAACACATTTACAAGCACGCCCTCCCGTCCGATCCTTCATGAGAAGCTTAGAAGACAGGTGCATTCGCTGTACTTAGCACTTTTTGCAGGTTTGCATATCTATTACTCCTATCCATCCACGCCTCCAAGCAAATTAAAAAACCTTGCTCCGGCGTGGCCCTGCATTCTATAGTTGCTCCAATGCTGTCATTAGACGATCGTTGCCCACTCAAATGGATTCATTACACGAGCCGAAAAACTCGAATCAATGTCAAATTGTTGAAAAAGTGACGAACATTTCGCTCTCGCTAAAAAGACATGGAAGACGCCATGATGACTAATGCATTATGCATGCTGCGCGACGTCACATGATTCTTGTGAAGCTTACGATTGGTCAGCTTAAAAATGAATTAATCATACTATTGGGAAGGTTGTTTCATGTGATTGGTCCAAGACGAACCTACATAATCATCACGGCATACCCGCATATCCTGAAGCCCGCCCATTTTCGTCCAAAACTGGACGAAAAAGTAAAGAAAGACATTAAACCCGGAAGTTGCAGACCCAACAAGGCGGTCGTTCGACAGGCCACGCGGCGCGTATATCCCCCACACGTACGTATTTACACCCACACGCAGAACATAGTAGGCCTACATTTACTGCCTTATTACACCATGCGTACAGTCCGTACTCACGTGTGTGTGCTTGCTGGTTGTGTTAGTACCGAACCGTTCGTACGGACAAGGGTCGGTGGTACACGCACGTAGCCGGGTTGATTGTGGGTGCAGGGCCCGATTATCTCCCTTCGACAAAAAGCCGAGAGACCGCATTGAACAAGGCTAACTTTTCAGAGATTATTTAACTTAATAAGGCTTTTGTCTACTTTCTACAAATTGACACATACATTTTCATAATTTATAAACTACACAGAAATTTCTTGTTTTATTCACGAAGGACTTTGTATTTATCAAAATGGCTACTTTAATAAAGGTGGCATGTTATGGCCACCGTAGTTTTCAGCGTTTGGCATGGTGCGTCATTATACATTCCCAACTTCCATCATGTCCATGTGACTTCTGAACGGGTGCGATGTTATTCTTAACTTGGCTTGTGCAGCCTCGACTCCAGGGGCGCGTGCGCGTTCCTTCACTAACCCCTGGCCGTGATGTACACGTAAATGATGCTGACTGGCTATTTAGAGCGTACTGCGTGCGCATTTCGAAGATTGCATGCCGGGCGCGCCAATAATGCGCTCACGTGCTTTTGCATGTCAAGTCACGTACAAAATTTTTTTGTTATTAAAAACTCGCGATGCCTGTATGATATGGATTATGGCAGCCTCACTTTTCGCTAAAAAGACCCCTGTATCTTCGGTTGTAAAGGGATGAAAGCGGTACGTACATTTGGCACAATTGCAGAATACCCCGCCACTCACCTATCCCACCTCGTATCCGGATACGCGGATACGGAGTCACGCTTGGATGCTCAACCAAAACCACACGCGTGTGCCACTCCGTATCCCCGTATCCGCGTATCCACTTCCCGGCACCTACTTTGGACTTGGACGTTTTTCCCCTGCTCCCCATTCAACTCACGTTGTCTCTGCCTTCGTTATTTTCATGAATATGGATGCTTCGTTCTCAAAAATGTTTTCATCCGCTAAAAATAAAGTCCACCCCGTATCCCCGTATCCGCGTATCCACTTCCTGGCACCTACTTTGGACTTAGATTTATTTAACCCCTGCTCCCCATTCAATTCACGTTGTCCCTGCTGGCTGCATTTCTTAATACAGGGAAAGAGCGCCCTCTTTAGACCCTCCAGCGCTCAAATCCACCCCGTATATTGTATCCGCGTATCCACTTCCCGACATCTACATGTACTTTGGACATTTCTGCAACATTTTCCGACTGCGTAGCCATTTATTTTTAGGGGGTAATTTTCGCGTGGCGGGGTATTCTGCAATTACTCCGTACATTTAATACAAATCTTTGCTAAATAACGCAACGTCCAAACCTTATGTTTGAAAGGATTGATTCTACAAAATCACAACTTAAAACATTTTAAAGATGCAGCCTAATTATAATGCAGCCTAATTATAATGTGCCATATTTTGACACATTTAAATTACACAATTCCAGGGTTGAGATCGCGCAAGGCATGATGGAAAACGACATGGCGCAGCAAGATCTTGTCCCATGGGGGTGCACACCGGTAAATCGATCCGCCAAGCTCATGAATAAAAGTTATACCCTCAAAATATTCTATTAGAGAGTTCTGAGCGCCGTAAAATTGGGAAATTGAAGAGATATGGTAATGAACCTCTGGTCCGGACTTGGGGCTTCCAATTCTGAGCATTTTGGATGCTATTGGGCTCGAAAGTGGCGCTATTTTGCCATGTTGTGGAGGGATCGTTTTTCAAGATGGCTACTTTTCCGCTTTGGGGGAAATAGGGGTCGTCTTCTTTGCGTGAAAATATCTCGATAAGTCAATTGTCAACCCACCAAAAATCGAAAAGAAAATGAAAGATGACACATTGATCATCATTTTTCTGTGCAGCTTGAATACCTGTGAGAGTTTTGAGTATTTTTAAAATAATTTTGAAGTATGGGCATTTAGCACTAGTATCTATGGGAGTTTATTTGCAGGTATGCACCCATGGGAACGAGGTTGTGGCTTGTGCAAAACAAACCAGGTGAGCTTGGGAATGGGAGATCATTGATAAATAAGTTGATACATCACTGCAAAGAAATGTAATGTGAAAGGTATCTATATATTCATTAGTTGTCCAACAATTCAGCAGAAACTCTTATGTGCGTCATTATACCTTCCTTCCTGGCTTGAACTTGAAGTTGAAGCGCAGCACGCGTCGGCGACCGGACGACCCGCGCACAAAATTGGACAGAAGAATTAACCAGTCGAAGGAGGGCGCACTACGATTAGCTGCTGCAGCCATATTGACTGACGTCTTGGGTCAAGACTAGCACCGTACGTAGCACGCAAGATTGTTGTTGAAACAGCTGTTTTGCTCGCGAAGGTGAACACGTGGCAAATATCCGGATTTCAGCTCCTGAAGTAATACAAGAAACTGCTGCCCCTTAAATGTAACTGAAAATAGGTTAGTCCTCAAAGTGACTTTCTATTCAGTATGTCAGAACAAGCTGATGAATACGAACATTACAATTATGACCCTCCAATGCGGGGTGGAGGCGCGGGCGGAAAAGGGCGGACGAAACGTGAAGCAGTGGATAAGCAACTGTCCAACGAAAACAAACAGCATGGAACTAAAGATGCCAGGAAGGTAGAACAACAGATCACAAATGCAGAGACGAAACAGAAGGAGAAGATGAAGAAACAAAACAGCAAGGAATAAAGAATATGGGAGTTCTTTGTGAAAAACAGGTAGGGGCCAAGGCGCACTATAGTACTATAGATTGACTAGCTTGAAATTTCCAGCTTTCTGAATTCTGGGCTCATGACATGGGGAGGTTCGCCAGTAAAGCTTGAAATAAGGTGTCGGGTCAACTCGACCGTTTGCCAACTCGTCCATTGTCCAACTCGACTGTTGTGCGTTCAACTGGAAAGGCAACTCTACCGTTGTCCAACTAATAAATAAATGTTACATCAGTTTTATACGAGCTTGCGTTATGCAAATATTGTTGATGTACCCTAACGTGGCACGGCCCCTAATGTGGCGCACTTTGAATTTTATAGCGCCTAGCTAGAGCAAAAGTTTAAGCTGAAATTTCATCAAGTTCTAAACATTCCCGTTCATAAGTCGCGAGTTTATCTACCCATTACAAAGCTAGAAGAAAAATTAATTTCGGCGTGATTTCCCGATTTTATTTTGAAGTGCGCAGCAAACCCTTTGAAAATGCCCCCCCCCCCCCCCCCCCAAATAAAATCATTTTCTGACAAACTTCTAGTTCGGTCTGTAACTGTAAGTAGAGATAATAATGGTTTATCAAAAGTTATCTACATATTCTTAAATGTTAATTTGGAAATTTCCGAGATTTATTCAAGTGCGCCACGTTAGGGAACACTTAGCCGATTTTGTGCCCAATTTCCGGACGCCACCGTTTTTGAAATTCAGATTAAATTTCATGACACCGAAATTGTTCACAGAGGTTAAATAGCAAGCATTAATAAGATAAAAGTACCAGTATTTCACTGCATGAATTTGAAGTTTGGCAACACTACATGAGGAAAGTCGGGGTAAACGTCGGAAGTGCGCCACGTAAGGGAACACCACTATATAACAATATATTTAATTGGCAAAATCCATGCAGTGAAACATTCAGTAATTTTAAGTGTCAAATTATGTTTATTTTTCATAAAGTAAGTTCTCAAAACCAAACAATCATTGGAATCCTATTAAAACATCGATTTGATTTTTGAATCAGATTTCTATCTCTTATTACCAAAAAAAGTTATGGTTTTCTTTTCCGGTTCACCGCACGAGGTCACAGCCGTGTCCTGGCCACATGATCGCGACCAGACAAAGTCAGACGGCCCGCCGTGACACACGGGCATCATACAGTTCCAATCCCGCTTCGCACAACGCGGCAACATGGCCGGGACATACGTATGCGTAATCGCTGTTTCAGCATGCCAGACTTGTATCTAATTATTTACTAATTTGTTTGTTAGAGAAAAGGAAAATGAAAAGACAAGTGCTTAATACATGTACCGGTAGATGGAAAAGATTTGATGCGAAATCAAATGATGCAAAACCATGCCGAAGAGCCGGGACGAACTCGTGCTATATGAAAGAGTAGTATGCACACCAAAAATCAAATCACGCAACCCAAGGTTTATGTCGATGTTGTACATACAACGGTTGAGTTGGCAAACAGTAGAGTTGACTCGAAAGTGAAGTCGAGTTGGTCAACGGACGAGTTGGTTCAACAGTAGAGTTGGTACGACGGTCGAGTTTGTAAATGGTCAAGTTGGTTCGGTCGAGTTGACTGTTATCCGGAAATACTTACAATAATTAGAAAGCGCATCAGGTGATGGTCACGTTTGTCGCCTTTTATTTTCCATTTCCTGTAAAATGACAAGCAAGTTAACTCACATATCACAGCCTATAAAGTATAATCCTTTATGCAGCAAAGGATCCTCTCAAAATGACAATACAATCCAGCTGAACCAGATAAAGTACAACACCTGGAGTGCACAAAATCTTTTTCCTCGCGTCATCCGATTTGTGTAAGATGGTACACAGTGCCACGCCGCTACACGGCGCTATACTATCTTTAGCCAGCAAGTTGCCAGACTAGACCAAAACGCCATGTTCGGGCAGTGACTATTTGTCAACCACTGGGCGGTTTTGCCTGCTAACGTATACAAAAAATATAACCTGGCGCAGGGCTATACCATCTTATAATTTCTTACACAAATCAGATTACGTTACAAAAACAGATTTTCTGCACTCCGGGAGTCGCACTAAAAAAAAACTTTGGGGGGGGGGTTTCAGCTTGATCGTGTTGTCATTTAGAGAGGATCCTTGCTGTATAAAGGATTATACTATATGCTGTGATAGGCGAGTTTTTGCTTGTAATTTTAACAGAAATGGAAAATATCCGCCAAAAAAAACGTGACCATCACCTGATCCGCATTCTAAGTATGGTGAGTAGTTTCAGCTTTCCTGGCAAATTTCCCCATGTCATGAGCCTAGGAAGCTGGAAATTTCAAGCTAGGCCAACAAAATACTTTATCTTCAAGCAAACTTGTAAACTCAATCCTGATTGGTTGATCCATGGCAACATCAGTGTGATATACTGTATCACACGGTCCATATCGCACCCTGCGTACTGCGCAATTCCAAGATGTGAGTAGCATTCCAGCTGCATGCGCTATACCGCTAAAAAGGTCGCGTAAAGTGTGCCAATTCAGCTGCATGCACTATACCGCTAAAAAGTCGCGTAAAGTGTGCTAATTCTAACTTCACTGTGCGTCAAGTTTGCTTGAAGATAAATTCGTTATCGCGCTGCGCTCTTGGAACATGGAAAATGTAGTGCGTCTGTGTCCCACATACCACTTGCGTGTTCCACTCGCGCTCGTGGGATAACTTAACTTGGACCCTACAAATGGCCTTTTTTTAACATCTGGACATATGGTCTGGCGATAGTAGGGTCCAAGTGTAATGACCGCCATCGCTTTGGGGATAACTAAAAACCCAACCATTTCTTGAGTGAATTTTTACCAACTCAACCAGGATCAGAACCATTTGCCAACAAAAAAATCAGAGCTTGCCCTCAAAACGACCACAGAATTACTAAATATGCCACCTGAGATACAAGATTTACAAGTAGAGATCGATGATTCAGATTGAGACCTGTACCAAAGTTTACTTACAATTCAATTGGGATGGAAAGTGAAATCTACAGTTTATCGGCAATTAGGGCTCAGTTGTGAAAACCACACAGATGCCATCAAATGGCGTCCATGGTCAACATCAACAGTCACTTCTGGTCCGATGACATCACGATTCTGAAATGGTGCAAATTCATTTCCCGTCCTCCAAAGAATGTCTAGGGGCAATTTGGTCAAGTTGACAAATGATTTTTAAATTTAAAAAGTCAAACTCTTTTCAATGTGTCGCTAGATGGCGCCCTTTCAGGTGATGACGTCATTATGCCGTAATTTTTTGTGTTTGGCATTCCTTAGTAAACACTTCCATAATCCAAATATTCAAGTTTTATTGCACTTCTGGTAACACCAGAAGTGAAGATCAAGTGGTTTTGTGCATGGGAATAAGAAATGTTGTACAAGGCACTGTCTACCATCTCACAATAAAGGAACAAGATATTCTATGAAGTTCAAAAGTATACTTCATCTAACTTAAATACTTTTGGTGCCTATTGGATGTTACATTACTTTTTTTTTTAAGCTTAAAAGAGTGCAGGTGTTACTTGTTTACTGTACACTTTGTTGCATTGATTGTTGACACTTCTTAAATAGCACAGCCGAGGGGTCATTAATTAGTCCCATAAGAGCTTTCACAGTAGACAAATCTAGTGGTTGACGCAGGGTTGAAAACGTGATGTTTCACACTTGAAAATGTTAACCCTGCCCCAAACCTGTGTCAACATTGAGAATGATTTCACTCCTGGTTGAACTCAACCCTGCTCCAGACAAGGGTGGAGATTTGCAACCCAGGTTGAAACTTTCACCAGGGTTCAAAACAGAAGTACATGTAGTAACCGAGTAAAATAAGTTTGGTTTGCATGGAAAAAGTGTGAAACGACACAGGGTTGAACATGGGGTAAACTAATAAATCTCAACCCAGGGCGGCACTGGGTGCGCCCGGGTTGAGTTCAACTAGGGTCGAGAGTCTCTAGTGTGGAAAGGCTTCAGAAATCATGGAAATAGTTGTCATGGTAATTGCTAAAATAGTGCCTATATGCAGTGCATCCCAAAATACCCGCAACATTTTGTTTCGTTTACGAGGCTCTAGCGTCGCCGTGGAAACATGTACCGCCATCATTTTTATATCATTTTAAAGCTTTGAATCTTAACTTTATTCATGCTAAGTATTGGTTTGATTTTAAAAAGGGTTTTGAAATGATTTGTGTTCAAATAAAGACATGTCAAAAACATACTCAACCGATTTCAAGGAAAATGAATCATGCACATTTTTGTGGAAATGGTTCATGTTCATGATGTGATGATCTCGTTGCCTTTTACTTTGTGTTTTCTATTATTTTTGTTACTCACCAGGGATAAAGTTCAGATTCGCAGGTTTAAAATGATATCAATTATGGCAGTACGTGTTTCCGCGCCGACGCTAGAGCCTCACAAAAAAAAAGTGCGGGTATTTGGGAACGCGCTGTAGAGCTGAAATGTACAACGTATGAGCTGACTTATGAAACTCCATGTTGAGTTGCTAATTGTAGCAGTAAGTTATCTCCTTGCCGTCTAGCTTTTGCTAGAGTTGGAGGCTCTGGAAAGGTTAGGGAGGTAAGGACACGTTACAACCTACTCTCCATCCATCATTCATTGGATACATGTATGCCACGTTACACACAAGTGTGGCTTGTAAAAGGTTTCATTCATCTTATTCAATACATAGAACCAAAAGGTATTAAATTATAAGGATTTCCTTGGTTTTCCTTTTTTTCACAGAGTGTTGTGGCCTAAATCAGCTCAGGGGATGAAGTGAGTGTCAACATTCCACATTGCCAGGATCCAACGCTTTCAAGTTTGCGTCTCCAATAACTCATTTTCAGTTTGCTCATTTTAAGTTTTCCAAATCAAAAAAATGCTTTTATACACAGTACATGTATGGTAAAACAACAAGTCATTGAACACTTTGATCTGATGTAATGCTTACAGACATCTGACTGTGTCTGCAATGTGGAGGTCTGTTCATATTTGGTGTCTGCAAGAGATGAATTGGTCAAGTCACTTCTTTCGCTGTGTGAACTGAAACTGTTGCACATTAAGATGAAGTACATAATGAACTGACCTTCAGATTCTCTGGCTGCCTTCACATTAAATTGACACTGCATCGATAAAGCACAGCATTTTACATCCCAATAAACTAACCAGTAAGGATGGTACTTTTGCAATACTCTGTAACATAACAACGTAAATCAAAATTAAATGTCTTAAGCTCATACTTTATTTGCCAAAATGATTTTGTCATATTTTATTTTCTTTACAATTTGGGTCAGTTAGGATGTTGGCAGAATTTTGACAAGTTTTGTGTATTTGATTGACAACTGTAACTCATTGATTTCAATACATCAGTACTTGTGTGAAGTCGATTTGAATTACAAATTCCATTGCAAAACAGTCGTACAGCATTGCACAATATTACAATGAACAGAAGAAAAAAACCAAGGGTGGAGGATTTAGCATGTGATGTGGATAAATAAACTTCAACTACATGAACATGTATCTTAGTGTATGGTATTTCAAGTTTCACTCCGAAGAAAACTAGATTTTGATTTTAAATTGCTGTTTTTTGTAGCAATACAAAAGTGATTCCGTTTTGCATGAGACATCGACTGAAGAAATCAGACCAATTGTTTAGTTATGGAATAAGTACTCTACAAATTTTGCAAGGTAGACTGGCTCCCGCCCCCTTTTAGTATTGATGATGTTGGGACCGTTTCCAGACCTGATTTGTTTAATAATACCCAAAAGCAACCAAAAAGAAAATCCTTTTTCCAAGGGTTGCAGATGCCCAGAATAGCAAAACAATAATTAATTTACATGAAACATTCGAACGTCAAAATTTGTACATTTGTTGAAGAGCATGGACAGTATAGTTTAAAATTAAGTTTATTTAAGTTTTAAGTTTAAAATATCACTAAACCTAATTTTGTCTGACAAAAATACACTCCAAAAACATCACATTGTTCCAAGACACAAAAAAATGCTGCTACACTTTAACTTCATGTCAAGGGCCTTGACACAAGTTATTATTTGTAGTGTTTTGTGGTATGCAACTACATACATGGTATACCATTACTGGACACTGATATTGAGAGTACATGTAGCTAGGATATGCCACACTGCAATACGCTTACATGCAGATTGATGGAGCTGTACACACTACAGTTTTAAACAGGTGTTTTGTGGTGTCGGAGAGTATTGTGTAGTGAATAACCTTGAGTGTATTAATCAATGATGGCATTTGTTTTGTGAAAGTTACACTTGTTTTGTCAATTTAGGTTCTCTTGGAGATGATTCTTTACAATATTGTGCATCACAAAACAAAGATTTGTCTGAAGGCCGGTTTATACTCATTGCGAACGCCAACTTGTGACGTCAGGGCAAGTTTTTGCGCTGCAAATTCGCAAAAGTTGAACACATTTCAACTAAACTGAATTGAGCAGCAAATGCTTTGTGACGTCAAATTTGCATCGCATTCGCATGAAGTATGAACTGGTTGTGTTGCAAGAGTTTGAAGAAGCTAACTTTAGTTTCTAAAAAAAAAAACATTGCTAGATATTACTTCAGGAAAAAATAGTTGTGCGACTCAGGAAAAATCATCCACATTGACCAGATTAGCCATCACGCCTATACGTACGCAAGAGATTTTGTCAATCATGAAATGGTTGACCACATTGAAAATATATTTGCATTGATAACTATTGTAATTTCATCATTAATGTATTAAAAAATATCTTGACCTGGCGATAACAAAATATATGCATTTTGAAATGAACTGCCTTGTCAACTGTTTTATTAAAGAAACCGTCAATGAAAGTGTCATATCAGTATTTCAATGCCTTGTTATGTGGTGGTTTAAGACTTAACATCCATAATTGGGGTTTCACTAGGGGGTCTGCCCTTGTTAACTTCTCTGACTTTTTTGTTGCAATAGGTTCATACATGTACGAGATTTCTGCCAATGTCTTGATAAAATGTATACACTACTGATATGAATCGGACATATCATTGTTGCAAATACCAAATTTTCTAGCGGGTGGCAAAACGTGTGAAATTTTTCAATGGACCTTTTTCCAATGTTATATTCCATACAAAAAAAGTGGAAAAGAAAAACCTTTTCCTGACACATTTTACAAAGCTTATAATACAAATTGCAATATCTTGCGTAAAGAAAACAAAGCAAAACCAAGCTTTCTTTTGATCAACCAACGACTGTTTACTCGGTACAAGCAACAGCCATTTTCATTGCTTTTGCCAATATAATGGCTAACACTAATGTGCTTTTTATGGAATAGGTTTTTGGGTGAATCTGTTATAATTCTGGGATTGAGACTTTGAGTTCGAAATTTTAAGATATTGAATTACAGACTTTTGGCCTGGAAGTCGACAATGAAGGAGTTTATTAGACACCAATGGTTGCCAGTGCAAAATCTAGTAAACCAAAATTCAAATCAAAATTCGGGCCACAAGTAAGGGGCCATTCAAAATTTTCGATGTTTTTAAGTTTCAATTTTTTAATTTTTTTTTCAAAATTGTTTAGACCCACCCACCCACCCACCCCAATTTTCAATCTTAAAATATTGATTTTCTACTAAAAAAACATAACAAATGTCCAGTTCAGTGACGGCAGAATGCAGCTGCAGTCCGTATACAGCACCTTACCAACAACACGGCCCACTGGCATTTCCGTACGTATAAGGAATCCACCTGGAAACGTGTAAAACTAGTCCATTCTAAACGATAATTAGTATCAGCTCGCTCTAAAAAAAATTAACTTTTGTCTTGGCGAAAAGAGGTGTAATACTCCCATTGTTCATGAAGTTAATTCACAAATTGCAGTCACTTTTGATAGAAACAAATTTGAACTCTCAACTCGCCCTTTCCAGACGTGTGGGCTCTGCCATGTTCATTGCATGCAGATATACCATGCGCATGCATATGCAGGTTGCCTAAGTAGTCTTGAACACAAGTAGGTTTATTTCACTGTTGCGATTCGTAACCGACACTAGTGGCGTGTATTAAGACAAAATGAACCTGGTATCCCACTCCATTTGCTCGGCGCACTGATTTTACGCACTTTTTACTTCACTGGTCCCCATGCATATGGTGCTCCGATGGACGTATACACAATACACGGTACATTGTACATGTACCGGATGCATACTGTACCCGTGTAGTATGGTACGGGCAAAGGGTTTACGAATCGGAATGCAGAGAGTTGAATTGGCAAGTACTAAGAGCTTTTATTTTCTATCTGTTTAATTGAAAAAAGTGAATTTCGATTAACAAAAATTTCAATAAATTAATTTGACCCCCCCCCCCCCCCCCCACATTTCGAAGAAAAAAATAGAAACTTAAAACATCGAAAATTTTGAATGACCCCTAACAGGATTAACAATGACAAAGGAGTGCCTTTGTAACAGTTCATTTGATTTCACGTTTGACATGTTTTAACTTCAGTAAACCCTGTAATTGAAGCATAATTGCTCTAACATTTGTTAGAGAAATTTTTGAATAGTTTCAACTCCCTTTATAAACTCACTATAGTATAATACACATCAAGTACACGTACTTACACTGTCTTAATTGTATAAAAACTGACGGCATCATAAGTCCCAAAAAAAGTCTCCGGTTTCTGGTATGGATCGAGCTTGCCCCAAACGTGTTGTGGCGACGCTGTTTTTTTTGGGTTTTTTTACCCAACTTTTTTTCTCTTCACATGTCGGCTGATGTTGCAGATGACGCTTCAATCCTCTTAAAACTCTCAACATATCCTTCAGAGTGCAGCTTGAGGTGACCTCAGTAAGGCCATAAGGCTTGAGAAGTATACTGAGCTAATTAAAAAGCGTTTACAGGTTCCAGATACACGACCATCGCTCCATCAGTCTGGCTTCCAGACGCACAATTACAAAATTATAACACTGTCTGCAAATGGTGCCCAACTAAATTTAGTGCAAAATATATGGGAGCGCAGAGAGGCCACATAAAGCTTATTCTCGATCATAACCCCATCAAACAACACGTTAAAATTGTGCAGCAGCAGGATTCCAGTCAAGCCAGTGAGTTTGGCGGTTTTGAGACGTCATCTTACATTGAAAAAAACCCTTTTTAATTTTGCCGACGTGCATGGCTACGGCGATGCGTGCGCATACCAGAAATCTGAGACTTTTTGGGGGGGCCTAAGTAGTGATGAATATAATGATACACAGGATGTGCAGTGAAGACTCATCTAAACCTGACTGTTATAATCTGTGCCTTGTCTGCAGCATTGGATGTCTTGTTCAATCTCCTCTCCTCAGCTTGTGGCACTTTTGACCAATCAAAGTGGGAATACTGCATTGTTGATCTTCTCACACCTTTCTCTGTCAACACGTCTGTGATTTCATCATCTTCAAGCCTGTTGAATCAAAACAAATCACACCATTTTGACTTTTGAGTAAGAATTTAGAACTGTGAATAACTTTAATGAGGCGGAAATAAAACAATATGCAGTATTATAACAATATTAAAACATTTGTGGCAACATTTGGGGCCCATAGAGCTTTAAAGCTATAGTCCATCATTTGTAATTAGTGCATTTTGTTCGTTTGAAGCAACAAAAGTGTTCAAAATCTAATAAAGGATACTGAGCAACTAACCTGATGAAGTTTCAGCTAAGCTTCAGCTGTACATTCCGAGAAAAACAGCATTCCAAGATCTCAATTTTAAATCAAAAGTTACTGAATCATGTTTTGAATTGTTTTGTTATTGCAGCTATACGCGGCGTCGCGCACTGATCCGACGAATTATAACAACCGCACGCGCGTGTGCGTCGTTCCAATACTTGTGCGCGCTGCGCTGAATAACAAAACGAACTACTAATTTAAATTTTCCTACGGTGCTTCTTAAGAATCACCGTTGGAAATGCCTTCTTTCGTTGATTACTTCAAAATGACAGCTTCCCAGAAAGAATAATTTCACAGGGAGTTTAGTTCCCTTACTATCTTTCAACCAAGTTTGTTTTTCAACAGTAATTACGCCAGTTACTTTTCGGATGGCTGCAAATGATGGACTATAGCTTTAAAGCCTTATAGCGGCAAAAGTTATCTTGGGCAATGCAGTTGGACATTAATTAATAATACGTACAGTACAATGTTTCTTATAAACCTGTTGAATACAAAATACTTTTACATTTCTAAATGAATGTAGTTTACAAGCTTTTTTGGTCTCTGTTGAAATTCGAAGGTACAATTTGTACAGTCTCATTTTGTCTGCTGAGTGGAGTTCTGGTGCAGCTCATTCGACCATTGGAAGACCAGCTCTTGAATATCACATGACATAGGTATGCAAACCAGGATTTCTGGAGGGCAAGGGTGTAAGGTTTGGGCAAATGGGGAGGATATATTTGTGACATTCTGTCAAAACCAGATGCTTCTTGGCAGAGCTAGAAAAGCAGATGTGACCAACGAATAACCTGCAATGATTTCTAAAATTATTCTATTTTGCAATTTCATGATTCTAAAATCAAAATAATAAGAAAGTCGTTTTTCTATAAGTAAACTATCACAATGACTTGAAAGGAGTAGATTTTTATTTCAACAACATACAAAAAATACTTGTTCAACCAGCTGCCCAGAAGGGTCTGTTTTTGAGAGAACACATCACATAACCCATCCCCTCCTTTTCATGTGGGGAGAGGGGTAATTTGCTTCAGAATATAATAATACCTTACTCATGCATACCAAGCTGTGTTTACTTACAGCAGTGTTGCAAGTGTTAAGCTTTTTCAAATTAACTTGGACTTCGTTTTTGACTTGGCGTGAGTGCAACTGTGATACAAGGAAACCCTGTGAAAAAAAATCTAAAACCATATTGGTGCGCATCACCCTACTCACCCCACTATGGGACCTTGTTGCATGGTGCAGTTCACAGGAGTTCACAGGAGCTGCATAACTACTTATTCTTAAGACAATTGGATAGTCCCTACCTGTGGTGGTTGGCATGCTCAGATTCTAAGGCTGTTTGGCCTTGGGATGGTTGAACTGATGAATTTATGTGAGCAGGAATAGCACTTATTTGAAAAATGTTCATTGTTGAGGAAGGGGTCAAAAGAGTTTGGTTGAAAATGGGTAATATGTACCTGCTGATTAGATCGGAATTGTCTTCATTTTCACTGTAGGGATCAGTTAGAGCTTTTCCAAGCAGCTGATCTGCCTCTGTGTTGGACCTGACAGACATAGATGGAGCGTTACATCTTCGTCCAAATGCTACACTATCCATCTGTCTTTGCTCGTCAGGTTTATAACGTTGATTTGCTTCCGCTCGCTCACTGGGTTGCACCTCTGTCCAAGTAAAAATGGAAATATAACAAACAAAATCATATGGTGATTTTTTAAAAACCTATGAACATGATGGAAGATATAGACTAATCGGGGTTCTGAGTTGCTGCACACTAATGGTGGTCCCTAGTATTGCCGGAACCATTGTACTAGCTCATTTGCTTAGAGAGTCTGCCATGGGGTGATCGGCTGGCACAGTGGATTGGTCTGTCAAAAATGGCGATGAGGAACATGTACAATGTATTTCTAATATTGTGAAATGTCATTGATTAAGGATTGTTCATATGACAGATTTCAGACGTTCATGTGTGCGCCCTGATGGACTGAGGTAACACAGGTACATCACCTTGATCCTTCTCAAAGACTTTGGAATATTTGGCTCTTGCTGCTTTGCACAACACAACTAGAATAGACTCTGCACACGTGTGCCTGTCAGTGCAGACCAGGATGCGAGTAATGCAGACATGCATACCAATGACCAGAGCATCAGACATCAGAATAACAAATGCAAAGGGTCATCAAAAGAAAAAAAATTGTTTTAATGAATAACAAATTATTCATTTAGCCTATAATCACTTCTTAGGGAATCAAAACTGTGATCAAATAATGCCATGGTATTTACATGTTTGTCTGTATACAGTCCATAGGTAATTTTATACACACTTGGGGGCAAATGTCACCCTTCGCTTTGCTACATGCGTCATTTGCTCCCCCCCCCTCCCCCCCCTCGGCCATACAAAACACCATGAACTACATCACAACAGACAATAGTGCACAGTATAAAATAAATAGCTACTAATCAAGAGTCTATTGATGTTCAGCCCCAATCTTCTTCCCCCACACCACTTTTCAAAATATTTCCTGGCTGAGGCCTTTTAATTGAATGCTTTTTGCCCCTCCATCGGCCCCTGCCTGCCTCTTGAGAAATAATCATTCAGTGTTGGATTTATAAAAACAATGGTCACGATTATATCAAGGACAATCATGACTGAAAAAGATCAGGTAATCACACATTAAAAACACAAAGAGAGAACAAATGAGGGGCAAAGATGTTGACAATTTGTTTAAATTATGAAAATACCTTCTCTGTCAAGCAATTTGAGAGATGGAACTCTGAAGATAACATGGAGTCGATACTCCTTCTCTTGTGCAAGAGGATTGTGATACAGATCTGTAGGAAACAAACATTAATGATAGACCTGAACATTACAAGAATGAACCCCCTATAGACTCCATGCCAAATGTAATAGTCAAGTACTCACAAATCAGTGTCAAGTCAAATCACAAGCTGTTTAAATGAACTGTGACCAAGGCATTCCCTTGTCATTGTTCATCCTCTATTTAGTGACCTTGCCTTTTAACACCTGAGACTTGACTACAACTCGGGTATAAAGGGGCATGAAGGCAAGCCTTTTTGTTTGTTTCGTACTTGTAGGATTTGACTGAATAGCATACAAATATATGGTGAATAGTGGCAGTGTTGGAAGAATTGAAGCATCTATATGTACAGTACTATTTTTTACTTGTGACTTCAGACCTTGGTCTATCCTTGGACTTGATCCATCAAAACAACAGTCATAAAATAAATTCATGATCAAAAGAAAAAAATTAATTTGTAATAGAAAGAAAGTTTAGCTTATGTGTTTTCAAATTCTATCTGCAGGCACCAGGTCTTATATTGCACGGCAATGTTAGCATTAACAGATTAATTGTCTCGGACTTGTGCTGGAATTAAACCAAAGTGGGCTTAGAATTGGAACTGGACTTAGGTCCTTGTGGACTTAAATTGGCTGGGATTAGAATGAGATGGAGTTGACTAAAAGTCTAGACCTGAATGTGGTCAACTTGTTACACCTACTTAGTGTATGCAGAGCTTGCATGTTCTTCATTTCATTGACTGTTTCTCCCAGCTTGGTCAGCTGGTTGTTGTGCAGCATCAGGACCTTCAAGCAGGATAAATGACCAACTGCTTTGCTGATGCTGACCAGCTCATTATCCTGTAAAAACATCAGCAATAATTCCATCACACCATTCATTTATTGTGGTACGTGGCTGTCCTGCTATGTCCAGTTGGAAGCAGGTCAGCCAACCTCGGTAAGCTTTGTGGTCAAGTGGTCCAGACATTTGCAAAAGTAAGCAGGAAGCCATGGGCTCAACTCTGCCCCAGGAAAGCTTATTTATTATTAGATTATTTCTCAGGCAAAATACAAGAAAATTAAAAAAATATATATATGACAGTTTTAATATTCAATTACATAAAAATTACAAGACACAACAAAGAAGATCAAAAGGACAAACTACAAAAGGTTCAAGAAACTATCAAACGAAAACATTAAACATTAAATTGTACCATATGCAGGCCTGAGGGATTGCCTGAAAAACTATTTTAAAAGCTAATCAAGAAGCTCTCCAACTACAACAGTACAACTTTTGCACAAGACACAGAAGAAAAAAAAAGACACAAAAAAAGGACGACAAACAGACAGACAGGCATAAGCACAGAACAAACAAACAAGCAAACAAACATAAAAAAGACAAACAAGACAAGTAGGAGACAAACACACAAGGCAAAACATGCATTGGGGAAAAAGATTAGATTCAATTTTTTTCTCACAATCACTGAATACACGGTGATTGTAAGTTTATTAGTGAAGGACAAAACTCAATACTGAACCAACATATGGAATTCAATAGGTTTCTCTCAAAGACGGCCATCTCTGTAGGAGAACTGCAGCTGCGTATTTTACGCAATCGAGCATGCATTGCGCAGTGTTGAAAATGTTCCAAACAAGCGTGCTTGTTGCTCGGAATGTGTTCGAAATACGACGCAGCTCATGCGCGTTATGCAAAGTTGACGCTCAAAATGCCAATGCACGTGGCTGGTCTGTAGGAAATGACGTCATTTGAGAGAGACCTATTATACAAATATTGAAGGCTTCGAGTGGTGTAGTAAAACTAGCCTCCCGAGGTTATCCATGGACATTCTATTTTCCCGAGGCGAAGCCGAGGGAAAATAGAATGCTCCATGGATCACCGAGGGAGGCTAGTTTTACTTCACCACGAGAGAAAGCATTCAATATTTGTTTTATAACACTTCACCCACAGATTCTGTTTGGTTGTAATATTTCAAATTATTTAAATCTGAACACAGTTGAAATAAACTTCAATTTCAATACAAAGTTGGTGGAAAATGTATTTCTCTCTTCCAAACTACCCCTTCACGAAATGTTTGAACCCAACTCTGTGGCGCGCTCTCTTTAGAACAAAACGCACTACGCGTAATGCGCACACCAGCATGCATTTGCACACACATACCGCGCCGTGGATATAGTACATGTACTTTGGTTGCTAATGGTATAGTACTTTATTTGCTACGGGTATAGTTCTTTTGGCCGTGCACAGAAAGATAGCAAAAATAGAAAGTATCATGTGACTCGCTCTCGGCCAATCAAGACACAGAATCTGTGGGTGCATGAGGTGTTATAAACGCACATTTAATTGTTATACTCTCGTTGAAGAATACTCATTCAGCATACATGTACGTAGTTAGTTGTCTGTCGTTTTGTTGTCCACAGTGTTTTCTACATCTTTAAAAGGGAACAATGACACCACATGTAAAAAAAACAACGAAAAAAACAATGTGGCCTGCTCACAATGGTCGGAGATGGTGTGTTCACTAACTGGTATGTGTGTATGACACACAACCAATTTCCACCTGAATGTACACAGACTCATGGTGTCTTCATGATGCCAGCCAAGAATGGGCCCAAAGATGCAGCAGCAATGGAAGCCAAAAAGTCCTTCAACCTCTCAGACTTTGTCAGGATTGAGGATCAATCTGATCAGAAGTCACAAATCCTTACCACGGGGCTACACTCCTACCTTAATAATGATCTTACCTGAAGATACAAATGAGAGATTTGCAAGTTGTCCTTGAGGCATGTTACTAGTCGTAGTTTGTTTCCATTCAACCACAATTCGTTCAAATGTTTATAGCATCCGAGGGTATCAACTGCTTCTAGATTTCTGGGGAAAAAAATATTGATATATGAAGTACAAGTATTAACTCAAATGTAGACATGCATGTACACAACTTTCAAGGTAAAGCATTTGAATACATGTAGCATCCGTGAAACAAAGACACTGACATATGGGAGACCGTTAACAAAGTGCTGGATTGCTTGGATGTTAGAGCACCAGTAGTGTTCAGGCACTTGCAGGTCCAAGTCCTAACTGCTCCAGTCAGATGTCTGCATTCAACTGTACATGGATTTTCAGTAAATCCACCTATAGTTGAGCACTGTGGTAATTGGTTGTTTGAATATTAAGTTGAAGGTACATGTATGTAACCAGCAATTTTTACAATGACATACCGTTGAGCAAGGTAGAGCTGTGTGACATCTAAATCTTTTCTAATTCCATTAGCATGCATCTCAAGCTTTATCAACTGTAATGAAAGAGATATCAGACCAAACAATGTCATATTCTACCGACATTACGTCTTGCGCTTGTTTTTGGCTGCTCCATATTTGTGATAGCTCCAAATGCGAATCAAGAAAGAAAATAATCCAAGTTACTAGGACTTCTACAATGTGCCATTTTGCCAACTGGACATTTGGACACGATCTGGCAAACTATTAGAGCATGTCTAACTGTGCAAAAGCAAATTATTGAGTACCAGTTACATGTACTTGGTCATACTAGGGGAAATTTGGGACTGCAGAAAGTGCAGAGTATATCAAGGTGACTTTAAACATTTTTCAGAAAGATAGGGCCTATGTCTCTTAATACGATAAAGGGCTGTGTTTTTGTAGTGTTCTGCAAATTAACTGAACCTGTCAGAGTGACATGAGTGATGTGGTTGAATCTGCTGATCAAGCCAAGGAGGGAAACGGTAGGTCAACTTGTGTTTGGAATTTTGTTCAGTTTGGGACCCTCTGATTTTTTGATTTTTTTTTAGTTTACTCAATTTTTGTTTAAGGTCATTCCAAATTTTTTTTGCAACCTCAAGCAGTCTTTTTTGATTTAGCTTAACACTAGGTTTTTATACCGGTACTTTTAAAAGTACCTAGGAAGAAACTGTGACAATCTTCCCCATTTTAGCAGTTGAAAATGTGTGGGTTTATAGGCTTGGCCACTTTCTGGTCAGAATCAAATAGAAATCAATTCCAAACTTGGAATTAAAAGTGGTGGGCAGCCGTGTTAGGCAGAATCAAATGGAAAAGTAAGGTAGCACTTAAAGGAATATACAACATTTGCAAACATCGAAAAATAAAACTACCAAGTTTTTACGAAACACCTTACTAGGAAGTTGGTAAATGACAGTCTAAAGCATCCTGTAAAATTATGGCACCTGATGTCAAGTCATTTTCAAGAAAATGGTATTTTTGTATACATTTCCAACGATGGTCGGCCGACCACCGTTGGAAAAACCTAACTATTTTTCAACTACAGCTCCAAATTTACAATTTTTTTCAGTCCAAATTTTGTTTGCTATTGGTTACATGTTCTTGAACGGGTGCAGGCCAGCTGGACTGGTTCCCTTACCTTACAATTTTCCGACATCTATTAATTGATCATTTTATCTTTAGTGGCGTCAGGGAACCAGACTACTTAAACATTTTTGTTTTTCTTGGTTTTTCAAGCATTTTCGAACACAAAACTTCAAACATGTCAGTTAAACAATATTTGATCTATTATACTAACCCCTTAAATAGTTCATTTCTGAAAATTACAGCAAAAGCCAATGATGTACATTCCCTTTAAAATGACTAACAAAAAGAAAAGTTTGTATAGGCTTTCGTAGCAACAACTGATGATGAGGGGCATCATCAAACATAAAGCTTGCAAGATGATGCCCTCTTCATTGCATCTGATGACGTAGTTGTTGCTACGAAAGCTTATGCAAACTTTTATTCTTGTTAGTTATTTTAAGTGCTACCTTAATTTTCTCTTTTCCACTTGAAACTTGGAATTGGACTCATATTCCACCGTTTTTTTAGGAATCAATTCCCAGTTGTACTAGTAACAATTCAGTTCTCCCAAGAATAAGTTCCAGACACTTCAAAACAAAATTTATGTCACTCTACACATTTGTGGCAAATTGTTACAAGATATAGGCCTAGGCTATGGCTACCGGTGCATACAGGGACCATGGAATGTACGCTGGCCATCAAGACCACATCGCGTTGTTCGAACATTAACACGAGTCGGAAATTTAACGCGTTCACGATTGCGAGGGGAGCTCTCAGAATTGAACGGGAAATTTAACTTTTCATCCGGATTGTAAATGTAAGTAAACTTCAGTACAACCATCTTAATCATCAATGTCTACTTGTACCTCAGGTGGCATATATCTAGTATTTGTAGGGTCCTAGGCCATTTTGTCCGAGTAACTTGGACCCAACTTATCGCCTTTTTAACATTCGGACATGGTCTGGCGAACGCCAGACCATAATAATATCCATATAAAGGCGATAAGTTGGGTCCAAGTAATATACTCGGACTGACTACTCAAGTCCTAGTTACTCGGACTATAGCCCCACTAGTGTGGCCGCGGTATGCTGCGCTGAACCTCTGCGCAGCATACCGACGGCCACACTAGTGGGGCTACTCGGACTAGTGATGTTCCTGCTGGAGCTTGTCAGCTGTACATGCTGTACTAATCAAGATCAAGATTAATGTCACGCCCCAACTATCGCATCGGTCCCAACTATAGTTGGGCCTGTCCCAACTATAGTTGGGCCTGTCCCAACTGTAGTTCCACAGTTGGGCTGGCCCAACTATAGTTGGGCCTGTCCCAACTATAGTTGGGACGGTCCCAACTGTAAGTTCCACTGTTGGGCTGGCCCATCTATAGTTGGGCCACTCCGATCTTTTTATTTTGCGGTGTCCCAACTATAGTTGACATTGATGTACAACTGTAAAACGTTCCCTACAGCTCTGATACACGTCTGACTTTACTGGGGACCACTGAAATTAGTTATTGATGGGGCGAATCTATAGTTGGGCCACTCCAATCTTTTTATTTTGCGGTCCCAACTATAGTGTACATTGTTGTACGATTATAAAACATTCCCTACAACTCTAATACACATCTGACTTTACTTGGGACCAATGAAATTATCTATGGGTGGGGACCATCTGTAGTTGGGCCACCGCAATATTTTTATTTGGCGGTCCCAACTATAGTTTACATTGATGTACGACTATAAAACATTCCCTACAGCTCTGTTACATACTGTCCGACTTTACTTGGGACCTTTGACATTAGCTATGGGTGGGGCCCATCTATAGTTGGCCGGCCATGGCAATCTTTGAATTTTGCAAAATGTTGCTGGACAATAAAACCCAGCAGCAGCTGGACAACTCATCCAACTAGGCAGTACCACGTGACCGGCCAGCCTTGCGGCATGCATGCACGACGAATACACGGTGCCAGCGCCACGGAACATTTAATCCAACAAGATCTATCAAGCATGAAGCATCCGGCGCAACTCCAGTCCTAACTATAGTTGGGCCGACCCAACTGACGCACTATAGTTGGGACAGTCCCAACTATAGTTGGGACCGATGCGATAGTTGGGGCGTGACATTAATATCATCAAGAACTAGCTTGGAAAATCCCAGCGCAAAAAGCCCATCGGAATTCGACATTGAATGTCGAATTCCGATGAGGTTTTTCCCTGGGGTTCAAGCTAACTTCCTCACTCAACCATTGACTGCTGAACAAACATGACAAACACTGGACAGTGAAAGTACAATACCTCGGCCGTTGCACTCATTTTGGAGCTTTACTTCTATTAGAAGACGTTGGAAGTTTCATGAAAGCTGTAGTTGGAAGCTGTAGAGGTGTTATGAAGCTTTTTAAAGCTCCATGTGGGTATTGACATCAGTTATAATGAATCTGGTGTTTTTCGTGCCTTTTTGTCCTTAGCTCGTGCAATAATCAGCTGTTCCTACTTTGCAAATGTGTACTGAAACCATAACAACTAGGCCTAAGTACTGCAGTACTGCAGGTTCGCATGCAGTGTACGTGACGTGCGCAGACTGTTTGTTGGTAGACTGGTTCTGTTGTGCCCATTCTTGAAAATCACGCATTCTCGAGAATGGGCATGCACATTCTTGAGAATGTGCAACTGGATCCTTGCTCCTACGGTGGCCCACAACTGTCACGGCAAAAGCAAAAGCGCCACGGCAAGCGCAAAAGCGCCGCGGCAAGCGCAAAAGCGCCGCGGCAAGCACAACAGCGCCACGGCAAGCGCAAAAGCGCCACGGCAAAAGAAAAAGCGCCACGGCAAAACAAAAAGCGCCACGGCAAAAGAAAAAGCGCCACGGCAAAACAAAAAGCGCCGCGGCAAGCGCAAAAGCGCCACGGCAAGCGCAAAAGTGCCACGGCAAGCGCAAAAGCGCCACGGTGAAAGCAAAAGCGCCACGGCGAAGGCAAAAGTGCCACGGGTTTATTGGGAAGGGGCGTAATCATACATGCCGCTACTACATCAAAAAATAAAATGGGAAGGAGAATGGCCGCCACCAGGAATTCTTATTAAGCACAGAATTTAATTCTTTGAGAAGTGATTTTATGGCTGAGAAAATAGCAAGGCCAAGGAAAACCGGTCAGGAAATAAATCGTCGATATTAATTTGTTGTAGGATAATTATTATTCCAAGAGAGTTGCTGCCGTGAATCAGAGTTTATCAGGGAGTGGGACTCGCTATCAGCACCATCAGGGCCGTTCCTCATTTCTTTACATTTCTTGGGATGCAAACAATTACGAGGACGGGAGGCTCTGTGAGCTGATGCATTTTTTTGAAGAGTTTTTTTCCTTCCGACTAGCATGCAGAGAAGAGTTCCGTTAATTTGAGACTTAGTTCACCCATGGGCGTCGCGAGGGGGGCAAGGGGGCGCTCCCCCCCCCCCCCCCCTGGAATAGCACACAAAAAAAGGAAGGGGAAAAAACTGAGAGAAAAAAAGAAAAGAAAAAGAGGCGCGAAGTCATAGTGGTGTAAATTGAATGAGTTGGGGGGGGGCAAAATGTCCCTGCCCCCGTCTAAAACTGAGAAATCGAGAATTTGTTCAGAAATACAAGAATTTTTTGGGAAAAATATGTTTTGCCCCCTTTAGAAAAAATTCTGGCGACGCCCATGAGTTCACCGGTGTGTATACCAGTGTAGGCACACAATTGAGCTGCCCAGAGTTTGGATATAGAATAAGAAAGAAAGAAATTAACTCAGAACCTAGAACTCATTGGCCCACCCACCCCCGGCTCAAGAAACCAACAAGCCGAACAAGACCTCATGATGCTTAGCGATAGCGATGATGAGTTGCCCTGTGGACAGTCTTCCACATCATCGCAGAATCAGCCTGCAGGGCAGAAAGAGGGCTTGTTTCCGGCATCAAATAGTTCCGTATTCACTCGAAACAAAGCAAACGGCTCTTTTCAGAGCCACCAAATTTTCATAGAAGAGCTTAGAACTGTGCATCTCAACGATAACACTTCTCCTTTGTTTAGTGTCTCTCCCTTACCCCCCCCTTTTTTTAAGTTAATTTCTTTCTTTCTTATTCTATATCCAAAGTCTTCGCCTGTGTTACGTTCCTTACATGAAATCCACGACCTAACCTCCTCTGTCGAAAGCGTTGCAACTGTCTAATAGAACGATCCATTTCTCGATTTGTGAGTTATCTTCAACTCAGTCGTGTTTATTGGGAAGGGGCGTAATCATACATGCCGCCACTGCATCTAAAATTAAATGGAAAGGAGTATGGCCGCCACCATGAATTGAGAAGTGATTTTATGGCTGAGAAAATAGCAAGGAAAACCGGTCAGTGCAAGCAACGTTCAGCGAAGAGTTTTGAAATTCCCGCTCTCTGGGAATTTCTAACCTAATGGGCCCGCGGGCGAGTTACGTGTTGACAAGCCTTACCCACCCACTGCCGCAGCCTTAATCGACTTCCTATAGATGTGTATGATATACTGAAAAAAAAAATTAACTCATACACTCTGGGCAGCTCACTTTCGTGCCTACACTGGTATACACACCTGTGAAAAAAGGCTCAAATTAACGGAACTCTTCTCTGCATGCTAGTCGGAAGAGGAAAAAAATGTTTTCAAAAATGCATCAGCTCACAGAGCCTCCCGTCCTTGTAATTGTTTGCATCCCACGAAATGTAAAGAAATGAGGAACGGCCCTGATGGTGCCGATAGCGAGTCCCACTCCTTGATAAACTCTGATTCACGGCAGCAACTCTCTTGGAATAATAATTATCCTACAACAAATTAATATCGACGATTTATTTCCTGACCGGTTTTCCTTGGCCTTGCTATTTTCTCAGCCATAAAATCACTTCTCAAAGAATTAAATTCTGTGCTTAATAAGAATTCCTGGTGGCGGCCATTCTCCTTCCCATTTTATTTTTTGATGTAGTAGCGGCATGTATGATTACGCCCCTTCCCAATAAACCCGTGGCACTTTTGCCTTCGCCGTGGCGCTTTTGCTTTCGCCGTGGCGCTTTTGCGCTTGCCGTGGCGCTTTTGCGCTTGCCGTGGCGCTTTTGCGCTTGCCGCGGCGCTTTTTGTTTTGCCGTGGCGCTTTTTCTTTTGCCGGGGCGCTTTTTCTTTTGCCGTGGCGCTTTTTCTTTTGCCGCGGCGCTTTTTGTTTTGCCGTGGCGCTTTTTCTTTTGCCGTGGCGCTTTTGCGCTTGCCGTGGCGCTGTTGCGCTTGCCGCGGCGCTGTTGCGCTTGCCGCGGCGCTTTTGCGCTTGCCGTGGCGCTTTTGCTTTTGCCGTGACAGTTGTGGGCCACCGTATTGCTCAATCTTGGCAAAAAATAACTCTTCCAGATTGAGCGCACATTCTCGAGAATGCGCGACAAGATAACGGTCTTGTCGATGCCGAGCACCGGCTGCGCTTGGCAAGTCTAGCTGAATCCTCGTTCACTGATTCTCAATAATTATACTGTTGCAACGCAAGGCGCTGAAAAGTAGAGTGGATATGATAAGTAAAGGCGTATTGATATGGGGGGGGGGACCGGGAAAATATAAGAGACATAATAATACTAGTGCAAAGAATTCTGATTTTTGGGATAATAAAAGCATGGAGGAAGGAATTAATTCCTTCCTCCATGATAAAAGCGGGGGGGGGGGCGTAAGAATGAAGAATGTGAAGAATGAGAATGAATACTGCGACATCCCATAGTGCTAATGCTATTTCCCATTTAAATTGCCACCAATTTATTGTTCACACCCCACCATTACGTCGCAGAGCTGGATTCTATCTAGTCAAAAGAGCAATTTTGGCAGCTTCTGGACATCGTTTTTTTTTCGTGGCACGCATATGATACATGCAGGGACTTGTAACTTGTCTAGCCTAAACAAAGCACTTCCCAGACTAGTTCCCAGTCCTCCGTTATTACAAAACTTCCCATAGTGGGCAGAAAAAAGCAATAATAACAGGTTTAATTTGATTCAAATTATCGTAGTTATACGAGTACAGAAGCATAGCACATTTTCTTTCCTCTTTATATGAATTGTTTCCCTTTTAACCGCTATACAATTCATTTAACATAATTATGTCGTGCAATGTTTGTTAAGATTGGGCAAAATTCATAAATTGTGCACGTGATATTCCCACCCAATCTTAAGAATGAGCGCTCATTCTTAAGAACGCGTGCTCGTTCTTAAGAATGGGCGCTCATTCTTAAGAATGCGCGCCCATTCTCGAGAATGTGCATGCCCATTCTCGAGAATGCGTGATTTTCAAGAATGGGCACAACAGTTCCAAGTCCCGCGATGTGCAACGCGTTAAGCCGAACCGGAAACAAAATCCGAGGTTTGGAAAACCCCTTACTTGCTCCAGAGATGCGGCCTCCAGTCTAATGATGTTCTGAATAAGGGGCGCTAATAAAAAATCAGCGGCGGTAACCAGTCTGTACTTAAGCGACTATGTAAATGCTATTTTTAGGTATACTGCACACACACGACACACGTCACGTTCACGGTTCACAACAACAATGTTTCAACATTCGACATAAAGTTTACGACGAGTACGACAGCATCTTCCTGATCATCACGCAATCCTCACGCTTCACACCAAGTAACACCCTGGAATAATGCCAACAAAAACATTTAAGCAGAGGAGAACATTGGGTGAGGCTAAATTGAAAAAAAAATCGGCTAATCGTACTTCGTAGTTTGAAATTGTAGCACTAGTACAATTTCAAACTACAAGCAGTTCTATTTAATTTCTCCATGCTTTCACCTAGCCCCATAAATGTGGCCCCTTTAGGGCTAGGGTAATCCTTACTTTTAGGACACCTCTATTTTTTACGAGTTCTGTTCAAAACTGACTTTTGCAGATGTCTGTCCAGTACCAAAGCTTTCACGTTTGCCATCTTGGTTTTTTAGTCTGTTTTCTGGTTGTCATCGTCGTCTTTTAGTACCCCTGAATTTCCCTCATAAATCAAAGCCCTGCCCTCTTTCCACAAAATTAAACATACTGATATTCAAGAAGGTGTCATTGCCAATTGTTCAGATGTGTCAAGAAATATCAGAATGTCAAATTTGAGTGTCATTTAGTCAACTGTTTTCGTAAGTCTTTCCCTTGCCCCACTAGTGTGGCCGTCGGTATGCTGCGCTGAACGGCCACACTAGTGGGGCTACTTCCTATATAGGAACGGGGTCCTAAAAGTAAGGATTACCATAGTGGTGTTCCCTAACGTGGCGCACTTCGAAGCTTACCCAACTTTCCTCGTGTAGTGTTGCCAAACCTCTTTGTTGACAAACCTCAAATTCATGCAGTAAAATACTGGTACTTTTACTTTATTAATGCTTGCTATTTAACCTTTGTGAACAATTTCGGTTTCATAAAATTTAATCCAAAATTGAAAAACGGTGGCGTCCTGAAATTGGGCACAAATTGGCGGAGTGTTCCCTAACGTGGCGCACTCGAATACATCTCGGAAAATTCCAAATTAACATTTAAGAATTTCTGTAAACTTGATAATTTTTGATAAATAATTATCATCTCTACTTACATACCCAGCCAGATGTTTGTCAGAAAATTATTTTCTTATTTTTCGGGGCATTTTCAAAGGGTTCACTTTGCACTTGAAAATTAAAAGGAAAATACAACATTTGCGAACATCAAAAAATAAAACTACCAAATCATTTTGAAATACCTTGTTGGACTGTTAGTGAATGACAGTGTAAAGCATCCTGTAAAATCATGGCACCTGGTATACTGTCATTTTCAAGAAAAGTGGTATTTTTATATCAATTTCCAACGCTGATCGGCCGACCAGCGTTGGAAAAAACTGGCTTTTTTTCAAATACTGGCCCCAATTGACCATCGCACTTGTTTGCAATCGATTACACACCTATGAACGGGTACAAGCCAGCTAGACTGGTTCCCTGACCTTACAATTCCCCAATGTATGTATACTGCTCTGTTTCTTCTTATATGGAGTCAGGGAACCAGACTACAGGAAAATGATTGTTTTTCTTGGTTTTTATAGCATTTTCGAACCCAAAACCTCAAAAAAGTCAGTGTAACTATATTTGCTATATATTTCCAACCCCCCAATTCTGCCCATTTCTGAAAATTACAGCAAAAGCAAATGATGTATATTCCCTTTAAATCGGAAAATCAAGCCAAAATAAAGTTTCTTCTAACTTTGTTACGGATAAATAAACTCGCGATTTATGAACAGGAGTGTTTAGAACTTGATGAAATTTCACTTTCTGTGAAATTTCAGTTAAAACTTTTGCTCTAGGTAGGCGCTACAGGCGAAAAATCAAAGTGCGCCACGTTGGGGGCCGCGCCACGTTAGACATCAACAATATTTTTCATGAAATTTCCAGATTTGTTTGCACACGTTTGCACAATATTTCAACATGAAATTTCACAAAAAAATAGACATCTGAAAAAGGCAGCACTTTCTGATTAGCCTATAAAGAGGGTGAGTATGCTTCTACAGCAAAAATAAACTACAAACTAAGCCTAAATGTGAAAATCAAAATATGACAAAGTTCGACATGTTTTTGTACATGGTGGAAGTGTGGCCTTTATTTACGGAGGTAGTCCAGTAAATTGGCCACATTTATGGGGCTAGCTTGGACCCAACTTATCGCCTTTTTAACATTCGGACATGGTCTGGCGTAGAGGGGAGCTCTCGGAATTGAACGGGAAATTTCACTTTTCATCCGGATTAGTCCGAGTAACTTGGACCCAACTTATCACCCTTTTAACATTCAGACATGGTCTGGCGATATAGTCGCCAGACCATGTCCGAATGCTAAAAAGGCGATAAGTTGGGTCCAAGTTACTCGGACTAATCCGGATCGTAAGTAAACTTCAGTACAACCATCTTAATTATCGATGTCTACTTGTACCTCAGGTGGCGTATCTAGTAATTTGGAGGCCGTTTTGAGGGTGAAATCTTGGGCAATGTTTGGTTTTTGGGTCAATGAGGATTAGCTTGGCATATAAGGATTAGCTTGGACCCTACTACATGTAATGCGATTAGTTGGGTCCAAGTTACTTGGACTGAGTAGGCCTACAGTCATTGACAGTCGTTTTCCTTGTTCCGGATTTGTCCTAGTTCCGGATCGCTTCAAATAAAAACCTACCGCTTTTGGTAGAGCTACTCTTTTGGCATGTTTGGATTAGTCTCCAATAGCATTTTTTTCTGAAGAAGTGCATTTTGAAAAGGAAAATGTAAGGTTCTTGATACACAAAAGATCTTTTTACGGAAGTGTAGAACTAGAACAAGTATGCCAAGAACTAGAAGTAGAAGGGCCACAAGAAATTTTAAAAAACGAGTTACTTACTATCTCCCCGCGCGTGCCGCGGCGATTTAGGCCTACTATCTCGCCGCGATGAGTTACTATCTTGCCGTGGCAACTCCTCATCTCGCCGCGGCGACTCCCCATTTAGCATCAGTGAGCGTCGGGCGCAACAAATTGCGATCCCTCCAGGTCCTATGGAACGCCAAAGAGGCACTTAATGACATCATCGAATCGGTGATGCACTTTCACAATCGGTAATGCATCTGTTGCAATCGGTGATGGACTTTCACAATCGGTGATAGGCTTTTGCAATCGGTGTTGGACTATTGCAATCGGTGATGAATTTTCGCGATCGGTGATGAACTTTGCAATCGGTGATGGACTTTCGAGATGCAGAAACGTCAATACTGGTCACCGGGTAAGCTGGCCTAAAACTTTCATTCTCAAGATTCCCAAATCATTCTAAACGTTTCCCCTTATCTGAATTTCTAGGAATCTGTACAAGTTGTTATTTCACTTTTAGTTGAACACTAATATTTATCTCAGAATATTGCGAATTTAAGTTTAATCTGTTACAAACGCTTTTGTTACACCTACTGTCACCAAGGTGAATTTCGACTCGGATTTTTGCCGAGCAAAACAAAACATATGGTCAACAGGTACGCTATGCCACAGCCGGTTGCGTTGACATATGACGTGCGCGTTATTAGCATTAGCCATGTTAGCCTGATTCTGCGTGACTTCGCGTGGTATATCAACCAATCGAAACCAACCCAAAAGGTTAACATTTTATTGATGAATAACTCGTGTAGGAGGGGGTCGTACAAATTGTAACTGCACTCCATATGGATAGAACATTGTTAATATTCGTGAGGCTTGAAAAGAGTGTATTGCAAACACTATTTGTTTCAGCTTTGAAAACTGTACGTCTCGCAGCCTATTTTTCAAATTTTAATGAAAAATACTGAACATATCGAAACAATTTTTAGCACATACATGTAGTTGTATCATTATAAGACAAACAAACTCCGAAAGTGTCTATATGGTCTTTCAAACGGGAGAAATTGATGTTCAAAGATTTTTCCCGGGAACATCAAAATGTCTGTGTGTAAACGGTAATTTGAGCACGGATCCTACACACAAAGATGAACGACTGTTCTGAGCTCTAGTATAGAATGCACTGAGCGGACTTGCCTTAATTGGTTTAGACACGTGATAACGGGTATTAATACCCGTTGGCATGTTAATCACAAATGTTCCACTTCCAGGTGTGCCATTTTGTCAGTTTTAGACATCTAATTTTAACAGAAATATTCATAAAACTGTAAGCAAAACCACTCCTTGTTCCAAAATTGTTTTAAAAATACTTCAAGATATAACAGATGGTATTGTGCAGTTTTTGTCGTCATAAAGATGAAGTATTTACCCTGGAAATAAACGTCAAATGTGACATTTTTTCCGAGGAGAACACTGTTTACCCAAAACTCGTTTTTAATTAGGTTTTCATTAAAAAGTTTCAGAAAGATGTGGTCCCGGAGCAATAAACAAATGCCACATTTCATACATTGTAGTTCATTTTAAAGCTAAAGGTATTGTGCTCAGCGTTAACATGGTTATGTAGTAATCACTTATCGGCCAAAACCGTAGGATCATGAATATTCAAAAATATAACTAGAGGTTGTAGGAACAACCACATGGTGTTGGGCTATCATGTTTGAAGCGATTACCGCATCTTCGCCACACACATCAACTCACAATGCACGTTTCACTTTTTCAACATGCCGCTAGAGGGCGCTCTACATATAATGACATCACCTGTCATATTTTTGAAAAGAACAGCCAAGGCAAAGACTCACATCGTTGAAAGCAAGTTCACATCTTTTGTTAATTTTAAATTATAAGGCACTTCCGGTTTCCACCTTGGCAATTCCAAGGTTTGATTGACCTACAAAGAACTCAACAAATTTGGTAAAGTTTAAACATTGATTGCTATTAATGCAATTAGAGATATTTCAATCATAACCTTATTTCTAGCATGTATGATAGTCTTAATCTCTGAACCATATGTCAATTCACAGCCGAGCGGTCATTCATCTTTAGATGTCAAAAAGTAGCATTTTATACCTTTTTTTTTTTTTTACGTGAGTAACCGAAAAGATATAAAAGTTTTTTCTCACCAACATTTCTAATGAATTAAATTTTGGTATTTAGGATTATCATTCTTTGCATGAACATAGATATAAATGTAAGTGTTTTGTTGACACTAATACACACATTTAAGAACAAAAGGCAACTAAATTTGGTAACGTGAGTAACTTTTGTAACGTGAGTAACCAAAAATGTAACATGAGTAACCAAGATTTTTTATCCCAAGTCACCCAAACTATACCCAAACTGACTTTTGCTTGATAATGTTGATTTTGTTGATAACTTTTTATCTTAAAACAAAGAGCCTCAAGCATATGAGGGATCTTTTTAAGCCTTTTTTTTTTTGCTACTTTTTGACATCTAAAGATGAATGTTTATGGGGTTTTTTGACATCTAAACATGAATGTTTATGGTGCAAAATGGTCTTCGAAACAGCATAATTGTTGTAAATTGAATCCAAGTACAGTATTGTACAGTCGAGTCTCGTTATAACAAACTCGATCGGACCTAGCCAAATTGTTTGTTATATCAGAATTTTGTATTAAGAGGAACATCAGTCCCATTCATTGTGCACATAAATGCACAATCGGGACCAAGGCTTTATGTTTGTTATAACCAGAATTTTGTATTAACAGAGTTTGTACTAACGAGAGTCGACTGTATCAAGTTTTTGTGTTGTTTAATGGAATACGGAAGACTCCTGTACATCCCTTCATTGAAATAAAAATGTTATTTGGAACAAAAGCTAAATAACATTACATGTAGGCACTTCACACTAAGCTACCGATACAGTGGTATCCTGGAACCCACTCTCCACATCATGGTCTCTGACAGTGTGGCCTTTCCATGGGCCCAATATTGTGTGCTATGTACATGTAGTGGCATACATTACGTTTTAGCAGACTCTCGGAACATGAGAGGTTTGTTTTGATGGCTCAGCATTAGTGTAAAAAAAAATAAACTACATCCGGACTTAAGAGGAAACATCAAATTCCTGGTAGGGGATCAGTATGCACTGTAATAGTAATTAGTATCAGAATAATGTCAGATGAAACCTTTATCTTGGAGTACTTGCCATTGAAGATCCAAAATGCAAATTTAAGTCAGAGTTTTTAGTAGTTCTGATGCCTATTGGGTACAAACATACTAATTATGATAATTTAGTCAAAAACATCATGCCAGAAAATTCTGAGAAAATGTAACGTGAGTAACCATGTGTTTTGTGGATTGCAAAAAAATTGAAGATTCAGGAGGATTTGTTTTACTCTTATTATGTGTGCCCCATGGCATGGTAATTTAACCATTTAAAAGAAATTTCCACAGGTTGCCTGAATGAGGACACTTTTTGATCAAAGCATGTTTGCTTTTTATGCATGTCCGAAAATGTAACGTGAGTAACCGATTTTGTGCGTCTTGTTTATTATACATAACACATTTTTCTGGATGTTATCTTTGGTGCTTAGGTAGGTCTAGGTCTACTCTATCTACCATGGGGATAACAGTTATTAAACCTTTTCAGTAAGGTAATTACAGCCCAAGGAAACTCAAAAGTACATCAAAAATGTAACGTGAGTAACCGTGGGAATCGCCCATCTGATTTTGCACTTAGTACCAAAAATGAAGACCCTCCAATATTGTATCGATTGCCATAAAAAAAACAGTTGATTTTATATTGATTTCCAAAAATTAAATATAGAAATCTTTAGTTGCTTGTAATAATTATGATACTTGATGACGTCATTGTGATGTCATTACCAGAAAGCTCAATAGATGTTAACTGTGCTATATGTAGCCAAATCTTGATTCTATCTCTCACGGTTGATTTTTTAGCAATTTGTTAAGGTTTCAAGGTCTTTTCATTGTTACTTCCTGTCTGATGACATCATCGAGTTTTTTCGCCCACAGGTCTTATCTGCATTAAGGTCATCATGTATATTAACACTAACGTACCTGAATCCATCAAAATCCACCCCCCTGTTTCGGGGGGATTTCGGCGGATTCAGGATACCTCCATGTTGCACAAACTTGGGGATTTTGATGGATTCAGGATTGTAAGCCTAGCGGAACTGAAGGATTTTGATGGATTCAGGATACCTCTATTTTGAGCTGTTGGGGGACTTTGATGGATTCAGGATCTCAACAGTTTAAGTCTTTTGCAATGTTTGTGGTCAAGTAATACTGCTGGCACTAGCCCTGCCAAGTCTGTCAGTGTCACCTTCTGTACAAACATGTATACATGTAGGCCTACTGGGTGGATGGGAGCTTGTGACTGGGGCTATAGGCCTCATCATATACACAATGGATTATGTAAATAACCTATCCTGGCAATGCAGTGCTGGGGTCACCATGCATTGGTGTATTTTGATGGATCCTATGCAACACACATCACAATATTCATGCGAGCATGGTATCCTGAATCCGTCAAAATCCACCAGAAATTTAGGTGATGGATTTGGAAGACTCTATGGAAAAACATGTATTTTTTTTATGCCACCATGGTATCCTGAATCCGCCAGAATCCATCGAGACTTTTGCTGGTGGACTTTGGCGGATCAGGATACCTCCAGTATCTATCTACACTGGGGAATTCTGATGGACTCAAGATACCAGCATTTGTTTCGTGACAAAATTGGTGGATTTCGGCGGATTCAGGATACTTTTTAGTAAAAGAGCCCCAGGAGTTAGGGTTAATTTTGAAGCGATTACCACAAATTTCGCTACACACATGTACTGAAAATAAGTTGTTTTTTTTACATTTTTGAACCTGCTGCTACTGATCATTTTTTTGGAAAGGTCAACCCAGCCAGAGACTAACATCTTTGAAAGCAAACTTGTTCATATCTTTGTCCACTTTCAAATTATTAGGCACTCCCGGTTTCGACCGGAAGGAAGGGTCACGTGATTTGACACGCACGAGATAAAATGAAGATCATGTATTATCATGTCGATTCCCGCAAAATTCAAGTTCCATTTTTTAAATTCTGATCAGAACAGAGAAAGAGAGATGTGCAAGAAATTCGAGAGAAACATAGCAACAAAGTGCCGGTGAGTATTGAGTACTGATTCATTCATACAGTGATTGTGAAGTTACGGACCTCTGGGGAAGGAACTGTTCAATGTATTGCTGACAATGCTTGACGATTGTTCAAAGATAAATATGGGTTTGCATATTCAGAAGAAAAAAAATAGTGGTGTGTACTTGGCACAATGTGTGCGCAAACCTGAGCATACATGTGGTCTGTCCCCCCCCCCCCCCACTAGAGGTGTTGTTAGTGGTAAAGTGACATTTGCTGTTCATGCATGGTGTCCATAAAAGCAACACATTGTCACGGTTAAATCCAAGCTGTCTTTTGTCTCATGAATTGCTGTATTGTTACTGCATGTGTGAACAGAAAGGGGAGCTGAAACTAATTAATCATTGGGATTATCTTTAGAAAATTTGGCCAAATCTGTTGAAAGGTTCATTTTTATTTGTGCAGTAGGTACATGTACATGCATGTACACGTACAACCAGTCTTGTGCACACCGTCGATTGTGGACGTCATACATTGTATTGTCCCTGTTGTGTTTGTACTTTAACTTTTCAGGAAGACTCCCATATGTTTCGTACATGACCCCAATCATGGACGTATGCTGGGAATCGTGGACGATATTGTGTTCTTTTGTTCTCTGGTATTTTTCGTCCGCAGTTCGAATAGATGAACACGCCCATGTATGTGTGCATGTGCATACACTGGGTTACTAGGTTTGGTCATCTTGTCATGGATTTGACAAAACTCATTAGTCCGTGTCTGCAGAGTGACATCATTTTGCCGATGATTCCTTCTTGTTCCAAGTCTTGATTCATGCAAATAACGGAAACACAAAAATATTTCAAAATCTCATAGCTAACAAGTACGTATTCATCATTGCTTCAGAACCGTTCATAGCACTTTTGAAATGTCTATATCTGTAAATCTTAAGCCCCTGAAACAGGCTTAACCCTCCTGGTGAGAAGTCAATATTCCAAGCAATATGTAAAACCCTTTAATAACACTGCAGGTCAGTGTTGAAGTGTTCAAGTAACTGTGTCGCATAGAGTCGCTGCACACAAAAAAAGCACTGCGAAGAGCAGTGAAGGCTGACCAAATCTTTCTGCTTGTCCTGATCTTAACCACACAAAAGAATAGTGCAGGGATTTGTACATTATAAGTTATCCCACAAGCGCGAGCATGATAACAAATTTATCTTCAAGCAAACTTGACGCACAATAAAGATGAAACGCACGCTGTACACAAACTTCAGCGCTTATCCTATACACGTGCGTGTTTGTACGGAATGGCGCGTGCATCTTGGAATAGCGCAGCACACAGAGTGCCGTATGGACCGTGGCCGTGCTACATGGTTATATGTAGCATGGCTTGTTGCCATGGATCAACCAATCAGGATTGAAGATTCAAGTTTACTTGAAGATAAGTAGTGTTACCCATACTCCATGGAAGATTACATTATAACTCAAAGGAATTTGAAGTGTGGGGGCTATTACTCTACCGGCAAAAGTGGTTGTGCAACATTTGAAGGCTTGTGAAGTGCAGAAGGCTAGTTGTAGGAGGGTTCATTAATCCATTGAGCTGTTGATCGTCCTGTGTGTTTGAGTGTCTTCATCTTACTTTACACATGTTAATATGCAGGTGATCATTGAGCGATATGAGCGGGAAACCAACCTGCCTTTGTTGGATAAATCCAAATTCCTGGTTCCTGATCACATCACAATGGGCGAACTGGTCAAAATAATCAGGTAATGAATGTGCACTATTGCTTGTTTGTCAACATCCCATGCAGGGAAGTGCGGTATCCCTAATCTTTTCTCTGCAGACCTTTTGTGTGTGTCTATTTCAAACCCTGCCCTTAACGGCCAAGAAAGGAGTGCATAGTGTCTTCTTGCTTGCAATTAAGCCTAGATACAGTATGCACAATTTGTGTGTATAATACATGTTTGTAAACATGTCAAATACTTACATGTACCTTAATTGCCATCAGTATCATGAGAGCGCAAAATATTTCCTGGAAGGAACATATGACAAAGGCGGAAATATACGGCAGCATCCCACCTATCTCAACTACAGTTGCACATTGCTGAGCCCGCCTTGCCGGCAACTGCAACAGAGCCAAAGAGCAAATTGCCTCCAACCTCATCTGCTAGAGATTGCCTTGCCCCAACAGAGGGAGGAGACCCCTCAACTACTTTGACACTGTATGCAATGATGTGAGCCAGCACGTTGATGACATCACCACGGCCATGGCAGACAAGAGAGTTTGTAGTTTGGTTGCATCTATCTCGGCTGCAGCCGCCCAATGATGATAATGATCAAGGGGGCTGAAAAATTGGCCAAAGAGTGTTTTGACATAGTACTTGGTAGAGTACTTCCAACAACAGTATCCTACAAATGTGATGGAATGTACTTGTATCCTGTGTATACATGCACTATTTGTCTGAGAACTATCTTGATGCAATTTAAATGTTTTTGCCATTAAAAATAAAAAAATACTGAATTCACATAAGAATGGAAGAAATGAAGACTGAGGTCTTGAGATTATAGGTTCCATGTTTGAAAAAGATTTTGGAGTTGGAAGCTCAAATTTGTTGCGTGCTTCTAAGCTGCAAAGGGGCACACAATCTTCATTGACAAAAATCTGAAGTGTGAGGAGTAAACCAATTTAGGACTAGGAGTCAACTATTTACTGCTGGACCAGCCAACCGAGGGCGGTTCCAATGTTGGTTACCAAGAACCAGGCATATCACAGTGCACAGTAAATGTACAGCGGGGGACACACAAGTTTTGTGATTTGACTAATGTTTCAGTAAAGACATTAACACTTAGAACATTGTGGACAGGTGCAACATGTTTATATCATGAACAAATAGTCCAACTCAGTCTTCATAGGAGTAACAAATATCTTGGTTATTTTGAAAAAAAATAAATAAATAATGAAGGTCCACACATGTAAATTGTGCATTTTAATTTGATACATTTGCTACAGGAGAAGATTGCAACTGAGTCCTACACAAGCCTTCTTCCTCTTGGTTAATCACAAGAGCCTGGTCAGCGTCTCGACTCCAATCTCAGAGATCTACGAACAAGAAAAAGATGAAGACGGATTCTTGTATCTGGTGTACGCTGCGCAAGAGACATTTGGATAGGATACTGTGTAACTAGGGCCCAGTTTCATAGAGTTGCTTAACATGAACTGCCACTCAGCAAACATGTGCATAGAAGATATCAGATAATAACCCGCCACTAGCAATATACATGTACACATGTTGTGCTTAGCAAATCTATTCAGTCAGCTTTATGAAATTGGACCTTGGATAATAGAGAGGTTCGGCAAGTGGGAAAAATTCATTTATCTGTATGCGTGTCTGTATGACATCACACATACAAAAACATACACATACGTGCTGGGAAATGCAAAATGCAGTTTTGGCATCGTGCAGCCATGTACATGTATAAAGGAAATCAGTTAGGTGGCACAAAGGCCTAGTATGTTGTACATAACATCACGCTCCGTTAGCCTGGAGCTTCTATGTGATTAATGCACAAACGATACGCATAAATTAGACAACTTTGATGCCTCAAAAAGGTACCAACAAAAACCACAAAGCAATGTGAGATGTATCATTCGTCATGTAATTAAAAGTTAGAGGTTATGAGAGGCATCATGTTGGCACAAGTTTGGTGTCAAATCGAGAAACTTGCATACGTACTGCTCCCGTATCAGATGACTTCCACACGTACTTTCTGTGTCAAATTTCCCACCTGGCGTTTGAAAGGGCACAAAAGTGATGACGTCATATGCAGAATCCATACAGATACATGATACAGGCTCAAATTGTGAGCTTGCCGAATCTCTCTAATAATCCTGTTGCTCCTCTTAACAACTTGGGAGTTTTTCTGGGTTTTTTTTTTTTTTAATGGGCGTTTAAACTGACGTCACTCAAAGCTGAAAACCTTTTAAAATAAGGAGCAAAGATGGGCACAAGGGTCTCTTGTCCCTGCACCCCACAGGCACACCTGAGCAGTGTGGTAGAGAGACATGCTACGTGACTCTGTACATTTCTACAAGGGACTCATAACACATCGTTTTCAATAAAGAACACTTGGTCAAGGACGGGGTAATCACCATATATTGTAATGCACATTATGCATAGCAGCCATCTTAGAGGGCAGTGCCTTTGTTTTGCTGGGATATGCATGAGTCAACCTTGTGTGCATTCATTGTGACTGAATTAAAATAACAAAAGATGCCCTCTAAGATGGCCGCTATGCATAAGGTCTGTTACATGTATCTCTACTACCACAATAAGATCCTTGCTGTTCAGGCCCACTCTTGTGACCTACCCAACAAAATGACTTAGACGGTGCTTTTTAGGGTAAATGTACAAATATTTCCTGCTTTGAGTGGTGTACTAAAACCAGCCACCTGAAGTGAATAATGATCCATGGAGTCCTGTGTTTAAAAGATGAAACCCAGGGAAATAAAAGCCCTATGTATCACAGTGGGAGGTTATAGTATACAAATACAACATGGTTTGTTAGGAAATAGTGAAAACTAATGTCACACCGAGGGGTCATTTGTTTTCACTATTTCCCTGCAAAAAAAAACATGTTGCATTTGTTTTACTATACCTCATACATATTCATTAGGCAGCTGCGGTATTTCATTCGTCCATTCCACCATGTTTTTGATCGTGCAGTATTTGGATACAGTGAAACATTAGTTTAATTTAAGGAGGCAGACAGAATAGAAAGTAAATTTTGTGTCATTTAATAATTTTAACATTAACGCAAAACACTGCATTTATTTTTATTGTGTAAAATTTCACCCACTTGCCTCCTCGGTTAAAAATCGCAAAGCGAGCACCACTGGTCGCCGTTTTGATGAATGCCGTAATAGACTGGCACAACTGTCCTCACTGGTGTTCTCCACGGTACGCACGTAAAGCACATGTGTTGTTGGTAAAGAGATAACACAGTACTGGAACAAATCTAAGGCTGCGACCCAGGTGTGTGATAGTACCTCCCTGGTTTTTGCGCGTCACGCGCGCGTACGAAGACGCGGGGTGATTGTAAAAACTCTCACACAGTTGAGTTGCTGGAATCGACCAAGAAATGCCACGGTTGCCCTTTGAATATTTATGAGGTATAGTAATTAGTGTTATGACACCTCACCTACTGATTCTTCTGAATGTTGGATATCCATGAACTGTTTGTACCCGACTCTTGTACTTAGGAACTGCGAGCGTAAAGTGCACAATCGTATACATCCATTTTTTCACAGACATCTGTTTGGTACATTAGTTGCTATGCGTATGGCATTTTTCAGAGCTGTTGCAAAGTGATTTTGGTCGTGTACAGCAAAATAGTAACAAGTAGTGAATACCATGTGGCAGTATCTGTGGATGAGGTGTTATATGGGACGTTACGTTGCAGAGACTACTGACCAAATGGAATAAACAAAATAAAATGTTTGCAGTGAAAGCCAATTTGATATATTTGGTACAACTCTAGCTTAAAGGCCTTTATGTATAACATGACGTGGTATAGTGTTAGCTGAATTAAGTAATCAGATATTAAGCACTGAGAATGACTGTTACAGACGTCATACATTCTGACACAGGTTTTGACTTCTAGTACTCATTGATAAAAGTCGGTGAAGTTTCTTGCAAGAATTTAATGAAACAACTTTGTTGTGATAGATACAACTTCACTTTATAGAAACACCAATGACATTTTACAAAAAGCCCCTTGATGTTGTGGAAACATGTTTGTTGTAACTGATGTTACATTATAACGTCACGGACGTTACGTGTCAGACTCTGAAATCAGTTTCGCACACTTGATAGAAAACACAATGAATCAAGATAATCTAAGTTCTATTATAAAATATGAACCTTTCTCTTTGTCTTAAAATAAAGTCACAATAACACTTCTATTTTGCATAAATCCATAATTTTAGCCCAAAACAATTTCTACAACATTCCATCTTCCTGGCACACCTCTCAAAGTGTTTACAGCTAAGAATTCAGAACTTCCAGACACTTACACTATATCTCGGTGTTCTGGAGATTACATCAATGATTAAATAGTACTTACAATCATTTTTAAGCCATGCATCTAGAAATACTTCCTAAATAGAAACAAAAATACATGTAATACTAATGTTAAATTAAAAACTTCAAAATGTGCATACATATATTCATGAACCCCCTCCAAACCAAAAAAAGTAAGTACTGAATAATATACATTAAACTATATATTTGTTGGCTGGGTGGTACTCGTTCCATGTCATGAGCTTTCTATTCCACGTACATGTAATGAGCATGAGTAAAAGATCTGAAAACCTGAAATGCATGGCAAACAAAATGTTGCCATAATTGTTTTTATTAAACAAATTTCTAAAAAGACTTGTATTGCTAATGCAGCTTCTGAACTGTTTAGTATCTTATTGTAATATAAGGTTTTGTAATCCATTTTTATTTGATACCACATTTGAGATTGCAATGCTTGTAGCTCATTTGTGCATACAATAGTGAAAAATAATCCTGATTTTGTTGTTTTTCAGATGCCATTCTTTACTGTTTTATGTTTTACTGTAGGTTAATGCTATAGTCCATCATTTGTAATTAGTGCATTTTGTTCGTTTGAAGCAACAAAAGTGTTCAAAATCTAATGAAGGATACTGAGCAACTAACCTGATGAAGTTTCAGCTAAGCTTCAGCTGTACATTCCGAGAAAAGCAGCATTCTAAGATCTCAATTTCAAATCAAAAGTTACTGAATCATGTTTTGAATTGTTTTGAATTGCAGCTATACGCGGCGTCGCGCACTGATCCGACGAATTATAACAACCGCGTGCACGTGTGCGTCGTTCCAATACTTGTGCGCGCTGCGCCGAATAACAAAACGAACTACTAATTTAAATTTTCCTACGGTGCTTCTTAAGAATCACCGTTGGAAATGCCTTCTTTCGTTGATTACTTCAAAATGACAGCTTCCCAGAAAGAATAATTTCACAGGGAGTTTAGTCCACTTACTATCTTTCAACCAAGTATGTTTTTCAACAGTAATTACGCCAATTACTTTTCGGATGGCTGCAAATGATGGACTATAGCTTTAAGAGATATATGCATTTATATTAAGCAGAGTCTCACCTGAGCAAGCTTGTGAATCGCAACTCCAAATAAAAACCTGATATTAAATAGATTGACCCCTTGTTCTGCCTTCAACTGTTTTGTTAACAATTTGATTCCTGTAATGCATATTGTAAATTAATATTTTGATATAGATTGATCAGAGTAGTATAAATCAAGTCAAACGCAAGCCAGTAATCAGTTATGAACAATGACAAAGAAATGCCTTACACTTACACTTATGTTTTTATGGGTAATTTGCTTAGGCACTAGCCTTTGTGACCCCACATCCTATCTTTGTTCTCTTCCAAAGTGAGTCAAGCTCTTTCTTAAATGCTGGCACGGTTCTAGCATTCACTACTTCATGAGGCAGAGCATTCCACACATTAATAAGTTGTTGGGAGAAAAAGTTCTTCCTGCAGCTAATGTTCATATTTCAAGTTGGTAAAGAACTATTATCTGTGGACCACAATAATTCAGGCATAACAGGCGCAAAAGCAATCCAGAGTCAAAGCTTGTTTTGATGGGTTTCAGGTGTCTAAAATAGAAATTGCTAATTTGCTAGGGGAAAAAGAAAGATTTGATAACTTCATAATGTACATTGAACACGGTCTGATAGTAACATAATATGTACAGTGAACATGAGGTCAGATATGAACTGCTAGATTGGAAAACAGGAAAAAATCACTTCAATGTTTAGTGAAAGAATAAGTCCAGTGTATCTATTTGGCAAAAATCCTGTAATTTATAGCAAATTGTATAATTCATAGCAAATGTTTGATACTAATATTGATCATTTATGGTTAGAACTGGGATGTATTTTGTAATTGGATAACTGTACAGATTTTAAAAAGTGACATGTATATACTAAACACAGGAATAAACGACGATGAAAGTTTATGAATCACTCTCTGTCATATATGTAAATATTTGCACATTGTTTGGATAAATAATTGTGTTCATCGTCTTTAATATACGCCCTCCAGCCATCAAAACCTGTAATCCCTCAATATCAAAGGTTGGGGGCATTAACAGATCCTTACCCCACCCGGCCCTGTGGAGTAAAAGGAAAATGTTCCAGAGTGACATCCCTTCCTGAAACTCCAAAGGGTTGCCCCAAATGAGAGGTCAACATGGTGACCGACTGGTCCATGCAAAGCACCAAACTTGGCAGATAGATTCTCAATAGCCCTAAAGAATATATTTAGACTGAAACTATTTTGGAAAGGGTGCCCAATTTGCATCAATCGTAAATAGTGACCATGTAATATATTTATTCCTATACTTTGATATTTTTTTATTTTTTTTTTATTTTTGGAAAAGTACCGGTATATTTTGGAGATTCTACATACATATCCTTGCATTTCGAAAGAACAGAAGTGACTGGATGATATTGAGGAAATATATATCAAAAATGGCTACTATTATACCCTAAAGTTTCGTGCACTTACCTTTCTCCTTAGATAGCAAGTGTAGTCTTGCCAAACCTCAGTATTGCTGAGCCTCCAATTCTCAAAAGTTGATAATTGGCTCAGTAACCTTCATAAAACTATATGGAAAATCACATGAACAATGATAATATGATATTTAGCCCAGAAAACAAAACAAAAAGGAAAAAAAGATGTGTCTGTAAATTGGACTAAAATTAGGGAGAAGGGTTGTCTACACAAGGGAGACTAGAACAACTTCAAAGAAATCCCCAAAATATAAGAGACTATGGTTGTTTATAATAATTATGTCGATGTGAAATGTTTCTTACAGGTACATTTGGGGGTTTCTTTAAGTTTGTTGAAGTCCCCCATGTTTGGCAACCCTTTGCCTAATTTTTATCCCAATTTACAGATGCCTCACTTTTTCCTTTTTTTGTTTTCTGGGCTTAATATCATGACGTTATATTTGTTCACATGATTTTCCATATAGTTTTATTGGGGTAACTGTGCCAGTAAGTAACTGTGTGAAGTTAAGCTCATCAATACTGAGGTTTGGCAAGACAATACTTGCTTACTGAGGTTTGGCAAGAAAATACTTGAGGATATCTGGGGCAAAGATGAATGTGCACAAGTTTAGGGTATAATAGTAGCCATGTTGGGTCTTTCATATGTCCTTATAATTCACTTATATGCTTTGAAAGTGTTATTTGAGTAAGGATATGTGAGTAGCATCCCAAAATATACTTTTCAAAATAAAAAAAAATAAAAATATACCAAAATATGAAACAAATATTACATGGTGGCTATTTACAAATTATGCAAATTGGGCACCCTTCCAAAGAATTTCAGGTATCACCCCTTCTAAATGCCTTCTCTAGGGCTTTAAGAATCTATCTGCCAAGTTTGGCGCTTTGGACCAGTCGGTCACAATTTTGTCCAAATTTGGATCTAAGCCACTTGACTAATTCACAGAAGTATTTGCATGACTCTTATTTGGGGGTCAAATACCAAAGATGATCACAGGAGGACCATGTCTATTCAGTGCATGGTACTAGTTGAAGATACTCATCACTAATTATCTTTCAGTTTCACACTTTACATTGCATTTGCACATTCACACTGAACAAGGTTATATAGGGTGCGTACAATTAGCGATGTATTCACCTGGGCATTCTGGGAAATTTAAGGTCAAAGGTTGTTTTGGGGTGGGATTTTAAAATGTGAACACACCAGGCACACTGTCGTCTGCTTCACTGTAACCAGATCACAATGATTGCTGAAATCGGAGGATATACTCTGAATTTTCAAAAATATGTCTATCCAATTGAACATCACGAGTAATTGGCAATATTTGAGTCGTAAATCTCCCCTCTGTACTCAATTTATATTAATCTTTAATCTTGCTATCAAAGAAATTGTCCACTTACGTCACACAACCGAGCAGCCACCAGAGACGCGCTCGCAAGCTAGGGCAGTGGCGGTTGGCACCAGGGCAGACACGAGGATCACATGATGGCTAATCAAACACTCTCATGTAAGCTTCCCTTACACGTGTAAGCTAATCAAACGCACCCATAGTGAGTGACATTTAGAATAAAACAAATGTATGGCATAAATGCTTCCACATTCAAACCATTTCAACCAATAACTAATTTATATTTTGGCATATAAAAAATACTAGAAAATAGTATTAATCCCAGGAAATAATAGGACAGGTCACAAAGAATATCATTGTCATGATTATACTTTTATTGTTTAAAGCAACATCATGTGATCCTAAGGCTTCATTTGAGCACCAATCACCTGTAAATGGTGGTACTGGGCATGTTTCACTACGATCTAGTCACTGCAAACAATTCTATCGTTTTCCAAAGATACCATTTTGCAAACCCTATCCCAATTAAAGACAAATCTTTTGGAAATACTGTAACCTGTCTCTGATTCCATATGATGCAAGCCATGCACACGTACTTGAGGGGAATTTAAAAAAGAACAGAAATTGTTTATAGTAAACAAATTTATAGTAAACAGCTTTAGGCCAAAAAAAAAGTCTCCGGTTTCTCTCTGGACTCCCATATATTTGCACTAAGTTTAGTCGGGCACCATTTGCAGTCAGCAGCACACATTTGAAGCAAAAAAATCAGGCAAAAAAAAAAAAAAAAGCCGCGTCGCCGCACCACTTTTTGGGCAAGCTCCATACCAGAAACCGGAGCCTTTTTTTTGACTGGCCTTATCTACCTGGTAAAAAACTGTTTTATGTAAGATCATTTTCGTTGTGAAAAGACCTTTATGTTTTTACATCTGTGAATTATCAGACGTTTCTCCATATGATTCCCACCAAGTTAACAGACTAAAACAAACGAGTACAAACTTTTATAAAAAGCATACTTTGAACTAGATTCCAATGAAATTCCAATCATGTTTAACTGAATGCAGAAACCCCAAAAGTTGCTTTTGACCTTTCATTATCACTTATTGGCAGCTTAGTTTCATGGATCATCACATTTATTTGACTTTAAGACAGCAAGATCATTCCATATAATAATAAATTGGTCATTAAGACTCATTTAAAAGCCCAGCATGTTCACAAGAATGTGGACAACACAACTATGGCGTGTCTCAACTCTCAAACATATAAGAAATCCATTACATGCACAAACATTTAATTCAGTTGTCTGTTGAATAAAATGACCTCATAAATTTAGGAATGTTCATTAAATAAGTCATGGAAGATAAAATGTGTTCTTACCATGTATCAACTGAATTTTTAGGAGCTTTAATTTTACAATTTTATAATCTAAATACATTTAAAATAATGCAAGTAGGACGAACAAGATGTTGGAGTTATTGGACACAAAAATAGAATTTGAAAGAGAGTGTGTATGAAATTCAACAGAAATGCTGTTCATATTAAATTTCTTCTTCAAAGCACCATTAGGACTTATTTTGAACCTGCAATCACATGATTGTTTTACACTCCATTGATAAGTCTTGATGCACATGTAGGATTGGTCAATTTCCTTATTCATAAATATAATGAAAGTAAGTCATCACTTTCCCCGCAATTTGTGCAAGATGAAAAGCCTAGCAACTTTTGACCAAAACTGCCTTGAGTACAAACATTGAGACTCAGGAGACCACAATTAGAGCAATATACATATTAGCTTAGGTGGTAGAGTATTGCTGCATGGTTCCTGAGCTCACTGGTTCAAACCCTACTCAAGTCAATTCTTAGCATTCTGCCGTCAACTCTTTGCATATGGGTTCCATGCACAAGTACCCCCCATCAGCAAGACATGGAGAGTTGGGGGAGACCATCGACAAGACATTGGAATGCATCAATGATGGCTTTCTGCATTGTCTCAAAAGTGGCCAAAAAGCACCCTCTCTTGTTGGCGCATGGAGCCCATAGCAAGCTGTGGTGCCAGCTGGAGATGGCAAGTCCAGACATCGTCGGGAACTTCACATAAGACAATTAGTTCCATACTCAAAGCAGGGATGTAGTCCACTCATAAATCCAGTCACAAGAAACAGTAGATGAACAATAACAAAGGAATGCCTTTGTCAAAGCTGATTTGAATAGCTTGTGATTAGAATAGGGACTGGAGGACTTAAGATGGACATGACTACATCCCCGACTAAGAGTTAATTTAAAAGCAAAAAGTTCTTTAAAGGGAATATACATCATTTTCTTTTGCTGTAATTTTCAGAAATGGATGGAATTGGGGGGTTGGAAATATATAGCAAATATAGTAACACTGACTTGTTTGAGGTTTTGGGTTCAAAAATGCTATAAAAACCAAGAAAAACAATCATTTTTCTGTAGTCTGGTTCCCTGACTCCATTTTAGAAGAAACAGAGCAGTTTACATACATTGGGGAATTGTAAGGTCAGGGAACCAGTCTAGCTGGCTTGTACCCGTTCATAGGTGTGTAATCGATTGCAAACAAGTGCGATGGTCAATTGGGGCCAGTATTTGAAACAAAGCCAGTTTTTTCCAACGCTGATCGGCCAATCAGCGTTGGAAATTGATACAAAAATACCACTTTTCTTGAAAATGACAGTATACCAGGTGCCATGATTCTACAGGATGCTTTTCACTGTCATTCACTAACAGTCCAGCAAGGTATTTCAAAATGATTTGGTAGTTTTATTTTTTGATGTTTGCAAATGTTGTATTTTCCCTTTAAAAATCCAAATTTACAAGATGGCTATTTCACATCTTGTTCCCTGAATTAAAATGTGTTTAACTTTGGCAAATTCACTTACAAGAACTGGCCGTCAAACTTTTACTTGTATGGTATCACTTACAGAGAATAACATCCATTCATGATTTCAAATGGGACAATTCTTTTTGAGCAAGTACACGCACAAGTGTGGTGCTTTCTATGATTGAACTAGGTCAGTTGTCCCGTTAGTGTTAACACTACTGAGCACTACTTACTCCAACTGCCATTGAAATTCCCATTGGAGCAAGTCAAATACTCCTCTTTTCCAATTAGACGTTCACATTCATTGCATTTTTTATGTTCTGCATTTTCCATTTCAAACCACTGAGTCTGTCCTTCAGCATCACATTACTCTGCCTTTTCAACTTAACACCTTGTTTTTCTCACTTAAAACTGCAAATATGTAGTTCCGTTTTAGTAGCACAGGTCTTGTAAAAGTACTCTGGTCCAGAAAACTGTTTGAGCTACCAGCCCTTTTGTAGATTATATGTGCTTACTATGCACAGCGCCATGGCCTTATAGGCCCATGAGAACATATCATTTTGGCTACTCTCTTTAATCGACTACAATAAGCTGCTTCTTTACCATCTCACTTTTTCATACGAAAACCAAATCAAATGTTGAATTTACAGACGGATAATGATCTACATCTTTAGAATTTAGTACTGTGAGTGCATTCTAAAAAAATGAACGATTCAACATTCTGCATGTTAGGCTTTAAGTTGACCATGCTATTTCAGTTTGTCAGAGCATCATTGTGTCCAACGTTTATCGTCTACCCAACACAAAAAAATCATTTTGGATCAAAATAACATGCACTTAAAGGGTTAGATTTACCCTAGAGGTATATAATAGCCAGTTCCAATCACAGTTCAGCCATTGTGGTTGTTACAGTCATTGTCATAATATCAGCTGCAACATCAGGGTGAGGGTGTGTCGTATACCAGACCGAGCACCAAGGCCACACGACTTGGTATATACACCTGCATGGAAAACATAAAGCGCCATCATTCAAGGGTGATTCATGTAGCAGTGGTTGCAACTTTTGTTATCATTGTGTCTAATTTTCCTCGTTTTACCCCGATTCAGCCCATGATGCATGAGGACCTGGTATGAGGGTTGTCAGACCATGCATGGGCTTGCCACGCATGGGCTTACCACGCATGGGCTTGCCACGCATGGGCTTGCCACGCATGGGCTTGCCACGCATGGGCTTGCCACGCATGGGCTTGCCACGCATGGGCTTGCCACGCATGGGCTTGCCACGCATGGGCTTGCCACGCATGGGCTTGCCACGCATGGGCTTGCCACGCATGGGCTTGCCACGCATGGGCTTGCCACGCATGGGCTTGCCACGCATGGGCTTGCCACGCATGGGCTTGCCACGCATGGGCTTGCCACGCATGGGCTTGCCACGCATGGGCTTGCCACGCATGGGCTTGCCACGCATGGGCTTGCCACGCATGGGCTTGCCACGCATGGGCTTGCCACGCATGGGCTTGCCACGCATGGGCTTGCCACGCATGGGCTTGCCACGCATGGGCTTGCCACGCAAGCCCATGCCTTGTTGGCAAACAGTTGTGAAAACAGACTAGTTCCTGCCGCTCTAAAAACAAAATACAGAACGGACACAATGGAGTTCACAAAAGAATGTTTGTTATTGCGATCATTCACTACAGCAAGTTTTTGGCCGCCGGCGTGGCACTCAAAGTTGACATGATGTGCGTCTGTACATGTGTACGATGTACATTCTTCATTAAGAAATAATGCCAGCAATATCAAATTTGACTGAAAATGAAGGAAAATTAATTATAGCGATGTTCTACTGTAGCAATACCAATGATAGAAGGACCGGGAACCAGCCTACTGCACTGCCCCCCTCCCCTCCCACCAGCAACAACGTTGATACTGAATGTACAAGTTTGTATTCTTACAACATGCAAAATGTCATGCAAACACTGTTGGAAATTATCTAACAATCAATTTATTTCTGCGAGGTAATTCACGAAACCCAATGTTGTTCTTGATAATAAAATATGTTGTACATGTTGCCAGCCACTGTTGCAGTCCATATAGAGAGTATTCTTAGTTATTTTGAGCCAATGTCAATGAATGCATGAAAGGTCTACACATGCACATCCCAATGGAACTAAGCATCGCCCCCCCCACTATGCATACAGTGATATGACTTGCTGCCCCTTGGAAGTTAAGTACAAAGAATGTTGCAATTGGGTTTCAGTACAATGGAGGACTTGGTAGGATAACGGAAGGTCCTCAACAAATAGTTCTAAGGAGTAATTGCATTTTGTTTCTCAGAAAAAGCAAGCAGTTGACATAATGACGATTCCTTACTTGCAGTGAATGTTGCCTGTCATGCCATGGTGATGGTGATGTAAAGTACTGTGTCTTATGATCAAGTCTGCAATGACCACCAAACTCTTCTGCATCAGAGTCAAGAAGTATCTTGTACCTTTTGGAAGGAATTAAGGACAAATCGCACTCCTAAACAATCCAGCCAAATGAACAAGTACACTTGCAGCATGAATGTATGCAAGTGTATTATAACACTTCACCCACCAATTCTGTGTCCTGATTGGCCGAGTCACATCACATGACATCTTAACTTTGTATTAGAGTCCATCACAAGTCAGCCAGTCTCAAGTCAAATCACAAGCTGATCAAATGAGCTGTGCCCAAGGCATTCCCTTGTCATTGTTCATCCCCTGTCATTTGTTTATTGTGAGCGGACTTGTGAATGGACTGTACTTGTCCTACACTTTTCATGGACTGGACTACAACACTGGATGATCTTACTATTTTACAGCAGCAAACACACTTGTCCTTTTTCCTTTGTTTGCGTCATATTGAGCATGCGTACTTCAGCTTAAACATGACGTAAACAATTGAAAAGAACCGGTGTGTTTGCTGCCACCACCGTCTCAAATGTCTCCAATTAGCAATCACTATCAAACTATCAGGCAGAGCAAGATTTGACAATTGTTATATATTTGGATAAACAATCCTCCACATTCCGGCAAACTCAAAGATGTTGTTGTCGTCGTTGTCCTGAAGTAAGCATCAATACAAATAAAGAAAAGCTCTTAAAAACTGACAGGCACACGTTTAACAGTCTTGCTTCTTCTTTACTTCTATCATCTTTTCATTGCCGTAACAAGTGCAGATTGCAGATTAAGTTTAATTTTTTGCTGCCTTATATTCTTGCAATTTTGCTGTGTTTATCCAAATGAGAAAATTGTCAAATGTAGATTTGTCAATGAGTTTATTCCCTGAACACCAGGTTTCTCATCACTTGATTCATGACCAAAACAACTTGACAAGGATACTCTCCAGGTACATTGGTGCCGATGCGATAGTCTGTGAAGCTCTTCGTGAAATGGAAGTTGAAGATGAAGACAAGACCTGCTCGTTCAAACACAATCAGCTTGTCTCCTTCATGTTTGCAGCTAATATAAGCCTGCAGAAAAACCAAACAAAACCATGCAAGTTATCTGTTTAAACAAGTCACATACTAGCTAACAATCACAAAAATGTGACCTGTCACCACAAATTGAGCTTAAAATCAGATTTTTGAAGACTTGAAATATATTTGTATTTCTGGATTCTGCAGAACAAGAGCTTTCTAATAGTGTGTAACATTTGGGGCGTACTAAGTTCTGCAATGGAAATATAGACAGTCAACTAATTTGAAGTTTTAAAAAGTAATTTTTTGAGAAAATGACATTTAAAATTCCTGCTGTTGCATTACAATGAATGGACAGTTGACTAATAAAACAGGATGAAAGTGGGTTTTAAATATGTTTAATAAAACAAAAAGTTGGTAAAACTAAAAAAAGGTCTTACAGATTGAGGTTCACCTGAAAACAAAACCAATGGACCAACCCTCCAAATGTTGGCTTTGGCCCACTGCTCTGCAAAATGGCAATGTCCAACTTGATGCTGATTTGATGATGACAGGTCAGAAATAGTACACATGCAGTATGTGCCTTAAGGGTTTAATGGACCATTGTCTGTTGTGGCCTTAACCAACATAGTTTTATCAACACTTACATGTACAACTCACTGATAAGTGGAACTTAAACCTCCTGCTTACACGTGATGTAACTTTGACATGTTCTCTAGGGCAAGTATACCCCATTAAATATACAACATGCATGGACCACATCACAAGGGAAAACAATGTACATGTACAATTGTCTGTTCACTCTACTGTGTGGGGTCCATTGCAGTTACATGTATGTACCTGAAGCAATGCCAAGGGTGCCATAATGCCCTGTAGTGTGTACAAACCTATGAACCATTTCAAATTAGAACATTTGTCTTATACAGAACAGTTCTTCTCATGAAGACGGTCAGAGCATACTGACCAGAGTTTATACCTCTGGTTCGTTTCAGAACCATTCTGGTTCGTTTCAGAACCATTATCCCCACAAGGTGTTTCCGCAAACCTTTCACTCACTAATATATCATGGTATTATTCATAACAGTTTCATGCTATATGACGTAATCAACAGGATAATATATATTGCCGTTTTGGTTAAGACTTTTTTTTGTTCATTTTGAAACCGTCACCGTTTTTAATGCTTTGATTTCTTGTGTGTGTGTTTATTACACTGACTGCATGAGGGTTTGTGTGCAATACAGTACCTCATACACAGGGTGTATTCTGGCTGTATAAAGCAGCAGAGACCAAAATATTCAAACGTTTTTGAAACCAATCAAGGTGATGTAGCCAGGGTACATGTACATGAGGTACATGTACATGAGGTGATGTGAGGTGATGTAGCCAGGGTACATGTACATGAGGTACATGTACATGAGGTGATGTGAGGTGATGTAGCCAGGGTACATGTACATGAGGTACATGTACATGAGGTGATGTGAGGTGATGTAGCCAGGGTACATGTACATGAGGTACATGTACATGAGGTGATGTGAGGTGATGTAGCCAGGGTACATGTACATGATGTTACATGTACATGAGGTGATGTGAGGTGATGTAGCCAGGGTACACGTACATGAGGTACATGTACATGAGGTGATGTGAGGTGATGTAGCCAGGGTACATGTACATGAGGTACATGAGGTACATGAGGTACATGTACATGAGGTGATGTGAGGTGATGTAGCGGTGATGTACTCTGTGCCTCTGTGCAGTCCGTTAGGTCTTCATGCTGGAACGTCTGAAATGCATCATGTGTACAGTTCTCAAGCTATTACCGTCCACAGTCTAATACCACAATACAGCTATTGTATAATGAAGAAGATTCACAATGACACTGGTGACATAGTTGGTGTACCTGAGGACTCTTCAACCATTGTTTCTTCTGTTGTAACTCATTCATGGCCCGGTCAAAGTTATTGAGATGTTGATAGCGTAGATTGGGGTCATCCACAGTGTTCCATTGTCTCCTGGCATAATGGAAACTGTTGTTGTTTCCTGGACGTGGGAAATCCAACCATTCTGGATGACCAAACTCATTTCCTGAAATGTAACAAATAAACTTATTGTAATATCTTTTTTATACCAATTATTTAAAGGATTTAATTTCTATGAAAATCAGTGGGGTTTTTTTTTGGGGGGGGTTGTGTTGTTTTTTCCATTTTGTTGCTGTAATATTAGGCAATCTAACGCAAGCTCCAGCTTTTAAGGAAGGTGTCATCAACTTTAGAATTTGTTAATATTGATTTTTTTTAAGCAAATAAATGTTGTGTTCATTTGCCCTAGAAAAAGAGAAACGCTTCTGATAAGAGCCAACACTAGTGTTAACTGAGTGTTTCAGTCTGGATGCTCAGACCATCACTAGGTCATTCTACTGACAATGGTCAAAGCACCGGTTCTTCTTGGAACCACGCAAACTTACAAAAGAGATTTTATGTCACAATGTGCAACTGAAACTTACTCTTATTGTTTACTTTACTGCGCACACCTTCAAATCTTTACAGCTCGTGATTAACTATGAGAACCTAAAAACTCATTTTTGAAATCTATGTAGCATCGTATCACCTAAATATCATTTGCCTTTATAGATACAAGTGACAACAAAACATCGAAACCGAGAGCCTTTTGTAAAATTAGGAAACACTCATGAGAGATGACACAAAGCTTGTGATGTTTCATTCTCCAGAAATTGTTACAATCATCAACATTACTAGTTACTATGGGTGTAGTTATTATCACAATGAGGTTGTTGAGGTTGAGTCTCCTTTTGAGTGCACAGTACAATAAAGTCACATGATACCATCTTGGCCAATTGAGAGACAGAATCTGTGGATTCAGTAAAACCCTACTAGCTCTGTACACCCTGAGATGTAAAGTGCTGTCTATTTTACATGTATATTGACATGCGACACATTTGATATGTAACACACAAATTCACATCTTAATGGTGTGCATTCCTATGAATTGGGGTCAATTATTACATGCCTGAAATATCTTTACTTGGGAAAAATCTCTGAACTTTGGACACATATACCTATGCAGCTTTGACAACCATTGTTGGCAAATTGTTGACACATTTTAGGCATTTTTGTCTCAAATAGATATTTTCAAACATTTGGTGGTTCAAAAGGGTTTTCAATGCATCTGCATTGTCTCCAGTCTTTGTTTGTACACAAGTATTTCTCACTCAAGAATCACTTACAAGCCTTGAAAGTCCAAAGCAAAATGGAAATACACTACAATTGCATGAAAGGATTTGACAGTTTGGAGGTAGTACAGGACCATACATTGTGTAAGGAGTGCCCCATGTCAGGGACATCAATCTCTGCAAGCTGGAGACAATAACCTGAGTGAGTAAGGTCTTACCAATGAAATTGAGCCATGCTTCTCCACCCAGTGCGTGCGTGATGAGACGGATCATTTTATGCAATGCAAGGCCTCTATCAATGACCATGGTTAATGGAGTCAACTTAGACATGTTGGTGTACATCTCTTTATCCATTAACCAGAATGCCAACGTCTTGTCACCAACTAGAGCCTGGTCGTGGCTTTCTGCATACGCAACTGCTTTCTCACCATGACGACGATTTATCAAAGTCCAGACAATGTCACTTACGTTCCAATCTTCATCTTTCTGCTCTTTCAACAACTGTTAGGTCGAAAAATACATTTGAAGATCTGAATGTATGAAGCAATGTGGGAGCTTCAAAATATAGTGTGTCACCGAGTGCTTAGCTAAGGAGGCTGGTATCTTACAGTGCATCACGGGGAAAACATTGACGTCCATTTGTAGATGTTGCAAATGGTATTCATTTTGCACAAAGACTATTTGCATTTCTTACGATGCACAAGATTTAAGGCTGTATGTGCAGTGAGCCACCTGTTAGACACTGTGTGCCTGTACATGTGTATTGGCTTGAACATCACAGTGAGTTCAGTTTACTCTGCCTAATTATGCCATTAATTTTGTATTATTGAGACCCTTTTTCACTCTGAGCAACCTTCGTCTTTGATTAACAGGCTTCTGAATGTGTTCAAGCTTGTGTGCTATCAAGAGTAAACAAATACTTGCTAATGGGATGTTATATCTTGGGAAAGCCAAACTGAGTTTTTGTTTATTTCATTACGTTACAAGCAAGGGAACTATACACTTTGACAAAACATTGTCGTAAGCAGATTACAAAACTCAGTATTTGCTAGCGTGTTTGGGGTGCTCACCTTAATCCACTTGTCAGGTAGAGCCATGGCAAGACGGTAATCAAAACCATTGCCTCCTTCACTGACTGGACGACACAATGCAGGCATCCCAGAAACATCCTACACAAATGTGCCGTTATGAATCATTAGCAAAACCTTGAATACATCAATGCTCGTATTCAAGTCCTAACGAGTCACCACAAGACACTGAAAGTCATTCAGTCTCAAAACAAGCATTACCTCAAGCAGAGTTTTATTTGGAAACCACAAGTTTATTACTACATGTACTTTATTTACACCAGTACAATTATTGGTCTGGAGCATGGAACTCAAGACCAATGAGTTAATCTGCTCTTTGCACAGTTGATTGGGTCAAATAGCAGGGGCAGTGTGCTCCATTATGATCCAACTTCAGAAATGTTCTGATTGTTTAGTTATCATATTTTTTTAAACAAAAATTGATTTTGCTCAACTGTGATAGCTCAAATTTGGCTGTGCCAGTTCTTTTTGTAAAAAAAAAACTTTTTGTGTTTTGTGTCTTATTTGTTGACCTTCTGCAGGAGCAATTACACCTTGAGTGCCAATATTGGTGGGCACACATTGCTTCAATTGACATTACGATGATTACCTCTGCGATAGTGATGATATCTGGGTAGAATGAATGCAGCATGTGGTTGGCTAGTGTCAGGTAGGTTAGACCATCTGTGTCTGTTGATAAGCCAAAATACTCATGGTAGCCTCCACTAAATCCTGTCCCTGAAAGAAATCAAATGAAAGTTATATTTTTACACTTGGTTATTCTTGTTCTGCATTCACTGCAACAGCTTACTCCACGAGAGGGTTTAAGGATGGTGGGCTTTGCTGCTTATATTGAATGCCGCCCCATTCAGGTTATGCTGCCCCGCTAAATTGTTGACTAACCTGCTACATTTTAACATCAGCAACACAACATATTCACCTAATTACAAAGACAACACGATTTCAAGGGAACCAGCTATTTCTCACTATGGGGAATCCCCTTATATTTTTCTAAGCAAGTGTCGCTGTTGTCTGGTCAATCGCAGACTGTCACTTACTGGTTCAGATTTCCAAATACATTGCACCATAGGTTTCACTGCCATTGCAAAAGTTTTGGGACAGTTGCCGGATTGGTCCCAGTATATCTTGACAGAAATCAGTAAAGGGGAATATTCCACCCTTTTCTACACATTGTTTATTGACATAGCACTGCACTGACACCAAATTACCCCTGCACCAGCCACACAACTCAGAAGAAGTGGACGGTTGTTGCGTCAACGGGCAGTAGCCTACGACGTCTGATGATGATGACAATCATTCGGAAATCACTAGAGCATGTACAAGTGATCCGCGGATCGCATGTGTGGCCCTTTTCCGCGATCCATCCCTGTGTTTTGGGTTCTTAAAAAAACGACATTTGGACCCCTACATGACCTTTGACCTCCAATTTTGGAAGAGTTGTGATGAACCCCAACCCAAGGATCACTCCATCCAAGTTACATTCAAATCCATCAAATTCTGTAGACAAAGATACATTGGAAGCATATGTGAACAATGACCTCTAATGACCCCTACATGACATTTGACCTCAGTAATCCGATGAAGAATTGTGTCTTCCTACCCAAGGGTCATTGCATCCAAGTTTCGTCAAAATCCATGAAAGCATGCAGAAGTTATACATTTTTTTCAAAAACTGAACCGAAACTGTAACACATATACGGGGCTACGGACATACGAACAACTCAACAGGAAGGACTTGTGGGGTAGGAGCATTGTTGTCCTTTTATCCCTTTTTCTAAAGATTTCACTTGTGGGAAACCGCTCCTTTTGTATCAGTACCCCACAAGTGGTTCTGGTGAGTATGGTCATACAGGTCTACGGCCCTACGGTCATACAGAATTTAGGACTGGTGTCTCCCAAAAACTTCGCTTAGGCGACACGAAAATTTACCACAAGTTGGGAAAACGTCTTTTTTTTCAAACAAGATTTTCACTGTCAATGATTGATTAAAATCAAGTGTGTTCTGGGTAAAGTTTGTTTCTTGAACATAACTCTTTCATGTGATGTAAATATCAAGGCCATATGTGCAAAAATAAGAAACTTATGCCCTTTTTTTATCTGGTCATGTTTATCAAAACTGCAAGCCATTTCACCACAGGACCAAATGGCACTCCATACCTCAAATTGTGCATGGATGCTTCTGAAGATGTTTCTCAATTTTTTTGTAACACTATAAATTGCTGGTGTATGGTTGATATGGGCAGCAAAACATACTAGCATGCTGGCTTGTTGAGAAGCAGTGAATATATCTGTTGTGCAGGTGTTCTGTGTGTGGTTTCCTTGTCAACACAAGTCCACTATGGTAATCAGTCGGCAAAAGTCGCCCATGGTTAGAAAAGGGTCGAGTATCCAATGAGCTTACCTATGCCATGATGGTGATATATCATGGACGTAACTCCATCAAACCGGAAACCATCAAAGTGATATTCCTCCACCCACCATCTCAGATTGGACAGAAGGAAACGAAGTACCTCCCAGCTAGACCCCCAAAAAATAATAATAAATAAATAAATACAATTTAATGCTAAAGATACTCGGATCCTACTTACCGAGTCTTAAAAATATCTTACTTATCCTCTTTTCACAAATTTGTTTCTAATGTGTGAGTTATGTCCTGGGCCAATTTATCAGCTAATGACAAGCTTGAGTCATCTGTATGCGCTTTTGTCAGATGCAAACTAGTCAGCTGAATGGGTATGATATCGGCATCATTTAGCAGGAGGTTGTGGGTTCAAATCTAACTGGAGTAAGAGGGTATGTAGTAAGAGTATGTAGCAAGGGGGATGTAATATTAATACAATCTTTGATGCAAGTAAGCTTTTTGAAAATAATTTGCTAGGCTACGTTTGGTATAAATGCAAATGACCCTATTTGCCTTTAAACCATCAAAAATAGCTGTGTAATTTACACCATGATTTCTTGTGTAAGTCATGGACATACACACTGTTAAACGTTCATGAAATGTGTCGAACTGAAATATGGCATAACTTATGAAATAAAATATGGCGTAAGTGGAGTTACGCCATTGCACAAAGTTCCGTGAAATCAGCTGTTGCAATTAAAGGAATTTATTTATAGCAAAAAAAGTGATTAAATTATCCGTCCACCTTATGCAAATTTGCTTGCAATCAGAGTATGAAGCAGCTTTGAGGATGACTGGAATGATGACATATTGATTGTACCTGGTATAATTGAACAGCCTGCTATCCCACAGCATGTGCTCACCACGGTGGCCATCATGGAAGAAACAGGAATTGGATCCATCAAACTGGTTGAGTCCATCCAACACATTCTTGGCTGCATGGCTATGGACGACATCCAAGAATACCACAAGACCTCGCTGGTGGGCCTCATCAACCAACCTCTTCAGGCCATCTGGGTTGCCACAGCGACTGATCAATGATAACAATGTTAGTAAGCAGGGGAACATCGTTAAGATGAGATGCACAGCATGGGTTTGACCACTCTTTGTGCACAAAAGGTAATGTCTGAGTTGATGCTAGGCACCTGTACATGAATAAAGTACTTCAGCCTCATATTGCGTACAAACAATGTTCTTTATTATTTTGAAACTGTGATGTTTATCAAATAAACAATAATAAAAGTAAATATATAAAAACATGAAAGGAACCATGGAATGTTTTAAATTGATGAGCAAATCAACAATACATTATCATTTCAGAGAAAACATCACTTGGCACCTTAGTACAATGTACGTCATACACCACCTTTGGCAAGTGAATAAATCATATTAATTTGAAAAAAAATTAAGTTGTGAACATCAAATATGCATTTAAACCAACACACTCTTTTGCAATCCTTATGACACAAGGCCACACACAGGCCTTGGTATGGACACTTATTTCTCATCTCTCTCCACCCATGTAAAGACAGGTACTTGTACCTTGCGGCTGCATAGAAGCTAGTGACTTGATATCCAAAGCTTGCATAGTAGGCATGCTCCATAACAGCCATCAGCTGTACTGCATTATAACCTGTGCAGAAAGGTCCCATGAAAAGTAAATATGTACATGTAGACTACAACTGTAAATGGATGGGTCCAGACTTGTGACATGCACACCAATTAGAACTGCTAATTTGAATATTGGCCAATGTAGGGCTGCTTAGCTCAGTGGGTATAGCACTACTATGGTGTTCTAGAAGTCACAGGTTTATACCCCAATCTAGATCAGCTTTTTCAAACCCATTGTGAATAAAATCTTACCTGGTCTTGGATTTGGGAATTACAGGTAGAGTACATCATTTATCATTTGTGCATTTTTTTATTTGAAGCAACAAAAGTGCTCAAAATTTAAAGAAGGGTGCTTTACAACTAACCTGATGAAGTTTCAGCTCAGTGAATGCTGTATATTCCGAGAAAAGAATATTCTAGGATCTCAATTTCAATTCAGAAGTTGCCGAGTCATGTTTTGAATTGTGCCCGAAATCAGCGTCCAGGACACATTCTCATTCAGCCAATTGCAGCTACGCAATGTCACACACTGAACTGACGAATTACAGCAAGCGCATGTGCGTGTGTGTGGTGTTAACACTTGCGCATCCCCATTCACAGCTTTGATGAATTAAAAATGATTTACATTTCCAAACATGCGTCATAAGATGCGTTTTGGAAATTACCTTCTTTTATTGTATTCTTCAAAATGAAAGCGCACCAGAAAGAATGATTTCGCAGCGAATTTAGTGCCATTATTATCGTTATAACAAGTATGCTATTCAAAAATAATTTTGTGAATTAAATTTTGGATAGCTGCCAATGATGTACTTTACTGTTCAAAGTTCTTGTTTATGGCATGTAGCATACCTTGCTTTTGTATCCTTGGCAGAACATTGTCTGTGAAGTTGTCGTAACTTGAAATCTCTCCTTTCCAGGAAGCAATGCCGACGTGTGCCTCGTAGATCATAAGCCCTATGGAAAGTAGCCACCAGCAATTGTAATATGGATGTTGCATTGAATGGGAGCCATTCTCAGTACAGTGCACCACCAAGCGTTTAAATCTAACATGCCACCTTTCAATTCCACTGCTTATTTCCTATATCACGTTTATGCCAGTAATCGTGTCATCCCTCCATCAAACACACAAACACAAATACATGGACATTCACAAGCCTTGTGCATACTACCTGTAGCTATTCACAGAAATCCCAACTCAAGCCTGTCTGTTCTTTCTCAGGGTTAAGGGGATTTTTGTGTGTTTCACTTTTCTTTTCTTTTTATGATGCTTCCGAATACACTGGTGTTTATGTGGGACTATACATAAGCAATAAAGGGCAGACAATACAAAGTGGATCACAAAGTTATGTTATATTCTTGGCGATGCTTTGTATGGTGGATTCCTTCTTGCAGAGAATGAGCTTGTTGCCTAGGAGACAGCTTGTATCTCAGGGGTGACACACATTAGCATGCATCAGAGCTGTACACAGAATCATGACACCAAAACACTTGGATATATGTGGCATACACAGCCACTCAAAATATACAAGTAAATGTACAGCATGGCACATCATTATTATCAGCCCTGCTCATCTGGCCAATGAACACATTTCAAAGACCATATCAGCTCCCTGGGGAGAATACAGTTGAGGCCAGCATCTGACTGAGGTGAAACCACAACCTGAGTTGAGCAGAGACTACACATGCCAAGTGCTTTGGCACAGGGCATTTGTAAGTTTGTTTTAATTTCCTATGTTATGCTTTGTACTTTCCTTAACTTTCTGAGGTAAAAAAAACACTATGGTATGCAAATGTATTAATGATGCAAATAGGCAATAGGCACATGGCCTTCCAAAGCCAACACTGGAATTCACATGGAAGGTGGTGCTGAGTGCACAGTGAATTAGAATCCCATCTGTGATTGATCATTACATATCATGGTGCCTGGGGTGAGTATACAGACCTCCCGCAATCTTGGGAGCAGGATGCTTGAATTGGTATGGCTGAGGAGGATCCCACCATACGCTGTCAAACAGCATGGTGTCTTGACACTGCACAGCGTAACTCGTCCAGGGGCAGATTCTCTCCAAAAGATCTCCTGATTGACTTTGAATCTGCAACTGTGTATCGAAGACAAATCACATCCAGATAGGAATCCCGTCACCTAGTGGAGCTGCTATGCAGAAAATATAACTCGGCCAATGTATTTACTGAGTACAATCAGTGGAGTATGTACCTGTCAATGTTTTTGGATTGTAATCTGTTTCTGCTCATACATGTAAATACAACTTCTTAATAAGTTCATCAGCACTATTCTAAATGTACAATTTATACTTTGCAGGTCCATGAAATTTGTCCATATACGGTATATGGTCAGCATCAATGAGATCACATTCTATTGACCCTAACCCTACCAGATTCAACTCAAGTGTCAACACCCGTGGGACGTTGATGTATAGGGCAATTCTGAGACGCTAGTCTCATTAACACTGCCCTTGTTGTATCCTGCTGCAGTTGCTGGCTACAGACTCTGAGGTCTGGCCTTAGGATTATTGATCTATTGGGCAGGTTTCCTACTTTGACAAATGTTACCTTGGGATCTATTTCCCCCTTTTGGCAATGAAAGAGCACACACTACACATGTTCATTGTTGAAAGCATTCTTGACTTAATGCTAGGGAAAGTTTGATCAAGTACCATTGGTTAGGGCTGTCCCAAATATACTGAGTATTCAATCATCAACCAAATATTCCAATCACTTTTTGTTGGTTCAAATATTCGAGAAAAAAAAAAAACTATACACACGTAAACACAAGACTGTCACTGTGATGTTACTTTAATCGTGAGGTGGAAGTTATCAGATGCCACTTTTTTTGATCAACGGTAACTGTTTGTCAACGGCGGTTCATTGTTGCCATCCTTTTAGCAGGTTTAAAACCCTGGACTGGTAAACAATACTGCAAAACACTCCAGCAGCTCATACATGTATCATGGAGCGCTGCACACACATTGAACCAGTGTGCTTTGCGTGCAAGTTTTGATCAAATATGCAGTTGCAGCTGGCATGTGCAAAATGTGATCAGTGAGTTTCAAATATTTAAATATTTGGTCAAACACACTTTCAAATAATCGAATACTAAATTATTCGAAAAAAGACAGCCCTACCATTGGTCAACTCATGGTCATGGTGGTTGATCTGTGACCTGTTGAACTTATGTCTGTAAACTAATAGTGAAAGTCTCTCGTCAAATGATTGCCAAAATGTCGTCAAAGAACTCTCAGCTGGCACAGATGGCTGAGCGTTATGCTGCTTGCAGCTATTGGAAGCCAGCAGTGCAACCGATCTCGGTTTATGGTCTCAAAGAGTCTACTTGACTACTTCAAACCGGGTTGATTAACCAGCATTTGATCGGAGTTGATCAAACTATGGTTAAACAATACCTCCTGACTGATCTTGCTCCTATTTTCAATGCTTGTGTTGTTTAATGACACATGATTGCAATGTTGCTGTGAGATCATGGCAGGCACTTATCAAGTTACAATTAAGTTTTTTTTGTATACATGTATGTGCTCAACGACGGGCTGTCATTTATTTTAATGGACGAAACACACACAAAAACACTGCACACCCAGGATTTGGCTTTGAGGGGGCTCACAAAAATTTTTTTCCAAATTTTTAAGACGTTTAATTTTTTTCAAAAAATGTTGCCAAACTTTTTTGGCCGCAATTTTTTTTTTTTAGTCTAATTTTTTTTTTGGGGGGGGGGGCTGGGGGGGGGACTATTTTGATGTTGGTGGCACCACTTACACCTGTATTATATACTACATGTATACTTCTGGAAAATAAGCATCATTCATACCATCAAGGTCAAATCGTGGGACTAAAAAAAAAATGACAACCTCTTGGGGAGGGGGCTCAAGCCCACTGAGGGGGGCCCCCTTTGGTTGTGCCATTGAAAAAGCATACCAACAATCAACAACAAAAACGAGCCATTATTTTGGCTTCAGAAGCTGTTAATATAATATTAAGAAGCTGTTAAGCTTTTGTCTAAGAGAATATCACTATTATGCTCACAAAAATAGTATTTTTGTGCCAATATAAAAAAACACACACTTTTTGGCCTTAAAACACACTGGCAACAGAAAAGACCAAACGAAGGAAAAGAGACACCCAGATACATTTCAAGGATCCATTCAACAATTCCATTGCACTGGCCACTTCTTAAGTATTTTGCTTACCTTTACTATAGAGTTGTGTGCAATTGGACAGGATCCATCATCTTTTGGTGGCAAAGACAACTCCCACTTGCCATATCCAATATTCCTGAAAGCATGCTCACCACTTCGCCACTCATCTGGAAAGTGCAAGTTCTATTATTTGTTGTTATTCCATGTGAACCACCTACATGCATTGCCCATAAAATGTCTGTCATGCATGCCATTTGCCTCACATTATGTGATGATACAGGAAAATTGCTTGTGCGATAATGACACTCATAGCAAGCAAGGCAATCATGATCTCAATTCTGTGGCTTATAGCACTATACACAAAAAGTTTACACTAACCGTGAAAGCATAGAATCACTAGATACAAGTTGTTCCCACATGCACATTCCCAAATTCCTAACCAGCCCATGAAATATTCTGACTGTAACTTGTAAGCACAGGGTCATCTGCTTTATTTAGCAAAGATTGGAGCCCAGTTACTCAAGTACCAATCTGAAGTTGAGGTGCATTCTGCACATCTCATTATGTACATGTAGACAAAACGAACCATTCCACATTAGGCAACACATTGACGTACATGTAAACCCAGCTCATTCTGCATGTGAGCAAATGTTTAACTCATGTATCTTCCCACGGTGTCATGTGCACACATGCAACTTAGTCAGACTTTTCTTAGACATGTACATGTATATTTGTAAGTCACGGCTGTGATTGGTCCAAATGTCATGGGGCATAACTGACAGGTCTACTGTGTACAACCAAATATCAAGTTGGCCTACATGTATGGTACGGTACTTACTAAATTCTCCTCTCAGATACACTGCCTTTGCTGCAGGAGCCCATTGCCGGCACACAATACCACCGTCTGGGGTTTTATTCAGCCCAAAATACTTATAACCTGAAGTGAAGGAATCTAAACCGCCTTGGTCTGCCTCAATGCCACGCAAAAGCTTCTGCAGACAGCCATATCTGTGAATAATGATATTTCTTTATGGTTCACAGAAACTTAAATACAATGTAGAAATAAGAAGTTAAAAAAAACTTGAGAACTGTATTGCTTGTTTGTCATCTACATGTACATGTATACCCCAGCCTTTCGCTAAGGCCATCGCGGCTTAGGACAGCAAAGCAACCAGAGCCGTGACCAATTCAGTGAGCACGAGTGGTGAAGCCACATGGCTTTGCCACTCATAACTGTCGTCTCCACTCCAGTCGCATTGCGACTTTGCAGCTTTGCTGCTCTAATCCTTGATGGCCTTGGTGAAAGGCTATCCATACCCATGGTGCACTGCAAATGTCAAAAAGGAATGGGAAAATGGAGTGGGAGTGAGATGCAGAGAGCAAACAAAATCCTCTAACAGGTGCGAGAGGAAATCAGTAACACTAGTCAACAAGACAGCATAAACTGAATGGGGACTGTGGACAAAAAAGTCCATGGTGCTTCTCTGCTGTATGACTGGGCATGTACATGTTGTTAGAACTGAGGTATATTTAATTACTATACCTCATACATATTCATGATCGAAAGCCGAATTCTCACTAGTCCATTCACCATCATGTGCCAGATGCTATTTTTGCTGTTTAGCAAGTGCGCACGCAACTTTTCACGCACAGGGTAAATACGCATGCATAGAAGACTGTTGCACAGGTTACCCGTGCAACAGTCTACTACGCATGCGCTTTACGAAGTAATCGTGGAACTGTTGCATGGGTGAAGTACGCACACGCAAACATCGCCTTACAATCCCGGCCAAAATGGTTGGGACACTTCCTGAGCCTGCCACGGTCACCCACTCCCCCACTCTCCCGGTCAATGTTGTTCTCTCCAGCTGACAGAGCACACACTGCGCAATGAGAGACAACATTGAACGGGGACCCAGAAATGCACTGAACATGGGCTGATGGGCAGTGAATGTTTTTGGGAATTAAAAAGTGTTACCGTGAGGAACCTTCCCTCAAACAATCAAAGCACTGCCTTTTTCTAAGGGGTGTTTCATAATAGTCAATGTTAAAAAATTTTGATCTTATTTCAAAATTGTTTTGACCCACCCACCCCAAATTTTGATTTTTAAATGTTGTACGACTAGATTCAATATACTATACACTGAAGAACAAAAGTAATGCTTAAAATGAAGCAGATAATTTAGGTCAATGCTCGCCCAGCTCAAGTTTTCAATGGCTTTTCCAAGGCTTCCATTATGCATCTTTGTAGTTAAAACAGACGGAAATTGACGAGCACACACAACTTTGTACAATGTTTTCAGTTTTCTAAGACACAATGTTTCAAAAAAAGGGGGAAAAAAGTCATTTTGGCTTCGTTGTGATAAGCTTTTAATGTTGTAAATCCGCAGGATCTCGCACAAAAATACACCTGTGATGGTGGCCATGTTTATCGCAACAAAAAAAACGTGTCAGCGCTGTACTCATCTTCAATTCAAGCCTGGTTTCACCGCTGAGTGAGCCCCACTGATGTACCGGACTGTGTTGTACTGCCGTATTGGCCTGCACGCATTGTACGGAAATAAAATCTGACCAATTCCAACTTACATGTAAGGCTACTTCAGTGCTTACGTCTAACCCAACCTAGTCCACATATACTTAAAGGGTCACTCATGCAATCTCCCCATTTATCTACCGTTTGATAACGAGGTGGACTATCGAGACGAGGAAGTCGGCTATCTCAAAGAGGCCGCTGGGTATTTGTATTTTTTTCCCTACTATTTCCCAGTCCCAGATTCATGTCTTATCATTTTTGCAATGAATGACCTTCATTGAGATGATATGAAGAAAAAAAGTGGCGTCAGGTTGCAACATCCCCCCCCCCCCCCCCTCCTGGAGAAGCAAAAAAAGGAAGGGAAAAAAAGAGAGAAAAAAATAAGAGAAAAGAGGCAAGAAGTCATACTGGTGTAAATTTAAGGGGGGGGGGGCAAAATGTCCCTACCCCCCTCTTAAACTGATAAATCGAGAATATGTTGAGAAAAACAGGAATTTTTTTTGGAAAATATATTTTGCCCCCCTCTAGAAAAAATCCTGGCGACGTCCATGTTTTCAGCTCTTGCACGAAACTTTACCCGGAACTGTTCGTTTATTTACCTCCACTGTGCATGTCTGTCATTACACCAGGAGCCAGGCGCAAGTAAGCCGGGGGAAGTAATCGAACGCACTCTACCAGTGTTTTAGTCAAGGCCACAACCTCCAAGGCTGAGGCCAAGGCCGAGGCCACAACCTCAGAGGCCAAGGCCGAGGCCACAACCTATGAGGCCAAGGCTGAGGCCAGCTATTAAAACACCCTTCACATAAACAATGCTAATCTTCTTTGGGATTTTTAACATCTTTTTATTTAAATTCACTGAGTTTTGGAGTGCCTGGCTTATAAAATTTGCAGCTTGCCATGTGTTTCCTCTTGACATGCTCTTCAACTTCTTTGTGGCCATTGCATCCAAATCGGATGATCCAAGAATTCGTAGTCATTTTGATGCACTGAGTGATATCATGAGGGCGCACTCTACATGAAGGATTGACAGAAGGCAGGTAACAGCCACCGGGCCTGCGGCGTGCCTCGTGCACGCATGCGTGATTGACAGGTGAACGATCCCTGCATATTGTTTCGTATCCCGTCAGGTATTTCGCGAGGTCATTGTTCAGTTGGACCAAAAAGTTGCCAAGAAGCCTCCAGAAATTATCGTAAATTACGCAGCAGCTGGGCAACTGACACAGGAAGATTTTCGATTCGCTCGGAGCGCGCCGCGGGGGGTACGGTACAAGCGAAATGATAGTATGTGCATGCGTACAAGTGCATGTACCGTACCCCCCGCGGCGCGCTCCGAGCGAACCGAAAATCATCGCTTGATCATATGCGTGCACATTTCAAGTGTCGTGGAGCCTCATAGTTCTAGGAGTAGACGCATAGGGCAGTTTGAAGACCGTTTTTGGGGTGAAATCTAACGATTGGGGGTACGGGTTAAAATGAGGAAAAATTCTGCAAACCGGACACCACTTACCTGCCGCCAAACATCCAAATTTTCGCCTTACCTTGTGATTTCAACCAAGAGGAATCCAGGAAAGAGTGGACATGCGAAAAAAAATTGGTAAAAATGTGTTTTTGGAGCACATTTTGCATGCACTTGTAGTGCAGATCTGAGTTGAAGCAGCCGGTCAAAACTGATTGTGAAGTGTCTGGAACAGCGGTACGTTATACGCATGACATCGATAACCATGACGTCGCATGAGACGTCGCATGAGCCGGCCAATGATAGTGCAATACGTCATTATGAATATTTATTTTCTCATGAATATTTAGTTTATTTCAATGGATACTTCAAATACGTCCAAAGATTGATCATTGCAACAGCGATCGTGCGCGGCCTAGCGGTTAAGAGACTCGTGTATCAAACAAGTGTCCGAGGTTCGAATCTCGATGAAGTGAGCGACTGATTGATAAATAGAAATTAAGGAAAGGAGGGGGTGAGAGTAGAGGAGGGAAAGTGGAGGGAATAACCATAAAAAGAGGTAGTCCGAGTAACTTGGACACAACTTATCGCCTTTTTTTAACATTTGGACATGGTCTGGCGATAGTAAGGTCCAAGCTAATACCGATACCTAGACAACACAGTCCCAAAAACCAACATTTTCCAACAAAAAACATCAGATTTCACCTTCAAAACGGCCTCCAAATTACTAGATATATGCCACCTGAGGTACAAGTAGACATCGATAATTAAGATGGTTGTACTGAAGTTTACTTACGATCCGGAAAAAAGTGAAATTTTCCGTTCAATTCTGAAGACCCCCTCTGCCTAGGTTGTCGTTGTGCTCGCGTTCAAAACTGCATGATAATGGCGTCTGACCTCGACCTCATGCAAATGTGGTGACGGCGCGCTTGCGCATTATGCACTGCATGCACGGCAGATTCCCCTCATGCGCCGCGCCGACGACTGTTTCCTGATGTAGAGTGCTGTTTAAGTTCGCGGTACGCCTAGGAGTCGCGCTGGCTAGCCAGGCGCATGGCTGGCGCTCTACATCAGGAAACAGTCGTCGGCGCGGCGCAGGGGAATCTGCCGTGCATGCAGTGCATTATGCGCAAGCGCGCCGTCCAGACATTTGCATGAGGTCGAGGTCAGACGCCATTATCATGCAGTTTTGAACGTGAGCACAACAATGACAACCTAGGCAGAGGGGGTCTTCAGGATTGAACGGAAAATTTCACTTTTTTTCCGGATCGTAAGTAAACTTAAGTACAACCATCTTAATCATCTATGTCTACTTGTACCTCAGGTGACATATCTAGTAATTTGGAGGCCGTTTTGAAGGTGAAATCTGATGTTTTTTGTTGGAAAATGTTGGTTTTTGGGACTGTGTTGTCTAGGTCTCGGTATTAGCTTGGACCTTACTATCGCCAGACCATGTCCAAATGTTAAAAAAGGCGATAAGTTGGGTCCAAGTTACTCGGACTAAAAAAGAGGTAACTTTTGGCGCTAGAAAATTAATTGAAAAAAGTGGTGATCGGATAGCCGAATTTTTCCTCCAAATGTTAAAAAAAGCAATCCGTAGAGTCCTAGTTAGGCCACACTACACGATGATCGCGAAAAGGGACCGATTTTGTAATGCACTGGGATACTGTCCCTGATTTCGGTACTCCTAGAACTATGACATGAGGCTCCGCGTGCTCCGCTCACGCGGAGCCTCATAGTTCTAGGAGTATGATTTCTGGACTCTTTCTTTTGTCTACTTTGACGTAGTTCAACTAATACCGTAATAGTTGGGCCTCCACTATAGTATAGGCTCCAGCTCTAATGCAATTAAGCATTGGAGCTGGAGTTGCTCAAGTGCGATTGTACTTTGTGCGTAGTTTGTACAGCATGTAGCCTAAATTAAATGAGAACAAATTTTTACTCAACTAGATCTGTAAATGTGTTTTGCTACTACTACTATACTTACCGTCGTTTAATCTCGTGTTCATGAGGTTTCAAATACGGATCTAACCTGCACAATGATTCCAGGTCAGGGGGGATATCTGTCTCAAAAGACATTGCGAGAAAAGGGGTATGATGTGGGCGGACCGGACCGCGCACCTTACTGCAAGCAGGCATCCAGGGTGACCGTAAGGCCAGAGCCAAATTCTGCTAAATGTACATCAAAAATCTGCCAAATTCCCCAGAATTACTCGAAATACACTATAAACACTGAAAATCACATGCAGATTGGTACCCCTAGAAACTATGACTACGTGGAGCCTCATAGTTCTAGGAGTAGCAGATTGGTACTTTTGCCTTAATTAAGGTTCAAATTACATTATAAACAAGCTATAGTCTCATAAAGATGTTGTGAAATTGTCGCGTAAATTTACGGCAAAACACGGATCCGGCCACGACGAAGTCCGTTTCCCAGTGAACCTCAGCACCTAGACCAGCCAACCTGTCCCTTTAAGCAAGGGTTTGTTTGAAAGGATTGAAGCTTTCTTAAACAAATGTACCATTTTTTGTTCAAATTTGCTGTTTTTCTGTCAAATAACCATTTTTGCAGAATTCTGCCAGAAATCTGCCCAAAAAATCCATTCTGTCAAATTTTCTGTCAAACTCGTTTTGTAACAAAAATTCTGTCAAAGTTAGCCGAAAATCGGCTAAAACGGTCACCCTGTGCAGTGCTTTGGGGCTAGTGCTATGCTATGCTAGATGCTACACGTAGAGCTAGAGCTAGCTGTACAAACAGTGCCGCATAACATGTGCCAAAGTGCGCCCCCAATAACCCAAAATTCGTTACACCATTTTGTCGCGAGAGGGCGGCGGACCGGGATGCCGTTGTGGACGGTAATTCTGTCCCCCGGTAAAAGTGTCCGGGGGGACAGAATTACCTAGGTAAAAGTGTCCCCCCTGTCCCGTTAATTGTGTCCCCCTCCAGGTAATTCTGTCCCCTCCAGTTAATTCTGCCCCCCTGGTTTTGCACGCATAAGTTGTTATATTGATGTTATTATAATAAATTCAGCGCACAGGTATACATTTTTTAGATTTTTCCACCCTTCATCAATAATTATCAAAATGAAATTAACGTTTAGATGTTAATCAACCGATCTATGTTTCTGCAAGAAGGCACGCGTAGTAATACTCAACCTATCGCTAGCGCCCTCGCGCATCAGCCGCCGATACGCGTGTGACTGTCATGGCGGACTTCAATGAGGAGAATTGGCAAAATTATACGCGACATGGGTCACCGCGCCGCAGGCCTGCTGCTGGTGCAATGTTGTCTCCGTCCCCGGCCGCGGCCCTGGCGCTCTCCGTAGGTGCGGTATCGCGCGCACGCCCACCATGCAAATCGTTCGCTCCTGAAGTCGTCATCAAAACGGGAGTTGTGCTTTGACGTAAGCACCATTCCCGAATTTAGCAAGGCGCCGCGCAAAAACAGTTAATAACTTCACTAATATACAGTCTGGGTGCTAGACTTGTGACGTTGCACGGGGACACATTTACCAGGGGGGGACACATTTAACGTCGTGCAGGGGGACAGATTTACCTAGAGGGGGACAGGTTTACCTAGGTAAAAGTGTCCCACCGGACAGATTTACCGGGTCACGACCCGGTAGATCTGTCCGGGGGGACACATTTACAAGGGGGGGGGGGGCAGAATTACCTGCCACACCGGCAACATCGGCTGACGGAAAAAGCGTGTCATCACGTCAGTCGGCAGCGATGAAGAGCGCCACCTGCTGTCCGTGAATGACCATAAGTGTCCGCTTTGAACAGTGTCCTTTTATGGGTGCAATAGACTGCCATATAATAGATCCCAATGATAAATGCCCCCACTTCAGAAAGTCAGGAAAAATACGCACAATTTACCATCCAAGGTGTTCAAGACACACATCAAAATTAAATCTTATTTTTATCATCTTCAAATTTTCGTCATTTCAATTTTTGGGGGTAATCTAATGACTTTTGGGAGAAATTTCCATCCAAATATGATCACCCCTTAAAATATAGTTCTGAAGCCCATCGCCATTTTGAAAAACGTTGCCTACACTCCATTGCTAAATAGAGCGCTTTTAAGGCTCCAATTTCATACAAATTGTACAGAAATACAAGCTCACGTTTCAGTGCACGGCTTGCACCTTTTTTTTGTACGAACCCTCAAGTTCATGGCCCACAATATGCTCAAATACCGAAGAAGTTGAGGGCATGCAAATCGTGATTTGGCCGGCGTAGGCAATTTTGGACCGATTTACCGGCCTGCACCTAGACTGTTTCCCGGCCCCATCTAAAGATATTTTTGAAGACCACCTGAGGACAATGGGGTCTGGGAAACAGACTAGCCCGCACCCTTTAAACAGCTGCAGCAGCACGTCTTTATAATTTATATAGGCCATGATAAGTTACCCAGAATGCCATCCTCATTTCCTTCGCAAGATTCTGTGAAGCTCATCATAACCCTTCCCGGCCCAGCGCCCTATATATAGGTCCGGTTTGCAGGGCGGGGGTATACGAGCGACGCGCTATCGTAAAGGATGTACATCGGTATCGTGAACAGCGCCGCGCCCCTAGTGTAATTTTGTGTCCTGGTGTAATGTTGTTTTCGTCTACATTTAAATATTCGGGTTTTTTTAATTGAAGGATGCAACTTGCTGAGCATTCAGATTATTTTTCACGAAAATAATGTTTGATAACAGGCTGATGAAAGGCTGTTGGGAACAGCGAACGGAATATAGGCCTGATTTACAGTATTAACAAACAAATCAGTAAAAACAATTATCGTTTCCTTTTTTTAAAGACGTTCGTACCATGTTAAAAGGGTAGTGACGGAGTTGAGAATACGGTATCTGTCCAAATTTCCAAATACAGAGAGTAGTAGTCAGGCGCGGATCCAGAGGGGGTCGACCCTCCCCCCCCCCCGCTCTGATACACACAGAATTTGTATAGGCTAACAATTATAATAATGATAAGATCGGATATAAACATCTTACGGGACTGACACCCCCCCCCCCCCCCCCCCGCCAAAATTCCTGGATCCGCCCCTGATCGCACCTGATGCATGTTTCAAAAAAGCCTACATAATAAAAGGGTTTATTGTTGCGTATCGATAAGTGCGTTTATCATACGTACAGACCTACGACTAACAAGCCTGCCTTATACAATTTTCCAAACAAATGAAAACAGTTGACTCATTATTGCCCGATATAGCGACGTCTGTTCGTCCATGGAGCCGGCTAAAACAGATTCACACAGCAATGTTTTACGTTTCTTCGCCTATAGTTCAAACAAATTGTTTTTGAGGAGAATTCTAAGGAAGCCTGATGGCCGAGTGGTTAGATCCGTCGTCCAAGAATCGCGGAGTCCGGGATCAAAACCCGTCGGTGTCTCTTTTGCTTTTCAACGCACGCATTCTATTCAGTCATTATAAGATGTTTAATTTCCCGTCGTAATTTACCAACTGTACCTTAGCTTAATCGGTAAGCACTGCGGCTGGTACTGTCCGTGAGTTCCAGGTTGGCGCCTTCGTACAGGTTCAGGGCATGTGGTCCACTCGGAGGATCAGGGCTTAGGGGCCGCCCTGTTCCTCCCTTAGCTCTTTGCTTTTACATGGTGCCTGGCCCTCCGGGGTTACATGGATGGACAGGGAAGGAAGTGTGTATTGGCCGGGACACCCGAGAGCCCAGAAGAGAACTAAGGGGTTGGCTGGGGCATTGTTATGGCTCAGACCGACCCCTGAAAGCTTGGCTAGCACATAACTTTTTGATTTTTTTTAATCCTCTATCTTTTATACTTTGGTTTAGTTTGATATCTACAGCTGCTCATCAGGTCTACGGGTAGTATTAAAATTGAAAGAAAGGTCTAGGGGGCCTACGTCATAAATCAACGAATATTTAATAATTGACTATAATCAAAACGAAGTTTCGTTCGATCAATATGACGTTACCATTAATAATGGCGCAATTTATGAAGTTGACGTAAGAAACGCCGTATACGATATTATAACGGGAAAAAATAAAGATGTACATGTACATTGTTATCACAATAACATTGATATAGCGCCAAAATCCGACTAAAAAGACGCTGAAGGCGCTGTACAAGTTGAAAGTATTAACAATTATTATAACATTAAATTAAAGAAAAATAATTGTAATTGTAACGTGGAAAGGTGTGAAAATATCAATACAAAGAATTAAAATGTCAAAGATAAAAATAGTCAAACAAGAAAAGCCGACTAAACAAAAAAAACAATAAACGCAACAAAATATGAAAAATAAACAAGAACAAATAAAAATACACCCCTTTAAAAAATAGCAAAACTCCAATTTTTATAGACAGGAATCATATATGAAAAAAATATTAAAGAATCCAGTGGCGTATCCAGCCGGGGGGGGGGGGCACTTTGCTCCCCCTGGCGGATTGTTTTTGACAATTTGTTTGTGTCAGCAATGATTTAAATAAATGTTTATAGAGTTCTTCTGACAGCAATCCCACCAAAGAAAACTCGCTCAAAAACCAGTACAATGCGCCGTGATAATGTCCATATAATATGTAGTATGCATAATAATGGTCAGTTTTGAAGAGCGCCCCCATTTGGAAGATGGGAACCAGCCAACAGCCCCCGCCCCTATCCTACCCCCCCCCCCCCCCAATTTTGATTTTGCGGGGGGCAAGTGTCCGGATAAAAAAACATGTCTACATTTCGGCGCGGATGTGCGGTTGCACCCCCCCCCGACATCCAAATTAAATACACAGATTATATACACATACCCCACTGTCGGAGCAGGGAGGGGGGGGGGGGGGTTGCATTATTTTTAGGTAAATTCTACAAAAAGTGTTTGAGAAAGCTGGGGGTTGACCCCCCCCCCCCCTCCCCTGCTGGATCCGCGCCTGGGTTACTCTTGTACGTGTACAGTGCTGGTGTGCCGGCGCGACGTCAGACCATACGTCCTGTCAAAAAATGGGGGGTGGTTGCACAGTCAGGGGCGGATCCAGGATTTTTTGCAGGGGGGGGGGGCATCGTCCACAAAATCTGAAATGTAGACAGGATTTTTTCTCCGGACTAGTCTTCAACTCCAAAAATCAATAGGTGGGGGTGGAGGCCCATACTATACTTTCAATGGGGGCGCTGCTCAAATCTGGCGATTATTAACACTAGATGTGGCCTGTTTTCGAGTAGTATAATAGGGGTGTAAGTGGCCCCCCCCCCCAAAAAAAAAAAACCCTCCAATTTTTTTCTGCCGAGAGAAATTTTGGGGAAAAAAATTAACAAATAAAAAAAAAAAAAATTAAAAAAATGAAGGCCCCCCCAACCGAAATCCTGGGTGCGCCACAGTACTGAGCTGGCTCTGTCCGTATTTTTATGCAAAGGCGGACATGTTTTACCAGTAAAAAAAATTGGGGTGTCAGAGCAGGGGGGGGGGGGGACTTTCACATGTTTGATCATAATTTCTATATATTTTTTTTTTTTTTTGACAGCGCAGAGGGGACCCCCTCCGAATCCGCGCCTGACAGTCGCAAATTGCAACACGGCTACAGGCGGGCACACGGGAAGCAAAATGGGGCAGGTGTGGACGGTAATTCTGTCCCCCGGTAAAAGTGTCCGGGGGGACAGAATTACCTAGGTAAAAGTGTCCCCCCTGTGTCGTTAATTGTGTCCCCCTCCAGGTAATTCTGTCCCCCCTGGTTTTGCACGCATAAGTTGTTATATTGATGTTATTATAATAAATTCAGCACAGGTATACATTTTTTTAGATTTTTCCACCCTTCATCAATAATTATCAAAATGAAATTAGCGTTTAGATGTTAATCAACCGATCTATGTTTCTGCAAGAAGGCACGCGTAGTAATACTCAACCTATCGCTAGCGCCCTCGCGCATCAGCCGCCGATACGCGTGTGACTGTCATGGCGGACTTCAATGAGGAGAATTGGCAAAATTATACGCGACATGGGTCACCGCGCCGCAGGCCTGCTGCTGGTGCAATGTTGTCTCCGTCCCCGGCCGCGGCCCTGGCGCTCTCCGTAGGTGCGGTATCGCGCGCACGCCCACCATGCAAATCGTTCGCTCCCGAAGTCGTCATCAAAACGGGAGTTGTGCTTTGACGTAGGCACCATTCCCGAATTTAGCAAGGCGCCGCGCAAAAACAGTTAATAACTTCACTAATGTACAGTCTGGGTGCTAGACCAGTGACGTTGCACGGGGACACATTTACCAGGGGGGACACATTTTACGTCGTGCAGGGGGACAGATTTACCTAGAGGGGGACAGGTTTACCTAGGTAAAAGTGTCCCCCCGGACAGATTTACCGGGTCACGACCCGGTAGATCTGTCCGGGGGGACACATTTACCAGGGGGGACAGAATTACCTGCCACACCGTCAACCAACCATGAAAAGTAGAACAATCGCACCCGTTGAATTTTAAACATTTAATCATCAAAACATAACATTTCGATACAGGCTGATAATTTTTTTTATTTTATCGGACAGAAGTGTTTTTTTTTTGCAAGGATGGTTGGTGGATAAAAGAGAGTAATGGTTTTTGAAAGAATGATTAGAATCTAACCCGGCTCCATATCACACCAATTTTTTTCCTTCTAAAAGTAACATTGGGTTGGCCACGAAACCCTTTGCATTCAACCATCCTCTTTTCCTTCTTGTAATTTACAACTGTATAATCAATTTACTACTATACTGCTTAGTTGTTTGGTTGTCATAGTTGTTTGATAGTACATCCGCAGAGTCAATAAAACACACACCACAGAAACTCCGACTGGAAAAAGTCTCTGAAGACAAACCCACGAATTGAAGCATATCATATCCGTAGGATGCACATCGAAACGGGCGATGTAGGCCGCGATGTAGGCCTACAATATGATGCTAGGAAACTGCTACTTCATACAATTCTTCATTGAACATGGCCTGTTGGTATTTTCTTATTTAACATAAAACATTTAAATAAATTCATCAGGAAGCATGTCGGTGCACATGGCATTTGCTCCTTTCTTTCAGTTATATAACCGCCAGGGTGACCGTAAGGTCATGGCAAAATTCTGCTAAATGCACTTCAAAAATCTGTGAGATTTTTTCAAAAATCTGCCAAATTCCATGAATTACTCGAAATACACTATAAACACTTAAAATCACATGCAGATGTTGTAATATTGCCTTAATTAAGGTTCAAAGTACATTACATTATGAACAATCTATAGTCATATAAAGGTGTTATGAAATTGCGTAAATTTCAGTCAAAAACGAGGTTGCCTCGCGACGAATTCGATTCCTAGTGAACCTCAGCACATAGACAAGGCAACCTGTCCTATGTTGCAAGGGTTTGTTTGAAAAGATTAAAGCTTTTTTAAACAAATCTACCTTTTTTTCAAATTTGCTATGTTTTTATCCAATAACCATTTTTGCAGACTTTTTTTTTTGGTCAAACTCGTTTTTAAACAAAACACCTGTCAAAGTTAGCCGAAAATCGGCTAAAACGGTCACTATGATAACCGCTTAACACCTACTGATACTGAATGAAGCAAAGTGATACTTCGAGGACCCAATTTCGTTCCATTTCACCTCGTTGAACCGAACTGGAGAAATTATTTCCTTGTATAGATTTATAAGCTGCACTTTTTCAGTTTAGTCATCGTATAGCCAAGATCGGAAGTTTCAAATTGGAAATGCCTTGTCGCCATAACGTGGGGTGGAGGTGAGGCTAGCTACCGACGACCACTCCGTGTAGGATGGAAGGTACAGCCAAGCATTATTATTTTTCGGACACCCGACTGCCGCAGCCCAATCAATTCTTTGTTGGGGGAGATAATCGGACACAGTTTGACTAATGTAGGCGCTCAGTGTTCGAGGCACGATATCTTGACACTTTCGGTGATAATTTCTCATAGAAATGCGGACGGTACGATCACTTTAAGCTATAGCAGATCCTGAGTGTTTTCTTCTAGGCATACTGTCCGTGTTTTTCAAGTTTAACCATTTTGATTGTATGAATTTTCTCTATTTTGAGCGCGTGTAACACCCTGAATGGAGAAGGGCCATGCCTCTAGTGCAATACGTCTGAATTATTATGAGCAGCACAAACAGGAATGATATGTAACGACTAACGGTACTGATAATTAACTTAACGTTGGAGGCGTTTTGTTGGAAGTGAACAACTTTGTATTGCAATAAATATAAATGAGATAAATCTCGAAAATAACTCGGGAAAAATGTCAATGAAATAAAACTGTTCTTTGGAAGGCCCATGCAGAGACACACCAATTAACACCTCGTTAAACATCGGACGCGTCCACATGTAAAACCGGACTTGCGCTCATTATACGGATGCAAACAATATTAAAGGGAACATTTGTTAGACATAACTTGAAACATCCTTTTTTGACTCTGCTGTGTCAGCTTCTTTGAAGCTGAAAATACCCCCCCCCCCTTTTCAACTCGAAATGGATGTAATTGGCTGACAACCTACGGCTCCCGTACGATTTGGGAGCATCTGTTGCGGAAAATCCCTGGTTGATACCTTTAAAATACTTTTTTTCCCCTCCCAGTAGGTTCCGCCCACTGAAAAAAATACAACTGCCGCAGCATAGCGCATGCGCGGCGCGGCCATGTTCGTTATTCTCTTTAATAGGTCCGAAAGTTTTTTAGTTTTTTCCACAAACCACTTTTACGGCAAGTTGAAGGATCCATTACTCATATTCCATCAAAAAAATTGAAAGAAAAAAATTATCCGAGGTCGATTTTAGGCCCGAAAATAGTGTGTGTTTTTTTTGCGCCTGCTAGCTGTACAGCGCCCCCAACGACAATTGAGTCTCAGCTTCTTTGAAGCTGAAAATACACCCCACCCCTTTTCAACTCGAAATTGATGTAATCAGCTGATAACCTACGGCTCCCTTACGATTTGGGAGCACCTGTTGCGGAAAAACCCTGGTTGATACCTTTAAAATACTTTTCCCCCCTCCCAGTTTCGCTCGTACCCCCCGCCCTGCAAACAGGACGCTGGGATACTCTGATGAGCTTCACAAAATCTTGTGAAGGAAGTGGCTTATGACCTATGTATAAAGCATCTGGCTGCAGCTATTCAAGACCGCAGTTAGACAATGTGCGCAAATACTATCCGAAAACTTCCCATAAAAATGCGCACGTTCCATACCGGATGTGATTTCTGTTTCATTGCGGCCCATGTGGACAAAATTTTGAGCGTCGCACAATGCAATCCGACCGTTCGTGATTCGAAAAGGAGCCTGAGCGAGTAAAGGGAATTGTAAATTTACAACACAGATAAGTTTTACAGAATTTCCTACATTATTACGCTTTTCAACGAGATAAAACATCTCTAAACTGGAATAAAAGAGTAATGAATCAGTCTTAACGGCATTTTCAAACCTTGCAGAGTCATGACCTTGATGACGCGCAGGTCACTGGTCACGCAAAATCCAACCAATCAGAGCGTGAATTCATCAGAGTATCCCAGCGTCCTGTTTGCAGGGCGGGGGTACGAGCGAACCTCCCAGTAATAGGTTCCGCCCACTGAAAAAAAAAACCTGCCGCGGCATAGCGCATGCGCATGCGCGGCGCAGCCATGTTTGTTATTCTCTTACAGGGTGCAACAGTGCCCCAAAAAAATCCCATAGACACTAGTGCTAAATGCCCATACTTCAAATTTCTTGCTAAAATACTCAGAACTCTCACAGGTATTTAAGCTGCACAGAAAAATGATGATCAACATGTCATCTTTCAATTTCTGTTCATTTTTTGGTGGGTTGACCATTGACTTTTCGAGAAATTCTCGCCCAAAGGAGACGACCCCTACTTTCCCCAAAGCGGAACGGTAGCCATCTTGAAAAAACGATCCCTCCACAACATGGCAAAATAAGGCCACTTTTGAGCCCAATTGTTTCAAAAATGCTCAGAATTGGAAGCCCCGAGTCCGGGCATATCGCTTCAATTCCACAATGTTATGGCTCTCAGAACTCTCTGGGTCTCGGTATCGACCAATGGAAGCCGGCAAAAGGATAACCCGTGGAGAAGTCTATTCTGGAAATTTTCGCGCGTGAGGCTTGAGAAGATTGACAGATATTGCAAATACCAGTGTTACAACTTTAAAAAATGCACGTAGCCAGGCCTGTTTTTCCAATTTCAACGAAAAGTAATAACATATCAAAACGATTTTTAGCACATAGTTGGATCATTATAAGGGAGACAAACACTGAAAGTTGCATGAAGATACGGTCTTCAAAACGGGAGAAATTAATTTTCAAAGATTTCGACCGCCAACGTGAACATTAATGTGCATGTTAATGTTTCATTCAAAATATAGTATTACGTAACCTTTAGAAATCGGCCTTCGCAACCACTGAACCACACGACTGTTATTTCGTTCAAAGCAACAACCTTTGCTCAGAAAAACAACCCAAAAGTTTGGGGTCTTTTTGATTGCGTTGCTAACGCACGTAAAAAATGTGCCCACGGGCACATTTATTTAACAAAGTTCAATGATTGTTTTCTTCCGAATGATACCATAATAATTGAGGCGGAATAATTTCACAGGGTATTTGGTACCAGTCCATTCTTCATTTTCAGCGAGGAATTTCTCGTTGCGGTTAACTTGCTCCCGGTTGCGAATTTTTTATTTACACAATAGTACAGGGTACCCATTTTCCAGGCGACTTGAATCAAGGTTATAATCCTGTAACCTTTACCTGCGCACGTGCGTATACTCTCTCCACATGTGTGAAAGTACATATTTTATGAATTGCAGGGTTTGGTCGAGCACCGCCGTTGCTTATGCTGGCTAATGGTCAGAGGTCCCGAGTTTGATTCCTTGCTCTGCGTCCTTCAGATTTTGCTCTTTAAAGTTTTACCTTAGAAACGTTATTTTTCAGTCGGATACTACTTGTATAGCAGCTATTTCTTTTTCTTTTCTGATCCGAGTCTCTGGAGGATTTTTTTTTAAAGGGAAATAATGTCCAAAATCCGTACCAAGTTGAAAAATAGTAGCCTCCACTCAAGCCTGATTATAAATACCATGCTCCATAGGAAAGCGCACAAAGTACCCCAGATGGTTGTGTAAAAAAAATATCGCCTCCCGTTTAATGTTTTACGTGCATTTAGGTCCGTCACGTGACCTTCACTTTTCATGGGATGGAGTTAAGCGGCAGTGGTTTTTAACTGTTTTTCACGCGGAACACTGGCTAAAGAGGAGGGACATCCGGGAGACGATACCGACAAATTAACTGTACACCGTCAGCGCTATTAAATTCAACCATATACAATATTATGCGTTAACGGTCCCTTTCGAAATGACTTTGTAAGATCAATAAAGATACCGAATACATCATAAAAAGCGCACATTTTTTGTAATTATCGCACGAAGAAATTTGGGAAACATATATAAAATTTAGTCTATAATCGATAATCGATAGTTCTGATACTAGTCACACATATTCATTTAAAACTAATGATACCATTCGCAAAACATTCCAAAATATAACTGGTAAAAATTAATGTTATATCTCACTGAAAATAATGAAATATCCCACTTGAAGTAAATAATAGGATCAAAGATCCCCTGCAACTCGTTTTCGAGAAAAGAGGAATTGCCATAATTTCCTCGCGTAATATTGTGAAGAGGGCGGGGAGCGGGTAATTTTCTTCTGGGAAATTCCGGAGACAACTGAGCAGTCCTCTCTCTCTTTATGGAGGTAGAATCCGGGACTGGTTTGATTATTTGCAGTCTCACTTATCTGCACAGTGCACAAGCTGTGAAACATTTTGCAGGTAGTCAAGAATCAATATAGACACTTTATATACACAGGTATGCAATATAATTAACATTGGACTACATGCATCTCCGTATATGGAATTAAAAAGTGATGAGTGTTGGAATGGCTGCCTTTTTATGCCTTTAGTTGTCTCAACTCAGTAGTCTCATTTGACAACAAGACTTCCAGACCACATCAGAGGACCAAAACCACCGCAAGAAAAATAAAACGGCTTTGTTTATACAACATTTTGTTATACAAAATATTGTCCCAATAAGCCTCTGTACTAATGACGTCACACTTTGTTTACGTGTGCGCTTTCCTATGGTGCTCAGTGGACCGTGCACCCCACTGGCTCCATCTTCTTCCGTGTTCGTCATCTATGTTCCAAATGTTCGGCCAGGCTCTTGCGCAGTGAACAGCCTTCTCGTTTGCCACCGCTGGATATTCCAGGCAGCACTGTTCACCAAGAAGTGGGCATCTTAGTAGGTGTGGCATGGATTATGTAGATGTTCCACATTCACATTTTTGTCTGCCGAATCTGCGTAGCCCCATTTGCTCATGTTGGTCTTGTATCGGCCCATCCCTGTATGAAGCCTGTTGGGGGACTTCCAGGTCTTCCAATCACATAATTGACCAGGTGGTAGCTGTTCCTTGGTTGGGATTGGCACCTTTTCGTGGTGGCGGTCCTCATGCACTGTGTTTATTTTCCCACAATGCTAGTCTAGTTGCTTGAGGAGACTGTGACAGTGGTTGGACTGTGTGAAGGAAGCTTTTCCTTGACTACAGGCGGTTTGAAGGAAGCTTTTCCTTGACTACAGGCGGTTTGAAGGAAGCTTTTCCTTGACTACAGGCGGTTTGGGGCTGGGTGATGGAAGTGATAACGGGGATGGTGGGTGTGCCCAACTTGCCTACTACGTTTAGATCTACTGGCAGCTGATCTACGAACTCCTGGTGGAGCAATACCAGCCAAGACATGCAAGCTATCTGTGGATAGCTTGCATGTTGGTGTTAGGCAGCCAGTGATGTATCTACAGCTGTTGTTAAGGGCGGCGTCAACTTTCTACGCATGAGATGATGATTCCCCCAGATAGGGCAAGCATACTCTGCAGTGGAGAAACACAGCGCAAGAGCAGTTGACCGCAGTGTTGATGCATTTGTACCCCACGACGAGTTTGCCAGCTTGCGTAGGAGGTTGTTCCTTGTCATGACTTTACCCTTCACCTTTTCAATGTGTTGTTTGAAGGAAAGGGTTCGATCCAGAGTGACCCCAAGGTAAACAGGATAGTCACAGTGTTTCAAGGGAACACCATTCCATGTTAGGAATGGCTTCCTCCCAGCTTCGCGGTTACGAAGGTGGAACAAGCTAATTTGGGTCTTGGCAGGGTTTGCCTTCACTTGGTTGTCCTTGTAGTAGTTTGTCAAGTTGTCTAGGGCTGAAGAGAGGGTAGCTTGCCTCTCTGGGCTGCTATTCCGAGGTCGTCAGCGTAGATGAAGCTTCTCGTCCCAGGGAACACTGGCTGGTCATTAGTGTATACATTGAATAGCACCGGAGCAAGAACGCTTCCCTGAGGTAGACCATTACTTTGTTTCCTCCATCTGCTGCGCTTACCTTTCAGCTCAACATAGAAGCGTCTATTTTCTAGTGACAGTTGGATCAGTTTAGTCAGGTGGAAGTCCTCTGTCGTGTCATAGAGCTTGTTGAGGAGCAGCCGGTGGTTCACCGTATCGTAGGCAGCCGTCAGATCAACAAAGACGACGCCAGTTGGTTCATTCCTCTCAAAGCCGTCCTCAATGTGCTGAGTTAGATTGAGCACTTGGCTGGTACACGATCTCCCAGGCCGGAAGCCAGCTTGGTATAAGGTTTTCTTCTGTGATTGGGCCTAGCCTGTTCAAGATGACGCGCTCAAAGAGCTTGAAGAGGTGGCACAGTAGGGAGATCGGTCTGTAGCTTTTTGCTTCCTTGGGGTCTTTTCCTGGCTTTAGGATAACGATCAAACAAGCCTTCCGCCATATTTTGGGTAGCTTGGAGACGTTTACACAATTGTTGAACAGCAAGAGGAGCCACTTTCTTGTAATCTGCCCAAAATGTTTGATCTGTTCTGTGCGAATGTCATCTAGACCAGCTGCCTTGCCGTTCTTGAGACAATCGATTGCTGTCTGGAGTTCCTTGCTGTCAAAGCACCAGGTTGGCTCTTTATCACCCTGATGCCATGGACTCCTTTTGTGGCGTTTCTTGTGTGATGGTTTGCCGTTCAGAAGCAGTTGGTGAGCAACCTGATATGCTGTAACGTTAGAGTGCAGCGTTGCCTTCTAGGGGTCATTGTTGAACTTCTTGATGGTTGACCAAGCTCTCTTACTGTTGTGTGTCATATCGACACTCTCAATAAGTTCTTGCCAGGATTTCCTTCGTTCCTCCGATATTGCTGCCATGAGCATCTCCCCTGTGTTCACGGTTTCCTCTGAGAAGGGATCTTCCGTTCGTACAGTTTTGAGTACTTCTCGTACAATGAAGCACTGTCAGATACCAGTTACTCCTTACATCCGCGTGGAATATGCTCCATTGGAAACAAAGTGTGACGTCATTAGTACAGACGCTTATTAACCGAGTTAGTTTGTAATCGGTTACATATCCGTATGAACATTAGAGACCGTATCATAAGTCCGACGCCTCATAGGTCCGACGCCTCTCTTAAGTCCGAAATGTCGGACTTATGAGGCGTCGGACTTAATTATGAGGCGTCGGACTTATGAGACATAACATTTATTTATTCCGATCCGCCTCAATGGTCCGACGCCTCACAAGTCCGACCCTCATATCCGACGTCGGAAAAACGAGGCGTCGGACATACGAGGCGTTGGGGCTATTATTATATTATATGGAAAGGTGTAGCATGAATTTACGTTTTATGAAATACGGACTCATTGGTGGTATTGCGCACGCTCATGCATAGATAATTTGGAGAGGGACCGGTCACGTGAGAGGGTTTAACCAATAAAAGGGAAAAAGAGTCCGATTTTCATACGAGTCCGATTTTCATATGACACCGTTACAAGAAAAGGTTGTCCGTCAAGGCAAGAACGAGTTTAAAAATATATATCCGACGTTTTAAGTTCGCGAGGTTTACGAACGGCGCACTTTTCACGTGAGTTATTACACCAATCAAAATAATGATAAGGATCTGTATGCCAGTATATAACATATGAACTGACTGGCCGCAGATCAGGTGGACTGACTGGCGCAAAGGTTGATGCTACGGACGTGCAAACCTTATTGTCAATGTGTAATCGCTAACTCTAACAATTAGAGGCGCTAACATTCTAAAATTTTACGCAGTGATTGTATTAATTAATAATGGCTGTCAGCGTCGGACGTATGGGGCGTCGGACCTATGAGGCGTCTGACTTAATATGAGCGGACCCCGAACATTATTTTCTGAAGTGCAACCTGGGGATCACACCACCACGATTACATAAAGTTGGAATCCTGACACAAAACTAGCGCTAGGGTTTGTGCACCGAAACCTTCAGGTCAGACGGCCTATCACACTCAATTTACTTCGGCAGAAACCGCAAGCCTCATCATGAAGAAAAAGTTAAGACAGAAGTACCGGACCAACTTTTACGAGAATGTGTTCTTAATGGGACGCTGGCCATCGCGCTCGATGGGCTTTCAAAAAGAACTTTCCAAATGGGAAGACACATTTGAAATGTCATCCAACCAGTTTGGACTTCATGAGTTTATAAAACGAGCACGTTTTCTTAACAATGTTATATTACTAATATTTTTCTGTGTGGTGGGAAGTAGAGAGGCGGGGCTAGATAGACCATATATCCGAATGGCAGACCGACAGCGGGCGCAATGAATTCGTGATGGATGGCGGTTCACAGAATACGCGAGTACATTTTCGTCAAAAGTGCCCCCACAATTAAAAAAAGAAGGTGCAATTACAGCCGAGGATCAACTCCCTGTTTTTTTGGCTTCCATCTGAGGACAGTCTTGATAAACTTTCGGTTGAAAATGGGACCTATTTGCCCGAGGAAATGTAGGGATGCCATTTGTAAATTTGGCTTGCACGCAGGCTCGACCATTACCCTTGCTCTATGCCATTACCGACACATTGCCGTAAAAATTGGTACCAGTACCCTAATAATTCTACACAACACCCTTATAGTGCCGGGAAGTTTTTGCACAAACCTTATATAAGACGGCGACTTCAGCAAAAACCGCAATAGTCCGGGGGTTGACCACAGAAGCGTGAATTAGGGTCCGCACAAAATGTTTTTGCATTTTCTTGTCATTTGGACCTTGTAGATCAATATTCCGACGAGTGCCACCTTGGCACCCTTGAGCATTCTTTTAAACAATAAAATATGCAAATTACCTACCGCCATTAGGAAAAATATAAGTTTTCTATACATCTCTACAGGATTTCATCCAAACATATCAATCGAGGTGCCCAGACCATGTTTGGGGGTAAAAATTAGTTGAAACCATTTTGTCAATGACTAATTTATGTAATTTATGCATAATATGCAGATTAGCATCCGCCGTAATCAAAAATTGAAATTCAGTCAACGAATTCGTTGAAGCCATTCATACCATGATAATGTAAATAATTTATGCAAATTATCTTCCCGCATTAGCAAAAATATTATTTTGTTTCTCTGCACATGTATCTATGCAGAATATCGTCCAAACTTTTCAGCCAAGGCGTCTAGATTCGTGTTTTAGAGTCATTGGTATTGGTTTTTATTAGGTTAGTGGGATATTCTTCCCTGCGACACCCCAACCGTCCCAATAAGTTATACCCCTTGCCTAATGTCCCCTATAGGGGACCCCATAGAAGCATGTATTTTTTAAAAAAAAATTTGTTTAAATATATGAAGATTGAAAATGATTATTTTACTTTGGCCAAACTTAATAAATAATGTCTGTCAGTTTCATTGAACATGCATTCAACATAGCAGTTTTCCCCCGTAACTGCGATTAAAATTTGGTTTGGAGAGTGATTCTTGATGTTAGGCATCATTTGTGTCCAAACAAAATTGAATCTGAAGGGGAAATGGTGAACTTTTTTTATTTAGGGTGTATTGAGAATGGCATGAAAAAGTTATAAAAGTTATAAAATTGACTTGCAATTTATTATTTGTTGAAAATATAGTTGTCTTTTTCGTGGTGGATATCAAATTAGACCCCGAACACGAATCAGTACAAGGCCCCATTGGTTACAATGCAGTGTGCGAAATAATCATTTAATTGGAAGAGATTAAGCACATGCATTATATTGTCGAAACAATTGGCGTTCTTCAAATTGATTAAACTCATCATTATGAAGCCAAGTTCGCGGAAGAATAATTGAAGTTCCCTTCTGTCAACGCGCGTCTGTTGTGTATCAAACAGAGGGCATATACATGTACAGTATTCATGCTAAAGCTATGGAAAGATATCCAATAATTTAAATCCGTTGGACCCCCGGCCCTCCGCTCTCCCGCCTTCAAAAATGTTGAGCGGACGCTGTGTCCAAATATTATTTTGGAAACAAATCCATAAAATATATTTCCAAAAGCAAAAATTCCAACAAATGTCAACGTTTTCTGAAGATCAGATTTTTTTTTAACGAATACACAATATTGAACTAGCGTCTGTTCAGCACTTTCCCCTTCAATCACAACCATGTCGAATTAATGCGCCTTTCAATTGTTTCCCTCACCCCTCCCCTCCCGGGCTGCCCCACCCAAGACGTGGGGATTGTCACTTTTGAAGTGACACAATCCCCACCCCTCGGGCAAAATTTAAGTGACAATCCCCGACCATGCCCCGACTTACATACGTGGGGCGCACTAGTGATTGCCTTTCCATTAGTACGCCAATGTTAACAATGTAATTTGAGTGACCAAAATCCCCACCCTGGGGCATGAAAAACGTGTCCAAATCCCGACATCGGACCTGGGGTAGCGGGGGGGGGGGGACATTTGATAGGCGCATAACCTACGCGCAAAGGACAGGTTAGGGACGCAATGATGCACAGCTGTGCACAGGTACTTCAAGTTCATTTCAAACCGAAGGTGCACTTTCAATGCATTTATTTTAAGCAGGGCCAAACTGTACACCCTGGGTGAAATTTTTACATTTCGTACTAACACTTTGTTTTACTGTTATTTGATCTGGCATGATGCACGATCAAGCTTTCGTATGTAGGTTAACTTGTGTGCTGCGTAAAATAATGTGTGTTTTAAGGTGTAGGCTAATTGTGTGTCTCATTTTAGATCAAGACATTTAGGAAACACTATATTTAAATTAATAATTAGAGCTAGTATGCGTATTTTCGCATAAAATATATTCCTTTTTTTTCAGTCTGTAGGTAGCTTCAATTCAATCAGTGACCCTGCGAATCATTTTGCATAATACAGCAGCAAGTGTTTACATTATCATTGTATGAATGGCTTTAATGAATTCGTTGACCCTCAAAACATGGGTTTAGATACCTCGTTTTATACAATTGGACATATTCCTGCAGGGAAAATACATAAAATGTTATAATTATTTTTGATAATAGCGAGTGCTAATTTGCATAAATACGAAATGACCAAGACGTTAGTGCGAGAAAGTAAAAAAAAAACCAATTCAACAAGTGTGCTACACAACAATGCAACTATTGCTCTTGGTCACGGTCTTGGGCTAAGATCAGATCAAACACGAAAGAAGAATATGCGGAGTCGGTCTGATGTCATGACAGTTAATTGCTGCATTATTTAAGGGGGAAAAGGGCTACCGAGTTTTTGTTCAACAATATTTCTGATACTGTAAGACGTGTGTGGCAAAGATCCAGATCTTTATGATTGGAAAAGAAATCGAACGTTACGTAACAAATTTTGGCAATCTTTAGAAAAATCTATGCTTTTAACTAGCTCTTATTAATATCAAGTAGATTATACTTAGTGTCTTACACTGTAAAAAAATAATGAGTAAAACATTGGTTTGAAATTACCCACTGATTTGGGTAAAATTTTTCCAACAATTGGGAAGAATTTGCCCAAGAGTTTAATCTGTTGATATGTTGACCAACGTTGGTCTCGATACCAACCCATGTTACCCAACGTGTTTACACAGTTTACGGTATTTTACAAATATTCAGACAACAGCTGGTCCGGCCCAAGTCAGTTTTTACCCAAGTTTTAAATTGGAATTATTTTATTGTTTATGTTATTGTTTCTCGTTCTATAGTTAAGCGCTTTGAGTAATCTTTGATTCATATTGCGCTATATGAATTGAATGTTCTTTTATTATTTATTATTATTATTAACGTGATTCTTTGTCTGTTCACAATACTAGGCCTATATCTTTTATGTTGTCATTATCTTAGATGAGGCCTCTATTGTTTCTGGCCGTTTAAAAAGTATCGGGGGGGGGGGGCGTTGATCCTTCGATCCTTCCCCGGTAACAAAAAGATATCTTTTGTTTTGTTTTTGTACTTGTATGTTTGTTCGTGGACGTTTATTATCATACTAGGGGGAGCCCTCCTCTTCCTAGTCAATGACCCGCCAAATGGACATCATAAACGCTCGAGGGCGCTGTTCATTAATGCGGCGTTTAATAATTCCATTCATTTCCGATGCACTTGAGGTGTTTTAATTTACCTCTCTGCCTTATTGTTTTTCCGTCCATATTCGGCCCTCGGAAATAAATTTACCCTTATCAAATTCCTGCTGCTCCTCCATGCACTGACTGTATGTTTTGTGTACAGTTGTACATATTATGTAGGTGTGCATATTATGATTCCTCTCTTGCGCCAGTTGGAATATAACTTGCCATCGTCCCCACTGCCAGGGAAGTAAAAATGTAAATAGTTATTATTAATCCCTGACACTGTGCTCCCCACTCACCCCCCCCTTACTACAGGGTGTGATCTTAAGATTAAGACAAGCGCCGACTTTTTTTTTATCTGTTTATGAAGTCTTCGAGATTGTAATTGAATCATGATTAATTGACCAATGAGAATTCCGCGATTGTGCACGTGACCTTTGGTCGACCTCGCGAGTGCATTGATTATAGTATTCTGCATGATTAAGGTGGACGACGACTATCAGATTCCGCAAGATGGAACGCAAAATTATTGTGATATTTTTTATGAAAAGGTTCTAATCTTGAAAGTCACGCTTGTGTATAACTGATGTTTTTTTCAGTTTGATGAGGGGAAATATAATGATGTAGGTTTTGATTGGGAAAACATACAAAAGCATGTAATAATTCACGTGTAACCCGATGGAGGACGTGTCCCCCCTACGACTCCAAATCCAACGTTCCGAGGATAGAGAACGTATTTAAGAATGGAAAATGGCGGCCGACCAACACTAACGATGACACTCAAACGGCATTTTCTACTCCAAAATGCCGCGTAAGAAGCCGACCACAGGTACGTTTGACATCTTTGATGTTTGATTTCGTGTCAAACGATATTTTTAACAGCTCTAGTAATTCTGCTGGGAATGCTGGCTTAGGATACGATGTGGGTCAGAACTGATTTTACATTGGCTTGTTTATGCACGGTACTTGCTCGCTCGTTTATGCATGGCATGTGTCCATGCATAATCGAATGGATAGGGTTTTACTGTCACTTATTGTCAGATTCTTAAGGAAATTCCAACCTTTTCTGATATTTTTGTTCCTGTTTCCTTGACTCAAATCATCTCTGCCCTTATCCAGTGTATGTATTGTAAAGCCAAACAATTTCTCAACATTCTCAGACTCAAAGAGTCAAACCTGAAAAGAAATGTTAAAATTTGGAGAGAATCACTCCTAGTCCTACTCCTAGAACTATGAGGCTCCACGTACATAGATCTAGAAGCCCGCAAAATTGCCTGCAGCACAAAATACTAATGAAGTACAAAAACGTCCATCAAAATGGAGACATTTCACACAGAACCGCTGCACAGTTTGCCCCTATACTCCGTACTTTATCTCTTGACATACTCACGTATCATGTGCAGAACTAACATACATGACATAGGTGGATTCTGTCGGTTTTTAGGCCAAAATGATGAAAAATATGCCCTTTCCGCACTGAGCCAACCTGACACTTGAAACGTGCACGCATATGATCGAGCGATGATTTTCGGTTCGCTCGGAGCGCGCCGCGGGGGGTACGGTACATGCACTTGTACGCATGCACATACATGTACTATCATTTCACCTGTACCGTACCCATAGTTCTAGGAGTAAATCACTCCTACATCATGTCATGACATGTTCTTCTCCTAGAACTATGATGCTCCGCGGAGGAGTGGAGCCTCATAGACAGCTTACCCCGCAAAATTGTTTGCTTCTACAAAACACCAACTAAGTACAAAAACGTCCATCACAACCAAGCCATTTCCCACAGAACCGCTGCACAGTTTGCCCCTAAACTCCGTACTATAACTCTTGACATACAATGTAGGGGGCCTACTCACGTTATGTGCACCCAACAAACATCGGTGGATTCTGTCGGTTTTTAGGCCAAAATGATGAAAAATATGCCCTTTCCGCACTGAGCCAACCTGACACTTGAAATGTGCACGCAGAATGATCGATCGATGATTTTTGGTTCGCTCGGAGCGCACCGCGGGGGGTACGGTAGGTGCGGAATGATAGTATGCGCATGCGTACAAGTGCAAGTACGTACCCCCCACGGCGGGGTAAGCTGTCCATAGTTCTAGGAGTAAATCACTCCATGATCCATGTGGCTCTGTAGATCTGTCACAGTCTGCATGGCTACGTTGCAGAAACCTATTCAGGCATTAATGGAAAGGAGTACCGTAATTTTCGGAATATAAGCCGCGGCTTATACGTTGAATTTGCCCATGAAAATGTTTACTGCGGCTTATACACAGGGCGGCTTATACGCCGAGACTTGAAGAATAAAAATGACATTTACATGTGTATTTAATGTACTGGTACAAGAAGAGATGTGTTGCTGAAATAATTATCAATTAAGAAAGTCATTAACAAACCGAAAGCACGTCCCACAAAAAGGTACCGAGCGGTAAAAAGTATGGCTAGTGAAAGCTGTCCCTTGGACATCGACAACCGGCCGTACGTGATGCTGCATATGCTGCATGCATCATGCATGGTTCCCCATGGACCACACCATTTGTGGTAATAAAGGGGTGTACTTTCTTGGGAACAATAATTACCAATATTTCCCCTGTTTAAAAAAAGAAAAAAGACAACTAATACTTTTTATAGAGTTTGAAACATATCTTTATTTGATAATCAGTTGTTCAACGTCACAATATAATTTTTTTTCTTGAAATGTATTCAAGAAACGATGTAAAACTCAAAACAGGGGTGAAATCACCCCTTACGAAATTAATGGATTCGTCCATAAAAATCTCAGCATCGTGTTGACTGTTTTCGAAGAAAGTTACATCCAAACTTGAATGTTTGACGTTACTACTCGTTAGTAATCACAACAATTTGATAAGTTTTGCTGTAAAAACGGACTTGTTTATCCTTTAGGACAAAACAACTCAGTGTCTGTTGCCACAAAGCAGGATTTGTAGCGCTCCAGTCAGACAACACATGGTGGGTTGCATACTCTCTCAAGTGCTGGGGGAAAATAATGTCAGTCGCCGGCAGCAATTTTATTTCTCATCATCAATTTCCATATTTGTTTGTAAGAGTAATCGACTGTAAATGATTTGACATAACTTATGTGGCCCTTTTATAGCTTTCGTAGTGTAAATGGAACTGGTTCAGAGCATTTTGACTAGAATTTGGAGGCCTTACAAAATTGAACCGCTGCGGTTGGTGCGGCTTATACGCCGATGCGGCTTATACGCCGACTTCATATCTTAATTTGCAGATTTTTGCGTGCTGCGGCTTATACGCCGCGCGGCTTATATTCCGAAAATTACGGTATAGGTACTCAAGGTGCTGGGAGTTATTATTAGAGACGTGTGAATGACAGTCTTGACAAAGATACCGTTGCCTATAGTCCGAGTAACTAGGACTCTACGAATCGCCTTTTTTAACATTTGGAGATGGTCGGGTGATAGTAGGGTCCTAGGATCTTAGAGTACATGGCAATATCAATAACCTAATTTGACCTAGACCCACTAACTAGGATGTGGTCTATCGTTGATCTCACCGCTTAGATTCACTGCATATGTATTGCTTTGCACGCATATATGAATATCGTTCCGAGAACGTACCTGTCAAGTCGTTAGATATGTCGCAACCCGGCCGATTACGTACTAGTCTTATACCAGCCGCGCCGATGGAGTTTGACTGAAGTTCACAGACAAAATACGATCATGTGCAATATCTCCTAAGTATGAGTCCGTATTTCATAAAACTTCAATTCACACTACACCGCTTGTCCAAGTAACCCTGAGTGGTCTGGCCACGCCCCATGTACGTTTATTATCCATGGTACTGGGCCGTATTGGGTTAAATGCTCTATATGCATGCCTCGTGGCAAAACCGCAAAATCGCAAAGCGGTTTGTCTCCGACTCTCCATGTAATATTGTTTTGACTAGCCGGCCAGAGTGAATGTCCTGGGCCTTCCCGCGATTGAATTCCTATGTAGCCGATTCTCGGCTCTGGGTTTTGTGCACAGAGAGTAGGAAATTTAACCTTAACTCCCCAGCCTACGGTAATTTACTAGGAACCATACCCATTCTGGCAAATTCCAACACCCACACTGGAAATTGTACACACACACTGTTGGACTTAGTTTCTGGAGGTATGCCAACCCCAGTGTAAAAGACCATCAGTTTCGGGGTACTGTACCTACATTGTATCCCAACAGATTTAAACAAAACCTGCTGTTGAACTTTGATGGGTTGAGTTCGGTTAGGGTTAATCTAGAACCGATTCTTTTGGAGCCGGAACCGAGCATAGCGGGTACCCGGTTCTCGAAAAGATTGGACTCGTGGTTCCGGTTCCCATATTGGGACCGGTTAGAACCGGAAAACTGCTGGAACCTCGCAAGCCTAAAAGCAACCGAGGCAAAGCATTAAAAACAACATAATATCCTAGATCACAGAAGTTAACAATTAAGCACTTCATGGAACTAATATGCGCCATCTTGTTCGTAAAAGGGGCAAAAAGAAATGAGTTGCTGAGTATGCACTATGCACGTCAATAGAAACTTGGCGCTTCTAAGTCAGCATGCGTTTAAATTCCAACAATAATGATGTTCTTTTTGCCCCGTGAACATGATGGCACATATTACCGTGAAAGTGCTCATTAATTTGCTAAATCTATGCAAGAAACAAATTAAATCACTGTAGTGTAAGTAACCTTTGATACAATGTATTTGGGACTTTCCTGCCGAATGTGAGACTGAGCAGTTGCAGTTCTTTTTAGAGATGAGACTTGTAATTTATGTAACACAGTATGGTAAACAGTAATTTTTTTTATGGACTGGATACGTGGCTGTTCTAGACCAATGACATTACAGTATCAAACTTCAAAGACACGATATACATGTACATCAATAATTGTAAGTGACCTCAGCTAAATATTTGGCAGTGTTGAAAAGAATGGTGAATGCTGTGGAAAGAGGTCAGGGTTTTGCTTTATAAATGAAGGGAATTAAAATATTGGTAGTAAGGATGACAAAACAAACTGAAGATGACAGTAAATTCTGACCATGCATGCTGATGGTACCGGTAGGCTACAGAACCTGATCTGTGATGGCTTGAGACTTGAGAGTCATGTGCAGTGAACATTGGTTATGAACAACTCAAGTAGGGACTGATGAGGAAACAGTGACTCTTATGAGGGCAGTTTGGAAGAACATCTCTGAGTGGCTGAGAGTGAGAGTAAAATTTTCATTTTTAAATTGTATGTTTAAAATAGTTTTTGAATAAGGGAATAAATGTGTGCTCCGGAGGTTTTTATCACTCTGTTTAATACCACCTAGAGTCTGGGTGCTGATAATTACCCGAGCCGGAGGCGAGGGTAATTATCAGCACCCAGACTCTAAGTGGTATTAAACAGAGTGATAAATACCGACGGAGTACATATTTATTCCCATTCATAAATACCTTTTCGGTAAAAAAAAATCATATAATTCGTTCAAAACATCCCGATTTTGTTCAACAAATTCACTTTATGCTTTTTGAATCATCCCTCCTGCAAAATAATGGAGTGTTCAGCTGGCGAGTAAGATGAAAACAACCCTTTTATGGAGATTGACGCGCGCGTATCATGTTCTATGCGATGTCGCGCAGAACGCACCTGGCGCGTTGAGTTTTGAATTTAGAACTATAAAATTCTAACTCCCTGGTAGTGTTGCGCATGCCTACGTGAGGATTGTGAACGTTCAACCAATGAAACGATAAGAGGCACTGGATTTTTAGGAGTCCACATTTTATTGTGACACTGGAAAAGTGTTTAAGACCAGCTAGCCATGTCTTTATCATCCGTTTAATACCGGCCACGTGACGGGCTCTCGACCAATAGGAATGGCTAAACTGTCTGAGGTATTTATGAATGTAAAATTAATACATGTATGTGAATTGAGGTAAGATTTTATAACCACTAAAAAGTGAATACCATTGCACACTTACACATGCACGCATACATGTAGATGACCATCCTGTATAGTATACCAAAAGACAAACAAATTCTAGGAGTTCAGTTGGGTTTATGACAAGGAACAGCAATTTTGATGTCAGCTCACATTATATTTTTTCTTAAAATACTGTTGAAAATGTTGAAAACTAGAATAATAGTATTGAAGAGAGACAGCTTGAGTTTGCAGAGGGCATTTTGAAACGATAACAATTGTTTTACATGTAAACTAAAAAGAAAGTCCTGAGGGTCATAAACACTTATAGAGGCCGTCTCACAACTGGATGTTTTGGTTTGAAAGCACACTGGAACTCTTGTGACTGTGAGTAGGCCACACAGCGCCATCTAGTGGTCATGCATGGCCATTATGTGTACATGTGTATGCTGTAGTTCAGTAATCTAATACCCGGTACATGTAAAGTTCATGTACATGTATGCAGCTCAAGTTGGCTCAGCGGCTGTGCCAATTGATATGGTCACTCTTTGCCAGTTGCTAAATTTTAATGACATGTATGTCACTATTAGGGTTTTTTGGTTCATTTGCAATCTTTTTCTGAATATTTGTTATCCTTTCATTATGGCTGCAACCAATAACTTCTGTACATATTGCTCAGTGCTCTTCTTGTACAAAACAAATGCAATGCTTGCAGCACAACAGTAGCATGTAGCAAAACATGTTGCTGAATGCATGCACATTTTGTGTACAGTATGTAACTTCAAATTGCTTGAGAAATGTTCCTGAACCTTTCAAGTTTTGGGGAATACTGTGGAATTTTAAGCCCTGGTATGAATCTGAATTGAATTTTCCTTTTCCTGTAAGGCTTTTGACTAAGGTGTATGCAAAAACAATGGCAGCAATAACCGCAGCATGTCTGAAAAAGCTTAAAGAACTTTCAAATCATGCATTATACCGGTACTTGTGTCTTTGGGCCGAATCTTGCTTTTTTGGGGGTTACTAAAGTGTCCCACGTGCAGTGGGTGATATGTATGCGTACATGTACATGTACCTTGGCAGGTTGTTGTACATGTGTACATGTAGCTCTACAGAAGGTTCATTTATGTACGTAGCACAGGTAGTCAGCTCATGATATTATTGAGGATGTAAGAATGATTTGATGTATCACTGTATCTCCTAGCACGATAAGTGAGTGCTACGATAAATACCCGGTACATGTACATGTATACAATGTATGGCATTCATGTTTGAAAATTTGTATCGCGGTTCTTGCTTTGAATAAAGTGGGAAAAAAAATATCTGAATCTGTATTTTCAACAAAGCATTTAAAAATTGAGCAGGGCTCTGAAATGTTGGATGCCTGGATGAACAAGAGATGGCCAGACACCCCTCTGGCAAATTTAAGCCTGAATTTCTCAGCATGTAGCTTTAGTACATGAACACCCCATGGGATGATACTTACATGTAATGATGTCATGCTTTGTTTACATGTGTACTAAATGGGAGTCCTGTTGGGAAGAGAGAAAGCTGAGTTCAATAAGAAAGCACACGTTGAACAAAATGTCATCAGAGGCCTTTCCCCAAACTACCCATAAGAGAACATGTACGAGAAGGGCCTAATTGTTCTCTGATACAAGGTGCAAAATGTTTGCCTGTGTTTTTCCTTTTTGATAAAAAAAAAAATTGTTCCTAGATGAAGAAGATTCTATGTACATGTATGATAACAGGTTTTCCTTTCATACGTAACATACATGTTTACATTGTACATGTACCAGTTTGTACATGTACCTGGGATTGAATACCCATACATGTACCCACATACCGGTACCTGTATGGAAAGCACCTTTTATAATATAGAACTGTCTGCTGTAATGTAAGTAGTCCTAGCGCTGTAAAAAAATATAATCAATGAGACTTATCTGGAAAACAGTTCTATCCATAGTTTGTTAATTGTTTTCATGAATTGTACACGGAAGGTACCGTAATGATTGTCTCTGGCATGATGACAGTGAACACGAACCTGTTGCCTAGTATGAGCAACGAATAGTGTTGAAGAATTGATGTTTTTGCATGACAATGCGGCCAATACCTGTAATATTTCTTCCATGTAAGTTTGTGTTTATTGATGTACATGTGTCTGTGTAGTATTGCGCCTGTTCAGTGCCTGTACACCTGATAGGTGAATATCCAAGCTGACAGTATTGCACAGTATTTGATTCAATAATGTTAAATGATATCATTTGAACGTGCTACATTTGAAATACATGTATTTTCCATTTCCCTATATTTTTCAGAATCGGAAGACGTCTTACAATTACGATGCATGTGGGAGACAGTTTCTGTGTACCAATTTGTGGGGCTTTTCCGATCTAAATTCCATTTCAGCCAATTTGACTTAGAGGTAAGGCAGATTAAACAAATTATCCATATCATTCTTTAAATATCGACACATGAAACTGTATAAAATGGTGTGACAAATTCTCTTAATTCTACCCAAAACTACAGCCTGCTTCATAAACAATTCCATTTATTTCAAAAATTTCGGAGTTTTTTTGTGTTGATATTTTAAGGATGTTCAAAAATGTTGGCAGTTGTATGCAGTATGCCCATTTGTTCATTCCAGTGTGTCACGCCAAAGAGTGCTGAAACCTTAGTGTGCATGCATAAATGTAGAAACTATGCATGTACATGTATACACGTACATGTACATGTATATTATGAACTGTGAAGCGTGTACACATCAAGAGCAGTTCTACAATTGAATGAAGCATTGTACATGTTCATGTGTTAAAATCAAGGTTCAATCACTCCAGGTATTAACTGTTTAGTACCTTTTAGAAAATTCATAGAAGTTTTTATGGAATATCACACATACAATGTACCTTTGTGTCCATTAATTAATCATTTTTCAGTCTGTGCAATATGTATGCGCAATGTACATGTACATATGTACATGTAGTTGTGCAATGTAGAATGTAGATGTACGTGCATCATTCTGTAGTGTATAGTCAGCATAATCAGTAACTGTTGTACATGTATCATTGTATGTATTTTAGTGTCCTGATGCCTGAAGTGTTGCGGTGTGTCCCAAGCTTAAAAGTTTAGACATACATGTACCGGTACATGTACATTGGACTTGTTCATTTGATCTCAACAACATACTAGTACCCGTACATGTACATGTATCATTTATAGCAACAAATCAAACAGCACTTAAAGAATTTACAACATGCATACATTTACAATCAGCTTGATAAATTATGTAAATCTTTCTACATTGTAATTATTGTTTTTAGATATTTGTACAACTGTACACGTATGTATCTGTGTCTCGTAAGATAATATCATGGACATCCTTTGTGTCACTGAGAATGCTGAAGAATGGTTCAGCCTTGTACACAATACGTGTAATTCAGCTGAGTTCATGCTGAATAATTATGTTGGGGTGCTTATTGTAAATAGCAAAACGCCTGAAGTTGGATATACTGTAGTTGATACGTGGTTGATGCCAGTGAACACTTGATGAGTTTGTGTAGTAAGGGGATTGGCATACGTGTACAGTTTCGTGTCCATGTACATTTGTAGATGGTACATGTACAAAAGTCTAGGGAGCTGTTGTGGACTGCCCAAGGCTTGACATGCTTGGTGACCATCGATCAAGCTTACACATGTGTGTAATCCAAGTAGATGAATGAGCCCACTTTTTCCCTTGTTCTTGTTATGTTTCATGATCTTATAATTCTTTGACACACTTGCGTAGTTAATTTGCGCAGTTATATAAAGCAAAGTAAATACCCAATAAATAAACAATCGTTTGGAAGTTATTTGTAATTCTACTGGTTTGGCCATGGTTTCATATGTGAGTCTAAATTTTCCATAGTAATGCAGTGTTCTCCAACCTGTAAAAAAAACCCTGGCACCCTATTTTTTACGGTGCCCGCCATGCTTCAAAATTGCCGCCAAACTTTAAAATTCTGCTGCCAGATGTTTAAAATCCTGCCACCCAGTTAAACATTTAGAGCATCTTTAAAACAAAAAATGTGTAAGTATTCCAAGTGCACTGGAAACAGTTTAGTCAAGTAAAAAAAAAATCAATCATGCTCGTGCTTTCATAGTGCCTTGCGAAATAACCTTGTATGCGAAAAATGGTTACATGTACCTTGCAAGGGCAAAGTATATGATGAACCGGGGACAAGGTGGCAGTCAGCATTCACATTAATCTGGCGTAATAAGTCCAGTCTCCAAGCGAATAGCGAAGGCACATTTTTACAGAATGTTAAACTTCATGTTTACAGCTCTGGCCTGAGTAAAAGTGGGCCTACCGGTAAAAGGAAACGTTTCAATTATTATTGTCCCGAAAACTCAACAGAAAGTAAAATATAGATCATGAACAGTCACATGCGTGATGGGTCAGGAACAGTCACATGCGTGATGGGTCAGGAACAGTCACATGCGTGATGGGTCAGGAACAGTCACATGCGTGGTGGGTCAGGAACAGTCACATGCGTGATGGGTCAGGAACAGTCACATGCGTGATGGGTCAGGAACAGTCACATGCGTGGTGGGTCAGGAACAGTCACATGCGTGATGGGTCAGGAACAGTCACATGCGTGGTGGGTCAGAAACAGTCACATGCGTGATGGGTCAGGAACAGCTGCTCGTCGGGAATGGCGAGTTGCGTCGGTTGCGTCAAATTATCAAAATCCAGCCCTGACATCAGTTTCTTTCTGTTTTCCTTCCTCCATGGTCAGAATAAGTTTCCAATGTACAGTACCCATAAATGTAACGTGACTGCTGGATTTGCACGGTTATTTTATGAAGTTGTCGGACTGTTATTAACTGCTGAACTGTTGTCCATTTTCCGGATACAACGCAATTGATATTCTTATACAATGGAGGTAGAGTACCTCCATGCTTATACTCAATCTTATACAGTTTCACAAGTCGTAGGCCCCCACAAATTACAATACCTAACCTAGACCCAGGCCATGTTTACGGATCTAAGCCTAACTGTGCCTGACCAACAAGGGAGTCATGACATCTACAGTAAATTTGCTATGGACTTTGAGGAGTGTCCAGTCTCTCCTTAGTCTATGTAATGGAACCTGGCCCTGGCAAAGCCGACCATGGGCTATGATATGTAATCATATTCGGCGATTAATTATGCAAGTAGACTGCGTGTGACCTTGAGAAACTGATCAATCAGCAGGCACCTTTCATACGTGCCTAATTCAAGCTCCCCGCATTTTTGTACAGGTTGTATTACAAAAATGCCCCATGGAAATTGACCAATCATAATCTTAGTCCTGATTTCGGAATGAAATGACGTCACTTGTATGCTTAGATATATCAGAAGTCAGACAGGAGACTGGGCTCTGTGGATGCCGGGTGATACTCACACTAGTCTTTCATCTCCCCCCCCCCCACGAAAACACAAACCAAATAAAAGCAAAAACACCCCCCCCAAATCCAAACTGTTTCAGAAATACCCCTATGTTGGGACATGGAAATACATGGTTCTTAACTTTTAGTACATAAGAACCTTTATAAGATCAAGAGTAAACCAAAAATGGAATTCTCCTAAATAATCTTGAACTTTTGCTCAAAAAAGTCAGGATAAAGTGGCCAGGAATTGCCTCAGATTGCACCACAGAGCACCTACATGTAGAATCTCCTTAAGCGGGCCCCGGACCCTATGCCATGTATGCCAAGAGAGAGCTTCGTGCTCCGTACTCACATACCCCCCCCCCCCCCAACCCAGTACCAACCTTTAATTTTCAAAGTTGGAGAACCCTGCATTACTAATGGGGTACAGTTGACTACATGTTTGGGATTGGAGAGGGTACAGCAGAGCAAGATGCTGGTATTTGTTCAGTTTTTCCCTGTACATTCCAAAGGCCTTAATAATCATGCGTACACAAATTACCTAGTTTGGACTTTCCCTGTACATGTACTTCAGAAATTACAGGGGTCATTGGAAATCATTACGTACATACATGTATGTACATGTAGGTAGCATGGAAGGAACCGTTGCTATACATGTAAATTGACAGGACATACATTGTAGTTATCACGTGCATAAATTTACCCAAATATATTAAAAATGTATTCATAATCCATTTGGAAATTTTGCTACTAGCCAAAATTAAGATAATATTCTTGGCCTTTAATGCAACAGTTATATAACTTTATCTTAGTTGTAAAGCACATGTAATGCGCTCTATGAGTGTACATTATTATTATTATTATTATAATGCATTTTTACATAATGTGCATAACTTGTAGAGAAAATTTCAAAAATTTCTGTCCATGTAACATACTGGTGCATAGTACATAATACTCTGAACCCAATTTTTTGCTTTAACTTTCCCGTATGTGTAGGATTTTGAATACAGCTTGGCTCAAGAGGAGAGCATTGTGGTTGCAGACATATTTGCACGACTGTTGCGTTTTTCTTTACGACGGACAGATATCCAGTAAGTACATGTACGTGGATCATGTATTCATTCACTTTCTTAGCCCATGCATTGCTGACTCCATTTTCTGTTGCCCTTTCCCTTAATCTTCATGGAGCCAATTCCCACGCAGTTGCTTGGGAATGTATGCTCAGCAAGCATCAGCTGACAACAAATCCAAAGCAATCACAATGAAAGATATCTTGTCTGCTTACCTGTTTTAGCTAAGAAACTAAACCTACCAGCTCTATGAACAGCTAAGCACTGAAATTAGCTGGGCACAGAAAATGTATCTCGCAAAACTAGGTGACAACCCTAAAAAAAAAGTCTCCGGTTTCTGGTATGCGCGTGCGTCGCCGTAGCCATGCATGTCGGCAAAATGAAAAAGTTTTTTTTTCAATGAAAGATGATGTCTCAAAACCGCCAAACTCACTGGTTTGACTGGAATCCTGCTGCTGCACAATTTTAACGTGTTTTTAGATGGGGTTATGATCGAGAATAAGCTTTATGTGGCCTCTCTGGTCTCCCATAATATTTGCACTAAGTTTAGTCGGGCACCATTTGCAGTCATCAGCCAACATTTGAAGCCAAAAGAACAGGTAAAAAAAAAAAAGCCGCGTCGCCGCACCACTTTTTGGGCAAGCTCCATACCAGAAACCGGAGACTTTTTTTTTGGCCTAAATGATAAAATGACATTCACATTGCCTATTGCTTGTGACTTGCTCTGAGCTGAACTTTGCTTAGAAAATGAACTTGCTATTATGTATGGGCTTAGCAGCTGCCTGTTATTGCATGGTATGGGGTCTAGGAGTGCATCAGGAAGCTACTAATACATTTCACTGACTAGTTGAAGGGTTAACCATTGATGAATAGTTTGAGGCATACTCAACTGAAATGACAAGGTACCGTTACATGTATGGTAAAGAATGAACCCTGAGAATCTAGACGGTCATGACAGTGTGGTCTGAGTACTTAGGCTTTTGATCATCAGCAGGAATCTGAGTATTTTTAGAAAAGAGAATTCAGAAAAGGTTAAAGTACGTGTTTTCAAAAATACTCAGACTTGAATCAAAGTCTGAGGAAATAGTGAAATTGTGACAGCTTTGAGTCCAAACAATCAAGTCCTCCTTGTCTTCTGCAAGGCTAAACAATTCCCCGCCATGTTGTCAGTACACTCGCATATCCACTGGACTTCCTTATTGCTCATTTGAAATGTCAACAGGATTGCTCATATTCTAAATTATCAAAAAATAGCAATGTGTAACATATATTGTTTATTGTAAGATGGAATTTTGCGTCGGGGTGATATAAATCAAATTAGGTTTTGCCCTTCACCAACGTTTAAACACTGTATACTCAGTGTGTTACCTCCCGAGTGAAAGTTGGAAAAAATCACTCGGGTGGGACTCGAACCCACGACCTCCTGCTTTCTAGTGCAGATGCCTTACCACTCGACTACCGAGCTAACGGGATCGGTTGGCTGGTTCGAATCTGAGGTACATCATGTACATAGCAGCGGGTAAACGTCGGTGAAGGGCAAAACCTAATTTGATATATATTGTTTACATAGCATATTCGCACAGTCAGGGTCTGTACACATTGTGCATCAACATGACATAAAACGCAGAGTGCAAGCACATGTACATTACCGTACGCTGTGACCTGTCCACAACTCAACTGACGTAGAAAGTCACGTGTGTACCAACATGTCATGCATGTACTTAACCTACCGTATTGGCCTTTGTGAACCAATCGTATACGTGCATTCACGTACTGACTTAGAACGTCACGTGTACCTCCCAGGTAAACACGCACACTTTACAAACACTATGCATGTACTTAACCTATTGGCCTTTGTGAACCAATCGCATACTTGCATTCACGCACTGAGTGCTGAGCTCCGCCCAGTCATGCATGCACTACAGTTCATTTATTTATTCATAACATCTGAATCTGGTGAAGAATCGTTAGAAAAATTCCTGGATCCACACCCAGATCCGGATCACTTCCAAAATCTAATCGATTTGCATTGTACCACCTCTAAACAATTTTCATGAAGATCCGTCCATAACTTTCTTAGTTATTTTGTTAACGGACAAACCAACTAACCAACCAACCAACAAACAAACCAACGCCGATGAAATAATAACCTCCTTGGTGGAGGTAATAAACCATGTTGTATAAATTTGTTTTATTGCACCTCATTAAGATGTGTTTTTCAAGAGTTGACAATTTGCGAGAATCCTCTCCCACCTAAAAAAAAAAAAAAAAAGGAAAGGAAATGCAAATCGTAAATCTTATTTGTACAATTGCATAGTTGCCAGGCTTGGAGCTAATCTACTGCTGTGATATTGCTGACCTGACCTGTTGGGCAACATTACATGTACATGTACACGTACATGTAGGTCCATCCTTCGTGTGGCATGGATACTTTGACATCCCTGATGCAATATTTACCAATAAACAAAATGTACTTAAATACAGCTCTGTAGGTGCATGTTTTTGGCTCATAGGTGTGTACATTTGTACACTGTACATGTACCAAGTATGAGGTGAATGGTATACTGTAACATATTTGGACATAGATACATTTTGTAAATTGCTTTTAGATACTGCTTATAGAGTGACAGGAGCAATTCTCAGTACAGCGTTCCACCATGCATTTGACAATGAAGAGGCAATTTCACAGTTGACCTCCTTCAGATGCTGCACTGTGGTTAATCACCCGTCCTTCATGGTCAACTTGTGGAGGCATCATGAATAATAACCATTGTTAATAACACAAAACATTCCAACGTTAATTGTGCATAACTACTAAAAAAAAGGATAATATTAAGACTGACAAATCTGTGTTGCGTGTTGCAAAATGAGTGCAGATGACAAACGGATGTTGACTTACATACATACAATGTATATATTTCCAAAATGAACTGCAAAAAATGGCCATCTGCAGAACCTTCTTCATGGCATGTCGGTGACGCACAGTCAAGTGCATACATGTACAAACAACATATAGATCTTGTATTTGGTACATGTTCAATGTATTTTCTATTGCGCCTAATCATATTACATGTATCAGATGAATGCAATTTTACTGCATTCTGTTTTGCATGTACTTTCATTTACTTAGTGCTTAGCATTTTTCGTAAGCAGCTCTACATCTACACATAATTGCTGAAAATGGTCTTATAAAAAACACCCAACCAAACAACTCCCCCTCCAAAAAACACCCAGAGGTTGTATTTAAAGAAACAAGTAGCTATTGAAAGAACACCTCTTGTTCTGAAAGTGCTTCCTGTCAAAACTTTGGAAGCTATTATGTTCTAATGTGCTCCAGTTTTTCTACTAACGATAGTTTCCCTTTTTTCTTTGGATTGTGAGATTGTCATGATTGTGCACGCATCCCATGTGGTGTTAGAATATGAGACTGGCTGAACGCAGGTTACTATGTCATTGCCACATATACTTATTTTAGTCTCCATTCAAGTCACCCTTCAAGGTGACACATGACCGTGTGTACATGTTTTTCTTACACTAAAATTGAGCTACATGTAGCTAATAGACACAACTTATTGAACAGGTCAGTGGATATGATTTATGAATGTTGTAGCTCCCAATTGTAAATGTTGTCCTTCAAAGTTCAAATACTTTTAAATACAAATAAAGAAAATTTAAATGTATTTGTTACTAAATAAATTTACCAAAATTGTACACTATATGAACAAGATGAATAAAGTTACAAACTTATTTTAAAAAAACCCATAATGGAGACATTTTGCGTGGGAAATCAAAACAAAGTTGGGTAATTAGATTTGTGGCCAATTTGGAAAGAAAGTTGTGGCCTCGAATTGATCCTTACTTACATGCATGTCCATGTACACATGTACACTGTACCTTAGACATGTTAAAGTTAAATGCACACATGTATAGAAAGTTTACAGAATGTGCAAGTACATTTGTACACGTACGTACCAGTACACATACATGTACATGTATGTACCGAACATAGTACACTGTGCATGAACAAGTAAAGCTACATGTGCTATGTACACTGATGTCAATGATGTATTAGAAATGCATGCGCAATACTAGAGCACATACAGCACATGTACATGTGTACATACCTGTACATGTACATGTACCGTACATGCACCAGTTCACTCAGCTTATCATGGTTTATATTGTATGTATACACGTACGTACCGTACATGTACATGTATAACACACATAACAAATATCTTCCTCTCAGTAAATCAATGCCATACTTGAGCCAGTATCATAATTTTGTGAGTAATGGTTACTAAAAGGCCTGCTTCCTCTGATGGCCTTAGTAACTGGCTACCCTGGCTGCGTGCATTGATAGCAAATGCCAACTTTATAAAAGGAAAGTTGACATGTCTCTACATGTGCATTGTGTACATGTACATGAAGATTGGATATTGTAGCCAAGATTTGTTGAATCCTTGTGACACTACATGTAGGTAACTGTAGAAATGTGTACCAGTACATGTACCATATATGAAATGAATTTCAAATTTAATTTGCTATTTGAGAATGTGTAGACATCATTACTTTTACCTGTCAAGGTGTTCCTATTAATGGGCCATCACAATTTTGGTTAATGTCTTAACAACAGAATAATGCAAGAAATAAGGAGGGAATCCCTTACATTGTGTGGACCAAATTGGCAGGTTACACCGAAGCCATCTGGACTTTCTAAATACATACAATGCACATTGTAGTGCAGGCAATTACATGTAAGCATTAAGTGCTGTCACTGGATTCATCTAATTGTGTTAAGTACATTGTATACAATTACATGTATACTGCAATTTGTTTTAGTGTGAGGATTTTGACTGTAAAACATCACAAATTCTGTACATACTGGGTAACATGTACAATGTACCGGTATGTACACAATCTTAGAGCTCAATCGGGTAGGGAAAGGTGGTCAATTCCACACTAATGGGCCCAAAAGTGTGACATTTGAGAAGAACTTTTGAGTTTTGATAATAAAATTACATGTAGGTCTTGGTCTCTCAAATTTTGCTGTAAACATTGTAAGCTTTGAACAAATATCCTCACCTGCAAAGGATATAACTGGTTTTGCATTTTAGAAAAATATCATGGATATTGTTTTTAAAAGTGTTACGTACTGGCACCTGTAAGAAACGAAGGACAGACATTTTAGATAAAGTCACAAAGTAAGCATAAGGCCACATGAAAAAAAAAAAGGTTCTGCTCCGATAACATGGCATTCAAAAATAGGGTAGGTACCGGTAGGTAGGAATTGTTTTTTCCCCCCCAAATATTATGTGTGTACTATTGTAATCATATGGAGGCGTCTGTGTGTAGTCCAGGGTAAAAGGTAGAAATGTATGGGTTTGGGTGTTTTTCCCCTCATTTACCCCCCAAAAAATTAGGGTAGGGGCTGTCAGAATAGGGTACCAGAAGCAGAACTATTATTTTTCTTGGCCTAATTAGTCAGAAATTAACTTGCTGATCAAGTGAAGAAACATTGCTGAACATGAAGATGGGGTTGATCCTAAACAACCTATGAAACGATTCCATGTGTGTCTGAAAAGTATCATTCCAAAAAAAACAATCATGTAATAAATTTGACTATATTCGTTAAATACACGAACATGTACTGCGAGTACTGCCATTGACTGGCACCTCAATGTCAGATCACAAATTACATATACATGTATGTACATGTAGGCATCATGTCCTAACTCTTTTAGTGCTAATTTACAGAAAATGACAGATTGAACATGTATGCACTTGAATACAAAACAGCATCTTTTGAATCAGAAGTGATAGCAACGAAATCCACTTACGAGACAAACATTTGTGCACATAGGTTTTCTATATATTCTCTAAATATGTATAGTATCCATTACATGTACACGTATGCACCCTATTATTGGTTTTGAGCAATTTCTGTTGATTCAAAACTATGCAGAAAAATGCCTTAATTGCAAATTTGATCTTACATGTACATGTATTTACATACTTGTACCTTTAAACGTTCCCTTATTTTCGGTTATGATTAATAAAACAGCTATAAATAAATATATTTGTGCTTACATGTACATGTATGTATATCCAATTATTCACTCACCTTTTTAGAACATTGGTCTTGACATCATCTCACCAAGTACATGTGCATCTGTCTTTCTGCTCATATCACTTCCTAGTGGAAGAGTGTCCTTTGTGGAATGTTAAGGTTTTGGGCTGTTTATTTGTTGGGAAAGTGCCGTGTCTCCTTCTGAAAGGACACCATTTGTGTCAATGAGAAGTCTGTGATTAATCAATCCCATTTGTATAAACAACTAACTAACACAATTCATGAATCAATTGATCAATGGATCCTGATGAATGGGCCCAGCATCTCTTTATTATTGGTGCAGTTGTTTAACATCATTTGGGTAACAGTATTGTTTGTCATCTATTTTTGTGTAGGATTTTCAACTGGGAAGGACATATTCACCAGTTTATCAAAGAAAAGGCTTCAAGAAGTAAGGGGTACTTGAGTAGTGTCCCATACAGGGCTCTTAGCCCAAGTGATAGGGTAAGTTCCTTCAAGGTGTATTATCCATGCTGCCCCATAAAATCATTTTCCCCTCCCCAATTAGTTTTCAAATTGTATTTTATAACTTAATAAAGAAACAATTAAAGAATCCTAATATTATGCTTTTGGTGTTCACAATCCTCCTGTACAAGCTTGAATTTTTGGTTGCTTCTGCACTCAAAAACAAACAAACCAACACCCTGTGAGTAGACTGGTTCCCACTCCCTACATGTACATTATCCATTCTGATAGGAGGGCAGGACTCAGTCTACCTTTAGATAACTGAAATATTGAGTACCGAAGTGTGACGTCATGTAGAATCAGAATTTGCAGTGCAAACGTTATTCCGTAACTACACAGTACACATGGACCAGTTGTTTTGCTTGATGTCTCATTCAAAAGTGAATTACTTTTGTATTGGTAGAAAACATGGCTGAAACTCAACATGTTATTCTTAAGATTACACATTGTATTTGACTCATTACTACCCCGTATATCATTTACTGTAAATGTATGTTAACTGAAATGGATATATATGTATTTAACTGCATTTATTAGACAGAATCAAAACAATGCAACATATGCCAGTATTGGGCCAATCTATAGACTCATCATACCCTAAGAATTCAGATCATATTTAGAGAAACACGTACACGTACATGTACAGTTGCATACAGTGTGATCATGATGTTGACTTGAAAAACTAAACAACTGTTAGTTGATGTGCTGAGATGTTTGGGACTAGTCTGGATGTATGTTATTGTCAGTTTGCTTGTTGCTAGTCTATGAGGGCTAGCCTGACTGACTGATTGTAACCGGTATGCATGTACACCCCTCATTCCAAATGGGTCTGGAACCAGCTTTAAAGCTGGGCTTGCCTAGTCTTGTTTCCAGGAAGTTGTGAAATATGAGCAATGTGTTTCCAGGATGCTTGATTTTGCTGGGTCAAATGGTCATTTTAGCTCACTAATTTGTATTACATTATGTTGTATTTCTCTTGTTTTCCTGATAGCTTTTGTTGCTGAAGAGGTTAATAGATACAGTGTATGCTTGCAACGGTGAGGAACTCACAGACTATTTGGATGACCATTACAGTCCAGATGATATGGTGAGTCTGGACTCCCTGTACAATAATCAGAGATACAACAGGATTCTCCCCAGGATTTTTTCAAACCTGTGGGGGAAGTTTTGTTGTGATTCACCAACCTGCGAAGCCATGGCGTGGGGTTAAATTTTTTTTGAACTTTAGAGGCTCTCTGGTGCATTTTAGAGCAAGTCTGGGAGTCTTTGAGGAAGATTTTCCCTTAAAATTTAGAGGAGATCATGTGATATTTTTTGTAATAAAAGAAAAAAAATATCAAAATTTTTAACTTAAAAAAAAATTCAACATTTCAAAACCTGTGTTAAAACTTCCTGATCTAGAAAGTATGAATTATATTAACAAGCAAGTTTCAAATTAAGAAATTAAGGTGAAGAAAAATATCACTTTTGCTTCCGATTACATGCCTTTCAAAATAGCGTCGGTAAGTCGGAAAAATTATTTCGCCAATTTTTTGGGCTGCTGATTGAATCATGGAGGAATAAAAACACTTGATTGAATGGAGCATATTGAACAAGGAATCATGTAGTTTTGTGCCTGGATTATTTTCCTTTGCACCACGAAAATTATCAAGACTGACCATCAAAAGTGATTAAAACTTGCCTCACCTAATTAAAAATATATTTGAGGTACCGGTAGTTGATTCCACTATATGCTTAACGTACATCTCGGCCCCTGGCGCCGTCAACATTCAATCTGGCCAGCCGTACATCGCGCTGTGCACACGGCGCAGTATCAGTGTGCAATACTGCACTGTGTACGGCCCATCCCACGTGGCCGAACATTTTGCACCACTGCTTCTAAGAAGCACGCTACGCATACGATGTTTCGCCATAAGTTCGAGCTTTGCAATCTCGTCATTTTAATGGAAAATACATACACAGTAAATAAAGATCACGTTCTGTGAATTAATTTGCAGAAATTCTCTTTCTCCATCGATGTTTGTTTGGTGTTTTTACGATCCAACTTCGGCCGACATCATCATCATGTATGCACGCACGAGGCAGTAGTCACTGGTTCCGGTCCTTCATCATAGCATTGATACTGTTAGCACGCGAAGGGAACCAGTGTACCATGCTGAATGCGCTAATATATAGCTGGGTGCTGGCGGTTGTCGCGAAAGACCCGTCATCGTGTGCATTTTGATCACACATGCAGCATCAAGATTTTGAATGTCAAGATGAAATAATGGCGTATGAAACGATAATGTTGTGCATTATAATGGCTTGTATAATAGGGTCATTCCATGCCAACTCAACAAATGGTGCACACCATCACCTCTTGGATTTTTTTCTTTTTTGGTGTACTGAAAGATACTTAGGAGAAATGCAAATTCTGAAAATTTGGGGTCTCTACGACTTTTTGTTCTTGCGCAACAGCATTTTGAAATTTGAGGTGGGCGGGGCCAAAAGTGCGTCGCGTCACGAAATTCAATGTTTAAAGGGCCATATATTTAAAACTATACCCCCCAGACATTTCAAACTTGGTAATCTGGGCTACTTTTTGCTGTAGATTTCAAATATTTAAACAGAAAGAAAGTAGCTTGTTTCATTTTTAAGTTAGAGGGGCCCCAAAATGGCCCAAAACTCATCTGGACCAATGTTCGGGGGGGTGTAAGTAAAAAATTGAAAATATTTTTTTCACCAAATTTTTTGCCTGTAATAGCCCCCAATTAAAACTACTTTCATGTAAAATCTTACACTTATATTAACTTCATTGAATGAAATATAGCCCTTGCAAAAAGCAAATTGTTTATTTTTACGACAACTTGACCCCCAAAAAAACCAACGTCAGACATTCCGCACCAAATTTTGCTTCACATATGTTTGAGGTTGGTCCTTAGTGAAGTCCTCTGAAAAGTTTCATGTTGGTGTCTAAATTTCTTCAGTGGATAGCTGGGCTTTATAAAGAGTCTATATCTTATGATGCTGCAGGTTCCGTAACATACATGTGCATGTACATGACTACTTGTATTTTACGGAACCAGCACAACAAAATCCCCCGACTGTTGAAAGACTTGGGTCAAGACTACCCATTTCCTGCTCAATAAACAGTTGCTTGTAGACCTATGTGTGCATTATATGCAAATTAGGTTAAATGACTTGAGAGTCTAATTCTTTCCATGTGCTCATCACACAGCATGCATGTCATGTATGTACATGTAGTAATTAACCAGTTCTCACTTGCACAACATAGTATAGCACTAACCTGAACCAAAGAGAAGTGATTCAGTTTGAGTAGAGGGTCTATGGTTTTAACCTGATTGATCTTAGTTTTCATTATGGATAAGGGGAAACCTAGTTCATCCAAGGAGTTGCATGTATGCTCAAACTCATCATGCACCAATTGTAGCAGCTGACCTCAACCCAGGAAAATATGTTTGTGTGGTCTATGATGATGTTTGGTACATTGCTAAATTGTAGAAGATGTACATGTATCACAACTTCATGAGGATGTGTATGTCTGCTTCATGTACAGGACGGAATCAACAAATATACTCTCTATTGGCCACAAAGAGAGGATAAATGTAACATTCCATTTGTTGATGTGTTGTTTTGCGTACCAACACCAGAACTTCTACATAGCGGTGGAAGGCAATACAAACTTAGTGAGCCAACCATCATGCAACTCATTCAACTTCATCAAAACTACATCACAAGGAATGCATAATTTCACCTGTGAAACTGTAAACAATTATATCAACTGTCGATCTACATGTACAAATGTAAGCTAAGTTTCATACCCAACTTATTCTTTATGTACCAACTGCTGTTTTATTCTATGTACGTGTACTTGTATGTTACGGAACCAGCACCGTAAGATATAGACTCATTATAAAGCCCAGCTATCTACTGAAGACATTTAGACACCAACATGAAACTTTTCAGAGGACTTCACTAAGGACCAACCTCAAACATATGTGAAGCAAAATTTGGTGCGGAATGTCTGACGTTGGTTTTTTTGGGGGGGGGGTCAAGTTGTCGTAAAAATAAACAATTTGCTTTTTGCAAGGGCTATATTTCATTCAATGAAGTTAATATAAGTGTAAGATTTTACATGAAAGTAGTTTTAATTGGGGGATATTACAGGCAAAAAATTTGGTGAAAAAAATATTTTCAATTTTTTACTTACACCCCCCCGAACATTGGTCCAGATGAGTTTTGGGCCATTTTGGGGCCCCTCTAACTTAAAAATGAAACAAGCTACTTTCTTTCTGTTTAAATATTTGAAATCTACAGCAAAAAGTAGCCCAGATTACTAAGTTTGAAATGTCTGGGGGGTATAGTTTTAAATATATGGCCCTTTAAACATTGAATTTCGTGACGTGACGCACTTTTGGCCCCGCCCACCTCAAATTTCAAAATGCTGTTGCGCAAGAACGAAAAGTCGTAGAGACCCCAAATTTTCAGAATTTGCATTTCTCCTAAGTATCTTTCAGTACACCAAAAAAGAAAAAAATCCAAGAGGTGATGGTGTGCACCATTTGTTGAGTTGGCATGGAATGACCCAATAATTATATTGTGCGTATCGGGGGCTGAAAAATGTGATCGGCATTTTTGTCGGCGTATCGGGCCGCAATTCCAGCGTATCGGGCCGATACGCACGTTTGTACGTGGGGAGAACCCTGATACAACTTTCTGTTTTCTTTTAAGGCCAAGGCCATTTACCCCTCAGCTTTTTGTTATAAATGTAGGGCACCGAGGAGTCCATTTTGTATGATTTCATCGAGGCAATATCTCAAAACTTTTTAGGACATGAAGGTCAAAGGAAAATTTGTGCTAAAAGTGCCCTCTTAATCAATGCACATGCTCCTGATTTTTGAAATTCATATACATGCATACTTTATATGGAAACCTTCCTTTTAGTTTAAGGACGCATGTCTCCCTCCTTCACGTCAACTTCATGTACCAGTACATTGTATGGCAAGAGATTTGCCAAGGTTCCCACTGTCATGGAAACATCCTACTGCCCTTGCAACAAGTGCATGAAGACAAGTCAACTCAATGTAATTGTTTGATAATACCCTTGTGCAGAATCGTAAAGTTACATGTTGGTTTTTGTTTTGTTTCAGAGATTTCTGTCTGTTGGACAGGATGCACTGAGTAACCAGTATTGGTATTTTAATGGTAAGTTGTAATTTTTGTCATGTAAGGGAAACAAATCCTCGAAACAAATCTTTAAATCCTTGACATTCACCAAATAATTCACATGAAATAACCTTGCTGGGGAGTCAGGTTGGTGTAGCGGTACTTTCCTCGCCTTCCACCGCTGTGACCCGGGTTCGATTCCTGCCTGGGCCAATATGTGGATTGGGTTTTCAGTCCCTACCTGATTCCGTGGGTTTTCCTCAGAATACTCTTCTGGGCTTTTCCTCCCACCTCTAAAACTGTAATTTCTTCACATTGTCTTCTCTTTACTGGGACCCATGGGAGATCAGTGGATTCCACTGAATGGGCTACCCAGTTAAAAATAAGAAATAAAATAAAATAAATGCTTTATGCATGTATGAACTTATTAACAATCACTCTCCAAGTTCCTCCAAACTTTTGGGCCAAGTTTGAGGATAGAGGAAGGTAGAGCCCAGCCATTGTTACTTGACATAGGGATGGATGTATAGAGACTGTGTAACTGAGTTATTGCACAGTGCTGAATTGGGAGGATTCAGAAAGGTTCCTCATCAAGATAACCAGGGAGATCTGGTTAATGTGACTACTATAGCTGTTATTCATTGTGTGTCTGGATGCAGGTTTGCGATTGTACAAAGATCAAGTGAGTCCCAAGAAAGGCAAGACAGCGTGGCAGTGCATCTGTAAGGGTCTTGAAGAGTGGCAGGCATTTCTCAAGTCCATCTGTAAGAGTGTACACCCTGATGAGATAACGTTGTATCACTACCTGCATGATGAAGTGATGCCCATCATCCAAGGTGCATTGGAGGTAGGATACACACACACAGTCCAGGGAGCCAGTCCGTCTTATCTCTCGCTCCTTGCCTCCATTCAGACAAACAGTCAGAATTACTTTGGTTTATTCAAACAATATGTTCTCACATATATGAGGGTCATTTGAATTGGTCTTTTGTCAGAAGTGGACTTGAACTTTCCAAGCAGTAAAAGGATGCTGCTGGTTGACGTTGTAAGCAGCCATTGGGATGGCTAAGTGATAGGAACATTGGGAAACACTGCAAACGTGACTGGCCCCCTCAACATGTTTGGATGTATACATGTATTTCAAATTTTGTACATGTCAAGACATTGTTCATATTCTACAGCTGTCAGGACTTGACAGTTTTTTCAACAAGCTTATTGTTTAACTTCAGAAGATATGTACTTCTTATGTTACTAAAAGACAATAGGCCAAAGAGGCAAATGTGTGTGTCTGGTTATCTAACCACATCAGTGCGTGTTCGGTAGACTTACATGTACACAAATAGAAATATCAACATGTGTAAATCACCACCAATATGGGATTGGTACGTAGCTGGTATGCCAAGCCCATATTAGTGTTGATTTACACGTTGATACAACTCATGCATAGATCAGACATGTCAAGTCCAGTCTCAAGTCAAGTCACAAACCATTCAAATGAAATGTGACATATTCAGTGTTCATTCACTCTTACTGGTGAAGTGACCGGCCAGTTTACTCAAGATTTACTTGATGACAACTCTGATGTAAATCTTCAATGTCTTTTTCTTGTTTATTCTCAAAACAGAAAGGTTAAAAACAATATTCATATGCATAACAGTTGAAGGTGAGTAAGTGTGATTGCCTTATCACTGATTTGATAACAGCATGCTTAGAGAACATTGCCAGCATGGGAAACACATGCATGAGGAAATTGGGGACCAAAAAGGGGTTTTCTTGAAATTGATATTGGACTTGCTTGTTTGCTTGTGACCTGAACACACATTTGTTTTATTTGGCCTAACACTGTTATTCATCGGTTCCTTTGGCTAATGACACATTAGTAAAGTTTCATGTTGTGAAATGTGTTTGGAGCCAACATGGTTCAGTAGGCTAGTGTTCATCTCCTGCCTCTATGACATGAAATGACTGAGAATATTTCTATCCCCCTGCATGGGATGCCAGTCCATCACAGGTGACTACCCAGCTAATACCAGTAGCCATATATACTGCTCCACAGATGAAGGCAATCAGGGGTTAAGTGGCCTGCCTAAGAACACAAAATGATGGCCAGCAGCAGGACTCCAAACCCCTGACCCTTTCTGATCACACGTCACGAACCCTAACTAGTACATGTAGGCCACGCTACTTGCATTGTCTATGCTTGGGCCTTTTTCTCCTAGTCATGCTAGCTTGGCCAGCTCTGATTTGAATATAATGTTAGTGACAGACAAAACCCAATATGAAAAGAGACTTATTCCCAACACAAATAGTCACTTGCATGATGAAGCATTGAACATGATCTTGGAATCTTGAACTGTTTGAAAACATGTAAGCACTGCTTGTGCATTGTGACTATTGGAAAGGCTATATAGTGTATAATGTCATAATTGTCTGTTTGTAGGAGCATGCTTTAGGAGAAAACATTGTAGAATGCTCCACAAATTGCAAGCATTATTGATATATTAGAAAACTTGAATTTCATGTATTAGCAAACTGTGATTCTGTATACATGTATCAACGAGTTAAATTCAAAATAAGGGGATACATGTATGTACAATGTAACAGTAAAGTGAAGCAGTTATAAACATGACGTTTGAAACCAGTAAGGGGTCTGGTCCCTACCTGGTTTTAAACATCACATTTGTAACTTCTCCACCGCACTATTATCCCCATTCATAAATACATGTACCTGTACCTTTTTGGTAAAAAACCATCGAAAGTCTAAAAGTTGACAAATTTCCAGCGATTTTGATGTACCATTCTACTCCAATACAAGCCACTTCTATGGTGCATTGGTGCATTACCTGTATGTGCGCAGTGTGCTCAACATTCTTATATACCGGTACAGAGATCATGTCATTGGTTCTCAGTGGTGGCAGCCAGCGTGTTGTGGCTTATTGCACATATGTACATGTAGCATGCACAGAGCGCAGGGTCTAGCAACCAGTTTTTAAAACCGGTGTTTAAACAGTGGTTTAACTTAAAACCACCCATGTGACAGGCTCTCGATCAACAGGAGTACGTGCAAACAGGCCTAGATACATGTAGATGTACATGTATTTATGAATGAAAAATAAATTAACACCATTAGTTGTTACATTTTGTATGTTTTAATTCACTACACAATAATGAAAATTTGGGGAGAAATAAAGAAATATCGAGAATCAAAACTCTACAGGAATTATTCAAACAGCAGACCAAGTAAAAATGTTGAATATATGTATTAGCCCTAACCCCTAGAGTAATTTACTAGGAACTCTCCTCACTCCTGCAAATTCCAACACCATATGGTCAAGTGAACACAGAAACTGTTGGACTCTGTTTATTAGTGGTATGCCTAACCCCATGTGAAGCATAAACAGTTTAGTAGTACAGTATACATTGTACACTCTAACTCAATCCCTGCTGTAACTGTTTTCAAAGGATCCTGCTGAATCCTTCAATATCCATCAGTTTACAGAGAAACCCCTTTGTTCACTGCTCAGACCAACAAAATCCTACAGGAATGGTCGCTGTTTGATTTGGCAGAGTAAGGTTACAGTAAACGATTGGCTATGCATGTACCTAGGAGTGACATGTTTTCTTATTTGATTGATTTTAAGGACAAAAAATTAGAAGCCAAACAAAAAAGGAAGCGTTTGAAACAAGCTGCGAAAGAGGGAAGAGAAGCTGAAGTGTTGGTGAGTAGTTGGTCATACCAAACACAATGGGCACACACATGATTGTTGGGTGTCCCAGTCATTTGGCCACCAATGTTCATTTTTATTGTACATAAAGATTTGGAAGTCAAAGGCGATGTACCTTATAGCACAATGTCCGCAGTGTTCTTCATGAGAACTTTTAGGAGAATGAGTTGCCCTGCTAAAATGTTTCACTGTCCCATTAATGTTTTGTCGAACTGCTTATTTTTTTTACTGCCCTGCTTTTGTTATTTTAAAGCTCACAATTTACTTATTAGCTGACAACAACAAGGACTACAAAATTTCACAAATGTTAAATTGTTAAAATGTGTCAGAACATGAAGATTGAAGCATGTTTCCTCAAGTGAGCCCATCCCATTGGTATAATGTGACTAAAGACAGGCACTATGCAAAATCAAAGAAACATATGACAGGCAGATTTGGCTTCAAACTTTGATTTCCAGTAAACTACATGTAAGTTTACATCTGAAATACCTTGTTCAATGTACATGTATCTCATCTTTATAAACAAAATGGCTTGGATGTCTCAGATTTCCGCATTGGAACTTCTCTTAGTGCCACTGAAGTTTGAAAACAAAAACTTGCAACACTGTAGAAAGTCTGATGTAGCTTGGCCTTTCCTTGTCCTTTATATGCCTTCCTATTGCATGTATGTATATAAAATGTTTTGAATGTACTTTCCTGAACAGCGAGAATACAGCCTGCCTAAAATCGACTACCAGGAGATTTTGCACCGGGAAAGACAAGACATTTCCAAGATGTCAGACGAGTTGACAAAGTTAGCCCAATTGGCTAACAGTGCGGACTTGCAGGTCAACACCCAAACGCTTCATTCACCATCATTACCTACTATCAAGGAGGAAAGCAGGAAACGACTGGATGACAATGGAATCAAAGGGGAGAATAGTGACTTATCAAGCAAGATGTGTGTTAATGTGAAAATGGAGAAAGTAGGAACCAGAGCCAAGATGGGCAAGGATAGTGAAGAGGAGGACTCAGTATTTCTACCTGATCATAATTTGGGCAATGGACCGGATAGAAACAAAGGTACGCTCATTACATGTAGCTGTAGGGTTTGTGCATGAATGGCTATGTCTTCGGCTTCAGCTGTAGAAGCATTTAGGCCCCTGACTCCAAATGGCAAGATGTTCTGCTTCAAGACAACAAGTCTTGTAATATCAGGGCAACGTTTGGAGTACAGTAAAATCCTGATAACTCAAATTCGGATAACTTGAAATACCGTTTATCTCGAAGTAATGCTCCATTCCCATCAAGAGAATAGGATATTATGTACATGAATACCCCTGTAACTTGAAATGCCCGCACCTGTACCTCCGTTTGTCTCAAACTTTTGTTCCATCAGTCTCTAAGAAACTGCTACCTTACAGTCACAAAGAAGCATGAAAAGATTGCAAAACTTTTTCATGAATCATTACTGCCCAATGCACTTTGTTTTTTTCATGTGGGGATGCAGCATGCACCATGTCCATGTGATTGGTCTACAGCCCTTATTCGCAACATATCCTGGCTTTCGAGTTAGCCCGATTGCTAAGCGTGCACGCTAGCAGTCCAATCCCTGGCTCTTTGCAGTGGCCATGTGACCACAATAGAAACCTTTGAGGATGTGTGTGAGATAGCCAGATGGCTATTGCTGGTGCGGCTGCAGCTGGTGTGCCCTCTGTCCATTGAATAGGACCGGCCATGTGGCCACACAATGAAAAACCCAGAGCATGGTGTGTTAGACAGATGACACAAAGTAAAGATTTGCTACGCGCAGTTACACAATTGAGTGTTTGTTTTATGTTCATCTATAGAGCAGACACTTTTTTGGAAGAACAATATGAAATCTGAGTAAAATGATGATTTTTGACTTAAAAAAAGTACACCATTAGAATGGGAAAAAGAAGGAAAGCGTGCCAAATAACGTGTCCATTCCACAGCTGGGCATAGCGAGTTACGGTGAGCCATTCCTGTACATACATGTACATGTACGTGTAGATAACATGACTGTGGACAAATTGGGAACCTTGCTTAACTCGAACTCCAGATACCTTAAATGTTGTTATCCATTTCCCTGAGATTTGACTCAAGAGTTTACTGTATTTGGTTAGGATGTTAATGGCTTCCCAATGCAGGGGTTTTCCTTAACTTTTTCCTTTACTGGCCGGCCGGGCCAGTAAACCAGAGTTTTCACTGGCCCGCAACCTTTTACACTAGCCCACATGTTTTATAATAGTAACTTTCAATCAAATCACCATAAGCATTTTTGATAACATTTTTGATAATAAATTATGCAATATGAATACAATCGGCAATTATCTTAATCATGTACATAATATTGCATGTAGTTCCTTTTTAAGTGATGTCAATGTTTCTTTAATCGTCCATGCTTTAACATAGAGCAAGGCTTTAATTAACAGGAATCAAATAGGTGGAGAAGTTATAATCAAAATTTATGCAGTGTGCTTCGTTCCGAACTTAAGGCTTTAGGTGTTCTATTTCCGACATGTTTTGATAAAACACGAACTAAAAAAGCGTTATCTTGAGGAACAAGAAAACATTGCACACAGTCGTGGTATTAATGGGAGTTTACCAAGTTAGTAACTGAACTGTTTTAACTTGTTTGAAAATGACTGAGAAGGCCAGTATTTTCAAAAAAACATCTCTCGCGCGCGCCATGCATTTCTAGCGAAGAATGGTGCAATCAGCGTGCCTAGCCAAGAAGCGCTGCGGGCGGGCGACCCACGAACTTACGCTGGTCACGTCAATCCATAACGTTTTCCGGAGCACGGTCCACTTTACATTCACTAGTCTTTACATTCAAAATAGGCCCCTCGAATCTCATATTGTCCTCATCTTTTCGGTACATTCGTTTGATAGTGTTCAAGAAATCATCCCAAGAATCCGTTCGGGCACAAGTTTTGGCAGTGAAACTGTCATGAAAGTTTTCTCCTCACCACGTTGTATGATACGAATACGATGTTAACGTACGTACGTACGTCCGTACCGTGTGGACTGACTGCAGACGAAGTAAATCACGTGCGCTGCATGTGTGCACAATGTGTAATGGCAAATACACGTTGATTCGCCTCATGTTCGTCGTTGGGATTTAATGCACAGCGCACTGCGAATATACATGGAGTGATACGAATTCGAACTACCGATGTTTTTATTTCGGTCGGCGTGGCAAAAGTATTCATGTGTTGTATCACCCTTAACTTTTCATTTTGATTGATTGAAAAATACTGTAGGGAAAACTTCGTTATTTTATTTTTTTTTAACCGTTTTCTGACTCGCCCGTCGGACTACTGAGAGGAGGGTTTTGACTCGCCCGCCGCTGTTTTCACTCGCATTTGGCGAGCGGGCGACCGCTAAGGAAAATCCCTGCCCAATGATTCCTCAACCAGAGATGAAGTTGAAGCTGGAAACATAGCCAAGATTTTGAAAAGTGCGTTGCCATGTCTGGCGACCACCATTAGAAGCTGTTATCTTCGTTGCCCTTGTCCATCCATGTCCAAACTATGTTCACTTGATGCTTGAGTGCATTGGCCCAAGGAACACTGACTTCAGCATGGTATCACCCTAGTAATGTCTTCTTGTGGTCATTCAATTAGTCAATAATAATCTGATGAATTCAATTGCTGCTTGTTTTGTTAATTAATAAACTCGTGCCAGAATGTTGTTTGTAGGCACCTGTGTCAGACATTTACTCTTCATTGGACGACTTTAAAGAAGCATTGAATCAAACGAAGTGAACCTCCATTTAACCATTACAAGTCTTTGATCGGTCCTGGCAATGACACTACAGATTGCTTCCTGTGGTGAGGCAGTGTACATGTAGTTCAGATAACTGAAGAGAAGAAGCAGTAGGTGGGATGGGCCTTGACCCCAGGTCACAAAGGTAGATTGCAAGACAAATACTACCGTGCCAACCCTAACTCTTGGATGTGTAATACAGTACAACTTAAGTGAATTGTTTTCTTTCTATTTCATTTAATTTTGTGCAGATGAAAAGGTGCCTCCACGAGGCAAGCGGAAACTTGACTCCAAGCTGAAAGAATTGGATTTGTGCAGTAACGATGGTGATAGAGACAATATGAAGATGTCCAAGTCCAACGGAGAAAACAATAAGATAGCAGGTACATAGCACAAACGTGCCAAAGATCCCATAGACTCATTTTCACTCTGAATCGAAAATATCTGATAACTCTGTTCACACAATAATAATAATAAGAATGATACTTATGTAGCGCTTACACAAAATGTCTCAAAACACTTCACAAATTAAAAAATTTATAACAGGGAGAGGTAACTTAAAAAAGGATCTTAAATTCCTACCTTAAAAAACACGAAATTTCCATGAGAAGTACAAAAACAATGGTTGTCAAATTTGTACCTTAGGGTGGGGTAGTTGTCATGAAGAGCACATCCAGACACGAATCAAGTACATGTAGGTCCAAAGGATAGTAATCTTTATGAAAACATGCACAAAACAGATTAACTTTCATTTGATAATCTGAATCATTCAGGATTCAACATCCTGCATGTATCACCCTCCTCATGGCCACCTGCCCTATCATCACCAAGTGTTAGGGGCATATCTTCCCTGGCCCATCTCACCATTCCACGTGGATCACGTAAATTGACCACATTGTGCTAAATGCAGACCTGCAAAATCTTAAGGTTGGAAGATGGAGTGCTGAAAACCTCGTTATTTAAATACCACCCCCCCCACCAAAAGGTGACAAGGAGTCAAATCCATTGACAATGGAGGTCATTGAACAGCATGATTCAGTTTGATACTCTGTCTCCAAGACTGCTTGAAGCAAATCCTGATAGCGATGAGTCTGTGGGCTGGAGCACCGTCTTGTGCCAGCCTTAGATACATGTGCATTTCCTTGATGTTAGAAATGCAACTGGCACTGCAGCACAAGATCGCCAATTGATAGAAGTCCAAGTTTGTTCATGTTTTCTTGAATATCCCTTGCAGCTACTTGTCTTAGTCTGGTTGTATTCACTTGTTATTACCCCAAACTGTCCCAAGAGGGTTTCTACCATTTTCAAAGGAACTCAGTGATGCATGACCACAGGAATGCATCCAAGATATCAATGGGAAGCTTACTGCCCTAATTTATGATACAACCACAGTTATGGTCATTAAGATCATACACTAAACCAAAAAAGGAAAGTACCGCCTTAATACTTTTTTGTCTAACTCGAAAACTACTGGGCACATCCTGCTCAAATTACAACTGATCAGTACAGAAATTCCTTAGCATTCCAGCCGTACTCTTTGGCCGAAAACAGTGATAATGTTTACAAAATTATGCAATTCATGATAAGTGGTACCGAAAAAAAGTTGCACTTTTGTATACGTGCAAGGTGAGTGTGAACCACAACTTGCACGTACATGTATACCAAAGTGCAACTGTTTTCGGTATCATTTGTCATAAATTGCATTTATTTGTACACATTATCACTGTTTTGGGCTGGATTGCTAAGAAATTTCTGTACTGATTAGTCGTTATTTGAGCGAGAGGGGCTCAGTAGTTTATGAGTTAGACAAAAAAGTATCGCAAGGGGGACTTTCTTTTTTGGTTGAGTGTAGTTTGTTCATATTATCCCTTTTTTAAGGGGTACTTTTTGGACACTTTGTATTTTGGCATGGAGCATATCACAGCAGGTAATGACATTAATATTACTGTGTGTCATTACAGATGGTGTTGGACATGGAGGAATGTCTGCTCCTATGATGCCCTATCAGCAACCATCACACTTCCCTATGACAAACACACAGGAAGTCTGTGTCTTCTCTACAAGACTAGCCAATCAGGCTGCACATGCTATGTTTACTGGCCAAGCTGATTCTATTCTCTCATTTCATCGGTCACTTTCTTCAAACAGGGACTTTCTTCTCCCTGAGCAGGTTAGTATTACAGTGTTCATCAAGAGTGTTTTGGGGTAATTGGATTGAGTAAATAACTTTTTTTTGGCAGCTTTCTAGAAGTGTACACATTTCCTAGTTTGACATGCTTCTTTCGCAAAGATTATTCAGTGGTACAGGAGTAGTGTTAAAAGACCTTCATTTTGAAAGCGGGGAAACACATCAAATTGTTAAGAGGTCTGTGAAATCTACACACAAAAATTGTGGTCCTATCTTCAAAATGTGCAATGGCACGAAATCTGTTTCTCTTCAAGATGTATGAATCACTCCTTCCAATGAAGGCATTCAAAGCCCTCTTTGATTTTACTCCAATTCTTTTGTTTGTTTATCAATAAGAATTTTACGCATCTCAAGGACATCTGTAAATCTTTTGCTGTTTGATTGTTACATTTAAGGAAGTTGTTAATGAGTGAGTACCTTTTGTTGTTGCAGGACATGGATCCTATGCGTCCACAAGACAGCATGCATTTGCCAAATCAACATCCCCCACTAAACTTCAGTCAACATAACATGGGTCAACCTCATCCAATGATGATGGATCACAACACCACCAATCAATTGAAAGGAATGGCACTGAATCCACCTCCACACCAGGCAGCCTCAGTCCCTCATATGCAGCCACAGCAGCAGATGCTGGATGCTGTGACAAATGAGCAAACTAAGCCAGGTGGTGGACGTAAGCGCCCTGACAGGCCAAACTCAACTACTGCTGATAGTAGCAATGCCACCAAGAATCATACAACTTCCAACAAAAGTGTGTCTGGAGAGGGAATCGTGGGCAAGCAGAGTGACTCAAGCAGTGGCACAACCACATCTAGTGTTACCAAGTCCAAGTCGAAATCCTCAAAGAGGAAGAGGCCACCTTCCTCAACTCAGCCATTGCAACCCAACATTTCTCAAGGACCTACGTTATCAGGAATGCCACCCGGACCAAATTTTGGACCATTTCCTCAACAACCGTTTAGTCCAAACCAGTTTCCACCACATCAACAACAAATGCCTGGAATGCCAAGTATTGGGATGCGCCCTCCGATACAAAGTGGCCCTCCACAGTCAGGACCGCCATTTCAGGTTGAGGCAACAGAAACTGAAAATCTGGATCCAAGTGCACTGTGGGAGAATCCGCCTAGCAACAAAAAGACGCAGAAAAATGCAAATTTAGCTTGGCAACAGGAACAGCAGATACGTATGATGCAACAACAGGTGCCAGGACCTCACTTACCCATGATGCAACACCAGCAGTCACCAATGATGTCACCATGCCACGAGCCAATGATGCCAAGTCGTCCCTTCCCAGAAGGTGGTCAGTCACATGATCCTTCCGACATGGGACCCTTTTCACCTTCATCAGGTGTACATGTAGGCCCACAATTTGAGCCTTCAAATTACAAGCCACCTCAACAAATAGATAATCCCACTCCAGAACAGTTGAGGCACAGGGAAGAACGGTTAAGAACTTTGAAAGAAATGCAGCGTTTGTTGTTTCCAGAGGAGCATCAAAACAGATCTCCAACTCCTGGGAGGTTGATCTCTCCAAGTGGTGGTATGGGATCTCCTCAAGGTGGTATGATGGCTCCCCAACCAGGTATGATGAGACCATCAGGACCTGGCATGATGGGTCCCCAACCAAGACCCATGATGCATCTAACTAATATGGGACCACATCCTAACATGGACAACCCAGATGCTACAATGGGACCCGATCAACGTATGACGCAGGAGCAGATGATCATGCCCCCACCGCCTGATTGGGATAACATGACCCAACCGCAGAAGGAGTGGTATAAACTTCAACATGAGTTTTACACGCACAAAAGACGCAAGATTGATCAAATGAAAATTGGTCATGGTCCAGTTCCAATGTCTGAGCTGCATGGACCTGGATATAGGGACCCTATGGATATGGGACCGTTTCACCCTGGAATGCCAGGTGGACCAGGGATGGGTCCAGGACCTGGAATGGGACCTGGAATGGGACCTGGAATGCCAGGAGACCCAGGAATGCCGCCAGGGGCTGCCATGGGCAGGTGTTTGCCACCAGAAATAGATATGACAAATCAGGGAGCATCTGGTCCAGGAATGACTGGCTCTGGAATGCCAGGTATGCCTGGCCAAGGAATGCCTATGCCAGATATGCCCTCCCAAACAGGCCAAGGTATGCCTCCACCACCTCCGTATCATGGAACTCACAATGCAGCCCAACCAAACATGCCTAGGCGGTCTAGCCTTTCTGGATCTGTTCAGCAGTCATTAAATCAATCAGCACCGCCATTACCAATGTCCCCACATCAAATTCAATCCGGACAGCCATCCCCAAGAGCTAATCGAACTAACTCACTCCCTACTTCAGGGTCTTTGCCCCAAGCATCAAGTTCAACTACTCCAAGTAATCCCACTGGACAGATGGCAGCAGGGAATGACATTAAACCCACCAGTATTTCATCCAGTAGTATGCAATCAGGACATGGCTCCTCTGTAAATGTTACAAGTGGAGTCATGTCTTCGGGATCTGGTCCAACAGGAACAACCTCAGTAGCTGCAGTATGTGCTGTACCCGCTACCTCAGGATCCCAGTTGCCAAGCACGCAAGCAGGACCAGTCTCTCGCCAACCCATGTCACCACAGCAGGACAGTCCATATCGACAAAGTCATCAACCACCAACACCAACGAATGTCTCGACTCCAAACACCCCAGGTGATTCTACCATAGGCGGTAAATCACGTACTACAGGCAGCAGTGTAGAGCAGTCACCCAGACCCCCTCAACCTGGAACACCTGTTGGGGATACAAGTTCCCAGACAGTGAGGATTAATCAGAGTGGGGGTTCCCAGCCTGGAACCCCTAATTCAGGCCCAGTTAATGGAAGCAGGCAAGGGGTGTCTACCCCAAGCAGCATTACACCTCCAGTAGTCAAACCTGGCTCCGACTCATCCACTACCAAATCCACTGATGGACAACTTGCTCAAAGTTCAGCCAACCAAAAGCCTGTAGAAAGTGTTGCAGGTGGAGCCACAAACACATCTGCTCCGCAGCAAAGGTTGGTCAATTTTCCTCCGAGTCAGTTGAACAGGGACAAGGCACCAAATTTCCCGCCACGTGGAGAAGATCCGCAGCAGTATGCATCAACTTTTTATCAAAAGGCCTCAAAGGAATCCGCAAAACCTAGGTATTATGGACCAGGTAGTCCTATGGGATCAGATATAATGGGACAGAGTGGAGAAAATGTGACTCCACAGTCTGGGTTGATGAGGTCACAGCAAGATATGGCCACTTCACAACCTGGAATGATGGGACCTCAACAAAGAATGATGACTCCACAGACTTCTATTAATTCACAGCCGGACTTGATGACATCTCAAACAGGGATGATGACATCACAGCAAAGAATGATGGCATCACAATCGGGAATGATGACATCACAGCCAGGAATGATGACATCACAAGCAGGAATGATGACATCACAGCCAGGAATGATGACATCACAAGCAGGAATGATGACTTCATTGCCGGGAATGATGACTTCACAGCCAGGAATGATGCCATCACAACCAAGGATGAAAAATCCACAAGAAATTATGACATCACAACCGAGGATGACAAATCCGCAAGAAATGATGACATCACAACCCAGGATGACAAATCCGCAAGAAATGATGACATCACAACCGAGGATGACAAATCCACCACCAGAAATGACATCCCAGCCAAAGATGACTGCACCACAGGAAGCAATGACATCACAATCAAGGATGACTACACAACATGAAATGATGACTTCACAACCAAGAATGACTGCACCACAGGAAATGACATCTCAACCAAGGATGATGCCTCCCCATTCAGTATCAAATGTCGGAGACAAGAACATACCACAGCAAGGTATCATGCAAGAATCAGGAATGGTGAGACCACATTCTGACATGATGCCCCACCCAGGAAATATGACACCACAACAAGATATGATGACCTCACAACACAGAGGAATTATGTCTCCTCAAACTGATATGATGGGACCACATGACTCCATGCCACCTCAATCTGGCCTGATGCAACCTAGAATGCCTACCTCACAACAAATGATGGCACAACAGGCCAGTCCAATGACATCCAGGCAAGGGATGATGTCACAAATTAGGATGGGTCCACCGAGTGGCTTAATGGGATCCCATGGCAATCCTGGTATGCCTCCAGATGACATGATGCTACCACATGGAAATATGACTTCACAAGCAGGCATGATGATGTCACAGGGTAGCATGACGACATCACAAACTGGCATGATGCCACAGCAGAGGATGATGTCACCACAGGCTGCTATGATGCATCAACAGGGCATGTCACCCCAGACAAGAATGTCTTCACACAGTCCTGTCATGGAGCCACACCCAATGGGCTTAGACCCGCATCCCATGGATGTACCCATGGGTTATTACCCAATGCTTGGCAGTATGCCTAACAATGCAGGTATGCAGGACATGCGTGGAATGCACAACATGCCTAATAGGTACCCAGGACCAAAGCAAATGCACAGGACATTACCAGTGTCTTCAACCATGGGACCTAATCCAGGACCTGTGGGAAGGACTAGCATGCCGGGAGGTGGATCCCCAATGATGCACATGGATGGAAACCTGCGAGAAACAATGATGCAAATGGAATCCAAACCCATCAGCCAATCGCAGGCTGGTAGGACGGTTCACACATCCTCCCCAAGTCCTCTCTCGTTACTGCAGAGTCGCTTTTCCCCACCACTACTCCCTGATGGAAAAGGACCAAAGCAAACACTGCAATACTTTCCACAGGGAAACCCTACCCCGGCACCCCAGGCACAGTCTGGTAACCCGCATCTAAATCCTTCAAATACCTCCGGAACGCAAGGGCCTGGACCTTCACCCAAGCAAATTCAAATGCCTTTTCCTTTAGAAATGGTAACAGGTAATCCTCCGTCTATGACACCATCATTTGGACCTTCACAACGCATGCCTGGACCATCCAATAGAATGTGCAGCCCAGATGCTATGTATCCTCAGGGATACCCTGCCTCTAACAGACCCAGACACCAAATGCCAGGGTATATGGGTGGACCTAGACCACCAATGCAGTATGGAGGCCCCCCTATGGGAATGCCAAACACTATGGGTCAACAAATGCCTGGGAATTATGGGCCTGGTTTCGGCCCACCTCAAATGCCTGGCAACAATATGGGGATGGGTGACTCTATGATGCCAGGTTATAATATGCCAAAGTAAGACACTCATTGGACAAAGCATGATTGTAATGAATGAATGACCTTGTTTTTGTGTATGATTCAAATCCCTTGATGCTGTTACTGATGTGCATTGTGATGTGATATGGACTCCATGGAGGAATAGTAGATGGCATTGTTTGGCCTATTCAAGACGGCCAATGTGAAGCACACATTGCATGTGCTTACTAGTTCATGGACCTATAATGGAGCGTTCACACCATCAATTGTCACCTGGAGGTACACAGACCTGTAGTGTCCTTGACTGAGAAGGCATCTGATAATGGCCACACGTTGTACATGTGTGTACAGTCCATAATGGTCAGTAAGACTTACAGTACCATATCTGCATTACTACTGATAATGGGTCCAAAAGCGTGCTTGTGACTTTGAAAAAAGGTACTGCATTTTCTGCTCTGAAAACTGGTGCAAATAACAATGAATGTATTCAGTGTGATTGGTATTGCATAGGAAGTCATGGCAGATAGATGATTACGAAATACATACTTAGCATGTCACAAGACCATCACAGAGCATTGCATTTTGGGTATAAAATTATTTAGCTTTCTATGAAGTGCCAAAATATTGGGAGTAAAACATCAGCCCTGTTGGAAGGTAAGCATGAGAAACGCATTGATGAACTGTTTTTTTGTGCTTTATTATTGACATTCTTTTTGAATCATAACCAGTGGCATTAAATGTCACTTCAAACTGTAGACTTGGAAGTCGTTTTCATGAAATCCAGGAGCACTTGTCATGAGAATGTAATAGTTTTTGTAATCATTTGTAATTGATGAAGATCTGCCATGATGAAGCAGTGTATCTTGGGGCCAGTTTTCATGGCACTAACACTCAGCTGAAAAGTGGTGCTTCCTGAAGACAATTTGCTCACCTTGTGCAGACATGGAGATGTCTATTGTTGCACCGTGAAGTAGTCGGGATCTTGGATTTGGTCTCCATGAAATGGACAGAGGCTCTGTCAGTAGCAGACAATCCTGTGCTTATCAGTGCCATGATATTAATCCCCAAGTGTTAACTATAACAAGTAATACCTATTTATCTCTTTGTTAAACGTTGAAGCCTCCAGTTTACCGAATTTGTTTGTCATACATGTAAGGAGAGTTATTGACAAAAACAACCTTTTTTGTATGTTTTTTTTTAAATCTCAAACCCTAAATGTGCAAGAAGCAGAGGAATGTTGAAAGCAGCACAGTATTATGGTGCTTCCAAAATACAAAGCAAAGGAATCAGGCGACTGTAATCCCAAACATACTATTGCTTACATGCACCCCTAATCCCTGGGCACATCTCTTTTGGGAGCTTCTTGAATGCTTACCACAGTACGTCACACCCCCATGTATATAGTCATGGCTGGGCTGGACCTTATTCCATCCTGCAACATCCTCCCAAATCTGCTGGTGGAGTGTAAAGGATCTGGGAGCGGTCATACTAAAAAGCGTCAACACAGCGTCAACACACTCCAAAGCGTCAACACAGCGTCAACACAGCGTCAACACAGCGTCAACACAGCGTCAACACACTCCAAAGCGTCAACACGGCGTCAACACGGCGTCAACACAGCGTCAACACATCCAAAATGCATTAAAAGTGACAAAAACTGTATGTAACCCATACAGTATGGACAGAAACAAGATTTTGGCTTAAAATCAATAGGTTCAACGTCTGAAAATTGCGATTTTCAGTTCAAGAAAATTGGCTCTCCGTGCCGCTCCGAAATCGGCTGCCATGTTGCCTCAGTGGCAGCGTGGACCATACCATTATGCTAAAGGGTGATAGCGTTGTACAATAAACCAACAGAGAGGGCGCGGCCGGCCAATACCAAAAGATGTCAATTTCAATAAAGTAAATGAAACATCAACACAACTCACAAAATAATGATCCGCCACTCCGATCCTCAGTCCTCACAGATCTGGTATCCCTCTGTCTACAGCAAGGCGCCCTCTGTTGTTTATGACAAGATAATGTCATTACCTACACACCCCTATTTGAAATGCTGTAGTCCAATGGCGGACAACGGCCGTGCAAGTGAAAGGTCATTTTTTCGCGTGAAAATACTATATTTTTAACAACGAAATGCAAACTCAATCCAATGGAAATTCTCTTTTATTCTATGCTTTACAATTATATACCATTTTTGTTAATTCAGAATGTGTTTTGGATGTGTTGACGGTGTGTTGACGCTTCTGTCATGTGTTGACGCTGTGTTGACGCTTTTTAGTGCGACCCTCTGGGAGGGGCTGGGGTGATGACATCATTGTACATGCGTGTAATGCTGACTGGGTTCCTATTAGCACTGCACACAATGTCAATGCTGTGTTTGCCAATAGGCCTTAGGCTTGGGCGCTGTTATGACATCATTTTGGGGAATAAACAGACGCATATCCAATGTTATTGACGTACGTTTACATGTTACTACAACTCAAACGTTTCTTTTTTCCAAGCTTTAATTTTTGGAATCAAGTAAATATACTAAACTGCTTCAATGAACAAGATATTCTGGCGTTTGTACCCAGAGAATGACATCATTATGGCGCCCCTCAGTGTGGACTTAATCTCTATGTATTGAGTTGAATTTGAAAGTACCTTGGTCACAATGCCATGATTCAATCTCTTTGCTTTTCACTATCTTTGTTAATTAGCCTTAATCACACTGCCAAACAATTGAAATGACACGGATTCTACTGATGAAGAAGCTGTGGTAACCATTTGTTGAATCTACCTCAAATAACCGAAATGTAGTTATCTGATGACAACCAAATCCAGTTGAGGTTGTTACAGATGAATGACATTGGACAGTGAATAAATTGTGTAAAATAGAAAGACTCTTTTTGCAAAGATAAATTAATTGAACTTCCCTTACTGATATTGGGTCACTCATATTGGTTGAAAATGTAAATGAAACAATTACAGGTGTAATTCTTTTTTTAAATGTGTGGCAGTATTTACCGATGATCACTCACAACAGCTTAGTTGATGAATCAATCACTAGTCAATCACAAACCAGTCAGAAGTAACAGTCATTACTGTTTGTTTAATTGTTGAACAGAGGATGAAGAGTGATAAAAGAATGCCTTATCAAACTGAACAGGAAGGACTTGTGACGTGACTTGACATGTGATTGACTGGATTGGCAAATGAATCATTTCTTGACACTGATAGCCCAGAGTAGTCATTTTGCACTCACTCAGGCAAGGTTAGCTGAGTGTTGCCATCCATCCATAAACCATGCAAGACTGTGCTTGTCATCCTGCACTGACCACGTAAGGAGACAAGGTTTGGAAAGAAGGCACACGTGTGCTAAGAACCAAAAGTGGCCCAATATAATGCAAGAAATCTCCAAATAAGTAACACAGAAAGTTGTAGCAAAATAGCAATCTCTGAACGTTCAGCACATTTGACTACAAGAAGTCCTAACATTTCTTATTATTACGCACGAGTGCCCTTGTGCCTGTCTTCACTGATAACCATTTTGAATTTCAAATCTTTTGTCTCAAAACAAAGATATCTTTGACTTTTGTGGGTCATGGGGTTTGCAAGTGTCTTTATGAAATGCATTTCTGTCTCAAAAGAACTTTTTGACAGTTCTCATTTAGAGAATCCAATGCAGCCAAATTTAATTTTCTCATTGATGTTTTGGCATTACATGTACTTACAAAATAATATATTTTTTTATTATCCCAGCATATAACTGAAATTCATGTTTTTCTTTTTTGGGTGTTCTGGACATAAATATGAAAACTTCATATTTTCTTAGCTGTCATCTTCAAGCGAAGTTGAATCTACTTCATGGAATTCATTGATTGTCTTTATGTAAAAAGAGATGCTACCACAAAGACACAGGGGGGCAAGTCACATTAGCAGTGTTTTATGCCACGGTTCCACATATCAATCAGCATGCAGGCTAGAACCCCAAGGATACCGTCATAAGCAGGGTTTGTGGTAATCATGTTTATTTGAAATTGCAGTCAAAAATGTGTGGAAGATATTCCAATTCTATTTGGGATGGAAATGGAATATTATACTTTAAAAACACAAAAAAGGAGAAGGAAAAAACACTTTGGTTTCATATTTATGACAGAATTTTCATGTGGTCGTATTCACAGCATCTTGACTGTTATGTCAACTAAAGTGGAATTGCAGTAACTGATAAATAACATACATGAAGATTTGATGTGCAGCTATGAGCTGATTACCACTCACACGTGGCCTCATTCAATCCTGTTTATAGCCTACATGGTAAGTCATGTGCAGAACAGGTTTTGGAGTGTACATGAAATTGATTGAAAAATAATGAAATGATCAGGGGGACATTGGTAATGTGACGGTCCCTTAATGACCTCTTTACTGTGTTTGCGTAGTTAGAGCCAAGCCACACAAGGCAGTTTTCACAGGTAACTTGAAGGCAACCAAATTAGTGGGGCGATAAGCCAAATATTTGGGGGAATTGTGCCGTTGATGATACAAGCATGGCATTTGGCACACAGAGTATGTCTTAAGATAATTGGCTATAAGGCCATCACAGATTTGCCCTTTGAAAAATATAGGTAGAATAACAAGCAATGGCAGCCATTTTGAAAATTGCTTGGTTTTCTACCTATGTTTTGTTCAAAGGACACGCTTGTATCATCAAAGGCACAATCCCATCACCTATCTACCGTACTAAATGCACATTGCCTGTCATCTGCCTTGCTTGATGAAGTCCCAACAGTTAACGTTAATTGTTTCAGTGTCAACTTGTGGAGTGCTCTTACTTGCTGCTGTATCACAAGACAACTAGTATTACTAACATTTTGCGTCAGTGAAACAAAATCATTCATGAAGATCATGTGCCTCTTGGAGAAAACAAACCCTGTTGAAAACTGGCATCTGTGCTGCAAACAAACCTTTCATATTTGTGTTTGTAGTAGTTTTGTACTGCGTGTAATAAATGCAAAACTGAACGGAGGTTATTGGGTCCTCATAACTTGCCTGGAGGGCAGATATTATGTTTTATAGCTGTAGAATTCACATTGTGTTTATATTGGAGGGCCGCATGCATAATACATGTGTATTGTGCTGTGGCTATAGAATAGCTGCAGAAGTTATGGCTGCAGAACTGTGTTGCCATGCATGTTGCGATTGTTGAAACCACCTGATATTCCAGCTGAAAGTGTTGTATATATTTGAAACCGATATCAGCTGATATGACATGTACATAGACAAACATGTAAATAATGAAACCAACAGAAGCATGATGATTGGCCCACTGTGGCTGCCAATCATGCCTTGGTATTGTATATTGTATGTATACATGGTTGCACATATTACAGCATTGACGTATTTACTTAATAGGTAACATAACAAATTTGTACTTTTTTAAGCTTATTTGTTAGCGTGTCCATAGTTATCTGATATAATGTCGGTAGGTCCAGTAGTGTATCATTTTTTTTTTTTAGATTAGAAACATTTCTTGACCATCAATACAAAGTGGAGATAAATTCTTTGGTGGATCTAAAGAAAGTTTTTGTATTTCCATTGGAAAGTATTTTGTAAATAAGATTATTTTGAATATCCTTGAAAATATTGTGACTTGTGTTATGGTTTGCTTTATTTGCACAATAATTTAATCCTGAATATACACAAATAAAAGGGAATGCTGAATGAAGCTAAAATGAGACTACTTTTTGGCAGACTTAGGCGGGTCTCAAGTCAAGAACGCAAGTCCCTGTATCCTAGGCTTGACTCAAGTCTGCTGACAGACCATCCATGGTGAAAGGTTCGCTCATACCCCCCGCCCTGCAAACAGGACGCTGGGAAGGGCTGATGAATTCATGCTGTAATTGGATAGATTTTACGTGACCTGTGACTGGCAAGTCCTCATGACCACGACCCTGCAAGGTTTCAAACGGCCATTAAGACTGATTCATTACTTCTTTATTCTCATTCATAAATGCTTTTGTTTTCGTTGAAAAGCGTTATAATGAAGGAAAACCTGTAAAACTTACCTGTTTTGTAAATTTGCCATTTCTGTCACTTGCTCAGGCTCCGTTTTGAATTCACAAAGGGTCAATGATTGCATTATGCGACGCTCAAACTTTGTCCACATAGTCTGCAATCAAAAAGCAATCACATCCGGTATGGAATGTGTGCATTTCTATGGGAAGTTTTTGGATAGCATTTGTGCGCATTGGCTAACTGCGGTCTTGAACAGCTGCAGCCACTATGCTTTATATATAAGTCATAGGTCACTTCACAAGATTCTGTGAAGCTCATCAGTCCTCCCAGCGCCCTGTTTGCAGGGCGGGGGGTACGAGCAAAGCTAAAAGGTAGACAGGATTTGTTTCCTGGTCACCTGATCTCCATATACTCGCAAGGAAGGGTGGGGTGGGGTGGGGTGTGCTCAACCTGGTGTCAGCAGGGCAAACAGTTTGTCCAATGCGAACTGCGAACAAATGATGTGAAACTGACATGAATTCATCTGTTTACCTTGCCAGGCATTTTAATTGAAGCTCTCTTAAAACAAAACTACAAACAACCATAAATAAACACGCATTGATAATGCACTACAGCGTTAGTCCAGAAATACAAAGTACACTGGGAAGAGCAGTTACAGAAACATTGTCAGACGACCACAGCTAAGACTGGTGGAATTTAATAAGTAAAATATTGATTACAGAAATTATTAGAGGAAGACGTTTATAGCAACCTGTTTGTCCCGTGTTATGCATACCGTACCTACAGGCATGGCATCACATCTTGTATTGAATACATGTACACTGAGCAAATGTCAAGGCACCATGGTTGAAAGATTTCTGTCAATTATTATATAATGTGAGTGTTCAAAGGCAGTATTCACTTTTGCATGCATAATAAAAACCAAATTATTTTCCTCTTTTTCAAGTGATTAATTTTTTTCATGTGATTACATTCGGTGAAACTGTGCATGTTAAATATACATGTACGTCCTACATTACACACATCGGTTACATTACCAGTTACACTTACATGTATGATATAATTACAGAGTTAGAAAACGTTAATTACAGGATTGATAAATCACTAGTCAAGGCAGTAATTCTACAGGTAACCTGCTCCATCAAAATCCCATGTGCTCTCGTACATATGAGATTTGTTTTCTGCCAAGTAATTGTTAATTGTTTTATTGTGTCTGCAACCTTCTGCATAAGGCTTTTATTTTGCACGTCCGATGCAAAAACAGATCTGCCTGAATTATTCCATAGCTAAACAGGAGCAAGCGTTTTGTTTGATGTCTTATTCAGCAGTGAATTAACTGGTAGTGGTAGGAAAACAGCACTTTTAAATCAGAAATACATGTTATTTTTTTCTGCATGAAACTCAAAAAGAGCAACATTAAAAGTTCTTGCTGTAGAGGGTACGTTTTAAAAGGAACAAACAGTCATCTTACAAGGTGATGTGAAGAAGTTTAAAAGAAAGAAAAGAATTGAAAAAAAAATTCCTATTTCATCCTCTCAAAATATTGCATGACACTTCTAATGAATATGAAACAATATCCATAACGGGCTATAGGCCTATATTAATGTCAAAAAACCATGGTCAAACACACGTTTTTGTTTAAATTATAAGGGTACAAAAACCTAACTCCAAATGAAAGCCATGTTCTGTGCAAGTTTGTTCAAGATGTTTGGTTGACTAGTGGTCACCTTGGTACACGCTTGCATCAACGTAAGAACGTCTCATAGAGCTATGGGCAAAAACTCAAGGTCCTTGCTCCTTATTGCACACTTCGCTATGTATGTGTACATGTAGCTATAATAACCAGACTTGTGACTCGGACTTGCTTCGCCTCGTTGAATGTATCATAAACATTCCATCTTTCATCTCATGACAATATTCTCACCATTGCATTCATAAACATTCATTAATTGTATACCAGTTCATTAAATTAGAGAAAAACCTGATAGAAATTGAAACATTTACACTGTGAGGTTATAGCAGTACCTCAAATTAATTTCCAAAATATATTAAAGGTGACTCGACATTTGTGACTTGTGACTCGGACTCGACCAGTGGGACTCGGGACTCGGACTCAGGAGACATGACTCGGACTCAGCCTCCATGTTTGGTGCCTGAATACAAGTCTGATAATAAGCAGTGATGCCACATGTCTTAATAGGCTGAAACATTAGTTGGCTGTCGGGCAAATATCCCACTTACAGCTACATGTATTGACTTGAAAAAAAGAAAGAAGAGTATTTGCTGAACCTTAAATCCATTGACTTCCCGAATCGCTTACAATACAACAAATCTACTTGCGTCAGTTCAGAGATCATAATCTTAGATTGTCATTCTTTAGATTAGAAACAAGTGACATGACTTTACAGTCTAGCTGAAAACTGACTGTGAGAATGTCACTACGCACATTGTGCATATTCTAAAATACATGTAATGAACTTAACATTACTGAATTAGCTCAATAGTGTTCTATGCAAGAATCTGTTCAATGCAACAGATATATTAAAAATGACGTCAATGCAATAAAGCACAAGCATAAAGGCAATGTCATGTAACTGGCTTACACTTTTGAAGCAAACACACTGAGCTACAGATGGGTTGCATGTAGCAGCCATGTTGGAGGTGTGCTTTGTTATATTAATTCATTAAGAGGTCCACACACTGAGTATACAGTCTTTACACATAGGTGAAGGGCAAAACCTAATATTGAATTTACATCGCCCTGACACAAATTCCATCTTATGAATATATGTATATTCATTGTGACACCCCCTGCTACATCAGATTCAAACCAGCCAACCAACCCCGCAAGCTCGGTGGTCGAGTGGTAAGACGTCTACACTAGAAAGCAGGAGGTACATTTCATCTCATGAATAGGTCTAGCCATGCATGTCCCTGTTGAACAAAAGCACCTCCAAGATGGCTGCAGTGCAAACGATCTATTGTGTAAGTAAGCTCTCATTTCACGGAAATGTAACCCGTCTAAGCTATAAAGCAAAATATTTCTCATACTCGGCAGCTCCATAAGATGGGCCTTAATTTTGTTGCAAAGTCATTTTTTTTTCTTCAAAAGGAAGTTTTACAAAATAGAAAATGACAAATTGTTCTATTACGAAGTAAAATATTAATAATAAATTAGTTTACACAGTTAACATAGGAAGTCCAAGTTTTGTCACTTTCCACATTTCAAGAACCAATCAAAATACAAATGTAGAATGTATTCACACATTCCACGATATTAGTAACTATGAAATAATTAAAACTCTATTGCTTAATTATATCAAATATTTAAAAATGAAAATCATTGATTAGTATTTATTTCATACATTTCACACTTTCTATGCATCGACTAAAGAAAAAGAGTGGCAAAAAGTAGGCTGCTATAAATAAAGTCTATTATAAAAATACTTGTTAATATATCTATGTCGATGATTTGAAGTAATGTTTTGACCATGCTGTTTTGTGATTGGTTGGGGCAGTATGGAGAGGCAGTTCATTAGACAGTCATCAACCATCTGATATATTTGTGCTTACAAATATTGTGACAGCTCAACATTAATAGGGGATTTGCAAATTGGCACTGAAACCAAGGGCCCCAGTGCTGTCTTTTGTTGAGAGGATTAAACAATGGAAAAGCTCCTCAGTTCATACAATGGCTTAGCACTGAGATTCTGGATTTCAAGGCTTATTTGGGATTATTCTATGGTGCTTGGTCTTTTTTGTTCATCAGTTATATCACACTCTGCAGTGGACTTTGAGAAAAGGATAACAACCATTTGCAGACATCACCTGAGGTATTCATTATGCACCAAGTGACATGGAATTGCAGGTTTTTTTTTTACATGTACATTGTTTTGGACATGCATGAGTGAATAATGTCCACTTTAATCTTAGAGGTAGTGCGATGTGTTTGCATGGTAAGATGATATATGCAGCCCTGTTATGAAATGGCCTGTTGAAGGTAACTGCTTGATAGTGGTACTCTATTGTCAATAGTCTGTTTTTCCCTACCATAGCGTGATATTGACTCTCTTTACTATACCCGACTCTCTTTACTATGCCTGACTCTCTTAACTATATCCGACTCGCTTTACTATGGCCGACTCTCTTTACCATACCTGACTCGCTTTACCATGCCTGACTGGCTTTACTATACCTGACTGGCTTTACTATACCTGACTCTCTTTACTATACCTGACTCTCTTTACTATACCTGACTGGCTTTACTATACCTGACTCGCTTTACTATACCTGACTCGCTTTACTATGCCTGGCATTTTCCATCTCATACTATTTAAAGCTGCTTTTTTTAATGACCTGCATAGAAGAATATCTTAAGCACCAACTCAAAGCAAATAGAATATAAAGTTTCAGAATTAACAAAAAGTTGACAAGAGCAGTATCTGCACCTGTGACCTCCGGCACACTGCAGCGGGGGCTACACAGATTCAACAGTGTCATTGGTCAAACAGATAAGTAAAAAGTCAAGTCTGGACCGTAAGGAAGAGGGTCAATAAATCATCAGGCAGATTTGGAGGGAAAGGAAAGGAAGGGGATTGCCAAAGTCCATTGGTGGTCAGTTGGTTGTGAGTTGACAATTGTCAATGCTTATAGTTACTGGATACAAGGTGACAGTCACTGCTTTGACAAATGATACATCATTACAAACCCAGTCATTTTTCAACAAAGAGAAAACAATTGCTGTGTTTGTGCCACACTGTGAACTGTGCGTGTGTGTTTGTAGTCATTAGTTTGTATTCATCATTTGTATGGTGTAGTTACAAGAAGTCATGTCAGCAATCAAGTCACATTTCAATAACTGAACTCTGCAGTGATGTCACTAGCATCAATCAGCAACTACCTTCAGACATTCAAGTAACAAATATACTGTGAGTGCGACAATCATGCGGGACGGCCACGTCTGGCTAGAAACGGGCCTTTCCATATGGAGTTAGTAAGCATATGGATTACGTCGCACCCAGCGTAGTTTGAGTCCAGCATCAGTACGTATCTTGATGGAAGCAGCTTCTGAGGCACGTACAGACTCTTTGACTGCTTGCATCAAGTTCTGTGCATTACCAATCAACATCTCAGTCGCTTCCTCATCTTTCTCAGGATCTGAATACAAAAATAAAATCCAGTTGAGCCATGCAGGGGAATCCACATTTGATTTAGTCAAACTTCCACATAACGTTCTGTACACCTGCTGCCTGTCCAAGTATGTTTGCATTGCACGTAGATGAAGCATAGAAAAAACTGATGTATCAAACCTCCAATCAGATGCAGATCATGGAGCCATGTATAAAGCGAACATTCTAGTATCAGATCAAGTAATAAGGTGCTTGTAAATGAAATTGACAACAGAAATCTTTGTTATAAATACGACTGGAAAGTAGACTGTGTAAGTACCATGTCACAAAACCCTTTGAAAAATCTATCATTGCAAATACTTTTCTCGATCTAAAAAATATTTCAGAACGTATACTAATTGATTGTTTTATGTGCACATGGGGAGATAAATTTCACTTAAATTGAATTAAACTTGAAAACAAAAACCAATTTTTTTTAAATTGAATTCCATCACGTATGAGTGGTGAAATAAGCCCAAGGTATTAGCCATATGCATGACAGATGTTGCCTCCAATAAATGTGAGCACTGAATCCTGAAGCCGACCCATAAACAGTGAGGTGTAGTGGAATTGAGTGCAACTCACCTTGTGCACCCAGCATAGTAGCCTTGACAGTAGTCAAGATCTTGAGTTGTGTGCTGAATGTTGGGATTCGCTCAATCACTTGCTTCATGTTCTAAACAAAGTGGACAATTAGACCGAGTGAATGCTTGCAATTTAGAATAGTGAGTTCATGCAACTTTGTGATGCGTTCTCCTAAGAATAACAATGTGCTGATCTATGACCACTGTGTGCTTACATAGCTGACATTCTAACAGTCAAATTATATTCTAACCCTCTAAGCATAATATTTTTAATTACTGCAGGAACAAATGCAACTAAGCCTAAATTCCTTGCCAACTCGTGATATATGCTTACTGTTAGTATGGACATTTTTGCTATATTTTATAGAAAGAATGTGTCGGCAGAGAATCTCAGTTATGTTATGTGTATGCACGCACTCAAGCCCCAATTCTTTGTTTACATGTAAATGTACAAGTATTTGCGATATAGGCAAACCATTAGCAGAGACATCTCTGCTGTAGTGATGCTTACAGTGAGCAGTGCAATGACACTGGGTCAGAACAGAAATGCTATGCTTACCAATCGGATGCGTTTGTCAGTGCACTGATCTGCTATGATGTTAGCCAGTCGAGTCACTTCTCCTGATTGCTTAGCAATCATCCGAGCACACATGATGAAATCCTTCTTACTGCCTCCCTCTCCCCTATGAAACAAACCAACCAACACAAACAGACAACCATCAACTAGGCATTTCCTATCATGCACCAACATGTTTGAATGTTACTCTGCTAGATAGTACAGGCATTGGTGTTTTGGAGCATTCATGTCAGCGTCTATTGCACAGCAGTTGACACCACGTATACATTGTAGCTGCCATCTGCTAGTACTGACAAGCTGACAAACCATGCAACAGGATTCTGGGGCCTTTCTAGGAAAATCGGGAACAATTAGAGTCTGCAAATAGCAATTATGAGTGAACTTCAGGTATGCTGAATGATGTGAATGAAAATCAAAGAACACAGTAGAATACATGTAGGTTGCCTAGCACCAGCGACTCAATAACTTAGCCATATTGGACTGGTGCTGTGTTTCCCTCCAAAAAAAAGAAGGTTTTCACCCTCCCTGCAAATGACCTGTCATTGGCACTCAATTTTTCAATGAAAATTGCTTATATGTATACAGTTGTGTTAGTAAAACAAAAGACTATGTAACTGTATGTTGTCATTACAACATACAGTTACATAGTCTTTTGTTTTACTAATGCTGGGCCCCACTGAAAACCAGAGGCCCATTGTATTGCATAGAGTTGCTACACAGACCAATAGGTCTCATTCAAATGACGTCATTTCCTACAGACCATCCACGTGCATCAGCATTTTGAGCGTCAACTTACATAAGTCGTATTTCGAACACATTTTGAGCAACAAGCGCGCGTGTCTGGAACATTTTCAACACTAGGCAATGCGTGCTTAATTGAGTAAAATACGCAGTTGCAGTTCTCCTACAGAGATGGCCATCATTGAACGAGCCCTATAATTCCCAAGCATAGAAAAGATTGCTCAGCAATAACTAAATGTCATTAGATGTGCATTTCTTGTAACTGGTTCTCACATTGTCTTCCATGCTTAACACATAGAGAAATGGTCTATTGAGAAGCTCCATGAAGCTTGGCCATGTTGGGCAAACCATGGCTGACAAAAAAATAACAACAAAATTACTAAACATTCTGACCTGACCAATAACCTAATACCAACGTGATAAGGCACTGCTTACCTGACATGTTTACTCATTTGAGCCATGAGGATAGCCATCTTCTTAGCAGCAGCAACCAGGTCATTGCCCTGGCTGGACCATTTCTGTGTCTCCAAATGCAAGTCATAGGCAGCTTTCTAGAAGGTCAAGCACACAAGAGTAACTAGCTGTTTACTGTCAGTCATTAGTGACCTTGGTAGGCTCTGTGAATGGGTTTCTCATTATACCAGTATGGCATGACAACAGTCAGTAGACTTTATGCACTACGGGTGTCTCACAGGCTGTGTTTTGTTGTTATATTTTTTAACAAGGGATGCTCAAATGTTTACTCATGGTTATCCAAGGATACAAGACCATTGCCCTCTAACTCCACCTGAATGCATAAGGTCTATAGAATGGATGATTAAGCCAGAAAAAGCTGATTGGAAAAAGGTTTATGGGCTCCATGCACATGTACCCCACCAACGGCCAGAAAAGGAGAGTTGGAATGACATAGACTGGTTCCCAGTCCATCCATTGCGTATTTCGAATATATCCAAAGTTATTAGAGGCGGGGCTTAGTCTCGGAGACCATCGCGAGTTGAATTCGAACATATTCGCGCGCCGACGACACCTGACGCTCACGCGAAGACGCTGTGGCTAATAGCTTTGGCACATTTACATTCAGTGTGTCCCGTCCACAGAGCTCTCAAAAGAGGTAAAAACGCGTCCTCTTTTGTTGGCGCACGGAGCCCATATCCAAGTTATTTCCCAATTATTCAAGCACATTAAGCTGATATATGTACGTGTATATTGTATTCTCTGGAAATAGTGCGCTGGAGACATCAAGCCAATGAAGTAATTTGAGAGTTGATTTTTTTCGTAAATCTTTACCTTGAAAGAAAAATACAGAAATTACCATAAACAAATGCTTAAAGTGCAAGAAGTGAAACCAACTTGCAGAGATAAAGATGAATGTAAATGAAAAATATTACAAGTTACAAGCAGATGGATATTTGGTTAAAAAAACCCCATTTACAATACTACACAAGTTTAAGGAGCGGTTAAAATAGTTTCTCACTTATTAAAATAAGTGACAATTCAACAAAGAATGATTTTTTTGTTTCTTTTCATCTGAATGTATTCCCTTTCGAAAGTATGGTATCAATTGACAAATATCTGACTACTGATAATTGATCTCATCTCGTACTATTTGAATGATTTGCAGTCAGTGTCATACCATAATAGGCTGGTTGCTAGGCGGTGCCTCATGGAAGTGTGCTTCTGTTTCTTCCTCTGGGGGAGGTGGGCGGGGTGGGGGGACTTCCCCCTGTGGTAGGGGTGGCCTCGGAGGTGCATTCTCTGTCAAACAAATGACCAATTTACAAGTGTGATCATCAGTGAGAATGGAGTGTGGCCTTGTAGCACAAGTGTGCCCTCACTGTAATGTCATGGAAGGTATTTCTGGTAGCAGTCAGAAAAAACAACAGTTTCCTGCTTGGCAACCATTGTTGATGTAGAGTTCTTTTCTGAGCCACACGAGTATACTGACGATAGTGGCAGGTCAGGCTGAAAAAGTAGTAAGTGTGGTTCAAGTATCTGGATTCTTACCTACAGATAGGGATGTATTTGGACAAAAAAGGCATGCTGAGAATGTCCAAGTATTTTAGACCATGTGCCATTTGTTTACAAATTGGATGTTGTTGTCACGTTATGCCAACAGCAAAACGTTTTCATCAGCACTGCATGTATACCTCTTGAAATATGAACGATTTTATAATTGTTTACATATATTGTTTGATGCGGGTCAAATAACATGCAAAAGATGCTGAAATGTTTGGGTTGCCCGGTGGTTGCCTGTTGGCAGGACGTCACTAGGCACATGGTTTATAAAGACCATGCAGACTGGCCCAAGTCAGGGTCTTGATGCAGATATTTATACATGTTTTCGCATGTTTTTTTTATCAACACAGTTAAGGATCCAGAAAGGGACTTGATTATGAAGCTGTACAGACATCCTCAATACATCTTACCTAAACTGAGACTGCTCATTGCATCGGTTGGTGGCTGTGACATGACAAATGCTTGACGAACATTACCAACACTATCCAGCAACTAATGATATCAACATAGACAGAGAACATGTATAGCATCAGAAGTTTGTTCATGCTGGTTTTATGCTTCAAGCCATTCCTTATCTATAGGTCCTGTCAGAATCAGATATTCTGTGGCTTCAGCTGTGTTCAATGTCAAATCTGCTCATAGGAGATAGCACAAATGAAACGGCCTTCATTTTCAAAAGTTAATGACAAATTAAATGTGAAATCATATTTGGGGAATCGCTGACAAAGAGTACAAACTGAGAATAATAATAAAGAGATAGGAGCAGTGTCCAATCTTCAAGGCACATTTACATTTAGATCACTGCCTTTTATTCAAATGACTCCAATCATAATCATTACCCCTGTTCATTTGGCCATGAGATCAGATTATGCAGTATTCATAAATACCTCAGACAGTTTAGCCATTCCTATTGGTCGAGAGCCCGTCACGTGGCCGGTATTAAACGGATGATAAAGACATGGCTAGCTGGTCTTAAACACTTTTCCAGTGTCACAATAAAATGTGGACTCCTAAAAATCCAGTGCCTCTTATCGTTTCATTGGTTGAACGTTCACAATCCTCACGTAGGCATGCGCAACACTACCAGGGAGTTAGAATTTTATAGTTCTAAATTCAAAACGCAACGCGCCAGGTGCGTTCTGCGCGACATCGCGTAGAACATGATACGCGCGCGTCAATCTCCATAAAAGGGTTGTTTTCATCTTACTCGCCAGCTGAACACTCCATTATTTTGCAGGAGGGATGTTTCAAAAAGCATAAAGTGAATTTGTTGAACAAAATCGGGATGTTTTGAACGAATTATATGATTTTTTTTTTACCGAAAAGGTATTTATGAATGGGAATAAATATGTACTCCGTCGGTATTTATCACTCTGTTTAATACCACTTAGAGTCTGGGTGCTGATAATTACCCTCGCCTTCGGCTCGGGTAATTATCAGCACCCAGACTCTAAGTGGTATTAAACAGAGTGATAAAAACCTCCGGAGCACACATTTATTCCCTTAGTTCAACATCATCACAATCTGTTTTCAACTGTCACGATACCCATAAGATAGACAGGGGCAATTGTAATAGAGTGTCTTGCCCAAGAACACACATAGACCATGAACCTTCTGAGGGTTTGAACCCCAAACGGTTTGAAGCAACATACTGTCCTTTATATCAAAACATCATTTCTAAGCTGAAGGAAATGAATCAAAATTTAATGAAAACCTGCAAACAAAACAAATCAGCCATTGTCCATTGCGATTAGGATATTAGTCATTCTTACATGGAACTGCAGCATATGACCGCTTGTTATAGTACCTTTTGGTATGACATACATGTATGAGCAAATGTTTAACAGATTTGAAATCAAGTCAATGACAGGTCACACATCAGGTCACAACAGGAGATGAACATGCTGACTTGGTTGTGACTTGTATTGACTACAGACTCACTTACAAATCTGGCAAATTAATGAAAGTCAAGTATGATAAATGTCAGTTGCAAAAATGTGTTAGGATTTCAGGATGAGGCTACAGAAATGGTCCTGTAGTTGGAATCAGTCACATCATGCATCATGAAACACATTGCCATTGAAGCAAACCATGTATGTAACTACATTGCATTCTACTTTACTTGTCACTGAGGCAGAATTCATACAAGTGTTATTTACATATAACTCATAACAGGGATATATTTACATGTAAATCATACTTGAATGTTAAAATGATATAATTCTTTATACGTAGGTCTCTGAATTCAGAGGTTTTTGGAAGCACCAAGTATCTCTTTTGTGAATTATGTGTGATTCTAAGAAAAACTGGTTATTTCTGGTGAAGTGCACAATTCTAGCCTAGTAAGTTTTTTGTTCCACCTTATGGACTCCATGTATCAACCATAGAGGGCGCTTCATGACCAACTCAGGCATCAAGTGCGCACGGCATAAAAGTACACCTGACTCATGTTATTCTGATTGCACACAAACCCGCTTCATCTTCACTCATCTTCAATGCATTCCAAAGTCCCTCCTCTCTCTATATAAATATTGAGGGAGTCTTTGTGATTAGACTTCATATCAGGTCATAGTTAGCTGGTTGTTCTAAGAACCACACATTAACTCATAAACGAGATACATTTGTACATGTACATGGTGCTAGTGCCAAACACTCTGCACACATGTATCATCCATCAAGCGAGCCATAACGTCTTGTAAAACACAGTCTTGACCTTACTGATGCAAATCCTGACAATGTAAGGTACTAATATTGAAGCATTATGATACATGTACCATACAAGTCATACCAGTCTGAGGGCTTGACATTTTCATCCTGGTAGAATATTTCTCAAACATAAAACACAAAGCAAACAAATAACATGGGGGAAAAACATGCACAATGAATGCAATTATTGTTAGTACAACTGGAATCACTTAAAAATGATGATCAACATGACAATGGATCCTAGCAAATGTCTTTGTCCTGAAATTCAACACAGTCAGCAATGTTATTATCAACCGGCAGGCAATGGGAGACACAAGCAAACAGGAGGAAATGGAGATCAAATGTTAGAAACCTGGGTTGATTGCCAATCTTGAGGCTGTAAAGCTGACGTAGGTGCTGTAGAGACCTGGCCTATAGATGGTGTAGCTTGGTAAGAGATGGGTCCATGGGTGTCTAAGCCTGAGACATGAGACATAGGACCGGCACCTGTAGATAACTGGCTGGCCTGGACAGACAAATAGCCCATTATCATGTTAAATAGTAACAAGAAGCATTTCAACCTATGGAATGTTTACTACAAATAACATCAGTCATATATACTATTTCAAATTAACCGGCAACATCAATTTACGTGTTGAAAGAATTTCTGAATGCTGGTTCATACTCAACGCGAAAGCGAATGCGAACACGAATTTGTGATGTCAGGGCAAATTTTCGCACTGCGAATTCACAATAGTTGAATACAATTTTAACTCCGCCGAATTTTGCAGCGAATGTTTCATGACGTCAAATTTGCATCGCATTCGCATGAAGTATGAGCTAGCCTTTACGCATAACAGTGCCCATAGGCATTCATTTAAAAAAACAAAAAAAAACATTCTTAGCTTCATTGCCGTACGATGAATACGTTTCTATGAAATGGTGGCATAGTTCCATGGACATGGTTATGACTTTTCCAAGGAAGACCACAGTATCGCTTCTAGGATATATACTTCATTAAAATATCCAAAGTAAAAATACATATATGCATACGTATACCCAATGAATGAGGGACCACCCCACCCCCAGCCAAATGGTGGTGGAATGTGGTATGTAAGCCAATGAATGGTCAATCTTGACTTGTGGATATCAAAATGATTTCGGGTCTGAAAACGAACTTTGTAATAAGCCATGTCCCAGGTTGACAGTATGGTTCATGTTTGGCTGTGATCCCTGGACTCATGGCATACATTTAGGTTCTTCTGACTAGCAGCCCTTGAATGAAGACAATGACAAATTGGAAGATTGCCAACATAATGGAAGACTGGCAATATACAGGCGGATAGCTCAGTTGGTAGGGCACTAGTACAATGTCCAATCAGATGTCACTGGTTTAGATTCTGCTCCAGTTAAACTCAACCAACTGTTGTCAGTAAGCCATGCAAAAAGACATGAAAGAATGTTGAGACCTTTTTAGGCTGATAGCTAGGTGGAGGTGGAGGGCGTGGTGGCTCCTGACTCTACATACAGATATAAATAGAAAGATGCTGTACATGAAATGCCACAGCAATATGGATTGCACTGCAGAATCAGGCATTGGGTTCCCTAAAGTTACTGTAACCAATGAACCTAGATAGGAGGGATAGCTGCACCATAAACAATCACAGCTAAGATCAGTTCTTCAAGGGATCAGATGAACAAACAAGTCATCAGGAATTTAATAACAAGTCACCAGGTATTCAGTAACATGTCAGGTATTCAGTGACAAGTCATCAGGTATTCAGTGACACATTAGGTATTCAGTGACACATTAGGTATTCAGTGACAAGTTGTCATGTATTCAGTGAAAAGTCCTCAGGTATTCAGTTACATGTAGTCAGTTATTGAGTGACAAGTCTTCTCAGGTACTCAGTGACACAGCAGGTATTCAGTGACACATCAGGTATTCAGTGACATGTTGTCAGGTATTCGGAAACAAGTCAGTATGGTATTCAGACACAAGTCATCAGGTATTCAGAGACAAGTTGTCAGGTATTAATTTTTCAAGGGATATCATTTTTTTCCTGTGTTTCTTGTGTTAAGATTTATACATGAGACCCAGATTTTAGGATCACCTCTTCATTTGATAGGTTGTAAAACAAGCTCTGAAATGACACTTAATGTTCAATGACCAAATGACTCATCATACTTTGTAAGTTTCTTGAAATCATTTATTGCAGCCACCATGAGTTACAGCTTGATATCCACTGTAACTAAAGATATGATTGATCACGGTGCTTAGTGAAGCTAACCCATGCATACATAATCAAGGCCTTCAGAGGATACATGTAGACACAGCAGCATCTTGGATGAGATTGTGATAAAGAACAGATGTAGGGAGGAAGTGGAAATGATGCTAGTCAAGAAGAGATTTTACCTGAATGCGCCGTGATGTGGGTGTAGGTGGAGGTGGTGGTGTAACATATGATTGCTATGGTAATGGAATATATGAAATGATGAGATCATTCCTGAAACCAACACAGGGGATTCATGACCACAGCAGTCCAATGAACAATTTTGTTCTTGTCATGCATTAAACAAAGCCAGATATTCAGCATTTGGAGCACTGTATAGCGTAATGTTATTTATTGACATCTCAACAGTAGGAAAGTGAAATTTTTTTTCCATGGGGATTTCACTGGAAATATTTTGACATTTTCCTTGGGTTGGATGTTCATTAACACTAAAGAGTGCTCTATCTCCATGATGCAAGATTGTTACATGTACCTATTGTTAACTCTATATCAAATTCACTTTTCAATAACTGAATCCACTATGTTATTTTATTTTTCCATTTTCCTCCCCCCTTTGTTTTTGTCTTTTGTTTTTAAAAGGGGGGGGGACACCCTTTGACAAGGAGACTCAATAACTTGTATACACTTCGGAATTTATTTGTAATTTGTGATTTCAAATGTGCCTTGCCAATATCCAATGCTGCTCTTGTAGGTGATTCCAAACGGGTAACTAGATCACTGAGACTCATGCAGGTGTATCTAATCTATGTTCAGAAGGCTATTTGGCCGAGGGGATGTGGAGACACACAGCACTGCAAGTTGTACAGCTATGAAAAACACTCATGGCAAGCCTATTTATCTTCATGGAAAACGTGCAAATTTGACACACAGCAATCAGATGAAATGATGAATTGACACTGAATTTTTGAATGATTCAAGTTTTAAATGGTTGTAGTTGAACATCACGACTTTTCATGACGCATGCTGAAGCCTGTGATTCAAAACTGAATCCTTGCAATATGTCAAGTGCTTTGATCTCAGTTAAAAGCCCTAAATATTATTCATCAATCATCATTAATACTTGTAGACTACAGACGGGCATTCCTCTGACAAATTGTTCAATACTTTGACAAAGACAACACATTATAAGTTTTCTTTGCACAACTTGTTCTATAGCACAAATGTCTTTGGTGATTCTTGGTACGACAATCATATTAGCACTGCTATCTGAGTGTAGGACTCAACCACTGCAACTCAACTCCAGACTTCATGCTGATGCAAACAATGCCAGAGATGTAATCCAGTCAACCTCAAGTCAAATCACGAGTCCTGGTTACAAGTAGCAAGGGATGAACAATGGCCAAGGAGTGCCTTAGTCACCGTTCACTGGAATGACTTGTGACTTAACTTGAGACTGGATGCATTGTGATGAACTGATAACACAAACAATTCCATCAAAATCCAATAATCCTTCACTAGAAAGTGAGCATCCCAAAGAACAAGACATGGAAACTAGACAGGACAGGACAACAAGCATGCCAGAGAGTGAAGAGAAGGCACCTGAGTGGCTTGAGGTGCCGGAGGAGGAGGGACAGGTGGAGCAGAATGCACCTGAGGTGAAGCACTCTCAGGCTGAATGGCCTCATAACGGGATGGCTAATAAAGGGACAAAAAAACAACCATCTCATCAAATATCAATCAATATTATGCTGTCAATAACGGTTTTAAAAGAGTATCTCTTCAACGTTCTTAAAATTATTTCTCCCATGTTTTTGATTTTGAAATCTGATATGATCATGAACTCCAAGATGTGTGTCTGACTGTGGTATCACAATGTCACCGGGAGTCATTTACAAGCAATTGATGATTACCGTTATACTGTGGCGGCACATTTACACATTCATTTCATTCAATGATTGCATATTAGGAATGAAAGAACCAGTACAAGTGAGGGTTTGCAGGTCACATGACACAGTAACATTCATAAAAAGCACTTGTTCTAAACATATAGCAGATTTCAGATACCAGATACCAGGTACTGTAACGGCAATCCGTGAAATACTCCTGTGTGTCTGCACCTCAATATGAACACAAGCAATGCCATCAGTAATTTTGCATTTCTGCCAAATGATATTCGTTTCATAACTGCAAGGGACAAATGATCATGCTCAATCAAACCACATGAAGATTAAATGACGAAAGGAAAGGAATTGGAGCATTTGACTTGTGACTCAGGCACTGGGCTCATGGCATGTGTTGTTGATGCAATGCGCACTGATTCAAAGGCAGGCACTGGGCTCATGGCATGTGTTGTTGATGCAATGCGCACTGACTCAAAAGGCAGGCACTGGGCTCATGGCATGTGTTGTTGATGCAATGCGCACTGACTCAAAGGCAGAACCTGGGCTCATGGCATGTGCTGTTGATGCAATGCGCACTGACTCAAAAGCAGGCACTGGGCTCATGGCATGTGCTGTTGATGCAATGCGCACTGACTCAAAGGCAGGCACTGGGCTCATGGCATGTGTTGTTGATACAATGCGCACCGACTCAAAGGCAGCCACTGGGCTCATGGCATGTGCTGTTGATGCAATGCGCACTGACTCAAAGGCAGAACCTGGGCTCATGGCATGTGCTGTTGATGCGATGCGCACTGACTCAAAGGCAGGCACTGGGCTCATGGCATGTGCTGTTGATGCAATGCGTACTGACTCAAAGGCAGACACTGGGCTCATGGCATGTGTTGTTGATGCAATGCGCACTGACTCAAAAGGCAGGCACTGGGCTCATGGCATGTGTTGTTGATGCAATGCGCACTGACTCAAAGGCAGAACCTGGGCTCATGGCATGTGCTGTTGATGCAATGCGCACTGACTCAAAAGCAGGCACTGGGCTCATGGCATGTGTTGTTGATACAATGCGCACCGACTCAAAGGCAGCCACTGGGCTCATGGCATGTGCTGTTGATGCAATGCGCACTGACTCAAAGGCAGGCACTGGGCTCATGGCATGTGCTGTTGATGCGATGCGCACTGACTCAAAGGCAGGCACTGGGCTCATGGCATGTGCTGTTGATGCAATGCGCTCTGAATCAAAGGCAGGCACTGGGCTCATGACATGTGCTGTTGATGCAATGTGCACTGACTCAAAGGCAGCCACTGGGCTCATGGCATGTGCTGTTGATGCAATGCGCACTGACTCAAAGGCAGGCACTGGGCTCATGGCATGTGCTGTTGATGCGATGCGCACTGACTCAAAGGCAGGCACTGGGCTCATGGCATGTGCTGTTGATGCAATGCGCTCTGAATCAAAGGCAGGCACTGGGCTCATGACATGTGCTGTTGATGCAATGCGCACTGACTCAAAGGCAGACACTTGGCTCATGCAATGCGCACTGACTCAAAGGCAGGCACTGGGCTCATGGCATGTGTTGTTGATGCGATGCGCGCGCACTGACTCAAAGGCAGGCACTGGGCTCATGGCATGTGCTGTTGATGCAATGCGCACTGACTCAAAGGCAGGCACTGGGCTCATGGCATGGCTATTGATGCAATGCACTCTGACTCAAAGGCAAGCACTGGGCTCATGACATGTGCTGTTGATGCAATGCGCTCTGACTCAAAGGCAGACACTGGGCTCATGGCATGTGTTGTTGATGCAATGCGCACTGACTCAAAGGCAGGCACTGGGCTCATGGCATGTGTTGTTGATGCAATGCGCACTGACTCAAAGGCAGACACTGGGCTCATGACATGTGCTGTTGATGCAATGCGCTCTGACTCAAAGGCAGACACTGGGCTCATGGCATGTGTTGTTGATGCAATGCGCACTGACTCAAAGGCAGACACTGGGCTCATGGCATGTGTTGTTGATGCAATGCGCACTGACTCAAAGGCAGACACTGGGCTCATGGCATGTGCTGTTGATGCAATGCGCACTGATTCAAAGGCAGGCACTGGGATCATCATGTGCTGTTGATGCAATGCGCACTGACTCAAAGGCAGGCACTGGGTACATGGCATGTGTTGTTGATGCAATGCGCAATGACTCAAAGGCAGGCACTGGGCTCATGGCATGTGCTGTTGATGCAATGCGCACTGACTCAAAGGCAGACACTGGGCTCATGGCATGTGCTGTTGATGCATCGGCACCGACTCAAAGGCAGACACTGGGCTCATGGCATGTGTTGTTGATGCAATGCGCACTGACTCAAAGGCAGGCACTGGGCTCATGGCATGTGTTGTTGATGCAATGCGCACTGACTCAAAGGCAGGCACTGGGTACATGGCATGTGTTGTTGATGCAATGCGCACTGACTCAAAGGCAGGCACTGGGCTCATGGCATGTGCTGTTGATGCAATGCGCACTGACTCAAAGGCAGACACTGGGCTCATGGCATGTGTTGTTGATGCATCGGCACCGACTCAAAGGCAGAACCTGGGCTCATGGCATGTGCTGTTGATGCAATGCGCACTGACTCAAAGGCAGACACTGGGCTCATGGCATGTGCTGTTGATGCAATGCGCTCTGACTCAAAGGCAGGCACTGGGCTCATGGCATGTGCTGTTGATGCCATGGGCACTGACTCAAAGGCAGGCACTGGGCTCATGGCATGTGTTGTTAATGCAATGCGCACTGACTCAAAGGCAGGCACTGGGCTCATGGCATGTGCTGTTGATGCAATGCGCACTGACTCAAAGGCAGGCACTGGGCTCATGGCATGTGCTGTTGATGCAATGCGCACTGACTCAAAGGCAGGCACTGGGCTCATGGCATGTGTTGTTGATGCAATGCGCACTGACTCAAAGGCAGGCACTGGGTACATGGCATGTGTTGTTGATGCAATGCGCACTGACTCAAAGGCAGGCACTGGGCTCATGGCATGTGCTGTTGATGCAATGCGCACTGACTCAAAGGCAGACACTGGGCTCATGGCATGTGTTGTTGATGCAATGCGCACTGACTCAAAGGCAGAACCTGGGCTCTTGGCATGTGCTGTTGATGCAATGCACTCTGACTCAAAGGCAGACACTGGGCTCATGGCATGTGCTGTTGATGCAATGCGCTCTGACTCAAAGGCAGGCACTGGGCTCATGGCATGTGCTGTTGATGCCATGGGCACTGACTCAAAGGCAGGCACTGGGCTCATGGCATGTGTTGTTAATGCAATGCGCACTGACTCAAAGGCAGGCACTGGGCTCATGGCATGTGCTGTTGATGCAATGCGCACTGACTCAAAGGCAGGCACTGGGCTCATGGCATGTGCTGTTGATGCCATGGGCACTGACTCAAAGGAAGATGTATTCTTATAAGATGATGGATCCATCGTAACCATGACACAGTACAATAACCACTACCGACACAGCATTTGACAACAGTTGCAAAAACCAAACACAAACATGCCGACTCACATACAACAAGGCACAAAATCCAGCTTCAATTTTCTACATATGGTGACAAAATCTATGACCTTTATAATCATATAAAACAAAACCTCAACCAAAACTTTACCAAAACACAGCTAAAACAAACAACATTAGACTCAACTTCATCAAAATATAAAAGAAACAACATCCAGCTCTCACTTTCCAACTTGAAATTGTAAAGACATCAAGGAAATGCAAACATTGTACAAAGACATGGCTGAAAACAAGGCAACATTTGTCTGGACTTTAGGACAGAAAGAAATCAAAAACTTGTAATTGAAAACCTGTGCATGATAAGATGGTAGACTTGTTGATGCTGAGTCAATGTACGTGGGAGTATCAGAGTGATTAGAGGTAGGGTATGCGTAGGACTGATGACTGGACACTGCGGGGTAATGTGAGGGCGGGCTATGCAGAGCATCTTGCAACTGAGCGGCAGCCATCTTGTAACCAGGCAAGTCAGGTCCTGGTGGGGTCTTGTACTGAGACATGCTGGAGACTGGGTACTGTCCTGCTCGCTACAAGGGTGAAAAGGGTACAAGACCATCTTGAACCACGTCCTTCTCTGAGTCTTCCCGGTTTAGGGAAACAGTAGAATTAAACCTTGAGAAAGGCAGTGTGTTCTGAGTATTTGTACTATTGATTATTGGACTTGGACAAAAGGGTGTACCAAAATGTCCAAGAAATACAACAAAACTTGGACCAGAGACCATGTCCATTTGCAAATCTTTGTATACAAATGTATGTGTTAGGTATATGTCTCCAAATACTCAATCCACACAGCCTCGCTGCTTACATGTAGGTTAGATTCCTGCTATACGTATTTCAGTTCACAGACTCAGAAAAGGACTGAACTACAATGGTATAGAAAGCATTGTCAGAGGAATCTACTCAAACAAATAATGGTTTAGATTTATTTCAGCTTTACAGGAACTTGTGAAGATACATAACACCATGATGCACACAGCTTGAAATAACGCCTATGTAATGAACATCAACCACCTCAATGCTGGCAATGCTGATTATTTCAAACACTTCAAAAAAGAACACAACAGAATTGATAAGAGATAGGCTCTCCATGGAGAAACATGCAAATAATGAATGTAATATTGGGTCCTGCCCGTCGCTGAGGGTGAAGGACAGAACCCAATATTAAATTGACATCACCCCGATGCAAAACGAATCCATCTTATGAATAATAATGCATTTGCTTTTGTGAATTTAAAGGACTGTTTAAACATCAACTTTCCATGAAGCCTTAGGATTTGATTATTCACATGCACATGTGTGGTTAGTAATGTACATGTATGTTGGTTCACACCATGAATACAAACTTGAATATGAGAGGATCTGATGTCTATGCATGCTGGATATGTGCACTCTGCAAGAGAAACTTCCAACAGCTTCCTTAGTTTTCCAAATATAGTACAAAATAATACATACATGTAATGTACATGTAAATGTAGGTTATGAGTTCTTCAGTTATTTATTGCACACACATAACTCATCCCATGCCAACTGACAGGTTTACTTATTTTCAAATTTTGAGTTTCAGGCTTCCCAGTCTGATTTCCTACTACACAACATGAACAACCATTGAGATACCAACAAGGGCCATTGTGAAGTGCTGCTTGTTTGTTAACGAGTGGATATAAATCCGGCAGGCATAAACACTGTACGATAATAATGAGACTGAAAATATTGATATGGTGATATTTGACCAAGCAAAACACATTACAAAGGTAAATTAGCTGCATGCTGAGGTTGTATGATGTATACAAACAAATGTTGTATGGTGTCCTTTTCTTTGTTTCCCATTTCTTCACAATAATGCAACAAACTTGCAAAGGCAGAACTGTGAAAATATGAATGTATATTAAAGAGATCTGTACCGGGCCAAACTGAAGTCTCTCTCTCGAGACATTTGGGCTGGTATGTATCTCTGGTTTCCTTGGTATTCAAGGATTGTGAGAATATATGACATACCCCTGCATGTGATGCCAGTCCATCACAGGTTACTCCCCACCCCCTGGGCATGCTGGGTGAAGGAGGCAAGTGGAGGTGAGGTGGATTGCCCAAGGACACAACACAGTCGCTGGATTTGAGCCTCTTGACCCTCTTAACATCAGACAATACCCTAATCAATTCTGTGGAAGTTTGGAATTAATAAAAATTGTCCCAAAGATCCCCCCCCCCCTCCAAAAAAATCAATAATTATAATAATTGCACTTCAATGATGTGAATACTGAATTTCAGGCTGTACAGATGTAACACGTACATAAACAAAGATACATGAAGTAAACATGGTCAATGCATAGATATGGGAATGTTAGTACTTCCATGCAGTATACAGGCCTGGTCGCCAATGATGACGGTAATGCCTTCTACATGAACAAATCATACCATGATAATATTCTGACAACTTTTTAATGTCATAAAATTTCTCTCCACATAATTGTTTTCTTTGATTTTTGTTTACGTCTATTAATCAGATACTTTTAAATCTGTTGATAATCCAAGCATGCGGTATAATAATGCAAATACTGACTGCTATTCTTCACTCACGGTACGCTGATATAAGCCTTCCTTGCTGATCTTTGCAGCATTCTAGTTTACTTGCCATTGCTTCTGGACTATACCATGCTCACAAACAGATCACCTTGGGAGGCTTGCTTTGTTTGATCACTCCAGTACACCACTATTCCAGGCCTGTACCTCATTGGAGATATCGACTTCTTATTTTTTCCATCATCACATATGTTCATGAAGGCTATACACAAACACTATGTACATGCTGTACAGTGAAGTCTACTGTAAGAACGTTCTTGTTAATTGATTAGTTGATAACGTGATACATGTATTTAACAGCTAGGCAATGGATAGTTATCAATGCATCATATTATTCACTACAATGAAGTCATTACCTAATCCACTACTGAATGTGAAGAATCTGCCATGCACTGATGCTCAACTATTACTGGAGGAAACAAAGCACAAACAAAGTTAGTTGTGAGTGATCGTCAATTCTGTGCACCTGTTTGCTTGGCTGTGCCTGTTGAGCCATTGGGTGTGATGGGGGTGGTGGTACCGGTGGTGGAGGGGCGTAGTACTCCACAGGGGGAATGACATAGATGAATGGCACTTGGAGTTCCGCCACTGAAGTCATTAGCTGTGTGGTAAGGCAAGGCTGACGTGGTTAGACTGCAAACATGTCCTCATATCATACATGGGGATACAACAGCCTTCAATGCAGTAACTATAGTTAAAGGTGATATAGGGGATGGGAAGGGGGAGGAATAAAAGCCTTCGGCTTCTCCTGCCTCCCCCTCCATGCTGACATTCAGTATTCATCTTAAAATAACTTACCCAACTGTTTCCTTTTGCCTGTTTTGTTAATTGTACTTATACTATGTACCTATAATAATGATTATTGTGAGCATAAAGAATAATAAACCATGAATGTGATTAGACTATCTAGCAGCTATGCATACAAGCACAACACAGCGCCTATACATACACATGAGATGCCTGAAGAAATTGACCCCATGTCAGAGGTCATATAGACAATAATAGGCTAGCTATTCTCAGACTCTATATCCAAGTGCAGGATATTGTGTGATGAATGTGTGATTCTACTAAACAGTTCAGATTTCAAACAGTTCAGCAAAATGTAGTGCAATAAAAACACCATGAGTGGATGAAAGACAGACGATCCTTCCTGAAAAAAAAAGAGAACTTTGATAAATCAATTTCTCAGATTAATGGGATCCAATGACAACAACAGATATTTCATATCTAGAATATTGGGTAAGCAACAACACCATCGGGAAATTTGTAAACAGTATTACAAACATGTATGTAATTTATGCATATGTAAATGTTTAACTCAACCCTCACTCTCTCCGAGTTACATGTATTCACTGCAATATACCACGGCTGCTGTGGCAACCTGTGTGTTGATTTGCTCTGTATCTAATAATGTCAACTCACGATTGCAGCCACTGACAAACTACCACATGAGCTACAGGATAAATTTAAAAAACAAATTAAAGCGCGACAACTGGACTCAAACTTACTAGATAGAGAACTGTTTCAGGACCTATTTGGGTTGCTTCCTGACCCGGATAGGTTTTGAAACTGGGTGCTATCTAGTAAGTTGGAGTACAGTTGCCTCGTTCCATTTTGTTTCAAACTTATACTGCCTGGATTTCTCAAACTCTCTATCAATTCATCCAGCATAAATGTATTGTCACCTTCTGGTGCTGCAACCTGTGTGGGGCTATGTACGTTTACACCAAAAGTGGATGAAGCAAACTAACCTCACCTGAGACAACGTATCATTAAATTACAGCTATCAATTGAATAGACTGCATAATGCAGGTATCTATCCAAGATTGATTCACTGGGCACCATGTACAATGACCTCTCATATACAGTTGAATTGAGAGAGCGAGGTTGCAGGACACTACCACTACTAGTCATGTGCATTCCTCTATGAAGATGCTTTGGCTGCACCCTACCATACACAGTGGGCATATGCACCATGTCCTGCACACACAGGCAGTGGTGGGTAGGCTACATTGCTCTATCTGCTGTTCTCAATGGACTCCATATAGACTGCACAAAGGCTGTGGAATATAGAAATACAGACGCAGTGGACAGAAGTCGTAGAATGAGGAGTCAATTTACCTTGCTATTTGCATCTTGCCAGTTGGCCATTTTGTCTGGATTTGCCATGTCTTGCATCAATTGCTTGCCAGTAGTCACTGTTGGAGGGATGCCTATCAAGACAATCATAGTAACACAGCACATTAACATTGCAGACTGGAGTTATTCTGGTTAATAAATGCCAACCTCCTGCTGCAGGGCAGTTGGGTAAAGAAGAAAGCATTATCTCACATTTCATAAAACAGATAAGAGTTTACTTGACAGGAAAGACATTAAAACCACAGAGGAAAATCATGGCAGTCAATTTCTTGGTTACGCTTAGCTTAGAATTCACCAGCTAGTACAGGAAAGCCTGTGCTAACAGTCGGCATATTACACAGATATGAGAGACTGTGTGCATGTGTACATCCAAATCATGCGGTTGAGAGTGCAATGTCAGTCCTGAGAACCACCACTATGGCATGGTGATCACAGGCCATGTACACACAGCACACAAAGCACTCTCCTCCTTTAATTGATCTGATAGAAATCTCATAATCCAATGACCACAAACTGAATATATAACTGAGGTGGATCATTGCTTGCATGTGTGTTGTAAGATTTCTTAATTTCTGATGGGAGGGCTTATCTTGGCTACATTGTGAACTCTGTGTAAGAATAGATGGTGTTAAGTGGCTGTTCATGGTAGCCAATGTATGAAGGCCATCTGTGTGGGTGCATCGGTTCACATTTTATTCAACCAATTTTCACAATTATGTATATGAACATACCTGTAGTGCATCTCCACACAGCTAGTACCTGAGTGCAGGCACATGACTGCAGTGGTGCTCAGGACTCCTTCATTAGTTCACATCTCTCCTTTTCAGTGTTTGAGGGGGTATTTGTGCATTGGATAAAAGGACAACTCACTAACAGCATCAGATTGTGGTCATCAAATTAGTCTACAGAAGACAACAAAGTGAAAACAACTTACAGTTGTTGACTTGATCTGATGCGGAGTCTACTTTGTGTTGGAACTCTGGATCCTCACTGTTCTCAGCTTCTCGTTTGGCAACTTTGACCATGTTCTTACCGCGTAGTGCAATGTTGGAGATGCATGAGGCATAGGTCTGTGGGTTGCGCTGATGGACAGCGGCTACAGCAAGCTCAGTCTGTTTCTTCATACTCTCCTCTAAGAGATCACAGAGATACCATGTAAAGCAACCATCAGTCACTGACAAACTAAAGGATTATATCATTCCACAAACATATCTTTGGCCTTATTTGGCAAAAGTGCTATTTTTGTAAATCACATGAAAACAGATTAGTTACAAAATCAGTTGAATGAAAACTAGAACACCATGTGTTTGGAGTATATAGATTGCATTGAAATAGGAGTTGAACAAATATACACATCATGCCCATTTCCCATGGTACGCTCTATTGTGTACACAGGGATTGTACTGCACTGTACTTCAGAATCACTGTGATTTCACTTAAACACTTTGGCTACTATGTGGTAATTCCTCATCCGGACGTCAACAAAAGCCCCCCAAATACCCACACACTATATTACCCCTTACATTCTCTTAAAAGATGCCCAAGAATACAGGATATAGCACATGTACAGATTTCAAAGAAATCAGCCCTTTACCCTAACCTGAATGCATCCCTACACACAGCAACCTACTCAGAGAACCATGATGACCAATATTCCAATCCCAGTATAATATTGATAGTAGCCTATTACTGTTATGTCAAGACACTCATCTAACCTGAGGCTTTCATGAATGCTGGCACATCTAAGGAAGACGTCAGCTTGGCATCCAGTTCTTTCATTGCTCCCTCCCAATCGTTCTTCATCACATCTAAATGAGCTGCTGCAACCTGTTCATATTATCAAGACTATTAGACTGTCTGTGAATCAGGGATACTGTGGCTATGACATTCATATGTCATTGGTGTGGCACAGTAGAGAGCCACAGCCATTGCAACAATGCCCACTTGAGACGTGGCTTACAATCAACACTACCTTTATGCTACGGAGGGCCTGGACAGTGCCCGCATCATCAAACCACCCCCCCCCCCCTCCCCGAGAGGCATGAAGATTATTTAGTTGCCATCTTCTATGTAGCAAATGTGTCAGTTGGGAATGATCAGTCTGTATGTGTACATCACATACGCCAATGTTTAATATTTGTTTAATATATGCCTGTGTCAATTGACCAACATTTCAATGATTATTCTCTTACCAAGTGACATAAAACAAAGCAATAAATCTATGTACATGTAAAGGTTTGTATGGTATCATGATGCTACTTAAGAGGTTTGCCGAGAAAGGGTAGGGGGAGTCATGATAATTTTTATAAAATATCCTCACAAGGGTGTCAGGATATTGTATTGTACCCCATGTCTTATTCTCTTCCTTCAAGGTAAAAACAATTTTAACATTGATTGTCTTAGACACTCACATCATTATGTTTCTTATGCAAACATACCAGAAATGTTAAGAGGACAATATAACTGCATGCATAAAGTCTGACCTTGTTGTTGGGATTCATCAGGACAATGCGAGCAGCAGAGACCACCTGTGGAGTCAGCTCCTTCACCTGTCACACACACATGACAACATGACAACATGACAACATGACACTATCAATAACACAGGGATGACAACAATCACATACTCATGGCACATGTGCCAATGTAATAGGACTTCAAGTTTTCAGAAGAACTCCCGATTGTCAAAAAAAGAGAAGAAAACTCATCCAAATGGCAAAAAATTATGCCACTTGTCTTTCGCTATATGTTTCTCAATCAAACTTATTCTTCGTGTGGGATGGAGGAAACCCTTCATTTTAGGGCCCCGTTTTGACATATTTCAAAATACTGTAGAATGAAATTGATTTGTTTTGGTTTAAAGTTGCAGTGACAGAGAGATGATAAGCAACTGAGCAGGTTCCTACCTGATTACTGAGGCGATGAATCTGATCCACTGTGTCTCTGTCTGCATCAGCAATGCCAGCAAAGCGAGCCGCTGTATCTGCCGCTTTGTTGCTACTCTCAAGAAAGATCTGCGCTTTGCTGGTGAAGTTAGCCTCACGGTGTGGGGCGCCTGGCCAGGAACACACAATACATGATAGTATATAGCCGGAGAATTCAATCAGTCTGGGCTTCTACTCAGACTATTTCTAAATCTCAGCTTTGTTTCTGCTTCCAGATTCATTAAGCCGCCTTACATAATGTGCATCCATGAAATACTTCAACTTTTGACCTCATTATTGGACGATCGCATGTGTTTAAGGCACAGCATGGGCATTGAGATGAAGTACCAAAAGACATGAGCCGAACAATCTCCTCCATCTGAAGCTAGAGATTAAGCCTTTGCTGAAAACAGGGGCCATCTTCAGCTTCGGGTTTCAGTTTCATATTATAGATCACTGACATCACATCTATAACATGAGGCCATATCTTGAGAGTGCATTCATCTGGTGAAAGCATTTAAGACTCCTTAATTATTCAGGAGCTTGAGATGAAACTGATGCTGAAACATGAGAAGCTAATGCCCTCAACATGGAGTAACACGGAGGATGCTGGACAAAATCAGCAAAGACTTCAAATGCATTGATTTGAAGGGTGTTCATCTGCTTATCAAAACATTAGGTTGGCATTCCTCTGAATGTGTGGTTTCTACTTAAGCAGTAGTCTTCGCGTTCTCTGATAGCCTAAAACTGATGTACTTTAGTGTGTGATACCATAAAGCCAGGGGTTGTAGACAGATTCCCAGACATACCTTCAGGAGCTAGGGCAGCCTCATACATCTTGTTGACGGCAGACATTGGGTCAAGGAAATCAGACGACACCTGGCCCATGACAATCTCAGTCATCTTGTCATTTAACTGACCCAGCTTCTCTGATAACTTTTTGGCCGTTGCTTCAGCTTGTGGAGTGTTACCCTGGAAGAGAAGATATGAAGGTAGCACAAAGCGCATCAACCATTGATCTGCTACAGTCCAACTCAATTAACCTTAGTCAAGCCATTACTGAATTAGGTGTATTGCACATTGCCATTCCTATTTAATTTTTTTTCACAGCTATTTTACACACTGTCAATAGTTCTTTCTGCACTTAATTAATATGAACATTATTTGTGAACTTCATTAATAATGAACATTACTGAGAACCATTGATACAACTGTCCCTGTGTCAGGTTTAAAATAACCAACTAGAGTGCTTCAACCATTGTGCATTCTTGCCTGCTTGGATGAACTGCCATTTCTGGTAGCTGATGCTACAACTTGCTCAAAAGTTGAAGTTAAAATATTAAAATGATCAACATCTTGCACAATACACTATTTTGTGGAAAAACTATGTGCACTAAAAAGTCTACACTACAGTACACTAACAATTTTAATCTTAACTGTTTATAATTTATATTTTCACCAACATTTTTTGAAAGAGAACAGTTCATTGTGGCATTGAGGATTGCAGTCATTTGTCAAGCATACCTGTCCCTTCTTACACAGATCTCTCAGATGGTCGTTCAGAGATTCTGCCTCGTTACAAAGACGGAGAAGATCATTTCGTTGACCAAGATCATCGCAGGTGCCAGCAATCTGACGTCCTGTTGAAATGATGTCTTTGATGGCGCGGTAACCTAATGGTAGTATTCAACAAGTATACAGGGTGAAGTAGAAAGATGCAAGAAACACACCAGGGGCAAATGTCATAGACCTGAGAAGCAGACATACTGACATACTCCCTAGCCATGCAAATATCACATCCAAACCAGTCATGACCACATACATTGGCTACGTGCGCGAAAAAGAGAGGGCGTTTTTTTTACCACTATCGAGAGCCCTGTGGACGGGACCCACCATGTGCACGTACTGGTTTGCACGTATAGCACAAAGTACGCACAACTAATTGTATTCAGAGTGGGCACAAATTAAAGTCATAGCATCTTCATGTGAGTGTCAGGCGTCATCAGCAATGAGCGACATGTCTAAGTAATCTCCCCAACACTCCCTGTCTTGCCGTTGGTACTTGTGCAAGAAGCCCATAATTTGTGTCACCAGGTTTTGCTTTTTTCTCTATACTTCTTGTAGCTCAATGAAATTGATTAGTAAAAACTTATCAGTCCAATGATGTGTGATCTATATTGCTCAGCAGATACATTCTGTGATTGGCAGAGCAGTGGGGCCGAAATAAAATATTGATAAATAATTAAGTTACTAGTTTTAAATTTGATATTCAGTATCAATACTGATACTGGCTACAGAGAGGAAATAAGAGAGGTTGCGTTCTCTTACCCACTCCTTTGTCATCAGCACCTGGATTGCTGAGCCATTCCTTAGCTTGAGCTAGTTTACCCCCAGCAGTGTAGGCCATCTTGCCCATACTACTCTTCAATATCTCTGCAATGGCAGCATTGATCTGCCTCTCCAGATTGGCTAGTTTGCCATGCTCACCGCCGAGTGCATGGGCTAGCTCCAACGCACGAGGACTGTTACCCTGTAACATCAGTCAAACATCCATTTTTTCAACATACGCATCTACAGGATTAAAGTCACTGAATTTCCAATAAGGTGACCACTTACTTATACCTTGATGTGGGTTTGGTGATGAATAAATTGTTTCATCTTACAGTCAGTTGTACCTCCCAGCCAAGTTAAGTGCATCATTAAGACCTTCCTTGAGCCAACTCAAAGGCCAGCTTAGTTCAAGTCTGGCTCAAGTCCAAGTTGATATGATCATGATATGATCAAGCTTAAATCAAATCAAATCCTTAGTCAGAAAAGAGTACCAATGATGTTCATTACCACAAAATATATTGAATTGATAACTCCTGGATTGATAATTGCATTTTGCAAGCTCAGAAGCCTTTAGAGAAGCAATACATTCATCCACTTTATTTGACAATTCTATTTCGACTCAAGCACACTGAAAAGATACCACACTGAGCTACAGTTTAAACAAGTTCCCTGTGTGTAGCAATCATTCAACCCCCATTACGCATGACCTGACTCATGACCTGACTCATGACCTGACTTGACCTGACTCATGACCTGACTCATACCTGACTTGACCTGACTCATGACCTGACTCATGACCTGACTTGACCTGACTCATGACCTGACTTATGACCTGACTCATGACCTGACTACATTTGAATTGTTTTCCCAAGTCTACTAACAGAAATGAACATTTTGATGCTACACTTTAAATGAGTGGGATTAGCAGCGCAAAGTTCAGCTTTCCTGTAACAAGAATTCTTGCGATTGCCTTACCAGTCCCTTTGCTCTGAGATCAGACAGTTCATTAACCATGGCAGTGATTTCATCGATAGCTTGCTCTATTTCTGCCTTCTTAGGCCCATCCAGACCACCAGCAACCTTCTTAGCATCTTCCAGTATACGTCGCACAGCTTTCTCACCTTCACATATGGCAAAACAAACCAACTATTATTTAGGTCAAGATGACATCGTCGAGTGTCATATGATGTCACATTCAACCGAAATGGGCCTGTAGTTTTGGAGACATAATTCCAAGCATTATGTCTCCAAAACTACAGGCCCATGTTGGTTGAAATATTGTTTGTTCATAGTCAGGGACATGTAATAATTGAAAATTGAAATGAAGTCATGATAACGTCATCATATGTCACATGACATTACAATAAATAGGCCTTTGTGAAAGCCCTATGAGAATGTCATCACAAATTATATGACACCACCTTCAATAAGCACTTTCACGGTAACATGCGCCATACTGCTTATGGGGCAAATACACATGCATTGCTGTGTAAACATCGTTTTATGCGCTTCAATGTCATCATGCGTTCATTCCAAATGCGCCGAGTCTAGCAACAAGATGGCGCATATTACCGTGAAAGTGCTAATTGTACTTGTATCCCAACATCTATGGAACTACACATCCGACCTGGATGCCGAATGTTACCAAAATAAAAACTTGAACCTGTGTTTAACCCATTACCACCTGTGCTAAATATACATTGTATTACATTACGCACTCACTCACGTATGATACACAAACAAGATCACAGGCATATAGATAATATACCTGAAATATATAATTTTTTTTTCACAGCTCTTAGATGCATAAACCATGTGATGTGTACCACTCCAAGCCTTGCGAGTGACCCATTTTGAGACACGACTTACCCATCCCCCCAGCCAGTGCGTTAGGATCTGCCAACCAGCCCATGGCTTTATCCATGTTGTTCTTGATGTGGTTCTGCGCTGCACGGAGACCAGTCACATTATCCACACGGAAACTATCATCATCCTAACCAACAAGATACAAGGCAGAAATAACTGAAGTTAAGGTCATGAAGGTTACAACCACTAGCTCATTCTTTGCGTTATCTATCTAGTTGCTTTGTAGTGGACGCATGGTGCATGCACGTATGCACTAGTTCCTGCGTGTTTGGCTCATTGTGAGCTGGATGAATTATGATACTGCATGTTGGCATGATGCCAGCATACTGCAGCGATGTAACTCTCTCTCTCTCTATCTTTGTAACAAAGTGGGGAGGATACTGGTGCATGGTGTCCATGTCGGTTCCAGGGTTCACTTGGTCTATGCTTGAAAGGAACCTGTTTAGGACAATTCATTCAATAATCACTTTCTTACATGTACACCAACACTGTGCGGAAATAGAGTTGATAATAAGATACATAAAGACTGTGGTTGATTAATTCTCTTGCAACCTCACAGCTAGTGGGCTTCATTAAGTTTGTATTTATAACACAACATATTTATGATAAAATGTTCATCTAACAGTGCCAATGAGTGCCAACCCTTGCTGTCAGGAACAGACCCTTGGCATGGCAGCCATTTTGGAGGCTTGTACTTCCAGACATTTGTTTGTTCAATTTGCACTAGGTAAGACAACTTAGGGAGTTTCCAAATTTTTAAACGATGGATAAGGACAAAATACTCAGAAATGACAACGCACCGTAAAGTTAGAAGTGGTTTCTTTGAGGTCAACATTTGAGTGACACACTTGATAGACCTTGTGCGTTAAGACGGAAGTATAGGGGGATAATTTTCATCGCTTGGACAGGCATGAGAACAGATTGTGTGGATTTATTTGTAACTAAATGAAGAGACAGTCTTCGACATTCCTGCAATGTGTAAGGTGTATTGTAAATGACTTGTATTGATATCGCTACCAGCAGTTTCCTGTGTACTCACCACAGCCTGCAATACCCTAATGATCTCCTGGATGTGATAGATCATCTTACTAGCCACATAGGTACGATTCTCCCAGGCCTCCTGCTTGCCAGGTTTGCCTACACACCAAAGCAAAGCAATCAATCAGTCATATTGGATATCATTCAGGTTAGGTTTCTGAAACAAAGCACAGATATCCTACAATATGCAGGATATCCACTCAGCTTGATGCCACTTGAGGGATGTTCTACACAAATTATAAACCGAAACATGGCTCAATACAATTTAAAGATGATACCCTGTGCTTGAAAGGTTTTTTTCTTTTTCTCCTAACATATTTTAATTTGTTTCTTTTCTTTTAACAAAAAATAAAAGTTCTGATTATGGGCAGCTGCAATCCTCTGAGAAAGGGCTTTAGTACTGTGCACAAACGAACCTGTCCTGCGAGAGACAAATTACTGTCTGGCATTCAATTTGTGTGAAGAAATAATTCAATAACTAAATGTTGGTGGAAATTTGTGCTTGATTGATATCTGTTTGACATGAATAACTTTTACATTTTTTTGGAAAATAGCAATTGAAAAAAACAAATCTATTTTTAGCAGTGAAACTAGAAACTAGCCAGGAGAATACATCTTTACACTGATGAACAGCATAAACACGGCAGACTACATGACAAGCATTGTATACTGTTACACTGATAGTACTTGAATGGACTCGCACCAAGCTTGTGCGAATGATATGCGCTGCATCCTGTGCTCCATGTGAGTCAGGTCTGCTTGCACAGACCTGGCGTCAAACAGATCCCTGTCAGATTGTGGGACTTACCTTGCTCTAGAATGGTGACATATATCTTCATACTGGAGACCAATAGAGGGATCAACTTCTGAAACTGCTCTGAATGCTGAGCTAGCTGTGCAGCATGGGAAGCATTGATCAGCTCCTCGCGACGCGCTGACACCTGACTGTTCATGTTAGTCACTCCAGGCGTCAAAGCCTTCATAAAGAAAGAAAAGTCCAAAGTCTGCTCAATGATGCCGAACTGGAGAATCTGTGCACTCAAGATGCCTCCTGTCATGCCTGTACTAAAAAAAGTTGTCCACACTACGGTAGAAACTCTTTAAGAGTTACTGTATTGCGAAAGAACTGAACTTTTGTGAGGTTGAGCAATAGTCTTCTGGTGAGCTGGACAAGTTTCTACAAATATTTTATGCCGAGGTGTGCAACAGGAACATTTGGCAACTGAACATGTATGAGATACAGTAAAACAAATATAACACGGTTTATTTCCGATGGATGGTCAAAATTAGCTCCCCTTGGTATTGGTAGTTGACAAACTAGCCCCTGAGACAAACTTCCAATACCTCGGGGAGCTAATATCGACTATCCACATGTTATATTTGTACATACTTGTCACTGGCTTGATTACAACTCTGCCGTCTTACCTGCACGAATGTGAGAATATCTTGCATGGTGTCAACCACCTCAGACACTGCCAGTAACTGCAAGACACCCTCACAGATCTTGACAATCTTACGCACCTCACTCTCATCAAAGACAAACAGTAGATCAGATGTGCCTTGCAGGATACCTACATGTACATGGTGACAAGGGCAAAGTCATCATGAAGACGCTTGCTAAGAACCTTCCTCAGTCCTCCAATATCCACCTCTGAGCAGGACATTCATTTGTTGTACTTAAAAGTTCTTCTTGGATATCATATCCCATGGTTCTACCTTACTCAAACCTTCAAAATCTTCCAATTTCTCCCAATGGATTGCATGATCTGGGAGTGTATTTTGCAATGTGAACAACTGCTACCTTAATAGATAATATTATATCAAACAGTACTGGACGTACAGAAAGCGGCATCCTGTTCAATGACGTTTCTGACCACTTACCAATGAATCAGATATCTTCCTTTAATATTAGAGGAACTGATAAACAAAATGCAGCTCGATTATGCAGACACATTACAGCAGATAGATTGGAAAGGTTCAAAATCGGTTCAAAATCGATTCAAAATCGATATTTTTGATAATTTTCATTCTGACTTTTTAAAGATATTTCAAGATAACTTTCCCCCAAAGAAAACCAAGCCCTCTAAGAAACTCAAATTATGGATGACGGATGGAATCTTGAACTCAATTAATCATAAAAATAAACTATACAAAACATATTTAAAAAACCCAACTAGTAACTATTTTGACAAATACAAAGTTTTCCGTAACAAGTTAAATGCCATCATCAAGATTACCAAAGCAAAATTTTATAAAGATAATTTTGAAAAAGTAAAAAGTAATGCTAAAAAAACATGGTGTATAATTAACTCATTATTAAACAAAAATAATCATAAAAAGTACCCTTCTGAATTCAATATACGTGGAAACCATACAAATAACACCAAAGATATTTCAAATGCTTTTAATGACTACTTTACTCAAATAGGCCCTTCTCTCAATCGAAATCTTCCTCAAGCAAATGCTAGTTATGAGAATTACTTGACTGATCCTAACGAAGATTCCATTTTCTTTAATCCAATAACAAAAACAGAAATTCATGAAATTGTCTCCAAATTTAAAAACAATAAGTCTCCTGGCTTGGATGGTGTCAAACCAGGGTTAATCAAATCTGTCATAACCAATATAAGTGATCCCCTGTGTCACATTTTTAATTTATCTCTATCTAAAGGGGTTTTCCCAGATAAATTGAAAATTGCCAAAGTCACTCCTATATTTAAAAAAGAAAACCCCGCTGAGCTTGGTAACTATAGACCAATTTCGGTACTATCATGTTTTTCCAAGATTCTTGAAAGACTTGTGTACAATAGGACAGTAGCATTTCTAGACAAATATAACATCATTTCTGATAACCAATATGGTTTTCGATCTAATTTCTCCACTTCAATGGCACTTATTGACCTAGCAGATAAAGTAGTCCAAACGTTTGAGGAGAATGCTTTTTCAATCGATATATTCTTAGATTTATCAAAAGCATTTGATACTACATACCATGATATTCTTCTTCATAAATTAAATTTCTATGGTATCCGTGGGGTTGCCCATGATTGGTTTGCGAGCTATTTAAATAATCGAAAACAGTGTACAACTTTTAATAGCTGCCTCTCTGATTTAACAGGCATCTCATGCGGAGTACCCCAGGGCTCTCTGTTGGGACCTTTACTATTTCTACTCTATATTAATGACATTTCAAAGACATCTAACTTATTATCCTTTATATTATATGCTGATGACACTAGTTTATTCTATTGTAACAAAGATCTTATTACCCTGTATAATATTGTCAATAATGAACTGGTCAGTATCTGTGATTGGTTAAAAGCTAACCGCTTAACTCTTAATTCATCTAGATAAATGTAATTATATGATCTTCAGTAACGGGAAAACACAGAATAACTCATCAAACTTAAATATTTTAATGGATAGCAAAACTATCAAGAAAGTAGACAAGTTTAGATTTTTAGGTGTAATCATCGATGAAAAATTGACTTGGAAATATCATATCGATGAGATTGTAAGTAAAGTTTCTAAGAGTATTGGTGTTATCAACAGACTAAAACATACTGTTCCCTTTGAGGTATTAAATACTCTCTATAGTTCATTAATACTTCCTTATTTTTCTTACTGTAACATTGTTTGGGGGAATACATTCCGTACGAATTTGGATAAACTAATAAAATTGCAGAAAAGAGTTGCTCGAATTATTACAAATTCACCATATAGGGCCCATAGTCAACCTCTCTTGCGTGAACTAAAATATTTAAGCATAACAAACCTAAATAAATACCAACAAGCTCTATTTATGTACAAGTTTAAAAACAATTTACTGCCCATTTCCTATTCAAACATGTTTGTACTAAACTGCAATTTGCATAACTATAATACTTGTGTGTCTACTAACTTACATTTCCACATACCGCAACATAGAACATCTGCCTTTCAATATAGCATTAAATACACCGGACCTAAAATATGGAACAATGTACCATTGTCTCTCAGATGTTTAAGGTCTTATAATATTTTCAAACGCAAACTTAAATTGTATCTTATGTAATGTATATGTTATATGCCTCTGCCATAATTGGACTCTGTATGCACGACGATCCTACTCGTAGCCCATTATTAATTATTAATATTATTTTTATAACTTTTTCACAACTTTGCTAACTGCTTAGAATTATACATGTGTGTAATTGGTCTTTGTTTTTAAATGTTTTTGTTTCTGTTATTATTCGTCTGTTTTGTGTAATGGCATGCCTGATACAAGCTATGCTTTTAAGGTTTTGCCACCTCTAGTGGCCTTTATATGTTTAAGTACTTATATTACTTTTTCATTTCTGTCATGAAGAGGAAATAAATGTGATTTGATTTTGAATGTGGTTGCTTCTGAGACACTTGAACAAGCCCGGCAAGTCAAGGACACAATGTAACATTTCCTTGAATCCCACAACGCAATAAACAATCATTGATTGCTATGATATGGGGCTTGGCCTTGTGTGTACTGACCTCTAGCTCCTTCAATCAGTTTCTTCCGTGCTGGTACTGAGTAAGGATCAGCTTTCAGCAAGGCGCTGGCCTCCACCAACAACCCTGAAGACCTCTCCACCTGGGTGAAAGTAGGAGGCATCTCCCGACGTAGTATCTCATCTTTGCTGGTACTGGCTGTTTGTTTACCAACCTACCGGTAGCAGCAAATCAAACTAATGTTAATTTTTTTGCTAAATAATTATCACAAACAAACCTATTCTCAAAAACGTTTTATAGAGGGAAATTTAATACATAACCATTCCTGGCCAATTTCAGTCACTAATCTTACATGTATAGGTAGGCCCTATGCAGACTAGTTGTGCTTACTACGGCACTTTTCAGTTGAAGTCATGCGAATCAATGCTATTTGCGTATTCACTATACACTGTGGTGATTGCCATCATTTTTTTTTTTTCTATCTTCATCATCCTTTTTACCCTAAAATTTCCCTCAAAAAGCTCAAAACTCTGCCCTCTATCCACAAAATTACAGGGCATGTAACTAAACACGCATAATACCACACTGGGTTTATAGACACAAGATTGCTAAGCATAGGAATAAATAATATGTGCAAAGCATAGCAGCTTACCAACCAAAACATCTTGCAAATGCAATGTACAAGTTCTCAGGTAATCCATGCTTAGTCATTAATATGCTAAGCCATAGTTTCTGTTTAACATCGCCATAACATTGTTTCATGGACTTGCTCTCTTCAGATTTAACTATTGTTGTGCTACTCTTCAAGTTTCAACAATGTAAAAACAGTTGACCAACTGTATAATAATAATAATCCAAGGTTAGCTGCAGCATAGAATGTCTTAACTTACTGCAACTAAGTTACTGACAGCTTGGTCCACAATCTTGATGGGTGAAGTCAAATCAGTCATAGCATTGCCATCTTCAGCTTGTTCATGTAGAATCACCAGGTGCCCAACCTTGAAATATGAACACAAAAAGTACACATCATACATTGCTTTACACTACTGTCACACAGGTCTGCTCAAGGTCTACTGAGCAGCAATGTACAGTTTTTTCCACACTCAATCCAATCAAGACCTGCATTACAGTGGAACAGCATTTAGAGCAATTTCTACAAGGACAGGGTCAATTTCACAATACTTCCTAGTAAAACAATCATGCTTTATTTTGTGTAGATACATGTGGGACAATGTACATTATAGTCTGAAGAGTAGCACCGAAGTGGTTCTCAAATGTTGGTTGATGGGACTACATGTACATGTACATGTACATGTACATGTACCTCTCCTGAACCATGTGGTTTAGCCACTCCGTTCATAAGTACCCCCTCACCGGCAAAGAAAGTACAGTTGGGGGTGACCGACCGACGCCATCTTGCCTCAGTTGCCTTTACTGTAATTTTGCTGTGACGCGCAGCCGTACCACTGCGTGTACAAAATTTGTCAAATAAACGGTGCGCGTCAATCAGCTAAATGTCCCGCCCATGGGATGTCGTTGCTAGGTAAAAGGGCTTCCTCTTTTGTTGGCGCACGGAGCCCATACTTTTTACACCTCATACATTTTTCCACTTTTGGATTTAATAAAGTTTCATACATGTTGTCATTAGGTGGAATTTGCATTGGATTGATCAAGTTTTGCCCTTCATCAACATATGTACTGTATACTCAGTGTGTTACCTCCCAAGTGAAAGTTGGAGAAAAATCACTCGGGTGGGACTCAAACCTAGTATGACCTCCTGCTTTCTAGTGCAGATGTTTTACCACTCGACAACCAAGCTTGCAGGATCGGTGCAGGATCGGTACATGTAGCATTGGGTACAGAAATTAAAGTATTCATAAGATGAATTTACATCAGGGTACTGTAATTCAATATAGATTTGCCCTTGACGTTTATACAAGAGAATGTAAATGTACACCCACTTTATTTTTGGTGTAAATCAATGATTTATATTGTTCCTCATCATCAGTAATCTTTTTACAATTACTACAACTTTTTTTGCAACTACTTCCATTGGAATTGTACATGTTTTCTAATTGAGGACGTGTTCAATTTGACTCGATCCTGTCCTCGAATTCATTTAAGGATTTTCACCCATCTACACCATAAACAAACCCATGTAGGCCTGCATTGTACAACCCCACATGAACACGCAGAGAGTTGCATGATCTGATGATGAAGCTACTGCCATGACTGCACAGGTCTGGTCAGGGCATGCATGTCCATGTTTGGTAGGGCAAGGGTATTAGTCATTCACGCAAGCACGTACACTGCACATGTGCAACGCTCATTACTGCATGGGATACAGTCTCCTGTGTGCACTCAACAGGGTGAATCTTCATCCATGTCCAAAGCAGTATGATAATGTGTTTGACTCGATGTACAATGAGTGGATACAATTCATCTCACACTGTTTTGAATTATATTTTGTGCAAATAGCTTTTGTTCAAAAAGTTGCCACCAGTACAAGAGATTCTGTTAAAGGGAATGTACATCATTGGCTTTTGCTGTAATTTTCAGAAATGAACTATTTGAGGGGTTAGTATATATCAAATATTGTTACACTGACATATTTTAAATCTAGTGTTCGAAAATGCTAGAAAAACCAAGAAAAACAACAATGTTCAAGTAGTCTGGTGCCCTGACTCCACTAGGGATAAAATGGATCAATTTATAGATGCCGGAAAATTGTAAGGTAAGGGAACCAGTGTAGCTGGCCTGCATCCGTTCATGAACATGCAACCAATAGCAAACAAAATTTGGACTGAAAAAAAAGAGGTAAATTTGGAGCAGTAGTTGAAAAATAGTTAGGTTTTTCCAACGGTGGTTGGCTGACCACCATTGGAAATGTATACAAAAATACCATTTTCTTGAAAATGACTTCACACCATGTGCCATAATTTTACAGGATGTTTTAGACTGTCCTTTACCAACATCCTTAGAGTAAGGTATTTCATAACAACTTGGTAGTTTTATTTTTCGATGTTTGCAAATGTTGTATTTTCCCTTTAATTCATGGAGCAAACCCAGAACATTCCAAACCCAATAGTCAGTGAATCAAAACAACTGCCACTTTTTTGACACAAATTTAAGTTTCGTTCTCCCTGTTCTTCAACAAACTCATTTTTTTTCTGTTCATACTGTTCACATTATTCCAACCAAAAAATCAAAACATAAAGCAGCACGTTCCTGCTAGAAAAAAAAAATGTTTAAAATGGGAGTAATTGTGTTTCAAACATTGTCAAATCAGCCACCCAACATTTTCCAACTTGGTGTTATGCAGTTCAGTTGCCTGCTGAATCCAACATTTTGCATGAGGAATGTACATGTACACAAGGGGTTTACTGTTCAATCCAACAGGCTCCATCGGGTATGTGACATAGTTGGATCCTGTTGGATTCAGCAGGGTTTATAGGAACATAAAGTGCTCGTTGGCTGTTTCGGCAACCAGCCGAAACAGCCTTTGTTTTCGTTAAAAGATTTGTTTAGCTGTTTCGGTGTACACACCCAAACAGCTCTTGTTTTTGTTAATTTTTTTTTCTTTTTTTTTTTCTTCCACTTTTTTTCCCATATGATAACATTCAATTTTTGGACCTTTTACTCATATCTCATAAACAGAATGTGGTAAATTTGAAATTCTTTTTGTAACAGGTTTGTTAGGTCGTAGATAGATGCACAAAATTTCGTAAAATGTGTGACGTCATCATGACGTCATCAAAAACGTGATTTTTTGATTCACATATAAGGGTATGTCCGATCGTTATGAAACTTGGTGGGTAGGTAGGTATAGATAAAAGCATTCAAAATCTGAAGTGACGTCATCATGACGTCATCGTCTGATTTTTTATGAATTTTTCAAATTTTAATATTTTCTTCAAATTTTGCAAAAATTATATAAAATACAGTCCGATCGACCTCAGAGAACCTGATGTCCGATTGAGTTCAATGTCGGCATGCATATATTCCAGGAAGTGTTATAGACAAAAATTGCAGTGACGTCACGATGACGTCATCATGTGATTTTATATGAATTATTCAATTTTTGGACCTTTTACTCATATCTCATCAATGGAACGTGGTTAATTCGAAATTCTTTTTTGCAAAAGGTTTGTTAGGTTGTAGATGGAGACAGAAAATTGCAAAAAATGTGTGCCGTCATCATGACGTCAAGAAAAATGTTTTTTTTTTTTTAATAGGATGGACACTTTTTGTATATAATACGCATATGTACATGTTCATTCGACCTGGATGAAAATCCTTTACGGCAGTCATTAATAAAACGGTTGAAACAGCTCAGTGTTTGTCCACAAACACATTTCTAGTTTTTGTTTGTTTGTTTTTTTCTTTTTCAGCCCAAGCCCATAGCATTTTTACACGTTTTTTTGTTACCGGCTCTTTGGCCACTAAAACTAATCCAATTGCCTTTATACTCGGCACACACTAAGACCAGCATCTGAAGATGTGCCCCGAACGTTGACATCGTCGTGACGTCATCATGAGTCACATTATATGCGATTTTTCTGTTGTGACCATTTTCTGGCAGAATTCGGCTAGATCTGACAGATTTGGCTATATCTCCAGAACTACAGGTCCGATTAGGTTGAAAGTTGATATACATGTACCGAGAGTGGAATGTGTTAAAGATGAAAATTGAAGAGACGTTATGACGACGTCATCACGTGACCTGTGACGTCATAAGAGAAATTGCATCTGTTACAGGCCTTTATCTCCAGAACTACAGGTCCTTATTATGCTAATTTGAATGCAAGTCACCAAAATCAGTCTTGTCCACAGATTATTCTATGTAAATTTGACGTTCTCGTAGTTCATAAAAATTAAAACGCCTTCATTGTTGCATAACATTACATAACATATCAAATGTCATGCCCTTTCAAATAAAGCTCCGATAGCTGAGCTCAGTCAAGGGAAGGGAATGTACAGTATACCTCCGTGGACAAACAGGTTTCGCACATGAATGTTCAAATTAGCATAGCTCAACGACAAAATGTGCAAATGCAACAATTTTTTTGTCACATTTGCTTCAAGGCCAGTACTTTAATAGCTACTAATCGATAGTTAAAAATAATTTTTAAAAATAGGTGAAAATTGCTGTCAAATGTGGGTGTCCTTGTTTTTTTAACCACCCTGTGCATGCATCTAGCCATGTTCACATGTCTACGATGCTGGGTAACCAAGCTAGGACATTTGACAAATATTTGGTTCGTACCGTACTACAAAAAAGATTTGTGAAAAAAAGTGTAGGAAATGGGGCCGATGTCACAAAATGCTAAGAGGCGTCTAATAGGAAGGGCAACTCGTCTTAACTTGTGACTAGTCCTAAGTTAGATTTCACCAAACTGAACATGCGTTCTTAGCAACCTGGCTGAACTCGTCTGAACTTCAGATAGATCTGGGGATCGCCTTATCATATCATTTAATAATACGCGAGTAATTTGTAAATTAAAAAAGACAGCGGCATAGCCAGGGTTCTCATCCTAGGGGGACGTGTAAACTGAGTGTTGTGTTTTTAACAAGAGTCCGGGGTTTGAATCTCGATTATGAAGTAAGTGACTGATTAATATGACTAAAGGGAAAGGAGAGGGTCAGAGTAGGGGAGGGAAAGTGGAGGAAATAACCATAAAAGATGCAACTTTTTTTGCGCTTGAAAATTTATTGAAAAAGTGGTGTCCTAGTATGGAAAACTTTCTGTACAGGTATTGTTGGGCATATCCACCACAAGCTACGGCTTTTTGGGATGATGCCAGCATAGCCCCATAAATGTGGCCTATTTACTGGACTACCTCCGTAAATAAAGGCCCCACTATCAAATTTACTAAAAACGGTAGGACTTTTACAATTTTTTTTTCACATTCAGACAGCTTGCATAGTTGATGTACGCTTTCAAACACACGCACCCTGAATTTGCTGCATTTGTCAGATGTCCAGCTTTTGCATTATCTCCAGCCGAAAGTGGATGTTTCTTGGCATGCCATCAGTTTGTAAACACAACTCTGAGGCACAATTGCAGAATATCCCGCCACTCCATCTACATGTATGCACCTCGTAGCCGGCTACGGAGTCACGGTTGATTGCCCTCAATAAACCTTCTCAGTAACTGTACGTACTAGGCCTACACACGTCATTCTCCACCGCACTCTCAAGTATCCGCGTAGCCGACAACAGGGTAGTTGGTTTGGACTTCAGCAACTCCATTCATTTTGTGTTGCTTCATTCTCAAGGGGACCCCCACTCAGTATTCGCATAGCTGGCAATGGACTTGAATTGTTTCTTTTCCAGTGATTCCAACCGCGTAGCCAGAGATTTTAGGGGTGTATTTCCGAGTGGCAGGGCATTCTGCAATTACTCCAACAACTCAATTGCATCCATGTTCCAGCTGAACCATGTAAACAATGCCCTCGCGCAAATCCTTTTTGTATAGTGCGCCCTCATGCATGTACTGTCGGCCAGCTAGCCGCACAATGTGTATGTTCTTTGCCCCCTTATCCTGCTCATAATGATTTGTGCAGTGTGTATTTTGTTATTTGCGATAAGGCTAAGCTAAGCCTGCGATCGTTAGTGTAGGGCCCGGTTCACATTAGGGAACAAAATCCACCTAAAATGATTGGACCTACCAAACTAGTTGGCGACATTCTCAATAAATGTCATAGATAGAGGGCAGGGTTTTGATTTTTAGAGGGAAATTTGGGGGTAAAATGACGATGACAGAGCGGCGACACATGCGACCCGAAAATAAAGAGACGGCAATCACGGTGCGATGTACCGTGAGCACGCATGGCCCTCTGAATTGCAAGGCACAAACCGCGCAGGAAAATCATGATTTCTACCCCAAGAATCTGTTCAAAACTACAAAACGGGTGTCATTAGAATTGAGAAAAGTCTGCTTTTGATTGTAAAGGTAATTTTTTAGCAAAAAAACAAAACAAAACATTTTTGACTCTATAATTTGATCAAAACAAAACAGGGGCCCTACACTTCATGATCGCCTCTAAGTTATGAATTATACCATTTCAATAATGGTTAAATCAATTAACGGTAATCCTTACTTTTAGGACCCCGTTCCTATATAGGAAGGGAAAGATTCACCGAAACAGTCAAAATTGACATTATGATATTTATTGGCACATCTGAACAATTGGCAATGACACCTTCTTAAATATCAGCAGGTTTAATTTTGTGGGAAGAGGGCAGGGCTTTGATTTATGAGGGAAATTTAGGGGTTAAAAGACGACGATGACAACCAGAACTGCAGAAAACAGACTAAAAAAACCAAGATGGCAAACGTGAAAGCTTGATGTGATGAAAGCTCGATGCTAATTGGCTGATAAAAAATGAACATCTCATTTATTTTTTTGGGAAAATGTCCATACTGGGCCACAACTTTACCTGCCGCTAAACACATCAATTTTCACCTCACCTTGTGATTTCACCCAAGAGGAATCCAGGAAGCTGTGTAAATGCGAAAAAAAATTTGGCAAAATGTGTTTTTAGAGCACATTTTGGATGCACACGTCGTGCAGAACTAAGTTGAAGCAGCCGGTCAAAACTGATTGAAGTGGCTGAAAGACAGTGGTACGTTATACACGTGACATCAACAACCATGATGTCCCATGAGCCGGCCAATGATAGTGCAATACGTCATTATGCATGAATATTTATTTTCTCATGAATATTTAGTTTATTTCAATGGATACTTCAAATACGTCCAAAGATTTATTATTGCAACAGCGATCGTGCGCGGCCTAGCGGTTAAGAGTATCATGTATCAAGCAAGAGTCCGGGGTTCGAATCCCAATGAAGTAAGTGACTGATTAATAAATAGGAATAAAGGAAAGGAGAGGGTGAGAGTAGAGGAGGGAAAGTGGAGGGAATAACCATAAAGGATGCAACTTTTTGGCGCGTGAAAATTAATTGAAAAAAGTGGTGGCCCAGTACGGAAATTTTTCCATTTTTTTTAGCAGCCAATCAGCATCGCGCTTTCACTATGTAGGGCTTTCACGTGTGTGAGAACTACAACGTCAGTGAATGTGCACGTTACTCCTAGAACTATGAGGCTCCGCGTGAGCGGAGCCTCATAGTTCTAGGAGTATGTGCACGTCTGACTGCGAAAAAGTGTAGGAAAGTCACATTTTCTTCGAAAGTGCTTTCAGTTTCAAAATTACAACTAACAAGTAACATTAGGCCCTAGTTTATATGAAGAAAAAAGACTGCTTTAGCCTGCAAAAGTCACTTTGGTAGTACTGGACAGTCATCTGCAAAAGTTAGTTTTGAACAGAAAATAGAGGTGTCCTAAAACTTTAAAAGTAAAGGATTACCCCAATTAACGCAACTAAGTAATGAATCGGGCGCTCAATCAGTTCTCACCTGTTGGGCAACTGGATCCAGAATGCTATGGATTGTCTTGGTGCGGTACGATGTGGTAGGCATTGTGCTTCCCGAAGACAGCAACAACCGCAGAAAATAACTTAAGCACTTTTTGTCTTTGGGAAGTTTGGAGACACGGCCCCGCCCAGTCTGACAAACGAAACTACAGTCACTGGACCAACAACAGATCAAGGAATTTTGCACTTAGGAATGACCACTTGCTATGCACTTGAGGCAAGTATAAAATGAATGTGGTGTCTTTGTTGACGATAGATTTCAGAAAATCATTTTCCAGCTCAATCTACCGTCCAATCTCCACTGCAAGCAGTCAGACACTGTCGCTGATCATGGCATTCCTAACGTTCCAGCTGCAGCTGCACATTACATGCATTACATACATTATCATGCATATGCACGTAAGGTCATGAAACAGGTCAATCGGCAATCAATAGTCTTGATACAAGACGTGAGTAGACTCATTTAATGGTAGAGGGCGCCTTATCAAGACAACATGACGGTGTGGAAGGTAATTCTGTCCCCCGGTAAAAGTGTCCGGGGGGACAGAATTACCTAGGTAAAAGTGTCCTCCCTGGCCCGTTAATGCTGTCCCCTCCAGGTAATTCTGTCCCCCTCCAGGTAATTCTGTCCCCCAGGTTTTTTTGTCCCCCTCTTTTGAAACCCGGAAGGTTATTGTTTTGATGAATTCACTCTACAAGGTATACATTTTGGACTTTTAGTCTGCCCTTCATGAATATAAAAAATAATTAATTTAGTCTATTAGATGATACGTGAACACAATGTTTCGATTCGGAGTACGGTGAAGTCTATCGCGATTCTACCACGATAGGTCAACACAGCGGCGATGCATGGCGATGGCCCTCGTCTCATTGATAGTATGATACAACGCATCCTTGGATTGGTCTGTGTTCCCATCATAGCGCGTAACGAAATTTCCTATTGGACGAATTTCCATTGTAGAGGGAGACGCATATGTACACATGTTATAACTGCCTCAAATCTTGCAGCATGTACTGGCGCGTGCGACACGCTGCTGCTCTCAGTACATACTGCATGGGGACACATTTACCAGGGGGACACTTTCACCGTTGGGCAGGGGGACATTTTTACCTGGAGGGGGACAAATTTACCTAGGTAAAAATGTCCCCCCGGACACATTTACCGGGTCACGAGCCGGTAAATGTGTCCGGGGGGACACATTTACCAGGGGGGGGGGGGGGGGGGGGACAGAATTACCTGTCACAACGGCTTAACTGATCAAGTTGATAGTTCAGTGGCTGTCAGCTCAAACAATCCCTAATAAACTTGTATTTCGGGGAAATTTGGAATTCATTTGCATTTGAAAAATGGCGATGGCCTTCGCTTCATGAGTTAAGGGGTAATTGTGTTTGGGGGATTTACCAAAATTTTCGTCAAATTACACCGGCCCCAAAGTATTATCAAAAGAAAGCAAAAGGGTTAGGGGCGCGCCTAAATGACGGATATGAGAGCATGAGCGTCAATCCTGGGGGGGCAGGGGGACATGTCCCCCGCACTTTTTGAAGGGTGGGGGACACAATATCAAATGTCCCCCCCCCCCAGATTTTTTTGACACGAGTCTCATTTACAGGGCCCTATTATGTACTACAATGTATCTTTGCTTAGAAAATATTGGTTAAAGTGGTCAGAAATTGCCTCAGATAGCACCACAGAGCATTTAGAATCCAAAATTTTCGGGGTCCTTAAGCGGGCCCCAAAGCCCACGCCTGTAGCTCAGAATTCGGGTAGCTGATTCAATGACTCCAACCTCGAAAACGATGTTCAAATAATTATCTTTTGCCAAGAAAATATTAGTTAAAGCATGGTAAGAAATTGCTTCAGATCACACAAAAGAGCATCTAGAATCCAAATTTTCGGGGCCCTTAAGCGGGCCCCGAACCCCACGCCGTAAGGGCTTCGCGCTCGCATCAGTTCTAATCATTAAGTATGTCCCCCCACTACTGAGAAGCGATTGACGCCCCTGTATGAGAGGGTGATGCTTGCCGAGCCTGCGTACTGCCAAATTTACTAGTGACATCCCTACATTTTCTCGTGCCAATAGGACCCATTTTTGGACCCTAATTTTATCTAATCTGCTCTTATAGATAATAGCCCAAAATCCGGCTAGGGAGATGATCCTCGGCTATATTCGCACGACTTCCACTAATTTTTAAACTAGATGGTCTCGTTTTTTTACCAAAAATTGCGGGGTCACTTTTTATTGACGCAAATGACTCGCGTAGAAATTTTTGAAACCCTAATCAAATTATTGCGCCCGCTGTCGGTCTTATTGCGCCATTCTGATGTATCGTCTGTCTAGCCCCCCCCCCCCACCACCCCGAAAAATAATAGTAAGTAAGTACTGTTTAAAAATGTGCTCGTTTATACAGAAATTCATGAAGATATTTCCAAAGTGTCTTTCCCATTTGCAAAAGTTCTTCAAAAGCCAAGCCATTAGAAACACACTCTTGGGGGAAAAAATGCCCATGTTAATTTATTCTTTATGATGGGACTTGCGGTTTTGCCGAAGTCAGTTGTGATCAGGTGACTGATGAGGTTTTCGCAAAACAAACCCGGCCAATGAGGTTTTGTATAGAATGGGGGCCGACCACTTTTTTGCGAGAGTGCATGTAATGTGGGTCTTTAACCGTTGACTGGAGATTGTGCGTAAAAAGACCGGCCGCGAAATGGGTTTTTTTTCAAACGACATCCGCATGGGGTATAGCTATGACGATTTGGACTTAACATTTCTTAAAAACATGAGAACAAAATTAATATGAAATTAAAAAAAAACAAGAAAAGAATTCGAACGTAATGAAATTCGGACTTTAGTTCCCTTTAAATCTTCAAAGCCTCCGATTTCAAAAAGGAAAAATAAAATGATCAAACGGCGGAGGGGCAAGAACAAAATAGGGGCAAGACCAAAAGGGAGCACTTATAAGTTATCCAAAAAAGGGGTACCTTCCGTCGGTGTGTAGAGTCCTTCGGCCTCCCGGGCGCAATGGGGGATCCAGAGGACACTTTTTATTTGGGGGAAATTCACGGCGTGGGGTTAAATTTGGCGCCCGCGCGTGAGGATGGTCCCGAAAAAATGGATGTGGTGCGATCTGAGGTATTTTCTGACCACTTTAACCATTTTTTGAGGAAAAGATGGTGGTGTACGTAGTAGCTAGGGGTGGGGGCAACAGGGCCATGCCTCCGGGGGGGGGGGGGAGGCATGGCCCCGTTTCCCCCTTGGATCCGCCCTTACATCGTACACCCCAGCAATGACTTCTGGGTCCGGAGCACTATCATTTTTAAAGGTCATTTTTCAATGAGAGGGGCATAATTTTAATGTTGTGAGCGGGGCACTGAAAGTGTGTTATCGAGGGGCAAATTACATCTCGAAGTTATCGCGAGAGGAGCACTATTGTTTTTGATGGCCAATTTTCCATCTGGTGAGGGCACCATTTTATTGTTGCGAGAGGGGGATTTGTGCTTTCGAGGGGTAGTTTCCATCTCGAGAAGGTGCCCAGTCTTGTAATAATGCGAGAGGGGCACTTGGGTTTCTGGAGGGTTAGTTTTCCATTACGAGAGGAGACGTATCTATTTGTAGCGCGGTATCATATGCTTTCATGTGTGCGTTTGAGGGGCAGTTTCGTTTTCAACTCGAGGGGCCGGGCGGGCCACATTTGTAACCGAGAGAGGGGTACTTTTGTCGGCCTAGGAAAATCGGGGGGTGGGGGGGGGGGGGAGTGGGGAGAAGTGCCCCCTTGCCCCTCCCCCGGTTCCGCCACCCTGATAGATATTATACGTTGGCTATCATTCGCCCTCCTTTTACGCTAGACACCATTTAGTGTTGGAATGATCGCTGTGCTCAATACTCTCATTCATCTCAACATCGCAGTTCCTTAGAGTATGCGGCTACTTTACTACTGATCTAAGTTGGCTCAAAATTCTAATTGACAGCAAGAAAATCTTAATTGTGCCATTTTTAAACATGGACAAGATTTGTCATTCTTTAGTCAAATATTACGTTTTGACGCTTGTACGCGACATTCTAATTAAAGGTAAATTTGGGCATACGTCAGATGGTGCCCTTAACATTAACGACCTACATTATACTCACTGCCACCATCAAACATTTCGTGCTGGATTTTTTCGGCTTTCGGACTAAAAAAATACGAAGAAACTCACAATATGAGTTTATTGTTTTTAGAACAGAAAGAAATTAGACACTGTAAAAGTTACATACGCTGCTACAAAACACTTTATTTTGGTTTCAGTAATGAAAGATACATACTGATCTTCATGTAATGATATAATATTTACAGAGTAATTTATGGTTACTTTAACGGAATTTGAATAAGGCTGTATCAATATCTTTAATTTTAGACGTGGTGCTCGTAAATGTCAAACATGGGTATACGGGTATTATATGTCAACACTACACAGTGCATTGGTAGATGCATGTACTCAGGTCTGAAGATATATCTCTTTTGGAGCAAGCAGAATATGGGAATAGTTATAACTTTTCAATTTCATGAATTAAAAGCATTAAGAAACAAAAAAACCCCTCTTTTTGTTTTAAGAACAAACTGATGAAATGTCTAGGTATCTGGTATGATTCATGGTTTTCATTAAATTGTTATCAGGTTAAATGTAGAGTGGATCATTTGTTATTGTGTAGTTTTTTTCATTTGAAGCAAATAAAAATATCTAAAAACAACTTTTAGCTCTGTGAATGCTGTATACTGTCAGAAAACAATATTCTAGGATCTAGATTTCAACTCATAAGTTGCCGAGTCAAATTTTTAATTGCGCCCAAAATCAACATTAGGAACACATGTTCTCATTCAGCCAATAGCAGCTACATGATATTATGCACTGAACCGATGAATGATAGCAACCAAGCATACGTCCGTGGGTAACTCTATAAATTCAGGGTCCAATTTTGTTGGTGTCCCTGTTACATCTGACGTCCGTTTTTGTAAATTCAGAACACATCTTTTCATGCCTTCGACCTCCAAGAGTGATTATGTCATGCAAACTACCTGCTAAACAATTTACAATAGTTTGAAGTCAATTTCAATGATATTTTCATGTCATATTACACACAGAAATGAAAAAAAAATGTCACTTGACTCATCTTTCGAAACAAACCTTCCGTTTTCTTCAAAATAACAGCATGCCCCAAGGAATAGTTTCACAAGAGGTAAGCTTTTTAACAATAAGTTAGTAAGTTACTTTTTAGATAGCTACAAGTAATGTGTACAATTATGATAGATGAATTATGACAATACACAATGTAACAAGTGCAGGGGTTAAACAGCATATCTCACATCACAGCAGACAACAATTGAATAACGATATAAGAAATGCTTCCATATGATACAGAAACGTAAGGAACAATAAAGAAAGCATCAAGGAATTGCCCATGTTGACTGAGGTGGTCCTTGACTGTGCATGGTGTGATTTGGTCTAGCGGTCTTCATGTAACTTCCATGACTGATGCACTGCAGGGAATGCTGTACAATGAAAGAAAACAATTTATACGTACGAGAGAAAGATAATATACAGGTGCAAGAATAGCGAGTGATGTGTTTGCACGGCTGCTTTTTTGTTCGTTGGAGTAGTAATAGACACATAATTGACCAAAGACTACAAGCAATTTTCTAAGTTTTGAAGTGATGAGGGTTGTTAAAGCAAGCGTTCTCCAGGTAAGTACTTACTGTTGCATGTCACTGATCACATTCGTGGCAGCATTGAAAGTGACAGTGGCTGAAAAAGGAAGTACAACTTGCTCAAGAACTGTGTTGCTGAAACTGCTGAAGATAGAGGGCGCCACATACAGCACTTCATTGTCTTCTGTCAGCAAGAGGATGTTGCATCTATGGATGCCAAGAATCACTCATTTTTTTTGTTCAAAATATTGGGAAGGCTATGTTGAAATATTGGGATTTTGCATTTAAGTTATGACTGGACTATCTTCATATGACTTGATGATAAACTTTGATTAATAATTTGCTTCATTCCAACACGTAAAGATGAGCGAGTGATTTTAATTTCGCAGGAAAAACTAAGAATGTGGTTTCTTCTTAAATGGGCTGATGTTCAATCTACAGTCTGTGAATACAGTATGCATGAAGTATTCTTTAATTTACTCTGTTTCTGATGACAGGTGTTTGTGCACAGGTGATGGTTCTTTTTCTTGCTGTTAGAGTTGGAAACATGAAGAGTCATTGCTAGTGCTGTTGCCACTCATCTAGAAAACTCGGGCATTGAGATTCTGACCTGCAGATAGTTATATGTGGCTGAGTAGGACTCAAGGCAACAAGCAGCATGCTTGGCTTGCTGGTTGAAGATGGTTCAAATTAATGAGGAACAAAACCATTTAAATGTATGTGTCTTTTTATTGGGGGTGAGTTGGGGAGGGAGCTTAGGAAGTATTATCTCATCATAATGATAACATTAAAGACGTATATAACTGTATACAATAAAATGTCAATTCATATTACCTCTCTTCAGCTAAGGAAGTGACTGCAATGTCTTTGGTAGTGCACTGGTCATCTGGCTGTGTAGAGAAAGGAAATGTGTGGACGTTCTTGACAATGTCTGTATGTGGATGTTGAACCGTTTCAGAATAGTTCAAGTGGTTTTTATGTGCAATTTGTAAAAAAAAAAAAATTCTCAAAAATACAAGCACTGTAACAATCATAACTGGATCCACAGAAATTGTTCGTAATCTGTACAGTCTTCGGTTGATATGGCCGATTTTGCCCCATTACATAACACTTTATTTTGAATGAAGCTGAAATTACTGTTACGCAGATATGCAGATACACAGATATGTTTGTGGGGCAAAACCATATGAAAAATTTCCCCCGTTTTGAACACAAAAACTTCATGCCACTTTCGGAGTTTGATTCCCTAAAAATGGTCCAACTATGTGCTGAAAATTGTTTTGATATGTTTAATATTTTTCATTCAAATTGAAAAATAGGTTTGGGTATGTCCATTTTTCAAAGCTGTAACAAATGGTGCTTGCAATATAATCCTCACAAATAGTAATACGATTCCTATTCGTATATAGTGTGCAGTAAACATTTGTATGATCCCCCCCTTTCACAAATTATTAATAATTATCAAACTTTTTGGCGAGCTCCCACTGGTCCATAGCGAGACCCATGCGAAGTCACATGGAGTCACTATGAATATGCTAATAACGGGTTAAGTCACCGTTGCAGCCAAATTTTTCATATTATTTCAGCCAAATCGATCGTTATGTACCAGAAGATCATGTGTTGTTTTGCTGAGAGCAAAAATCTGAGTCAAAATATACCTTGAATTGGTGATAGTAGAAGGTGTAACACAAGTTATTTCAACAAAATATGAAGCTGAAATTCAGAATATACTTGGAAGTGTTCAACTAATCGTGAAATAACTTGTAAGGGTTCCTGGAAAGAAAGTCAATGGATTTGGGGGCCTTTTAGAACAATTTTTCAATGACTTTTAGGTAAACTTTACCAGTGACCCATACTGATGTTTCTGAATCAGTAACGGTAATTAATTCCCTGATATTAAGTTTACGATAGGTTCTACTATTATAATTTAACATTTAAATCATACGGAGCATAAATCTGTTAACACTAGAACATTCAAAAATGTGATATTTTTGGGGGGCGCAATCAGTTCACTGCCCTGTGTGTGATGCCCAGTTATGTCAAACTTTCCTGATCAACGCTCCATGCAGAGCCTTGGCAACCGGAATACTGGCTATAATGATTTTAAGCCGCCTGTGCTCAGCGCCCTCTTGTGCCCTACTTGAAGAGCACCCTCTTTGATTGAATTTGTCAAGTATTTCATTATTTTGCCTTTTTCGGACATTTCGATGTACAATAATTTTATTTACCTTTTAATTAGAGCAATTTGTTGTTTTTTTAAATGAAAAATGGAGAGTACCTTGACGTGTGTTTCCTCTGTTGAATTGAAGGTCATCCTGTTTGAGCACATCTTGGTTGCAACATTTGTGACTGTCACAGCTGAGTTGAGTCCAGGCATGTCTTGAGTAGCTGCATTCTCCCAGAGGATGACAACAATCTTGTCTTTGGAATGCTGGTCAGCACAGATCTGTAGCGTCTTGTGTTTCCTGCCGTTACCCAACTTTAAACGTGATACCTGTTAATAAAAATACATTAATACATGTATTTTCATGTTGAATAAGAGCAAACAAGAAAAGTAGTGTCAAAAACACAAATGCCCTGCAACTGTTCCCTTGACATGACACCACTCTTTTAACATTAGCTTACCTGGGTCACATGGAATGTTCATGGACATTGCTATTTCCCCCTTAAGCCCTGTCCGCACTGGACTTTTTTTGGTCAAACTAACCGAGACTATGGGTACTTTTCCCATTTTAAGTCCAGTGTGGACAGCCTAGGACGTTTTCCTCTCAGTTACTTTTCCTGAGTCCAGCGGTTACTTTTACTGGCCAACTGCTGCCCAGGAAAACTTCCCACGCGCCCAGGAAAACTTCCCACGCGCCCAGGAAAACTGACCAGGTCACTTTTCCCGAGACGATAAGTCCAGTGCGGACAGTGCGAGTCGGTAAAAGCGGCTCAGGAAAGCGTAAATCCGGCCCGAGCGCCCTGTTATGCATACAGAGACCGCACGAACCTGCACGTGCAGTGGCCGAACATTTTGTAGAAACACGCTGCGGTGTATCATCAAGTCCGAGCAGTAAAATCTCGTTAAAATACATACACAGAGAAGAGAGATCACGTTCTGAGAATAATAAGTTTGCGGAAATTCTCTTTCTCCACCGATGTATGTTATTTTCTACGATCCAAATTCACCCTGATACGCTACTGTAGTCATGCACGGAACATCATGGTCCGGTACCGTACATAGGCCGTAGTCACTGGTTCCTGGCCCACATCATAGCTTCGATTCTGTAAGCATGCGATGGGAACCAACGAATACTGATGGCACTGCTGCCGCACGGAACATCGTACAGTGGCATGGCTTCGACGACGTGCATCACAAATGCGTCAGAATTATAGGCCTTTTCGTCAAGATTTAGCGTGTCAATATGAAATAATATCGTGTAAAGATTATGCGGCTGAAAATGTGATCGGCAATTTGTTTTCTGTGTACGGTGAGTCATTATACTGACACTGTGACAGCTCGGTTACTTCTCCCACGCGGTCTGGGTAAATTTTCCCGTGTCGAAAGTCCAAGTGCGGACAGTGGTCACATTTGACCATTTCTCATTTTACCATCGTCTCGGTAAAACCTTCCAAAAAAAAAGTCCAGTGCGGACACGGCTTTAAGCTTATTACATACTGCATTGATTGATGCCTATGATCCATGAATAAGTTTTCTTTTTGTTGTTGGGAAGTCAATCCATGTGATTTAAAGCAAATTGCATACTGACTGGACTAGCCTGAAATACACAAATCAACAAAATTAACTGGCCTAACATTATTTCAGCCGTACGGTGTAAGTAATACATTTCTCCAAAGCGAATCCTTTGTGACTTGAAAAAGGCCTAGAAATAAAAATATGAATTTTTGGAATAATCAAAACCTACAACAAATACGTTTTTTAAATCAAGTTGAGTTATCATGATGTCATTATTTTATTTGTCTTCAAAAATGAAAACCTTGACATTTTGCCTATGGGGTCCGAAAGTCACTCAAAATTCTGAAGAACAACCCACATAGCTGTGCATACATACTTAGTATTTTTGATTATACTTACTGATGTAAGAATGCCTTTGATGCTGAGTCTGGTATCAGGAGGTTGTTGCATAGCATCTGGAACATTCATGACTGGGGCATCTGGAACATTCATGTTTGTGGCATCTGGAACATTGATGAATGTGGCATCTGGAATGTTCATAATGGTGGCATCTGGAACGTTCATGACTGTGGCATCTGGAACGTTCATGACTGTGGCATCTGGAACGTTCATGACTGTGGCATCTGGAACATTCTGGAACATTCAAACCAGAATTAGGAATGGATCATTTTACTTACGTAAAAACTTTGGGTATTGCCCAGTGGCAAGAAAGAGAAAGAAGCGTGAGCCCTTAGCCAACAATGTTAAACCCACTTTAAGGCGGACAGGCAAAATAGCCCTGGTTCATTTACCGTGAGCTGCTTGTGTTATTGTGTGAGTGTGGGACGGTTCAAACCAAAGAGGGAGACTTGCATGTTTGCCCCAACGCACACGGCGCTATCTTGTGTGGTGACATGAACTGTGGGGCATCAATGGCCACAGTCAGACAACAGATCAATTACAGGATTAGTGGTGCCTTGTTGGACATGGACCTGTCCTTATTAATCCCTGGCCATGCTGGCAGTTCACTTTAGTGGCAAGTTGTTCTTGACCTTTTCGTTAATTTGGTTTATTCTTTAGGTTATGATGGTGTGGAAACTGCTTTTAGCTTGCTTTTATTTCCCCATTTTTTATGAGAGGGAATAATAAAATGGAGGATCAAATTTTGTAGAGGTCCCTTTTTGTTCATGTTTTTCTTTTCATTTGTTTTTGTGCTGCACGAGAGTAGACAATAAGAAGTGCCAGTTTTTTTAATGGGTTAAGTTTCATATAAAAAGGGGAAGGGGGTTTCACAAGATACTAATAATTTATTAATTGCCTTCGGCCTATAGTCAGGGTCTGGAGTTCACTCATGCAGCAGCTTGTGGCTGCTGTCAGGAGGAAGGCTGTTTCAAAGAAATGTTCAAATGAGCAGCTTGGTCCACAGTTTCAAAAGGGGGTCGGGCGAGAGATTCCAAGATCCATGATGGTAGGGGTGTCCTGCCTGAGGAGGTGTGTGAGTGTGGTGCAATCAGACATCAGTGATAGTTCTTCACAGTGCAAATTGCTACACCCAAAGGGAAGAGCTGGAGAAGAAAATCAACAACTTTGGTTGGAATCGCAGCGAGGGGATACACTACATGCTGTCTGCACCATTTACAGAAAGTCGTAATCAACTGTCATGAACAGTTTGGGTTGACTGACACCGCAATAGCAGCAGCCTCTTTTTAAGTCCTACATGTCAGAAGGAACGCTGGACAACTGCCAGCACATCGCAAGGAGGCTTGCCCGATGGGTTGAAACCTAGGGCTGATGAAGAATGTCTGGCCATTGTGGGAGGAGGAAGGTAGAGAAGGCAGACAAGTTGTGGAAACCACAGGTATTGGGGCCAAAATGGGGCAATCAGGAGGACCCTGTATGGATCCTGTTCGATCTTCCAGACTACTTTGGGTAGTAGCTTGGGGAGAAGTTTAGGCAAACAGGTTGGTCAATGCAAAGTGAGAGGGCATTAGTTTACCATGCCTGGGGCTCAGGGGATCTGGAACAGTACACCGGGAGCTTGCAGTTGAGGACTGTTGCAAAAGTTCCATTAGAGGATGATCCAAATGTGAGAAGATTGTTTGCATGACCAAGGTTGGAAGTTTCCATTCTATGGGGCGAATCCAGTCCTGGGAGAGAGCGTCTGCTGTGGGTATTGTCTGTGCCGACTAGATCAGATGGACCACTGTGATAAAGATGGCATGCTCGCGACACAAATGCTGCCACGTGAGTAGGCATAGCTATGCATAGGCTTGCAGAGTGCGTCCCTCCTTACCGCTTGATGTAGGACACCGTAGTGGTGTTGTTGCATCAATAAGTTTGGTGCTTTGGACCAGTCGGTCACTATCTTGTTAAAAAATTGGGTCTAAGCCGCCTGACTGCTAGCAATTAATGCACATGCAGAAATGCTTTACGGGTAAGACGAGCGCAGTGAAATAAAGACTTTGTAAATAAGGGCTTATTGGCAATACTCCTAAGTGAAAATTGTGAACGCTTAACCGCTGAAAGGTAAAGTGCAAATTTCATACGACACTGGAAAATGTTTAAAACCAGCCAGCGTTTTATCAACTGTTCAAGACTCTCGACCAGTGGGAATTGGTAAAGTGTCTTAGGTATAATTATGAAAAAGCTTTTATATTGGTATTTACCTAACAATGTCCGCTCTACTAATAAACATAACAATAAACCACTAATGAAATACCTGCAAGTCACCTAAGTTGAGATATTCTACCAGACTACATTATCAGAGTTGTCAAGTAGGAAGCTGTAGTGCTGTAGATATAGGCCTTCAGACATCACGTCACGTGATGACGTCACCGTGACGTCACTTCAATTTTCATCTATAACACATCCTGTCTAGCAGTGTTGTAGTAGAGTACTTTTTTCCCGTGTACTACTGAGTACTTAGGTTGCCAAGTACAAGTACTTGTACCTCCGAGAACAAGTACAGATCTCCGAGTATGAGTACTTGTACCTACGAATACATGTATTAGTACTTGTACTTCCGAGTACTTGTATGAGTATGAGGACTTGTATTTCCAAAACAGACATACAGCAAATTGTACATTATTGGCCTGGGCCCAGTCAGACCGATATACAGACCCACTCATGGCTAGCTGCTCAATGTGCACAAGGGAAAATCAGGAAACTCTGATTTCGCCACAAGCCAGTAAACCATTACAAACTGAAAGTGTCTATAAAGTAAGGCCCTGGTAAGTCAAGCTATACCATTTCCCCCCCCCCCCCACCCCCGAGTACTGCTATTTGAGTACGAGTACTTTGATAATCGGTACAATTTTGACATGTCGAGTATGAGTACTTTGCTGTCCGAGTACGAGTACCGTCATTTTGAGTATGAGTACTTTGACATTCGAGTACCAGTATGAGTACTCCAAGAAAGTACTCAAATAATACTTGGGTACGAGTACCAAGTACGAGTACTACAGCACTGTGGTCTAGGTACATAGCAAGATTCAACCCAATTGGACCTGTAGTTGTAGAGGCCTTCAAAATATGCACCTATACTCTGACGACACATGACTCGTGATGACGTCAATGTTTGGCACACACCTTAAGGTGCTGGTCTAAGCGTGCACTGAGTTTAAAGGCAATCAGGTAGATTTTAGTGCCCAAAGTGCTGGCCATTATGAAAACGTGTACAAATGCTATGGGCAGAAGTCTGAAAAAAAAAACAACCAACAAACCAACACCCCAACAAAAACAAACATTTTAACAAAAAGAAAGGCCGTTTCGGCAAATGTGGCAAAAAGTACCCCTAAAATTGCCACATTGAGGATTGCTCGGCCACCCCCCTTTGCCACTCCCACATGTCTCTATAAAGTCTCCAAGCAAACACCATGACTGTCCTAAGGAAAATTACTTACAGCAACTTCAGCCTTCTCCATCAATTCTCTGTCGTAGAGAGTACAGATCTGGTTCACCTTACTTCGAACTGTCACCACTGCTTGGCACAGGCCAAGACGATGGAAGATGGTTATAAGTTTTTGAGTTGCACCTTGATGCCACATTTCAACTCCAAGAACCGATTGCCAGAGATTGTAGATATCTGGTCTCCACATAAACAGCAGAATTGCCAGGATGTTACCAGCCTTTAGATTCCACACCGCTCGTGCTTCTCTGGTCGTCAACTTCCTGATCACCGATATAGAGAGAGAGAATTGTAAACAAACCATCTGAAGCTAGATTCAATCAGACAACTTCATGTCTACGCAAATACACAAGAAGTTGTCTGAATGAAAATAGCTTCAAAATGGCTACAAAATTAAACAATAAAAAGGGATCAGAAGAGTCTTTATGAACTAACTTACTTCCGCTCTGTCCTAGGGCCTTTTCTTTTCTTTCTTTTTACACTGGACAGTGACGGTAGCAACCCTTTCAAAGTCACCATCGTGAAGGGCATTACGGATTTGGCTTCTTGGACAACATTTGACCATCGAAATTCTTGCACATTCTCCATTGTTGCAGACTTGTGCAGTGTCGATAGTTTCCTTGTGCCTTGCACACTTCTCAACTCCTCCTTCAATTTATGCTTGACAAATTCAATGATAGCCTGCCTTCCTTGTTTCAGGCACCATAGATGCTCCAGGGTTTCTCTATAGTTACTCTTTCTTGCGCTGTTGATGGCGTCTTTCTGGAAAACAAATTGGCATCACTCAAACTGAAATACTGCTGGAGTCCAAAGGTGAGGAGAATGACCAAACAACACAAATGGAACCAAAGAAAAGATTCATAAACAAAGAAGGAATGAAATACAATGAGTATATACAACTTGGAAATCAGCCCTCTAGTCAACCCCTTGTAGGTATATAAGGGTCCTGGAAGCTGAAAGGTACATGCACCTTGTGAGCTGCTTTTCTTCTTGGAATTTTATACGGCAATGGCTGGGCTGGAAGACTGTGTGGCATCACATTAACCTCATCACTGCTGTTTGTCGGTGGCAGAGATCCCACTGCTACCATAGTAGAGCCACTACCAAAGGGATTTGCACACTGATAAAATAAACAGAAAAAGAGGTGTCAATGTGGGGAGTGGCTTATTTTGAAGATCCCTTAAAGAGCAGCAATGATATCGTTAAAAGCTGAGTCAGAAACAAATTACTAGCACAGAAATACATGTATGTTTGAACCAATTAAAATATTGTTCACAACTTCACAATTAGAAATTATTTGAAAAAAATTTCCACAGAAGGGCGTAAAAGTAGGTCAGCTTGAATTTGAACCATCACAAAAAGATGGGCAGCTTTCTGAACAATTTTTCTATGGGGAATTGCTTTTTACAATGGCATCGCAAAATTAAATAAGGTGCACTGAATTTCTTTAAAGTTGTATTTGAAGTCTAAAATAGGCTAAAATGGTTTTCTAGCAATATTAAAGGGAAAATACAACATTTGCAAACATAAAAAAAACGAAATGATCAAATTATCACAAAATACCTTACTAGATTGTAAGGGAATGACAGTCTAAAGCATCCTGTAAAATAGTGGATCCTGGTGTGCTGACATTTTCAAGAAAAACTGTATTTTTCCAACGCTGGTCGGCCGACCAGCATTGGAGAAAACTGGCCTTTTTTCAAAAACTGCTCCTCATATTTGGCTGTTTCGGCAACCAGCAGAAACAGCCTTTGTTTTCTTTAAGATTTTTTGTGTGGCTTTTTCGCCATCAGCGAAAAAGCCTTTGTTTTTGCTCTGATTTTATTTTTCTTACTTCTTCTTCTTGTTCTTCTATCCCAAATCCCATTGACTTTGCACATGTTTTATTCTGGACCCCACTTTTGACCCTGAACATACTTCAATCTTAATGAAACTTGGCACAGAGTCAGAACCCACAGTGAACTCATGCATGGAAAAGTGACGTCATCATGACGTCATCATGGGCCACATGACGTCATCTGAAATGTGCAAACTCTAGGACCCTATATCTAAAGAACTATAAGTCGGATTGGGTTGAAACTCGGTATGTTGGTAGACCGGGATGTGTTATGGATAAATATTGAGGTGACGTCATCATGACGTCATCGTGTGATTTGATATCGATTTTTGACTTTTTGGACCTCGAAGCCATATCTCACGAATGCAATATGCTAAATTCAAAATTCTTTTTGTATTAGGTTTGTTAAGCAATAGGTATATATTCACAAAATTTTGAAAAATGTGTGACGTCATGATGATGTCATCAAAACTGTGATTTTGTAAAACACATATAAGGGAATGTCCGATCGTACTGAAACTTGGTGGGTGGGTAGATAATTGTACCAGTGCACAAAATCTGAAATGACGTCACGATGACGTCATCGACAGATTTTTAACGATTTTTAAAATATTTACAATTTCATTCTGATTAGGACAAAAAAAAAGTCTCCGGTTTCTGGTATGGAGCTTGTCCAAAAAGTGGTGCGGCGACGCGGCTTTTTTTTTTTTTTTTACCCGACTTTTTTGCTTCAAATATAGCTGATGACTGCAAATGGTGCCCGACTAAACTTAGTGCAAATATATGGGAGTCCAGAGAGGCCACATAAAGCTTATTCTCGATCATAACCCCATCTAAAAACACGTTGAAATTGCGCAGCAGCAGGATTCCAGTCAAACCAGTGAGTTTGGCGGTTTTGAGACATCATCTTTCATTGAAAAAAAAACCTTTTTCGTTTTGCCGACGCACATGGCTACGGCGACGTGCGCATACCAGAAACCGGAGACTTTTTTTTTTGGCCTTACAAAATTTAACACTTTTATTCATCTGAGTCGCTTCAAACTTGGTACAGGCTAAATCCACAAAACAATAATGAGCACCGCCAAGTATTGTTTTAATGACATCATCATGGGTCACGTGACGTCATCTTAAAAGTTCATATTTCAAAGCCCAATATCTACAGCAGGGTAAGTCTGATTGGGTTGAAACTTGGTATGTAGGTAGACCGGGATGTGTTATAGGTACAAATTGAAATGATGTCATAATGACGTCATCATGCAATTTTATATGATTTTATGAATTGTTGGACCTTTAAGCCATATCACACGAACGCAAGATGCAAAATTCAAAATTCTTTTTCTATTTGGTTTGATAGGGAATAAGTATACACAAAATTTTGAAAAGAATGTGACGTCATCATGACGTCATGAAAATGCGATAGTTGAAAACACATATAAACATAACATCAACATCAACAATCACCATCAACTAATCAACAATCCACAATTAAAAATCAAAAATCAACAGTCAAAATCAACAATCAACACCAAAAATCATCAACTATCAACATCAACAATCATTAATCAACATCAACAATCATTAATCAACAATCAATTATCAATAATCATCAACCGACATCAACATCAACAATCAACAATCAAAATCAACAATTAACAATTAACAATTAACATCAACAATCATCATCAACAATCAACATCAATAACCAACATCAACAATCAACATCAAGAAACATCATCAACAATCGACATAAATAATCAACGTCAACAATCATCAACAACATCAAAAATCAATATCAAAAATCAACATCAACATTCAACAACAACATCATCAACATCAACAATCAACATCAACATCAACATTAACAATCAGCATCAAATAATCATCAATCAACATCAAAATCAACAATTAACATCAACAGTCATCAACAATCAACATCAATAACCAACATCAACAATCATCATCAAGAAACATCATCAACAATCGACATCAATAATCAACATCAACAATCAACGTCAACAATCAACAATCAACATCAACATCAACAATCAACATCAACAATCAACAACAACAACCAACAACAACAATCAACAATGCGAAAAAGCCATATGTTCTGTTGATTGAACAGACATAAACCTCTAGTTTTTTGTTTTTGTTTTTTTTTCCAATCATTTTGTCCATAGCATTTGTACACGTTTTTTTGCTACCGGCACTTTGGGCACCAAAATCAATCCAGTTGACTTTATACTTGGCATACACTTTTTATACTTGGCATACACTTCAACCAGTATCTGAAGTTGTGTGCCGAATATTGACATTATCGTGACATCATCATGAGTCACGTGACGTCACATTATATGCGATTTTTCTTTTGTGACCATTTTCTAGCAGAATTCGGCTAGATCTGACAGATTGGGCTATATCTCCAGAACTACGGGTCCGATTGGGTTGAAAGTTGGTATGTACCTCAACCAGAATGTGTTGTAGATGAAAATTTAAGTGACGTCACGATGACGTCATCACATGACATGTGACGTCACAATATTGGTCCATATTTTGAAGGCCTCTATCTCCATAAATGCAGGTTCGATAAGGTTGAAACTTGGTATGTACCTTAACCGGGATGTGTTATAGATGAAAATTGAAGTGACGTCACGATGGCGTCATCCATGGATCACATGACGTCAGGTTAAAAATTAATAGATTTAATCTTTGAAAATCAATATAAAATCAACTGTGAGAGACCTGAACTTGACGTTTGCGGGAATCGATAGAATAATCCAGGGTCTTCATTTGTTATAGTATGTGCAAAATCACGTGACCCTTTCTTCCGGTTGAAACCGGAAGTGCCTTGTAATTTAAAATTGGTGAAAGATGTGAACTTGCTTTCAATGATGTATGCTATGGCTAAGTTGTTACTTACAAACAAAAATATAGTTATAGATGAAAATTGATGTGACGTCACATGTGACATGATGACGTCATAATGTAAAGAGATGAGAATGTAATCACATATTATATGCCACCAGTTATAAATAGAACTACACATCCTTCCAGGATGGAACTTATACATGTATTTGAAACTTTATACATGTATGTCATATGTCACAAAAAATAACCGAAATAGCCCTGTGTTTGTCCAAAAACATAAGTCTTGTTCATATTTAGTGTGTTTGCATTTGCTTTGCAATTGATTACACACCTGTGAAGAGGTACAAGCTTGCTAGACTGATTCTCTGACCTTACAATTTCCCCAAAGTCTATAACTGATCCGTTTCATCTTAAGTGGGGTTCAGGGAACAAGACTACAAGAATATGATTGGTTTTCTTGGTTTTTCCTGCATCTATGAACCCAAAACATGAAACAAGTCAGTGTAACGTATTTGTTATAACATACCAATCCTCCAAGTCCAAATATTTCTGAAAATTGCAGCAAAAGCAAATGTTGAACATTCCCTTTTTAAAACGCACCACGTTAAAAAAAAAAAGATATCTTTTTTCATGAATCTATGGTTTTCTGTATCTATGATAGTCGGACGAACTTGTGAGGAACATCTAGCTCCATCTTTAGATAATTGTCTATATGTGTCAAAGTCTGAGGTCCATCGGATTCACGAAAATGCCAAAATGTAGGGTTGGAAGAAAATGTGGGCAAAATTTATGGACAAATGTGCTTAATCAAGCAAGAAAGAACCAAAAAAAAATAAATAAAAAAAATACCCCCCCCCCAGAACAGAAGCAATAGTGTTAGCAGCTAGAAAGGATTTTGCACTGGAATACCTTTCTGTCAATAATTTCTTTTGGTCTTCGCTGATGTGCTTCATTTCCAGAAACTCGTCAGTCAAAGATGTGAGGGATTTCTCTATTCTCTAGGTCCTTTTCTTTGTGTCACTCACCTCTTTTTGCGTGGCTAATTTGCTCTTCAGGTTGTCGCTTTCCCTCACCGAAGCCACCATCTTTGCATAGTCATGTTCCTTCAGTTTAGAAAAGATATTGATGTATTATTTTCTTTTGAATTTAAGACAGATTACATTATTTGTCATTTGTGCAATTCCTTCGTTTCAAGCAACAAAAATGCTGAAGATGAAGGGTTGTAACTAACCCGATGAAGCTTTATCTCAGTGGATGCTACATATTCCGGGAAAACAGTATTCTAGGAGCTTGATTCTATCAGTTGTCGATTCATGTTTTGAATTGCACCCAAAATCAGCGTCTGAGACATGTTCTCATTCAGATGACTGCTACGCTATGCCACACACTGAACCAACGAATTGTACTTTGTCCGTTGTGGCAATGCTTGAACCAGTCGCCAAATAAAAAAGCGACTTACTGAGAAAAAAAAATCCCAAAATGCATCTTGAGATGCCTCTTTGGGGAAGACCTTCTTCCAGTGTTTTCTTAACAACGACAGCAGTACTTCAGAGGGAGTTATTGATATTACTATATTTAAACCAAGAAGGCGTTTCAACAATAGTTTTGTCAGTTCCATTTTGGATAGCTGCAAATGATGTGCTGTACCTTGTACGTCTAGTTATTCTAATTAAAATAGGAGTAATTACAGAATACCCCGCCACCCTGAAATACACCCCTGAAATCTCTGGCTACGCAGTTGGAATCACTACAAAAGAAACAATTCAAGTCCATTGCCAGCTACGCAGATACTAAGTGGGGGTCCTCTTGAGAACGAAGCAATGCAAAAGGAATGGGGGTTGCTGGAAAAATTCTAAATCGAAACCAACTACCCTGTTGCCGGCTACGCGGATACAGAGTGGGAGTGCAGTGGAATATGACGAGTGCCTAGTACTTACAGGTAAAGCGCTGAGAGGGTTTGTTGTGGGCAATCAGTCGTGACTCCGTAGCCAGCTACGAGGTACATAGATTGAGTGGCGGGGTTTTCTGCAATTGTGTCTTAAAGTAACAGCGTCACTGTTGAAACAGCGTCACAGCGTCACTGTTGAAACCCCTCAGCGGGAGTCAAGTTATCATCCAGAAACAATAAACATTTAACTCACCACTGTGACTTTGACCTTTAACCTTTGAATCCCGAAATCCATCCCAACTTGCCCGTACCCAACGGCAACCCCCTACTGAAGTTAGAAACCCATATCTCATTTCTAACTCGATTATCATTAGGAAACCATTAACCTTAAACTCATCATGTTGACCTTGACCTTTGACCCCCAAACCAATCCTAACTTATGTGTAACCAATGAAAACCCCCTAGTTAGACACTAAAATCTCATTTCTAACTCGAGTTATAATCCAGAAACCATTAAAAATCGAATCAGAAACCAAATTATCTACATCCAATGGGAAACCCTCTGCCGAAGTCACAATCTTAAACAACGTTTCTAAACTCAAGTTATCATTTGGAAACTACAGGTAAGCTGCCTGTACCCAAGGGCAAGCCCCTGCCAAAGTTAGACACCGAAATCTCATTTTTAACCCAACGGGTGGACCAATGTTCCAATGGACGGATGCCGAAGGCGATACCCCTCCAGCTTCTCAGCTGAGCGGTAAAAATTGATGCTATCTTTTAATATTTGCTTTAAATTGCCAAATACAGAAGAGAAATTTAAACAGTGCTCTTCCTGAAATGTAAATTTCCGTGTGGAAGGAATGTTTTAAAAAGCCAGAGATGATTTGATTAATACACCGTATTGGTGAAGATTTTTGCACACAGAGACATCACTGACAAGTGGGTGGGGTACGTCACTTACTTGCTCGATATTCTTATTTAGTCTCTTCAGTGCACGTGGCTTTCTGGGTGGTGGGGAGTCAGCCACAATGGCAGCCAATGTGCGTCTTTTTGTTGAAACCTTAAATTTGAAAATATACATCAGTCATGAATCTAATTGAACACAAATACATGTACTAATTCACTATTTTCTATGGTGGACAAAAGGTGATCTCACAGGGATGTCGCAAGAACTACATTCCATGCTAGGACCAAGAATGCCAAGCCTTATACGATCAATTTAAAGATTCAACCACTGCAGAAGACAGTCAATCAGCATCTGATGCATACCTTGATGGACCATCTGGACCAAAAGCGCCAAGCGCGTTGGATGGAAATGGTTGAATCTGTGGACTTTACCCACTCCAGCATGAAGGCCTGGCGCACACTGGCGGAGGAAAAGCAGCCCCAGGCAAGTGCCCAGTCTCAGCCAACAAACATTGCCTCACAACTTGTGAAGAATGGCTGGCACAACCATCGTGATAGGTCATTCCAGAGGGAACTGACGAAAAGTTTGTCAGAGCTGTGGTAATCCCCTGGCGTTGACATTAATTCACACCATCTGAAGTCAGAGACGCCATCCGCCAGCTAAAAGGTGATAACGCTCCGGGTCTGGACCTCGTCCGTCCTTAATTCATCCTGCACTCTGGGAAAGATGCCCTCGCATGGCTAGGAAGATATTTCTCCTCATGCATGCGACAACTCAGAACCCCTAAGATCTCGAGAAGAGCGACAGTAATTGCCATTTAGAAGCTGAACAAGCTATCTGATGGCATCAAGAGTTACAGACTGATATCCCTGCTGCACGTTCTATATAAAATCTTGGAGAGCATGATCCACAGCCACCTGGAGCCTGTTATCGAGCATCAATTTCCTCCAGAGCAGGCAGGTTTCAGGCACGGCAGGTCAACAGTGGACCAAGTAAAAAAAAAATTTGGACACAGGACATCGAAGATAATTTCCAGACCAAATCGAAGTCGGCCGCCTATGATACCATGTGGCACTGAGATCTGGCATACAAGCTGTTGAGTACTGCTGCTGACAAGCACATGGTCCAGTTCATCATGGAGCTAATTTCCAAAGGGAACTTCGTCCTGCGGACCAGCCATGATCAACAAAGTTGCCTGTGGCATTTGAGGAATGGTGTCCCAAAGGACACTCCTCCAGACCGATCTGAGAAGACTCGATGCCTTTCACCAACGATGCCAAAGGATCATCCTCGGGATCCGTTGGTATGACCATATCACCAATGCAGAAGTCACCCAAAGAACCAAACAATCCACCATTGGACATCTTGTCCGTCACCGCAGAGAGGCTCTCTTCAGTCACACTGCCCGCCTCGCCAACGATATCCCGGCAAAGAAGGCACTTAATATCGCCATTAACGGCAGAGGCAGAATTCCCCCAGCACCTGGCTGGTCAAGACCCCAAGGCCCACCAAGGACATCCTGGGTCGAGCAACTGGGACCGAAGGTTGACAGGCTCTGGAACCAGGCTACAAACCGCGGACACAGGAGATCAGCGCGACGGACCCCAGATGTCTATGCAGTACAGTGAGCGAGTCCCACAGGACTCAGTGCTAGAGCAAATGCTATTCAACATCTACCTGCAAGACATCCCCCAGACTATCTTAAGCAAATATGCCTATGCCGACGACCTTGCCATCCAGTTGACTAGCAACAGATGGGAGAGAATAGATTGCATTACTTTACCTCATACATATTTATGATCATGAGCCGAACTCTTACTGGTCAATTCACCATCACGAGCCAGATGTTATTTTTGCTGTTTACTAAGCATGCGCGAGGTTTCACGCACAGGACTGTCGCATGGGTTACCCGTTAGACAGTCTACTACGCATGCGCTTTACAAAGCAATTGTTATTTTCTTGAGCTCAATGATGCCGAACTAGAGAATATTTATAGACAAAAGAGATTCATCCTGTACCAAAGATCATTGTACACAAACTACTGTATTTACAGCTGCACTGTATTGTAAACAAACTGAACTAGTGAATTTGAGCAATGCGATTCTTTTGGTGAACTGGACAAGTTTTTAAAAGTTTTTTTTGAGGTGCATACTGCAACGAAAAAACAAACAAATTGGCGCTGAATATGTAGGAGGTACAGTAAAACAAATATAACATGGTTTATTTCGGGTGGACAGCCGATATTAGCTCCCCTCAGTATTGAAAGTTGACAAACTAGTTTGTCAACTTTCAATACCTCGGGGAGCAAATATCGACTGTCCACCCTCAAACCATGTTATATTTGTGTAATCTCAACCAGGATGTACATTGTCGTCCTACCTGAATAAGTGGCGAATTCTGCTCAGCAGTGCAACAACAGTCTCAGCAGCGTGCCACCACAACAACAGGGAAGCTTCCCGCGAGCTGTACACCCAGCTCAATGGAACCCGCCTGCCCTTCGACCCATGCCCCACCTACCCTGGGAGTCAAGTTGGACCGGTCCCTTACCTATCGGAAACATCTAGAAGGACTGAGGGACAAAGTGTCATTCGCGCTGCCCTCCTCCTACGACAGCTAGTTGGCACTTCCTGGGGCGCAAACACCAAAGTGCTGCGAACTACAGCACTATCACTGGTGTATGCACCAGCTGAATACTGTGCTGCCACATCAAGCCGCAGTGCACACACTCGGCTTGTCAATATGCCTAACAACTGCCTCCATACTATCACTGGATGTCTATGATTAACACCAGTAGAACAGCCTCCAGTCCTTGCTGGTATTTAGCCAGCTACCATCAGACGCGAGGGAGCAGCATATTCAGTGTTGCAAAGCAGTCCTGTGTCCGGATCATCTCCTCCATGGTATTGTCAAAAGCAGTGGAGATATTGGACCACAGAGGCTGAAATCAAGCCATCCATTCAAGGCTGCAGCGCATGATGCCCTGCAGCCAATACTGGATGGAGAAACTGGAAGCGACCAGAGACAGTGGAAGTGGGAGGCTGCATGGGCAACCATGCACGCACCTCTCCACAGGTTCTTGGACTCGCTGTTGGAAAACCCTCCTGGACTAACTTATGTACAGAAGTACAAGGTTTGGGAATAAAGGTCTGGGGTTGCTTCGGCTTAATCAACAATCCACAGGTGGCATCGGCCTGTAGCTGGTGCTAGTTGAAGGCATTCTGATCTCTTCTGCCCATCGTTTGATCGGCCGGGAATTCCCATTTCAGCAGGACAATGCACCGCTGCATATTGCTTTGATTATGCTGGAATATCAGGCCGACCCAACCCCAGATTTCATTCGAGAAGTCGGGGGGGGGGGGGGGGGACATTTGGGAGTTTGCAGGTAATGCAAGAGCCAGTTCCAAGCCCTGACCTACCAATCCACTGGAGGGCAACTCCACCACTTCCGATTCAAGCCAAGTTGCTCCAAATTCAGTGGATTTGGTACATGTATGGCCTGGATCATAAGATTCTTTCCAATCTGTTGATATCAATGAGCAAGCGGTGCCAAGCTGTAATATAAGGAGAGAGCTTACTAGGCATTACATTTTCATTACTTGTGTTTAAGGGCGCCATCATTTTGGAGTTTGCAATGCCCCCTACCCAAAGGTTATTGTCAACAAAAGACTGGAGTCCGACTTTGGATATGACAGCACAAAACAGTTAACAAATTGAACAGACACACGCACATACATGTACAGACACACAGAAACAATCTTAAAAGCCAGGGGAATTAAAAGAAATCAGAAGAGTCCCTATGAAAAAACGAACCCGAGTTGTGTTTTCTGGCTTGTGTTCTTTGTTCTTGCACTAGACAGTGACGGTAGCAACCCTTTCAAAGTCACCATCGTGAAGGGCATTACGGATTTGGCTTCTTGGACAACATTTGACCATCAAAATTCCTGCAAATTCTCCAATGTAGCAGAGTTCCGCAGTGTCGATAGTTTCCTTGTGACTTGCACGCCCTCTAGTCAACCCCTTGTAGGTATATAAAGAAGCTGAAAGATACCTTGTAAGTTGGTTTTTTTCCTCTTTTATACAGCAATGGCTGGGCTGGAAGACTGTGTGGCATCACATTAGCCTCATCACTGTTGTTTGTAGGTGGCAGAGATCCAACTGCTTCCATAGGAGAACCACTATCAAGCGGGGCACACTGATAAAAGACAGACACGCAGGAGAGTCAATGTGGTGAGAGGCTTATTTTGAAGATCCCTTTATTGTCAAAAGTGGAAATCCTGAAACAAATTCGTAACACAGACGTATGTTGGAACCTATTAAAATTGTTATAGATAATAGAACAAAATATTAGCTTTGTGAAGTTACGAGGAACTGCTTAAACATTGTATAAGATGTACTGATTTTCAAAAAAGTTTGAATTTGAAGACCTGAATAGGCTAAGAGGATGTTCTGCAATACAGGGTGAGTAAAAAAAACCCCTGAAAACCCAAATGTCAAGACCACTGTTTTCATGAAGTTCTGCATGTAGCACTTTCAAAATCTAGGATATAAAAGCCCAATTCATAAGCTTTCTTTTAGTTCAAGAATCATTCAAATCACTCATGTACTTTTCAAGTTACGGAGTTTTAAACACAACAGCCGTTTTAAAGTTCTGTTCACGGATCACAAAAAAGGCCTGTGTTCTTTCAGCAAAACGAAAACAATTCACACACATCCCTATGCGATTTGTTTGTGTTTAGAATTCCATAACTTCAAGTACATACAGTGATTTGAATGATTTTTGTACTAAAAGAAAGTTTATGAATTGGGCTTTCATATCCTAGTTTTTGAAAGTACTACATGCAGAACTTCACTAAAAAAAAATGGTCCCGACATTTGGGTTTCCTTTTTTTTTTACTCACCCTGTATTTAAGACCTGTGACATGCCAAGTCACTCGGGTGGGAATTGAACCCATGACCTCCTGCTTTCTAGTGCAGATGTCTTACCACTTGACCACCAAGCTAACTGGATTGGTTGGCTGGTTCGAATCTGATGTACACAGAAGCGGGTACTGCATTAACTCTTCATAAGATGGAATTTCTGCGTCGCGTGATGTAAATCCAATTAGGAAAATGCAACAGTCATTTCAAAAACTCACCATGCTCAATTTTGAATCTTGAAAAAAAGATTAGCAAATTTCAGGTAGGCCTAGCTGTTCTGACATTAAAATATTCAAATTTGAGCAATGTGTCAACTAAAATATACATGAAGTCACATGATAAAGCCTTAGCAGGTTTTTTTGTAGTTGTACTTGCATACTTACTGCTTCTGTTCCTTGCTCTTGGTCTTCCTCGAGTGGCAGCCCACTCCTCCATCTTGCTATTGCTGAGGGTGGCAGCCTATATGCTGCCCGTGTCCTTCGTCCCACTTTCCTACACTTGGATATAGCAAGTCCCTTCACTTTCCTACACTTGGACATAGCAAACGACCTGCATTTTTGACAGACAAACCCTGCTGTCGCATTTACCAACGGAAAGAGAACTTCTGCAGATTCCTGGTCTACCATAAGACCTACTCTGTACCGAAGATAGCTAGACCCTCCAACACGTTTCTGATATGGACCTCCACAATGGTCGCAATTAGTCTGTGATGACATCTTTCCAACTGACACTGCAACTGCATGGAAGAAGGAATAGACTTACACATTATCTTTCTTGCTACACGAATAGGGGGGCCTATAAAAAAAGGATAATTTTGGTAAAATCCCTGTGAAATTATTCTTCATGGTATGCTGTCATTTTGAAGCAATTTACGAAAAAAGGCCTTTAAAACGATCTGTCTTAAGATGCACCGTTGGAAATTTCCGTTAGTAGTTCGTTTTTTAATTCGGCAATGCGCGCGCAGGCATGCATGACGCACACACGCGCGCAGTTGCTATAACTCGTTGGATCGGTGCGCGACATCACGTAGCTGCAATCGGCTCAGTGAGAACTTACGTGTCTCGGACCCTAAATTCAGGCCCAATTCAAAACATGATTCAGCAACTTTTGATTTGAAATCAACAACCTAGAATGCTATTTTTCTCAAAATACTGCTGAAGCTGAGCTGAGATTTCATCAGCTTAGTTGTTTATCACCTTTCTTTAGATTGTGAGCACTTTTGTTGCTTCAAACCTTCAACACTTTTTTTAATCGGACACTGTACAAGGTATATCACCAGACCGGCCATGTCCGAATGTTAAAAAGGTGATAATTTGGGTCCAAATTTCACTTTTCACCAGATCGTAAGTAAACTTAAGTACAACCATCTTAATCATCGATGTCTACTTGTATCTCAGGTGGTATGTCTAGTTAATTGTAGGCCATTTTGATGGTAAAAATCTGATGTTTTTGTTGGGCAATGCTGGGTTTTTGTTTCGACCGGTGATGTGGTTTAGCTTGGACCGTACTAATATCGCCAGACCATTTCCGAGTGTTAAAAAGGCAATAAGTTGGGTCCCAGTTACTCGGACTACCCTAGATATACATGTACAAATTCACATCAAGATAATACTTGTGAAACATTCAGGCTGAACATTTCACGACAGGATAGTTTGGAGGTTGGAAAAAATTAAGAATTTTCTGCTACAGCAACTTCAATTGGTCTCTCTGTAAGGTTTGTAAGTTCTGGAAGTGGAAGTAGTCTGCTGCTATGGCGAAAAAAAAATCTAAAACATTTTTTTCATATTTGTACCTGATGAAGGAAGCTGAAATTTCATTTACAGATTCCTTGTGTCCAGAATTGTGCATACGCTGGATTTAAACTAGAACGGCGAAGCCGCCATGGCTCGCTGTCCAAGGCAGGAAGGGAGGCTGAAGGTAGGGTTGGGGATGGGCATGATGGAAGGGGATAAGGATTCTTGTTGATGTGCCTAGGCGTAGGGGTCAGTTTTTAAATGTCAACATAAAAAGTCAACAGATTACCTAATAAATACACGTGTATATAGGTTAGCCATCACTGTATTATGGGGGAGTTTTCCATTGCTAGGGTAATTAGGACCCAGTTGTGAATTTTTGCAGCCCCAACAGTGTCTTCTGCTCCCCATACTTGTATTACCATGGGAAAACTCTTGTGTAGTCGCCACAAATGCAGAACAAGAATGGGTATACATGTACATGAAGACACAGCACCATCACCACCTCCCCCAAAACTTACCCTATCCCAAAACCTTACCCCATCCCCAACCTGCCCCCTCCCCAACCCAACCCCCTACCCACACCCATTCCATCATCCCCTAACCATCCCCACCCTATCAGCTACACATCCCAACCCCACCCAAACTCCAATCCCTATCTCCTTCCCCCTCCACTGACCCGTACCCTCACCTACCTCAACCCCCTACACCCACCTACCCTATCTTCCCCTATCTGTCCTTACCCACCCTACACATCCCCACCCTAACCCTTACTCGAATTCCAATATCCCGCCCACCCCATTCCCCCACCCATACATCCCCACCTGACCCCATGCAACCCCTACTCTGATCCCTATATACTTCCCCCTCCCCTTATCCAACCCCTACAACAACCCATCCCCAACCCAACCCCTACTCCGATCCTATATCCCTCCCCCTGCCCAACCCCCTCCTAACCCAACCCCTACATCCATGCCCATCCTCTCCCTACCTGTCTCTCCCTACATGTACCCACCCCACCCCTACAAATCCCCACCCCACCCAAACCCAGTATTCCAACCCCTCTCCCCACCCCACCCCACCCCGCCCCACCCATCCTAGCTCCCCTACTCATCCTACTCACACAAACCCTAACTCCAACCCTATCCCTATCCCCCAACCCACCCCACCCCACCCTCCCCTACCCCATCCCTACTCCAACCCCATAAACTAAAAGATCAAATCAGACGCTCATGCACATCCCCATAATGCATAGTGTACATGTACATGTTATACCGGTATACACACACGTACATGTTATACCAGTATACATGTACATGTAACAATTAAAAACTTTAACATTTCCTTGAATTAAAGTTCCTCAATAAAATCATAAAATTTACTGCAATGATATGAACCTAACTGAAGTTATAGAGATGATACATGACAACTGCATTTAAGTTTTTCCCCAAGTTAACTAGAACCAAAAACTTCAACATTTTTATCTGAACGTGGACGGACGGACAGACGGACGGACGGATGTCCGTTCTGACCAGACCACCCTTGTGGGGTGATGTTCCTTTCAGAACTCATCACCCCACTTTTTACACAATGGAAAAACATCACCCCAGAAGGGAATCTTTAGAAAAAGGGATAATGGGAACACAATGCTATCACCCCACAAGTCCGTCTGGCTAGAACGTCCGCCCGGACAGACGGACGGAAATTGGTATTACATAGGCTCGCATCTGCTTCGCAGCTCGCCAAAAAGGCAAATATATCCGCGGGTGGCATGTTTACCGAAAATCAACCGCAATTTACTCGATCGTTGCAAATATTTTCAGTGCAGTACGAACTCCCCATGTGAGGATTGCCCGCACATGTGCATGCACACCTTGCACGCTGCCGCCACGGCAGCAAACAGCAGCAAACGGCATCGATCCTCCTACATGTATTTCTGCGCACATAAGGCTTTGCAACCAAGTAGCTTAAAAAATAAAAAAGGAACCACTCTTTTCCTCAACAAAACTTTTATTGTTGGCTTACGATCATCCACCATACCGATTAACAAAGCGAAATTGGGGAATTCCAAAGCATGCAGTTTTGGCGTTGTAGAAAAGAATCCTGCCTAATTCTGCGCAGGGGACGTTTTCTGAAAAATATGTGCTGTCCGGGCCATGTAACTCAATATATACATTTTTTTTTGAATGACTTGGACTTGTCGGCTTTAGGAAATATATTTCCTGAGCCTTTCAAACATACTTTCTTTCTTTTTCCTTTCTTTTTTCAATGCCAATACACTTTTCATTTTTTCAAGATTATTTTCAATATCCTATTTTCGAGATTTATACTAAGGCCTATATTTATATATTTACATAATACATTTGATACATATTTACCTACTAAATGTAGATCCCCATGACATTGTTATTCTGATCATCCCAATCAACAGAGACAATTTTTAAGATGTCGGATTTTAAAACTTATGACCAAACCAATTCCAAAAAAATATAAGAAATGTGTCTTTTTAGTTGCACCGTACATGTACATGTAAGTTTAACACCCTCGTAGAAACTGCAAATTCTTATCAATGACATCTTTACTATAATACAGACGATAATAGGAGACCAAGAAAGGTCACCTTTTGGTCATATTTTCGACTTCTGCAGGCCCGGAAGCATCTGCCTGCATTTGTACTTAGTAATTAGCTGTAAAAAGCCTATTTTTTTTTCATATTTTGCCTGAATTCCCGGTAATGCCTTCAATTTCCACATGTATGTATTTCGGCTGCTGGTTAAAGTTCGTGCACAAAGGATAGGATCCCAGTGAAAGTAGGCCTAGTCATTTTTTAGGATGCATGCCTTGCAAAATATAACTAGTTAAAGGCAAGTACGCAGAAATACTCAAATAGGAGCGCGTAGCTTGAGGAGGTCTGATGATAAGTCTTCACGCGGGGAGTTCGTACTGAAAACGCCGCCCACAAAACATATTTTTCTTTTCTGAACCCAGCGTACGCACAGTTCTGGACACAAGGGAATATGTAAACGAAATTTCAGCTTCTTCTATGTACTATGATCTATCAGGTAAAAATATGAAAGAAATAGGAAAAATTCCATACTCGATCGTCAATTTATCTGCTGCCAAACATATTAATTGTCACCTCACATTGTGATTTCAACCAAGAGGAATCCAGGAAGCTGTGTTAAGGTGAAAAAAAATTAGGACAAATGTGTTTTTAGAGCACATTTTTGGATGCACACGTCGTCCAGAACCAAGTTGAGGCAGCCGGTCAAAACTGATTGAAGTGTCTGGAACAGCGGTACGTTATGCGCATGACATCGATAACCATGACGTCGCATGAGCCGGCCAATGATAGTGCAATACCTCATTATGAATATTTATTTTCTCATGAATATTTAGTTCATTTCAATGGATACTTCAAATACGTCCAAAGATTGATTATTGCAACAGCGATCGTGTGCGGCCTAGCCACACAAGCGTCTGAGGTTCGAATCTCGATGAAGTAAGTGACTGATTGATAAATAGAAATTAAGGAAAGGAGAGGGTGAGAGAGGAGAGTAGAGGAGGGAAAGTGGAGGGATAGCCCCATCAATGTGGCCAATTTACTGGACTACCTCCGTAAACATAGGCCACACGTCCACATGTACAAAAACGTGTCGCACTTCGTCAAATTTTGATTTTCACATTTAGGCTTAGTTTGTAGGTTTTTTTTGCTTTAGAAGCATACTTACGGTCTTACCCTCTTTATAGGCTAATCAGAAAGTGCTGCCTTTTTCAGATGTCTATTTTTCGAGAAATTTCCAGATTCATTTGCACACATTTGCGTATCAAAATTTAAACATGAAATTTCACAAAAATTAGACATCTGAAAAAGGCAGCACTTTCTGATTAGCCTATAGGCCTAAAGAGGGTAAGTATGCTTCTAGTTCTAAAGCAAAAAAACCTACAAACCGCTAATCCTAAATGTGAAAATCAAAATTTGACAAAGTGCGACACGTTTTTGTACATGTGGACGTGTGGCCTATGTTTACGGATAAATTGGCCACATATATGGGGCTAGTGGAGGGAATAACCATAAAAGATGTAACTTTTGGCGCTAGAAAATTAATTGAAAAAAGTGGCGATCGAGTAGCCTATGGAATTTTTTCAATCTGGGACTAGACTGACACACATGACTGAGAAACATTTATTAATTTTTTTAGGAAACGAACATTTTCTTGACTCTCCACAGACTTTGTACACAACCGCTGGCGTCAGGTTGCAACATTGTCCCCTAAATGCCAATGTCTTACCGTACACGAGACCGAGGACGAAAAAACCAGTTGTTTATGTCACGCACGATGAATAGGTCAAGTCGTAGATGTTGAAAATCCGCCGCCGTCGTGATAACCCGCCGCCGCAAGAGGGCGTTATCTCGACCAGCTGGTAACCATACCCGTGATTCATGAATCATTATGCATTATAGTTATTAATCTTTGCTCGCTCTAAAGCGCGACTTGCAGGAAGCTATATTGTCTTAAGGAATTCGAAGATCTTGCACTTTCACATTCGTGCCGAAATATGTAGACTTGTTTTTTTTTCTCCTGACACTTGGCCTCCGTCAGATCATAGACTGGTCAGATCAAGCGCGGGGGATACCCATCTTCCAAATGGGGGCGCTCTAAAACTGACCAGCACTGGCACTGGGGGCGCCGGGCGGACCCGCCGTGCGGCTGTGTGCTTGGCCGGGGGGGGGGGGGGGGGCGTTGCCGGGTTGCGCCGGCTCGGTGGTGTGACATTTTGTATAACGTTCTTTTGTTTTGAGTTGTATAAAGAGAGAGCCTCGTGTAAAGAAAGTGCATGCAAGAATAAATGGCCTAGAGCCCCGAAAACCTGAAGAATAGTGTTGTGGTTGTCCTTCGTCTGGCGTGTGACAACCCAGGACTCAGTTGACGTTACACTATACTACCTCTGCCCAGCCCAAAGACCCTGTATATACCTTTCCTATCAACACCCAACAAGGAAAGCCATCATCTGTTCGGTAGTTGTGCCAATCTGCAACTATATGTCGAACTCATCAGGAGTACTCTCTCACGATTGGAAAGATGGTGCTGTACTCAATAAAGGGAATCTTTAACTGTGTCAACTGGTGGGGAGTGCAATCAGGCAGGTATCAGACAAAAGCGCTCATGCGCTGAACAGATCTTCACTCTCCAGCGCATCAGCAAGAAATGACAAGAGTGTACTCAAGTATACCAGGTCCCCTTTGCATTCTTGCTGCTGTGTCAGGACAGATGGTTTCAGCAGTTGGTTTCCAGGTGTTAATTAACCGGCATCCGACAAGGCTGCATCCTCTCCCCAATCCGCTTTGCTTTGGAAATTGACTGGGACGGTCTTGTCATGAGGAGAGCGACGACTGACAGTTGCAGCGAATGTAGATGAACTAAACACGCGGGAGAGGGAGAGGGAGGAGTGAAGAATTCCTCCTCGCGCTCGACGCCGCCCTCTCTGCCTGAGTCCACGTAGTAGAAGTAGTACATTGTATAGTAGACGAATGACAGGGCATCAATTGGTATGAAGGAAGCAAGCTGACTGACCTTGATTTTGCTGATACATGTAGCAACGTCTCCAGGGCGTAGTGAATGCCATTGCAAAGTACAGGTGGTCTAGGCCTGTTAATCTGCGACAAGAAGACCATGAAAATATGCTGATAGGAAACCACTGGCCACCTGATGATGTCTCTTATTAGCCAGAACAAAGAACAAGTCACCAAAGGCTTCACTTACCAGGGAATTAGTTCTATCAACAACCGGGGTACAATGGACCATGAGCTGTAGACAAGGTGTGCAGCCTTCAACCAGCGTAACAAGATTTGAACAAGCAATTAAGAAGCTTACCCTAAAGACCAAGCTTATCCTTGGTCAAGGCGTTCATCGCTAGCCATCTGCAGGGTAACTTGCAGCCAAAATAGTTACCGTACCATCACGGTATAATGACTTGGCCAAAGCTAAACTTGGCCACTGAATCACTCGTGGGGTCGACGGTCCTTCGCTCATGCTGCCCCGGAACTTTGGAGCAATCTCCCACTTGAACTATGTCAAATGAAATCCCTGTCTACAATCAAATCTAACCTAAATCTAAGTCGTTTTGGTAATTACATATGTATTGTTTTTCTTTTAAAGTATGCGCCATGAGCTTCGTTTCTACAATTCTTACAATGTTTTGTCCACCTTACTCAACAGCTGTGAAACCTGGCTTCTAAAATTTAGTCAGGAAAAGAGACTTGATGCCTTTGACACAAAATGTATGAGAAAGATCTTGGGCATCAGGTGGAATGACTTCATTAACAACGAAGAAGTCCGAGAGCAGTCAAAACAACCCCAGTAGGGATATGTAGGCACCGATTAGGCTATATACATTGCAAGCCAGTGGCGTGGCCACCGGGGGGCGTGGGGGGGGGGGGGGGGGGGCGACCGCCCCCCATGAAACCTTGTCGCCCCCCAGTCACCCCCCACTGAGATTTTGAGTTTCTAAAAAAATAATCATTGATCTACATGACGCCATGGGCGTCAATCCTGGGGGGGACAGGGGGGCTGGTTCCCCCCCCCCCACTTTTTGATGGGGTGGGGGACACAATATCAAATGTCCCCCCCCCCCCAGATTTTTGAACTCGTGTCTCATTTACAGGGCCCTATTATGTACTACAATGAATCTTTTGCTTAGAAAATATTGGTTAAAGTGGTTAGAAATTGCCTCAGATAGCACCACAGAGCATATAGAATCCAAAATTTTTCGGGGCCCTTAAGCGGGCCCCGAACCCCACGCCTATAGCTCAGAATTCTGGTAGCTGATTCAATGACTCCAACCTCGAAAACAATGTTCAAAAAAGTTCTTATGCCTTTTGCTGAGAAAACCTCGAAAATTATGTTTAAATTATTATCTTTTGTGCTAAGATAATTATTGGTTAAAGTGGTAAGAAATTGCCTCAGATCACACCACAGAGCATCGAGAATCCAATTTTTTTCGGGGCCCTTAAGCGGGCCCCGAACCCCACGCCTATAGCTCCAAAAACCGATAGCTGATTCAATGACTCCAACCTCGAAAACGATGTTCAAATAATTATCTTTTGCTAAGAAAATATTAGTTGAAGCATGGAGGAAAGTGGTAAGAAATTGCTTCAGATCACACCACAGAACATCTAGAATCCAATTTTTTTCGGGGCCCTTAAGCGGGCCCCGAACCCCCACGCCGTAAAGGGCTTCGCGCTCGCATCAGTTCTGATCAAGGAATGTCCCCCCCCCAATTTTGAGAAGCGATTGACGCCCCTACATGACGCCCCCCCCCCATGAAATGTTCCAGCCCCCCTCCAGCGCCCCCCCCCCCCCACTGAAAAATTCCTGGCTATGCCACTGTTGCAAGCTTCCCCCTTCAAGGCTCGCCAACCGAGTCAAGGAAAACTATCGTCCCATTTCAAACCTGCCATATGTTTGCAAGTTATTGAGCGAGCAGTGTCTGCGAGCTGCCCAGCTAGCTGCACATATAAAAAGAAACGACTTGTTTGAGCCTTGCAATCAGCTTATCGCGCAGGACATAGCACGGAAACTGCACTTCAGTGCAAAATGGTGTGCTTATATGGCTATGGATAGGCAGGAGGCAGTTGTTCTGATCCTTTTGGACATGTCTGCTGCATTCGACACGGTGAACCACGATATATTGCTGCAACGAATGTCGGACAGACTTGGCATTACATTTGAGGCACTCAAGTGGTTCCACTCCTACCTTACCGGCAGGCTGCAGCAAGTACGCGGGAATAACTCACTCTCAGGGCCATTCCCCCTCTGCTGGGACCCATTTTCACCATCTACACCTTACCATTGCCGGAGATTTGGTAAGAAGACATGGACTTTGTTACCATTTGTAAGTGGATGACACGCAGCTTTACCTGTCATTCAAACCTTCAACCGATGCAACTGCAATTGAAGAGTGTGTTGCTGAGATTAAAGAAGTGGATGGTGCTAGCCTCATGAGCCTGTTTAGCACCATCCACTCAATGGAGATAAAACAGAATTCCTGGTTTATATTGGCACCCATCAACAGCGTGCCAAAGATTGCGGCCAAGCATTTTACATATCCCACTGTACTATCCTGCCCAAGGATCAGGCTCGCAACCTTGGAGTCATTTTTGACTCATCACTGGGTAAAAGTGCACACATCACCATGGTCTGTAAAGCTACATATCATCAGCTGTATAATATAAGACTGAACAGAAAGCACCCGGGCACTGATGAAGCAGCAGCGCGAATGCCATACATGCATTCGTCACCTCCCGGTTAGATTCGTGTATAAATGCCCTGCTGCATGGCCTTCCACAGTACGCCATATCTCACCTCCAGCGATTACAGAACATGGCTGCGAGGTTTCTTACTGGCACAAAACGCAGAGATCTAGAGCACCTTACTCCAGTTCTCAGATCTCTACACTGGATGCCTGTTATTCGCAGGATTCATACAAGCTGAGTGTTATCATCTACAAGGCCTGCCGGAACCTTGCTGATGCCATACACAACAGCCCGGTCGCTTAGGTCATTTTCTGACACAACTCTTCTCAGGGTCCCAGCAGTCAAACTGAAATATTGTAACGTAGAACGAATCTGGGGTTCTCACACGCCAGACGAAGGAAACCACAGACAATATTCTTCAGGGTTTCGGGGCTCTCCGGCCATTTATTCTTGCCACTTCTTTACACGAGGCTCTCCCTTTATACAACTCACAACAAAAAGGAACGCTACACAATCACTTTAATCACTTTTGATGGCCAGTCTTGATAATGTTCGTGGCGCAAATGAAAATAATCCAGGCACAAAATAAACATGATTCCTTGCTCTATGATGCTCCATTAATCAGCCCCCCAAAAAATTGGCGAAATAATTTTTTCCGACGTATTGACGCTATTTTGAAAGGCATGTAATCGGAAGCAAAAGGATTTTTTTATTCACCGTAATTTCTTAATTTGAAACTAACTTGTAAATGTAATTTTGATTTTTTCTTTAATTACAAAAGGGCCTACAAGATCTTCTCTCAAAAATGTTTGGGACCCTTAAAAAGCGGGCCCCGAACCCCACGCCATGGCTTCGCTGGTTGTTGAATCACAGCAAAACTTCCCCCACGGGTTTGAAAAAAATCCTGGGGAGAACCCTGGGACGGTACGAATTAATTTGGAATGAAATGTATCGATTGAGTATCTTGAATGCTTGAATAATGTTTTTATACAAATATTTTGTGAAAGAACACGCATGAGCCTGCAGAACTGAAATAAAAATTTTACAAAATAAAATTATTTCCCTACCTACCTACCTGGATTTTTTTCAAACCGTTACCGTAAACACACGATTTTTTTTGGTTTGGCCTCACTGTTCCTGTAAATCTATGTAATTTTGTGAGATCCCTGAATGCTTTTTAAATCTTAATATTAAGGTTTAACCTTAAGTTGTTTTTGTAAATCTGTGTAATTTTGTGTGATCTTTCAATGTTTTTAACTCTTTATTTTAATGTTTAACTTCAACTTGTTTTTTTAATTTGATTGTACTGCGCCTATGAGCATTATATGCTATTACCAGAGCTACTAATGAGTAATATTCACAAATTGTTCACATTGGAAAACAGTAGGACAAGTCAACACTTTTATCCATTTTATCAGTGGCGTATTCAGGGATTGTTGCAAGGGGGGGGGGTTTCATGCAGCCAAAAAACTTAAATGTAGACGGGTTTTTTTTCTCCGGACACTTGGCTTCCGTAAAGTTGGGGGGGGGGGGGGCTCGTGTCATATACTTTCAATGGAGGCGCTGTTCAAAATTCGACGATCATCAACACTGTTACAGAATAGTGTAGAAATACCGGTATTTCTATAACCCAGTTGGCTATGACAAAATTGCACGCACGGATATTATTTACAAATGTAATTATCATTATTGTTTGGGTGTCAGGGCGGGGGGGGGGGGGGTTCACATTATTTCAATGTATTTCTATGAAGAACAAAAAATTAAGACACAGCTGGGGGGGGGGGGTTGACCCCCAAAACCACTCTAGATCCGCACCTGTTCATAATATGCAAATATTAATTAGACATCAATCTGCCGAATGATGTATTATATAAATGAAGAGTAAAGTTTGTTGTTCCACGTGCACCACAAACTAATACGTGAAAAATGCCCACAAGACATATTCGTAGACTTCAGGATGCTCAAGAATATCTTGGGCTTGTTTGTTAAACAGCATACGTCTTTAGCGCATACATTATACACTAAACACGCCTTACCATTACGGCCGCCATCATGCGTCAAACCCTGACCAAAATGTTAAAAACGTACAGTGCAGCAACCCAGACTTGGTCAAAATGTCAAGCGTACGCGCCCCTTTGTTCCATGTTTGTACACAGTCTATTGATTGGCTTCTACCCACTTCGGTAGAAGCCAATCTTAGCACAGCGTTTCAGGCAATTGGCGTTTTAATTCCTAAAAACGCGCGCAGATTTGCTAACTTTTGAATCACATGTATGCACATGCTCTGCACAGGCACACACACAAACGTGTTCACCGTCGATCGTGGACGTCCTATTGTCCCTCTGTTGTTTGTACTCAACATTTTAGGAAGACTCCAATATGTTTTGTACTCGACCTCAATCGCGGACGTATGCTGGGAATCGTGGACGATATTGTTCTCTTTTGTTCTCTGGTATTTTTTACGGTTTGAAGAGATGAACACGTACACTGGCACAAGGTTCCCCTCTCTGAAAACAGGTTTAGAGGCATTTGAAGGTTAGGTTTATCGGTCGCAAAATGAAGAGAAACACTCAAGGAATCATAGAAAAAATTGAAGTTGAAAGAGTTTTCACAGTGTGAGTAAATTGATTTTTTTTCCACAGGTTTTTCTTAACTACACGAACACAAAGGAATGTCCACACTAGGTATGAACGAAGACATGGGTGCGTGGGTTGGTTATCCATTCATTTGCTCTGTTCCAGCAATCCGGGGAATCTTCCTGAAGATTGGTTGCTCGCAAATGCCACCGCCCTTCACAAAAAAGGTGCTCGGAGGGACGACCCAGGGAACTATCGTCCTGTTTCGCGGACAGCTATTATGTGTAAACTCATCGAGCGCATCCTCCACTCTCAGATTAGTAAACACCTTGATAGACATGATATCCTCATATCATTACAGCATGGACTTCGCAAAGGCCATTCATCCTCAACATCCTCAACTGGATCAGCACCTTTTTAACCCAGAGACAACAACGAGTTGTGATCAATGGAGAAGCTTATCAGTGGTAGTCTGACAGAAGGCTGTATCTGGAGTGCCTCAAGGCACAGTGCTTGGTCTGTTGTTGTTTCGTATATCTACGATCGTAGATAACTGTCATCCAACATCCGCCTATTCGCAACATCCGCCTAATGATCGAGACGTTAAAATGGGATTCCTTTGGCAGATAGGCGGAAAACACCAGACTTACCCACTTTTATAAAATTCTTAAAGAGAGTGTTTAAAACCGACCAAGCACACATTTAATACCTTATTAACGTTTAATATATTTGCATTAGTTAATTATTATTTAAAGAGGTAACTTAATTTTGTTGGCAGTTTCAGTGTGGAAAGGTAGGTAGAAATGCGGTAGAAAATGTTCAACCACTTTACTGACTGATATTTTCAATTTTTAGACGTACTAATGATTAGCTGATCCTATTGTCCAAAAAATGGGCTCAGGGGATCGGAAAATACCACAGTCTGGGGTAAGGAAAGATGAAGAAATAAAATTTAATTTGGTGTGTGCCTCAACACCTTGGAGAGACGGTATTTTAAATATTGCAAGTGCGCGAAAGTGAGCTTATACTTGTATGGAAATATGTTTACATGGTTTGCAACCACAGTGAACCTATAGATACAAGATGGCGCCATCTTGCCTACTGTGTACCCACGCGAAAGGAGAGCAAGGGCGGATCCAGAACACAATTTTGGGGGGGGGCCAAAAAAAATTTTGGTCCCCCCAAAAAGTGGGTCTAAAAAATTACGGCGTGGGGTTCGGGGCCCGCTAGGGCCCCGAAAAATTTTTGGATTCTAGATGCTCTGTGGTGCGATCTGAGGCAATTTCTGACCACTTTAACCAATTTTTTTGAGGAAAAGATGGTGGTGTACTCATTGCCTGCCTTTATTGCGATGTCACATTAAAAAAAAAAAAAAAATTGGTTTCGTTTTGGGGGGGGGGTGGCCATGGCCCCCTTTGGCCCCCCCCTGGATCCGCCCTTGAAGGAGAGTCGGTATTTTTTAATTGTAAATCTCACAAAAAGTAATTATTAAAAACCGTCATTAACGATTACAGGCTTGGCTTATTGTTATTTGAAAAAAAGTCCAAAATTTACTAACAATCCAGCTTAAATTAGAAATGACCAAATAGTACGTACCTCGCTCGAATGATAAACGGAATAATAACAGCCTTCTGGATTTTTGTTTACCTCTTCTTTTTACTTTTTAAACTTTTTTGTCTTAGGCCCGCTTCTACTTTCTAGACGGCACCCGTACCGTGTGCAATGACGTATTTTTTTCCACTCCATTATTCGATATTAACCAAAGCTAAAAATTCATTATCAGAAATTTGATTTTACCCAATATCTCAGCCAATATTGCAGCTGATGTTGACAGGAAAGGGTTTTTGATAGGCAGTAATTATCAAAGTTGATTTTAAGCCATCATATTCAAAATTAACTGTAATATTGGCTGAAATTGAATAAAACATTGGCTGAAAATCAAATTTTTGATAAACCGGCCATTTAAAATTTTCATATTTGTATGCCAGAGATACACATATTTACTTCGTGAATGGTCTTCTAATGATACCTGACGCTCAAAGCATGGGTTTAGACACCTTACTTGCCTGTGTAGTTATGTGCTATATTGGCCGAGATATGCCAAAAACATGATTTTCCAGTATTAGCGGCACTAATTTGCATATTCCTATGCCACAGACACATGTGGTCACTTCCAGAAAAGTTTTATTGTGATCTCTGACCTTGACATTATGGGTTTAGACACCAAATTCGCTCAGTTATCTGCAATATTGGCTGAGATACAGTGAAAAATAGATTTGTCGGTAATGGTGGCACTAATTTGCATAAAAACAATACGTGGGACAATTTTTTTGAATTTTTTTAACATAGCAAATCGTTTTCTACGCATTTTTTTTCTGACCTAGAGACGTTGATTAGAAATTGATTTTCCGAGGGTGCACGATACCCCCCTTTTCCGACTGAACTATATCACATTCAACCCTATTGTTCGAGCTGTCCATCTAAAAGTTTTGATAAAAACTTGCCTTAGGCCAAAACAAAAAGTCTCCGGTTTCTGGTATGGAGCTTGCCCAAAAGTGGTGCGGCGACGCGGCTTTTTTTTTTACCTGTTTTTTTTGCTTCAAATGTCGACTGATGACTGCAAACGGTGCCCGACTAAACCCCCAAATATATGGGGGTCCACAGAGGCCATATAAAGCTTATTCTCGATCATAACCCCATCTAAAAATACGTTAGAATTGTGCAGCAGCAGGATTCCAGTCAAACCAGTGAGTTTGGCGGTTTTGAGTCATCATCTTTCATTGAAAAAAAACCTTTTTCATTTTGCCGACGCGCATGGCTACGGCGACGCACGTGCATACCAGAAACCGGAAACTTTTTTTTTGGCCTTACCCAATATGAAAATATATTTAATGTGGATTTTCTTTAAAATAATGGAGAATGTAAGTCGTCCACGCCTATGCATGCTCAAACAATGACATTGACAGCGCGGCTTTCATTCCGATAGTTTCTCCGTGCCTCGCGCGATGCATGATGATGATGAGCCGCGGCCGCGCTGTAGTTGGTCAAGAGCGCCCTCAGTCGACGGTAAACGACGAGAGACGGCCGAGTGCGAGACGCCTGAAGTTAACGAAATTTGTGTAAATTTCACATTTTTGTTTGACGTTTGAGAAATTTCAACCCACTCTAGAGGTACAAATCCTCATCCAGATAATACTTGTGAAATATTGAGGCCAAACATTTCGCGACAGCAGAGTTTCGAGGTCAGAAAAAATTGAGAATGTGCTGCTACAGCAACTTCAATTGGTCTTAGTAACTCTTACTCTTCAGGCATGTTAGGCCTAGCGCCTAAAGGCTAACGGTTTGTAAAAAACCTTACAGTTCTGTAGTCCGAGTAACTTGGACCCAACTTAGGCCTAAAAAAAAAGTGTTATGTTGGCGTAACCCGACCGACCCTAAAAATGCGGCCGACCCTGGATATTTTTTTTGGAAGGGAAGAAATATAATTAAAATAAATAGAAATGAATTTTAAATACGTTTTGAAACCATTTCTGACCGTTTCTCCTCAATTGTATGACGATAGCGCGCGTGGAACTTTGGAGTGCACAATGTTTTGCACCTTCCTCTCCATGACACAACGAACATGCAGAATATCGCGCAGGCCTACGTACAGGCAGTGCGCGTGCGGAGATCGATGCACCATGCATGCTAGACTTGGCCAAGTCTGGGTTGCGCTCGGTCTGTGCCTATAGTAAATCCACTCACAGCGCATATCGCATACGTACATGTTATTTTCAAGTGATGCAGCAACCCATATGTACGTTGTGTATTTATAAGCTACACTTAATTTGTTTTCTCTTAAATGTTGAAACAATTTTTTTGGCAAACTCTTTCAGTTTTCCTTCACAGAATAAGACTGCTACACATTGTCACTATCATGACTATGTCAGCTATCACGAAGATCGTGACAAGAACAGTCAATGTTACTGTAAGAGACACGCTGACTCTATGTACATCCATCACACGTGGCCAAGGTTTCCCATGCATCCCCCTTTATGCTTGCCATGGCAGATTACTGGGCCATCTTTCTCCCAGCCTAAACAGAACAGTTGGTGCGTTCCAGTGTCATGCTCACTGTAAGATAAGCTGGTCGGTAACGGGTACAGCTGTGCATCTGCCATGGGTAAGAGCAGCATTGGCATGGTTCCCTAAGTCGTCATACCAAACAACTCATGGTGTGTATCGAAAGCACAAGAAAACGAAGGAGCACCGGACTACTGAAAGTTTAGGGTCAGATATAAGAACTATTGAAGATGACATGGATGATGATACATCAGAATGGGATGCGATCCTCTTGCAAGAGGAGCATATCTCAGAGGACCTTGACCCGCCTCCTGTGGGAGGCCATCGCTTCCTTGTACTCCAGCCTGACCTTAAAATCAAAGGTTCCAAACATGGACAGGTTTCGAACCCCCAGCTGCAACTGGAGGAGTCCATGGCCTTGATTGAGACCATTCCGGACTGGACGGTAGTTGAGGGATTGGTGCAAGGGGTCAAGGAGCCAGCTAAGAAGTCAGTCTTTGGCAAGGGAACTCATGCCAAGTTGACGGAGATGATCCAATCCAGTCCTGAGATTACAGCTGTCTTCGTGAGTGTGGAGAAGTTGAGTGCATTACAACAAAAGGAGTTGGAGGAAGCATGGGGGGTGCAGGTGTACGACAGGTGGGAACATTGACTCTGTATACATCATTTACATTGTAGCATCTAAACTGTGCACTTCTCACCCTTTGAAAAAACACACTGAAGTTGTTGAATTTTCACACTACACATTTAATGATGCCAATTAAACCATATCTTGGATGAATGCTATATTTTAGGCTCCAGTCTCACCAGGCATTCACATGGGCATGGTCAAGTTGTTCAGTTACAAATGCATTATTTTCTGGTGTCACAAATGACAGGAGCCTTATGTATAACTGGATACAGCAATGCTTTGACTGTAGGTGATTGATAAGCCACTTGCATGTTTTTGTCTTTTGACTGAATTTGACTAGTCAGAGTGCTACCTGTTCCTTGCTCTTTGCTTGAAATATGAGCTGACTGTTGGTGACTAGCCTGTGTTAAAGGCATGACAGGGGAAGAGGATTATTTTGTTGACTGTCTGTGACTGTTCAGACACTAGGAGAGTTAATTCTTGCAAAATCCTGTCAAACCAATGGGTGCATTGCAGAGGTGGCAGCAAGTCATTTTTTGCAAGTCCAAGTCAAGTCACAAGTCATTGTTTGCAAGTCCAAGTCAAGTCACAAGTCATTAGGTCCAGTCACAAGTCAAGTCACAAGTCATTAGGTCCAGTCACAAGTCAAGTCACAAGTCATTTGGTCTAAAAACAAGTCGAGTCACAAGCATCTTTTTCCAAGAACACGTCAAGTTGCACATTATTTTGTCCAGCTGTAATAAGCTAAAAGAATTAACCTGGCGTGAACTTAAGAGTTATTTTGAACATGCCTCCTTAATTCCCCTTTTTCAATGTGTTGCAATTACTATTCTTGTAGTTTATCACATATCTGTCAGATATTAGCCCTTTGTATACTTTAATAAATTTACTTTACATTGTAGAAATAAATGTTGAGATGACCGTGAAAAAAAGACTTCCTCACTTGATTACATGTAGTATACTAACACTTCATTGTTCAATTTTCATGTATACCAATGGGTTAGGCTATCCGGTATTTTACATGCAATTGACAAAGGCCTGCTTTCTTTTCATGAAAGGTTCCTTTCAAAGTTTGTTCAACCAATACATTAAGCAAGAGACAATTGGTCATTGAAAACTGTAGTTTGTTGTGACAGTCTTATTGAAAACTTTTGAAACTAGTGGGAACTATTCATTTTACTGGATTCAGTCACTGAGGTCTATTTTCTGGAATGAAACAGCTAATTAAAAGTATAATAGCTTAATTAAAGTGTATTGGATCGCTCGAGTAGCGTCTGACTTGGGTTGGTATCAAGTCATTGTTTGCAATCCCAAGTCAAGTCACAAGTCATTGTTTGCAAGTCCAAGTCAAGTCACAAGTCAAAGCTGGTATTTACAAGTCAAGTCACAAGTCACAAAAATAGCGGCTCGAGTCCGACTCGAGTCCAAGTCACATGACTCGAGTCAGCAACTCTGGTGCATTGTAAAACAACTGAGAGTAATGTATGTTCTTTATATTGTGTGTGATATCAACAGATATGGTGTAGTACTTAAGATCTTCAAGGATCATGCGAGGACTAGAGAGGCCAAGATGCAGATTGCCCTCGCTGAGATCCCATACCTCAGGTCAGTTACATGTCCAGCAAAGACATTGGCTTCTCACTGCATTTGTTATGAGACCTTCAGGCAAAATGAGACAGAACTGGGCAGAGGTCAAAATGAGGATTTACGGGTATTAAAAAAGGGAATAAAATTCTCCTTATCAATACTGTTTGTTGAACATTTGGACTTTCCATTGACAGGTTGTGGCTGTTTATAAAGTTCGCATTGATTGACATGTCAAAAAAATTAAAATGCTGAGAAAAAGTCTTTAAAGTTTAGACCGTGGAGATGAAAGATGCCAATTGTTTTTCTTTGAAACACTTTTATTCCATGATTTTTATGCTGTTTCTTTAAAGTATGAGAAGTAAACATGAAGATTACAAATATCGAATTATTACTGAAAATTGTAAAAAAGGTCCACTACTGCCTGCGCCCAGTTCCATCTCATTTTGTCAGAAGCCTCACATATTATTGGAACCAGTGGGACTGTAGATTCATTGGTTGTGCTGCACAGTACTTGGTAGGATTCAAACTGGGTATATGGAGTTGTTACCTATTTTTCTATGATGAAACAGGATCCTCTCGATAGTCTGAGGGTTTGATAGTCTGAAGGCATTGATCTGAAGGTTCGATAGTCCAAAACACACCAATTTCCCATAACCGGGGGTTCATTACTCCAAAAGTGAATTAAGGTTCATTAATCCGAGCATTTGATGAGATAGTCCAAAGGTTCGTTAGTCCAAAGGTTCATTTGTCCGAAGGTTCACCTGTCTGAAGTTTCAGGAGTTTTTCAGGAGTACGAATTAAGAATAAGGTTAATTAGTCTGTCAAAAGTCTGAAATTAAAACAATGTTCAGAAGTCCCAAGGTTCATTAATTTGAAAAGCATGCAAGGTTCAGTAGTCCGAATTGACAGTAAGGTTCGATGTTGTCAATTCTGACTGTTAAGCCTCATTGATTTAGACTATCGAACCGCATCGTTATTCGGACTATCTAATCTTGTGGTATATTCGGACTGTCTAACCTTATCGTTTATTCAGAATATCGAACCTTCAGACTTCTGAACCTTCTGAATAATGAACCTAATGAACCTTCAGACTAATGAACCTTTGGACTATTGTTCCTTTGGAGTACTGAACCTTCCGACTATCGAACCCTCAGACTATAGAGAGTAAAAGATACAACATGGCATACCGGTACTCCTATGGTAATTATCATAACATTGGTTAAACCACTATATTCCCCACCTCTCCTTGTTTCAATATTTCCTTTATACAGGTCCCGTCTCCGCAACGAATCCAGCAGCATGGATCAGCAAAGGGGCGGGCACTCCTTCATCAGTGGGGGAGGAGAAACCTACTTGACTGTCAGGCAGCGAGTCCTGAAAGAACGGGAACAGAAGGTACGCAAAGCCTTGGATCAACTCAAGAAGAAACAAACTTTACTACGCAGTGGCAGGACCAAGAAGAACTTTCCAGTGGTGTCAGTGGTGGGATACACAAATGCAGGTATGTTGATTTGCTGGTGTCAGCAGGTCAGTTGTTGAATACATGTACCGTAATTTCCTGCGGATAAGGCGCGCGGCGGATAAGGCGCAGGTCCCTAAAATCACCCCAAAAAAATTCAAACGCCAACAGATAAGGCGCACCGCCGCATAAGACGCATGTTTGACCGCACACAGAAGAACACCAGGCGTCACCCGGTGTCGGTACAGCGCCACAAAGGGGCCATTGTGTTGCCTTAGAACGATCACACTATTCGGAGGATGAATTAAGCCGTGTCCGCACTGGATTTTTTTTTGGAAGGTTTTACCGAGACGATAGTAAAGTGAGAAATGGTCAAATGTGACCACTGTCCGCACTTGGACTTTCGACACGGGAAAATTTACCCAGACCGCGTGGGAGAAGTAACCGAGCTGTCACAGTGTCAGTATAATTACTCACCGTACACAGAAAACAAATTGCCGATCACATTTTCAGCCGCCGATACGCACAGTAATATTACACACGCCATTTGCATGCACAACATAATCGTTTACACGATATTATTTCATCTTGACACGCTAAATCTTGACGAAAAGGCCTGTAATTCTGACGCATTTGTGATGCACGTCGTCGAAGCCATGCCGCTGTACGATGTTCCGTGCGGCAGCAGTGCCATCAGTATTCGTTGGTTCCCATCGCATGCTTACAGAATCGAAGCTATGATGTGGGCCAGGAACCAGTGACTACGGCCTACGTACGGTACCGGACCATGATGTTCCGTGCATGACTACAGTAGCGTATCAGGACGAATTTGGATCGTAGAAAATAACATACATCGGTGGAGAAAGAGAATTTCCGCAAATTAATTCTCAGAACGTGATCTCTCTTCTCTGTGTATGTATTTGTCCGTTGAAATATATATTTTAACGAGATTTTACCGCTCGGACTTGATGATACACCGCAGCGTGTTTCTACAAAATGTTCGGCCACACGTGCACTGAGGTTCGTGCGGTCTCTGTATGCATAACATGGTGCTCGGGCCGGAAGTACGCTTTCCTGAGCCGCTTTTACCGACTCGCACTGTTTTCATCTTGATCTTCAGGCTTGCAGACTTCGAAGATATCCTGTACAATAAACACCCTCAACGTTCACACAATAGAACTTGAGTGAATGCGATTTCCAAACGTTTAAGTAATTCTGATTGCAGCATTTTCGGAATGAAAAAACGGCCACAAAGAAAAACGTTTGTATGACGGCATTGTTGGAACGAAAGCACGATCACTAAGGGGGATCAACGCATTGCGGCATTGTTGGAATGAAAGCACGATCATGGGGGATCAACACATCGCGGCATTGTTGGAATGAAAATACGGTCACAATGTCTGGAGAGTTGAGCCTTGGTTGACCGCATTATGGATTGCGGCATTGAAAGAATTCTTCACACAAAGACCGTCACTTTGAACTCAAGCGACACCAGATAAGGCGCACCTGTAGATAAGGCGCAGCGATGTTTTTGTGGTCTAGAAAGTCAGATGAGACGCGTCTTATCCGCAGGAAATTACGGTACACAGATTCTGTTATTTGATATTCAATTGATTTATTGGTGTCAGTGGTGGGATAAACATGTTATACCATACCGTTTAGGGGATACAGTAGTTCCTAGTCTGCTTAGAACAGCATGTTGCGTTCAGGTACAAGCATTGATAAAACATTGTCTTGACCATCATTTGTGCTATATCAGGAAAAACCACTCTCATTAAGGCACTGAGTGGAGATGCTACCATGCAACCCAAAGACCAGCTATTTGCAACGTTGGATGTGACTGCACATGCCGCTACACTGCCCAACAGAATGCCCGTCATTTATATGGACACTGTTGGCTTCATATCAGCCTTGCCTCATAATCTGGTTGCTTCTTTTGCTGCTACTCTAGAAGATGTTTTGCTCTCGGTGAGTTACATTTGTATCAAATAGTTTTTTCCTTTTAGTAAATCCTTGAAACTCACCGTGCAAAGAGTTAATGTGAATTAACTTTCCATGGATATCTCAACAGTCCATTCCATGAAATAGCATTTTGTATGTAACACCTAAATAGATCCTTGTCATGTGATTGGTGGAATTTAGTCACATGACATTTAATCATTTGCCCCATTTCATTGACAAATATTCCATTAAACATGTACTGTAGGTCGGATCTTCAACTCTTCAATGATATGGACGTAAAGGTAGAGTTTATCATTTGAAGCTATCCAAAATGTAACAGACAAAATTATTTTAAACATAGTAATGGCAATAAATTAAACTCCCTGCGAAATTATTCTTTGTGGCAGGCTGTCATTTTGAAGAAAACAATAAAAGAAGGCCTTTTCCAAAAATGCATCTACTGATGCATTTTTGAAAATTTCTGGAAGCAGTTGGTCGGCAATTTGGTGAATTCGTGCATGGGTGGGCGCAAGCGTTGACACGACGCACATATGCTGCAATTGGCTGAATGAGAACGTGTCTAGGACGCTGATTTCGGGCGCAATTCAAAACATGACTCTGCAACTTTTGAATTGAAATCGAGATCCTAGAATATTTTTTTCAGAATGTACAGCATTCACAGAGCTAAAAGTTTGTCAGGTTAGTTGATAAACACCCATCTTTAGATTTTTAGAACTTTTGTAGCTTTAAAAAATGCACCAAGGCAGGCCAACACTTTTACATTTTGGTTCAAAACTGGAGAAAAGGGAAGGCACAAGTGTGATTCTCACGCTGTGTTTCATGTATTTTTATAATTTGTATCAGGATGTGATTGTACATGTTCGGGATATCAGCCACCCAGACACAGTATCACAGAAGCTTAACGTCCTTCAAGTGTTGACAGAACTTGGTGTGTCCGATTCACTCATTGATAACATGGTGGAAGTCTGCAACAAGGCAGATAAACTCCAAGAGTAAGTCTATTCAGTTATTATTCCAAACCTTTACTGACCATAGGGTCTTCACAATCATGAGTACTAGCCCTGCTAGTCATTATAGAAATGACACCCAACGGCTGGCAGGATGATACGTAGTATAGTCACCAAAAAGTCATCATAAGCAAGTTTCATCACAATTTCACAACTCATTCAGACATCATCTCAGCCATATCTCAGCAGTCTAAGTCAATCAAATCGTCATCAGCACCACGAACCGACACTCACGCGCAAGTAGGTGTCAGTTCGTGAAAACCACACGATCAACAATCGACACTGATACAAAATAGGAAGATTCTTTGTTTTCACGAACTGACAAAACAATGACTGACACCCAAGCATAATGCTGTAATACAGAACAGAGAAAAACATTTTGAAAAGTTTTACACAAATTTAATCCATTCATATACTTGTGTGCTTTCTCAAAAATTTAATTAAAAAGTGTTGTGATTGGTGAAAATAAGGCAAGTGTCCGTTCGTGAAACCGAAAATGTAGGGGATGCACTCTAAAAGTGCCGCACTGTGGAGGATGTCAGTTCGTGAAACCCTAAATAACCCGGTTCTGTAAATACACGCGCGTGCAGTGCACACACACGCAACTGAGTGTCAGTTCGTGGTGCCAATTACGTAAAATCAGCAGCAGATTTCACAAAACTTTACGCAGTGGCACAAGTCCACTTGCGCCACAGTTTATTGTCCCAGTAATTGCTGCATTTCACACTGCGCAACATTTAGTTATGACAATTTCACAAAAGTTTCATAGTGCATAAGTCCATGACTTATTCAAGTCCATGAATAAACAAAATCATACACAAGCAGATTATTTAAAACGTTGTGCAGATACTCCAAATTTCAAAAAATCATTTGTAACTGTATAAATGCACCCCTTGAGTGTTAAAATCAATATATCTCACATCATAGCAGTCAACAATTGCTAATTCATACGTTGGTCACAATGAAGACGAGTTAAGGGCAATACACCAATTATCTCTCTTCACACGCCACCTAAAGACCCACCTCTTCAATCAGTTTCTCTCTTACACATAATGACCTCTACCTTCACACACACACACACACTGACTTTCACTGACCGGCGTCTTTGAATGACTGTTATTGTCAGATACTGTGCGCCTTACAAATGCTTTGTTATTATTATTATTATTATTATTTTCCTTTTTACATATGGATATGATTGTACACATAATTGGTATGCACACCTGATGAAATCTACATGTATCTGTATTCTGTGTGCAGGCCTATGGGAAGTGAACATGAAGCATGTGGAATTTTGGTGTCTGCTGACAAGGGTGATGGTTTGGATAAACTCAAGGACTGTATTCAGGACAAGTTACTAGAGGTAACTGATATCATACCCTGCCAGCTGGAGATACCAATGAGTGGTCCTCATCTTAGGTAAGACAATCATATCATACCTCAATCACAAGTCAATCCCTTGTCAACACTTAAGTTAATCACAAGTCAACCACAGGTCAACTACAAGTCAACCACAATTCAGTCGCAAGTTAATCATAAGTCCACCAGTAGCTTGTCAAATTACAAGTCTAAGTACCCGGTGATTAACAATGAAACAGGCATGCGGTTGAGGTGTCACAGTTAGCATGGATGGCTTGTGACTTGGAGGACTTCATTCGTCACTGTTTTCACAAATTGACACACATGCGCTTTGTGCTGTCAGTTTGTGAAAACTGCGTAATCAATAATTTCGGTTTCATGAACTGACACACAGGTGTGCGCGTGCACTTCGTACACTGACGCGTAATAGAATGATTTTGGTTTTCTCGAATAAGCACAAGCATGTGGTAGAATTACAATTGGGGAAAAAATGCTTTGAAAGGGTTTCACACGAATTCACTCCATCCGTACACTTGTGGGCTTTCACATTTTAAACCTATATTATTATAAACCTTTTTACTGTGCCAAATTGAAGATCTTGAAAAATACTGGGAATTTGATAAAAAAATGTCCTCATTCTTTCTGACCTTGTGCATTTCTTCTGGTTTGTCCAATGTTGATGACAGCTGGTTGTACAAAGAAGCCACAGTGACATCTACCGAGGCTGTTGAGACTGACCATGATGCCCACACCATGATAGTCAATGCTATCATGAATGCTGCAACATTTGCCAAGTTCCGGGGAAAGTTTGGCGATCTGCGCAAACCAGCTAAGAGCAATTTGTCTTCATTTTGAAAATTCCAGTGGATTTTCCTGTCGTCAAATTCTGCAAGAAACCCTGTTCAGTAAACTCCGGCCAAGTCGACATCGTACAACTCGCCAAATCGCTCAAGGTGGCTGTCTAACGAAAGTCCCGATCGTCTCTAATGCATTTCCATTGAAATTTTTATTTTTAAGTTGGCTTTTGTAAGTCACCATTTGGCTAAATTTGGTGTGTTACTCGCGGTCCCCTTTCCACAAAAAGCACAACAAAATCCTTTGTTTAACTTGCCATTTAAAAAAATCAAACATTGGCATGGACTTCTTGCACTGCGATCGGCAACATGTTCCACAGTGTGCGCAATCAAAAAGGGGTTTCTCCAATACTGCATCTATCGTGAGCACATCAATTCCATGTACCCCTCTAGTCCTGCACGCATGTGCTAGGTCTATTTTGGGCGTCGTCTTATTGAACGATGCAGTCAATGTGCGTATTCAATTTGCAATATGTTGTACACGTACGTTTCGTTTATGGACAGTACGTTCAATACTCTGCGCGTATAAATGTACACATACATGGTCTCCAGTACATGGAATGCTACGAAATACCCCAGCCTGTGATGATAAAAATCAAGTATTAATTTGTTGGAATCAACTCAAGCCATAAGGAGATAAACCAAGGTAAATCGAAGCCAAACGTATTGCAACAAATCATGTGCATAGGCCTTGCATGTAAGTTGGCAAAATGACAACTTTAAATACAGCAGGTGGTGGCAATCGTGTACGTTGTCACAAATGTGCAGGTCCCAAGAGTGCCGACTTGGCCAGGCTTAACTGTATTATTTAGATATAAAATGTACTTTTTGTCTGGGCTCCCAAAATTTTCACTGACCTGTCCAAGAAAAAAAATTCCAGGCATATTCAGAGCGAGTTTCCTCATAAGCCCACTCAGTACCTTACAGTATTGACATGTATTCATTCATGTACATGTACTTACCAATTATTGCATCTTCGTGTGAGATTAAGCTTTCTAAACCAAGTTATATATTTTTGTAACACCTGATTCATCTGTGATTAAATCAATACGATCAAATCAAATAAAGACTGAATTGTTGCTGATTTTGGATTTGTTTGGACATGTACCACATTGTTTTTAGATTTTGTGGTGTATATTCTGGGGGGGGGGGAACTTGAACACACTGTGAAACTGGCCCCATTCTTTTATATTGTTTTTTTATTACAAGATAAAATGTTCTCCAATGAGCTACAAAAGTCACCTGGTAAGAATTAGATCTGATAGATTACTGGTGCAAGTCATATGATGCATGCAATATTGTAACGTCGTCTATGAGCGGTCACAGGGATCATACACAGCAAATCAGAGAATTCAGACCAAGGGGCATCTACGGTAACGGCCGGAATGATGACATTCAGTTAGACATAATAACTTATTGGGATCGACGAGAGGTGAACTGCGTACATGTATAGCGGATTGGTAATCTCTGCTTATTTTATTTAACAACTGAAATAATACACAAATATTACAAGTGACGACAGATGGTCAATCCACAGTTTCTCATGACCAAATGGTAATCATGGTACGTCCTACCCAAACGGAGCCCATGCAGGCCTTAATTGTCTGCCTAAACTAAAAGAGCACATGTGCGTGTACACGCCGCACTCCAAATGTAATACAAATGAACACAATGAACCTGACCTAATTTTACAATTGCTTTTGTTACATCACCCCCTCCTTTAACTCCATGAGCACGGGAAGCGGTCATGGCCGCGGCCGCTAATCCTCATTGGAATGCAGTTGCCAGCTGTGGTATGCCGTGGCACACAGCTAGTGGGTAGTTCCACAGCTGCTGCTTTTGTGCAGTCCCGCTACCACACAAAGGCTGTGCAGTCATGCGGGCCACTTGCTCTATGTGTGGAGGAATGTCCCCATTATAACCCGTACTTAAGGGTTAATGAAGGATGTGTGCACTTATCGCTCAATCTTATAATTAAACTTTAAACACGTTCTACAATTTCAAAAACCCTGAAATCCAAGTTTAACAATTAACGTCTTTGTAAAACATCAAAACAGTTTATTTAAAATGTGTAGTAGCAACATACTTCCAACCGTAGACAGATATGAAACATAATTTCCAAACTTGTTTTAAACTCGAAACTTTCGAGCTGCAAGGATGTTAACGCTCTTAGATTGATTTGTTCCTAAAAACGAAAAGTGCTACATGTACATAAATAAACAGTGAATCATTCTGAAATGAAGCTCTCCTTGACGATCCTCGCGATGATGTCCTTCCCGTCGAGGAGATCCTGGGTCCCCTTTTCCACCAGCCTCCCTTCCGCTGGCAGGTCTGTCTGCACCACCCTCTCATTGTGATGCTTTGCCAGCTGCATTGTCTACTGAGCCACTGATGTACTGAGCTACTGATGAGGGAAGCAATGACTCACCTAACAGGAAGTGGTGAGGAACACTTCGCCACCACACTTCGGTCATTTTGGTCAGGGTGTAAGGTAAGTACATCTATAGCATGCCCGGGCGTTCTGGAAACCTCAGGATCCTTCTTAGCTGCTGGCATCTTATGCTTCGCCTCCCAGTGTCTGTTATGAGGCCATTCTTCGCTTAAATTCACGTTACAGAAGGGTCACTGCAACCTCTCCTTGAGTAGATGTAGATCATCTATGTGCCGGCGCAAAATGGCAGATGTCGAAAATGCCTTGTGGCAGTCTCTGCAGGTGTGGGTTGCTACGGGGGAGCGACTCGTGTCTCATTCATCTTTCTGGCACGAGACAAAAAGAACGGGGTGACATCAACTGGTAAACATTGATAATGTGATCAACTGCAGTACTTCAGGCTATGTTTGCCACTCCCCAAACCTCTGAGAGAGCCTTCGGGGACGTTTCTGCCTTTTTTCATCACCTGCAGCAGTGTCGTTTGTTTTAATCGGAGGGGTTAATGGTGACTTTTGGCGCACACTCGGATCACTGCCCTGTACCCCTGGTTGAGTAACTTCTTCAATGGAGTTGGGTCTAGGATAAATGCCAGTGTGGTTTTTCAGTCGTGGAATGTGAGTCATCAGTTCCTACTGCTGCTTCCACTCTGTTTCTCCAGCATCTGGTTGAACAATAGGTCCTTCAGCAGTTGGGGCTGCATTGACACTAGCACTGCGTAATTTCTTCAACTCAGTTGACCGGCACTCCCTTTCAGCTTGATGAAGAGCCTGTAACTCTATTGCTGCTGCAACGGCTCCGTCCAATGTTGCAGTACGCATCTGGATGACCCGAATTCCAATCTCCCCGTCACTGAAGTGCATCTAAAAAGTAGTCCCAGCCCATGCGGTCACGGCTATCTACTGGAAGGTCGACGTAGACTGTGTCAACAAGACAACGTATGTCGCTTGCCCCCCCCCCCCCCCGGAAAAGGAGAAAAAAGAAGTGCGAAGCCATATTGCTGTTAATTTGATGGGGGGGGGGGGCTCACGCTCGGAAAAATGATAAATTGAAAATATAATGAAAAATTTTGCCCCCCCCGAAAAAAATCATGGCGACGCCCATTCTGACATGCGTCTGACGTAATTATGCTTGGGTGGTGTTGAGACGGAGCTGCAACCGATGGTTGACCACGGGATACGGCAGGCAGGGAGTTGGCGCAGCTGAGTAAGCTTCTTGACAGAGTTTTGGTCTCCTTTGACTCTTTCGTATTCCTTCCCCAGGTATATCAGCCATTGCAGTCGAGTTCTGGGCGATGTCATTAGGGCTCTGTCTGTTTCCAATTGGAGAGCTCATGATGGAAGTCGGCTATTTTATTTTTGTTTTGCTTTGTACTGTCCATGAGATGCAATCGGCTCCTCCAAATTCCCGCCGGCTCCTCGCGTTGACCTGGCTGAGATCAAAATTGCTCTGACACAGAACCTGACAGAGTTTAGGATAGAGATGGCCGGAGACACATCGATGAGGGCTATGCTGTTTGTGAATTTCAAATTCGTTAAATATTTAGATATACACTTGTTTATAACAGTCTATCAATTATTATAATTCTAAATATTCTGAACGAAAGTAGGGTGGATCCAGAGTAATGCTTTGGCAGCTTTGGGGTGGGGATGGGGTGGAGATGGCAGACAACAATTGATTCTGTGTGGCAATTGTAGTAATTTTTTTTGGGGGGGGGGGGTTGGGGGGCTTTTACCCTAAACCTGCAATAAATAAAGAAGAAAGGATAAAAGGTTCTAGCAAACTGTGGGACTTGAAAAAGTCGTGTTCTTAGCTCCTCGTCACCCTGTAGCCTTGAAGTTTGTCCCTGTTGCTTGAAGGAACCCTTCAAGGAGGAGAAAAGGAAGACAAAATTAATCATAGCCTTTTAAGGGATCCTTTATGGTTTTGGAGGATTTTGTAGTATCATCCAGTCCAGTTACTATAAAATTGAGCTTGATGTTGTTTTAAGTGGTTTCCTGCACGGACAAATATCTTTGGAGTGTATTTTTCTTCCAAGTTTTCTGACCAATAGCAATACGCCAAAAACAAGTGTCAATTGGGAAACTTTACCAAAAGGTCAATTGGTCACTTATAAAAATGACATCGTGTTTGCTTGTTGTAATGTGTTTCAAGGTGATACAGGTTTGATAGAGGTTGTCAATGATAAATTCTGGACTATGAAAAACTGACATTCGTTTGAAACTGGGTGATATTACGAGCATGCATTTGCACTATTTACTTGTTAGTGCAATGTAATAAAGGTATTTTTTTAAGTTAGACTACATCAAATTTCATTTCGTGCTAGGGTGAGACAGTTAAGATGATACTCTTCAGTAATCGGGAATAGAATTTGTTACAAGTATCATTTTTTTTCTGTGTGGATGTTTTTGCCTCTGTCATATAAAAATAAGTGAATTTCAGAATAGTTTCTTGAACCGATTTAATGCTGAATTATATGCACACGTACAATTACATGGAAGATCCCTAGCGCATAATGTGGAAAAAAAGGTCAGGCCAGAAAAAGGAGGAAATTGGCAAACCTTTAAATGCACCTGTGTTCGGGGGTTTCTGTTTCTTTGTCAAATACGCCCTTGGGCCAATGGAGTTTGTTGTAAAGTGTATACTTAACAGTTGTTGACTGATGTGGTGTGGGATATGACGTTTTGAACACCCGAGGGACGCATAGCGCCCGAGGCGAAGCCGAGGGTGCTATGCGTCCCCGAGGGTGTTCAAAACGTCATATCCCACATCACATCAGTCAACAACTGTTTTGTCATACCTCTGTCTTGATGATGTGTTTTACTTGTTTTTCTAAGGGAAATTAGGGGTGGCAAACTGAAGGAATCTTTGAAAAATTTTCTTTCAACATATATAGATGTAGGGGCATTAAAACAAGCTTAAGTTCAGGTTGACTTAGCTTCAAAATAGTCAGGATTCGAACGTAATAGACCTGTCAGGGTACGCCATCTAAAAAATCAAAGCGAGGCAAATAAAGCAAACAAGACTGTCGGCATAAATGGTGGAAGCGGTGAACGATTGCATTTTCACTATTAAAGGAGCCTTAAACAGTGTCCGAACTGAAGTTTCCGTGTACATGTAGTAGTTAACGGCGCAGCACCGCCGACAATGTCAGACTTTATATTTTCATGTTTCCATCAGTTGCATTTGCTGAGCTGAAATTGCATTTATTTGGCAGGAACTACTTACATTATAAGGCTATCCGTGAATTGTCATTCGCACAGGATCTATCGTTTCCCAGAAACATGAGCACCGAAACGAACATAGTCTTGGCCCTAGACGTTATAGTGATCGATAGTGAACGGTGCATAGTACGCCCTTCCAATGGCACAACAATTAGACCAGCGGGCCAACCTCGTCCCCAGTGCTTACTTTATTTCCAACGTTGTTTCCAATAGTAAACCCTGGATATGAAACTTCCTTCCTGCATCCTGATACGATACCGCAATTGGCTAGAAATGGATTTATATCGTGTACTTGGTGTTTTTATTCACAACGTGCAGCAAGTGTTTTCGCGATCATTCGTCCACGCCTTCTCGAAAATATTCATTTCCTTTCCAGTTTGTTAATATTGATATGAAATGTGATACTGCATGTTGTCTCGTTAAGTTCGTAACAGTTTAATTAAAATAAAATCATGTTTTCGTAACTCACGCCATGCTCGCGCTGCGACGAATTGATTCTGTTTTTACCCCAGACACCGCATGCAAAAACAAACGCAAATGTAACGCACAGGCAGGCACCAGACTACTCCTAATTTGCATACGTGTTCAAAAATCTTGCACATGCAAATGATCCAATACCAGGGTGAGAGAGCAGGTAGTGGTGGGCGCGTACTGCTCGACACCCTGGGGACGAGGTTGACCAGCGGGCCTACTCGCACTAATGGCTTCCCCATTTCGTTTAAGCGGTTTATCTTTTTCTTTATTTTCGCCTTAGGCTTTCCTAGGGAACCAATCAGTGATTGAGAAAAGGTTCAATGGCTCACCCGGTGGTTGTAAACATACGCGCTATGCGTGCGGCGATAAAGCATGAAAAAAGGAACTGCGTTTGTTCGAATTTATACAGACGGTCTTATTTACATAAAATGGCCCCTCCCCCATTTCTACGAAATGACCAAGACGTTAGTGAGAGAAAGTAAAAAAAACAATTATGCAAGGGCGCTGCAACAATGCAACTATCGCTCTTGATCACTGACGTCTTGCCCAAGACTTCACTAATACGAACATAAAAAGGCTCCTTCATGTAGACATTTCTCGACGGTTGTGCACTGTACTCCGGCTTGCTTACGTCCAAACCAACGGGTTTCCGAATGCCCGTATCGTTTCGCACGTAAACCAGTTGGGGTACAGTGCACGACCATTGAGAAATTTCTTCATGTAAGAGAAATTGTTCATGTTCGTATCGGGCTCTGCATTTCTGGGAAACGACAGGTCATGTGTGACACACAATTTACAGATAACCTTGTAATGTGAGTATAGTTCCTATCAAATAAAGGCAATTTCAGCTCAGAAAACGCCACGGATAGAAAAGTGAAAATAAAACGTCTGACGTTGATGGCGGTGCCATAGTGTTAACTACTGGTGAGTACTACACGGAAACTTCAGCCACTGTTTTAGGCATTATTCTAAGATCCTTCTTCAAAATGCAATGAGACATGACCTACCCAAAATACAGATTGCTGTTTTGGAGAAATTTGAGCTTTGCGAGAGTCACTCGTTCACAGCGCACACATTGTTTATGCCGACATGTTTGTTAGCTTTATTTGCCTCGTTCTGATATTCAAGATGGCGTACCCCGAGTATAACTACTGCCTTGGCGAACGAGGCCGATGAGGCAATCCGGTTTAGGCTACATAAAGTAAATGTTCCTTGCTTGGATTCCCCCAAAATAGGTTGACACGTTCGTCTCACCCTGTGCCAAATCCGTGCCAACTGAGTATGACAGGCATCGTGCATATAAATGCAGCAGGCCACCTCACTGAAGTGAAGCAAGGCTGTGAACATGACTGAAGAACTGACGACTAATGATTAGTTATTCTGTCATTTTTGTGTCATTACTTTTTTCAGCGAATTAGTTAGTGACGGTTTCGCCCAGCAAATAAATGTGACGAAAGATCAGGCCGAGATATTAGGAGTTTCGGGATTTACGTGTGGCAAATCCACGACTGTGAGCTGGTATTGTACGCCTTGCCCACAAGGCACGTACGGAATGTCCTGGACTATTGAGGGATGTATTGCATGTCCTCCAGGTAAAACAGCCAATTCGAAAAGACAAATACAATTTAAAAGCTTCCATGATTACACAGTGTGAAGGAGACTGCAGGGCTTCTGATCCTGACGTGTGCTTGTTAGCCAAGGGAGAAAATGGGAAAATCATTGCAGCAAATTAAGTTTGAAAGTGGTTGAAATGCGGGGATTGAAATGTATCGAACATTTTGGTTAATACAGGTTTTCCCGGCCAATTTCGCCAATACAAGTTTTTATTCAATTTAGCGCCTGGCTCATTCAATTTAAAATAAATTTGAAACTTGACGTAGATCGCTTCACTCAAATTAAAAGTATCGTATTGTTCATTCAATTTCGTCTGAACCAGTAGTAAGGAATCGATCGCGCATTCATTTTCATTAATGGGCAAACATGTTTCACATTTTGTCAGGCATCTTTTAAGACTTCTGCATGTCCGTGTTCCTACAAAATTCTGAATTATATCAGCGGCGCATATTAACACATCTGAAGTCTTCAATCTGTAGACGCACACCTCTCTTTCTTAGAACTAAGTGTTCAGACAGACAGAAGCAGGAATGAACCTACAGAAGTGGACATGTGATCGTCTGATAGAAGTGGCCCATGAAAATATTGGAGAAAGTACCCAACAGATGTGTTCCCGATGGTTCAACCACTACTAAATATACATATGCCCCGATGTCTTGCACGTCAAAAGATCGATGGTTGGATCGGCGGTGTATAAAAAACTTACAAAATCAGATCGAAAAAGAGCAATAAAGAATTTAAAGGATTACTCAACTTGGCAACATAAAGATACCCCATTACCCCTTATAGATTTTTTTCAAACTTTTAATCAAGTAGAAAGATCAACATTAAAAAGGAACATTCTGTAGTCCTTTTCATTTCATTATTTCGTAACATCATCTATCCCCCATACCAGTTTGTTTGTTACGTTATAAATGTTACAGTCACAAAGAGTTTGAAAAAAAAACCTCGGAGGAAAATAGGGAAATATTTTAATTTAATAATCTTGTTAATTGAAATGACCAAACGATGAAAATTATTGTCCATAAACGAATAAGGAAAGGAAAGCATGGTCATACATAACCGACGTTCGCTCATTTGAATGGTACAACCATCAAACGATGTCAAAAACCTAATTAAGAATGCTTTACAAATTAAGTGTGGAATGCACCAAAACGAAATAGAATGCCCCAAAACAAAAACGAACGCTGGGAGCAAAATCTCGGGTGCCTAAAAATTGCAATTCCACACTAAACTGAACAATGAAAGAGAAACCTCAGTTTTATCAGATGTCATTATCACGCGAAATTTAACAGACGATAATGAAAATGATCAGAAAAATCGGAAATTGGCCGGGAAAACATATAGTCTGTCAATTTGTCATATCGTTAAACCGATTTATCTCAGATTTTCAATTTCTCCTGGCAATACAGGGGGCTTTTACCAAATCAAGACGGGGCAAGTGGCTGACCCCTCTCAACCTATTAACTGTCAGAGATGCAACAATGGCACCTACGTAACGCCTGAGGCGCACCCTGGTACCAGTCCTGCGAATTGCACGGTGTGTCCTATAGGTACCAATAAAAACCTTCACGCTGGCTTCCGTGCCTGTCCGTGCCTGGATGGCTACTACCGTACTGACCGGTTCGGTGAATGCAATCCTTGTCCAACCGAAGGAGTCAACTGCTCAGAGGAGTATCAACACCTCCTGCCTGGCTTCTGGTGGACCTGGAACTGGGGTTTGTCGGATGATAACTACCTATCCTACGAGCGATTCGTCCAAAATGTGCGCACTGAAGATTCCAGCTATGACAAAACAAGCAAGAGGTTTTCGGGTGTGTTACCCAAAGTGCATAAATGTCCTCACAGTGAGTCGTGCGTGAATGCTGTACTGGGTGGTATCAATGCAACGTGCGAGGAAGGCTACACGGGTTGGCTTTGCTCCCAAATGCAGTCCGCACTTTTACCCTTGGTTCGATCACTGTTTTGAGTGTCCCAAATGGTGGTGGTTCCTGCTTGAAGTCATTGCTGTATGCGTGGCCATTGCTCTGACTGTCATTATCATAGCTTGGCAGGTACGTAAGGTCCGAAGAAACGGTCGGTCTGCCGTTAGCATGCTGCTTGCTCGAGGGAAGATCCTACTGGGTTTCTACCAGGTCATGGGGGAGATATTCTCGGCGTTGGATGAAATTGCATGGCCGAAGATATTAACAAGCGTTGGATCTATCTTTAGACTGTTGGAGATGAACATTATCCGATTGTTTATCAGTCCCAGATGTTATGTTCCCAACTTCACTTATCCTAATATTTACATTGAGTTCTTGGCCGGCATTAGTTTTGTGGTGTTCGTTCTGCTTGCAGCCTGGTGTTTCTACATTTCCAAGGGGTGTTACTCGAAAACAAAGAAAATATCGCGTGGGGAACGAAAAGGTCTTCTATCGCAGACCAAGCAGAGGTGTTACTTGTTTGTGGTGATACTGCTCTTCATTTCCTACCCCAGCCTGTCTAGTGTTATCCTCACATTATTGCCCTCTGGGTGTCACCTCTTCTACATGGACGAAAATGACACCCTCAATGTGACCAGACTTCAAGCCGACTACTCGATCGATTGCCAAACACAGCAGCATGTTCAGTTCACACACGCAGCTGAGGTCTTTCTCTTCTACGTTGTTGGGTTTCCCTTGGTGTTGTTTCTTCTCATGTGGTGGAACGTCAGAAAACGGAAGAAGACCGGGGCTGTCGGTGGTAGACGGGAAAGTGAGGATCAGCCTTTGCTCGATGGTGCTAGTCGGTGTCGTTTGGATGCCGGTCGTGTCGCCAGTTACAATAACGAGGTGCCTGGAGAGACAGATGATGAACTCCTGCACACGGAACCGCCTAGCCAGGCTGAATTTAATTGGGAGAGTTTCCTGTGCGAGAATTACAAGCCAAGGTTCTGGTACTGGGAGATTCTGGAGCTGGCCCGCAAGATCGTCCAGACGCTGTTTGTGCTGTTATACGGGCCTTACGATCACTTCACCATGTTCGCAACCATAGTCATATCGGTGGGCTTTCTGCTCCTGCACGCTTACGTCAAACCCATGAAGGATGCTGCCGAGCATCGTCTGCAGATGTGCTCGCTTGGTACCATTTTCCTGAATCTATTGGCTGCGTCACTGCTTCTGTTGCCAAGCGAGGATGCCCAATCCAGCCAATATAGAAAGGATGTCCTTTCTGTAGTACTTGTACTAATGAACCTCAGTATCATCGTTTTTGCAGTAAGAATCAATTCCCATCTACTTGTTGCATCTTAACGATCTTTTTACATCTTGCAGATGACAGTATGATTCTGAGTAATAAAAAAACCTGACCCTTTGTTTAGTATTGAAATTTGGTCAGAAGAGCTTTTAGCTTTCACAATCAGAATAATTACTGTTATAACAAAAGTACCTTCTAGTAACTAGTACAAGGAAACTAGTATCTTTTTCTCTGCATTCATCTCTATAGCTAGCTTGTTCTGGACCGGCATGAAGGCTATATGGCGCCATGGATGCTTGCGTCGCTTAGGATCGTGTATTGCTGGGGCGTGGGGCTGGTGTTGTCGATACCGACATCGTGGGCTAGAGGTGAATAACTATCTCTACGATGACAGCGACGAACAGGATTAGTACACAACGACAGTCAACTTTGAATACTAGAGATAGTTTCACGTTCAGTCAACATTGGACCTCACCTGACTCTGTATAAACTCTATATAAAAAGGCAACCAAGAACTTGTCACACAGGGCATCTTTTCGACAGGCAAGTTGGAGGCATAAAAGAACACGTAGTTCCTCCCGAACAGTTGATTAATAATTCCTCAAGAACAGTTTACATTTAGTTCCTTAAGAACAGTCGATAGTAATTTCTCAGAACATCCGACAGTAATTCCTCAGAAAAGTCGATAGCATTAAATTCCTCAGTTACAGTCAATAGTAATTCCTCAAGAATAGTTGATAGTAACTCCTTCAGAACGGTTTTTCTCAGTTTGATTACTGAGAACTAGTTTTTCTCGGAGTTGGGTTGCACTGTGTGGTTATAATTTGCTTGGCTATAACTTATTGTTCAAAATTTCTGGGTAGTAATGTGGAAATAATAATGAATTTACGGCGTATATTATGTGTAAATATTATGTGCACAGATTTTTGAAGGGGACACTGGATAAACTATCATATACTTTATATACTGATATTTTGTTCAATTAAAAATTTAAAATGGGCCGGGGCGGACAATTAAGCCCCCCCCCTGTAGTTACGGCACTGGTTCATGATTTTGTTCAACAGGTTTTGTAGTTAATATATACTATCCCCGTGATGTTCAATATGTAATCTTTATACCCAGACGCCAAAGTGCGTATTTTGTATTAGTAGACTTTAATAGGCCTGGTGGTCTGCTGATTGCTGTGAATAGAATATTGTTTAGAATTGCTGGGTAGTAATGTTGAAATAATAATGAATTTACGGCGTATATTATGTGTAAATATTTCATTTAATATGCAAGGTCGGTTGGGTTTCACTGCTCTCCACGGTGCTACTTTTTGTGCAGCGACACTGTAACAAATCATGGAGCTATGAAACGTTTTATATCTCAATGGACACTTTAATGGTGCGAGTGAGCGAGGTCTGTCGTCTACTTTTTGTCAACAACGTCCTGAATGGATAATAAAATTACCTGCATTACATAACACAGCAAATGAAAGCCACTAGATAGCATGAACCTCAGTGAGAATGAAATCGAACATGGTCAAATATTTTAGGGTGATGATAATGGTCTCAAACAACACTGTCAGATTTAATGAAAATTCCACATCATTTTGTTGCTTATCCTCTACAATCTAGAATGCTAATTCAGTGCCTTGGCCACATTTTTCCTAAAGAAGAGCTACTACCCACATGTGGCGGGAAGGGGGAGGAGCATAATCAAGTGGGAATATTGTGACAGAGTGAGTCTTGTGAGTCTTGTGAGATCCAACAATGTAGTTGTGTGGGAAGAAGGGGGTATCGTGCACCCTCGGAAATCAACTTCTAAGGCCAAAAAAAAAAGTCTCCGGTTTCTGGTATGCGCGCGTGTCGCCGTAGCCATGCGCGTCGGCAAAATGAAAAGTTTTTTTTTCAATGAAAGATGATGTCTCAAAACCGCCAAACTCACTGGTTTGACTGGAATCCTGCTGCCGCACAATTTTAACGTGTTTTGAGATGGGGTTATGGTCGAGAATAAGCTTTATGTGGCCTCTGTGGACTCCCATATATTTGCACTAAGTTTAGTCGGGCACCATTTGCAGTCATCAGCCGACATTTGAAGCAAAAAAATCAGGTAAAAAAAAAAAAGCCGCGTCGCCGCACCACTTTTTGGGCAAGCTCCATACCAGAAACCGGAGGCTTTTTTTGGGCCTAATCGACGTCTCCAGGTAAGAAAAAATGCGTAGAAAACGATTTGCTATGTTAAAAAATTCAATTTTTTTTTTAAACGTATTGTTTTTATGCAATTTAGTGCCGCCATTACCGAAACATTTTTTTTCACTGTATCTCAGCCAATATTGCAAATAACTGAACGAATAAGGTGTCTTTACCCATGTTTTCAGGGTCAGAGAACACAATAAAACTATTCTGGAAGTGACCACATGTGTCTGCGGCATAGGATATGCAAATAAGTGCACCGAAGGAATGCCGCCATTACCGGAATATCACTTTTTTGGCATATCTCGGCCAATATTGCTCGTAACTACACAAGTAAGGTGTCTAAACCCATGTTTTGAGTGTCAAGTATCATTCTAAGACCATTCCTAAAGTATAGTGTGTGTCATGCGTCCTTGGCATACGGTAAATATGTACATTCTAAAGTGTCGGTTTATCAGAAATTTGCTTTTTAGCGAATGTCTCAGCCAGTTTTGCAGCTAATGTTCACGGAGGGTTTTTTAAGGGCGATACTTTTGCAATTTTATCTTCAATTTCCCATTGTTCTTCCCAATCCGTATAAGTAGTTATGTAGTGATAAAAGTTGAAGAAGTGGCTTTAATGAATCATTTGACCCCCAAACACGGCCTAGTCACCTTGATTGAGAAGTTAGGACGAAATCATGCAGAGGTATACACAAAACTTGTATTTTACCACATGGCGACAGCTAGTTTGCATATTAATTGATTTGAAGAAAACAAATGCTCATGGCTGTCAATTATGTGACACCCGCCGGAATACTGATCTATACAAGGTCCAAATGACCAAAAAAAAAATGAAAACACGTTTTGTGCAGACCTGTGTGCACTCTTCCGTGTTCAACAGCCGGAGAAGTACGATGGTTGCGATGGCCTCGCTGCAGCGGCGTCCGATCCGCTCGATATAGTTCGGAATTTCATTAGACCGGAGGTTCATTAATCCCAAGGTTTGATAGTCGGAACACACACACTTCCTATACCCGGGGCCGGGGGTTCATTAGTGAGAAAATGAACAGCTGGTGCGATAGTCCGAAGGTTCATTAGTCCATGGAGGCCGATGGTTCGATAATCAGAAGGTTCATTTGCCTCAAGGTTACAATAGGGTATATTAGGTTCAATAGTCCGACATGAACTCAAGGTTCAATTGGCATTCGATCTACATGTACATGACAGCTACATTGTATTTTGAATAACAAACATGTCAGCCCGGCAACGCATATAGGTATTATGCACTCGTGGATTTCTTCACAATTTATGGCGCTAACTGGCGATGTTTTCGAAATAAATGATGGTGGAAATGAAATGTACAACTGAAATGTATTCCAGAATACAGGCCTACCACATTCAATGGGAGAATCACTTCAAGTGTTATTGCTTGGTTACTACAAGAATTTTTATGTCGACTTCTGGATTAACATCTTCTGGATTAACATCTCAACACATTGTAAATTAACAATCACGTACCCTAATCATTTTGTTCATGTACATGTATAGAGTTTAATTTTAGTATCGTATCTAAATTGCCTAATAGTATTGTAAATATGATCTATACCAGTATGTTGCCAGCAGCAATTATTCGATAAGACTGGCATTTATACGTGCATGTTATTGTTTTTCTTGTACGTGATAGCAAAAAAATCATTGGCTTGCCTTTTGCCATTCAGGGTTGTTGCCAATATTGTGCTTATAGTTTCTTTGTGACCTTGTTGTAACTCACACTATTTGCATGGTGTCTCGTGTTTAGTAATGCGTGCTATTCCTCATGAATATAATAACATGGGATGAAATGAAAGCAAACCCCCGCCACTAGGGTCGGTTCCTTAATCTGTGTCAGCGTGTCATTTCTCGTGTCAATCTCAAAAGGGATCCATCATTTGATCCATGCAGTAACCACATTTGAAACAAAAGCCGATGTAGAACAAGCTCATGGTCTAATTTGAGGTCCTGTAAGCCATTTTCTCTTCAATATTCTTATGTGGTTCTGCACTTTCCACATCCTGAATGTCTCAAAGGAGTCATCATTCAGCCGCCTCATCGCGCCTGGCCATGGTCTTGCACCTGCCAATTAAAAAAATAAATCCATTAAGTAAATTCCCATCTCTTCTCCATAACACAAAAGAGCAGGTGCTATTGTATGGTAAGTGTGGCCTAGTGGGCCTATCTCCATTTTACTTCCCCCACATTATTTGTTCGTTCATTCCCTTTAGGTGTGCATCCTTCCCTGACTTCATTTATGCTTAAACTTTCATCACAATTGTCTGGTAAAATACAGACCTGCCGTACGATACGCTATGCAACAGAATGAAGTAACCGGCGCGCCAACATTAGCATATTGTGGGTTTGTTTATTACTCTGGCCCATACATGCCTGATGAGGCATCGATTTGCTATTAGTCCGAAGGTTCTTTAATCCCCAAAAGCACGCAAGGTTCAATAGTCCAAATTGACAGAGGCCCTTTTTGTTAGCGGACTATTGGACCCTTTTGTTGATTCAAACTATAGAACCTTCTGATTATGTAATGCTATTCTGCTTTCGTGACTAACGAACCTTTGGATTATTGAACCTTCGGACTAATGAAATAGCCTCCCTTGCTGTATACATAACGAACCTTCGGACTATCGAGCGGTAACCGCTGGCACGCCCGATGAAGGCGCTTGACCCTGCCTTCGAGGTTTCTTCTTCGCCCTCGTCTGTCTGACGATCTCCTCTGTGGGTTCTGCGGATCTTGAGGGTCATGTCGCTCCACTTGACAAGATTGGGATGGGGAGCCATTAACAGTTTGCTCCATGTGCTGAAGAAGGCTATTAAACACACATAAGAATGCACTAGTAAGTTTAATTGATAGTATATACACTGTAATCAGTTACAAAATTGTGAATTGTAGAGTCTGAATTCCAGATACTGCATCTCTTTCCCGTTCTCTTATAAAATTCTGAGCACCTTTTCATCATAGTGATGTAATACAACTCTCCACAATTGTCACCTTGTGGACGGAGAAACTTATCAGGCGCAATTTGTCGGGAGTTATTACGTTGCGAGCATACATCGGGCGGAAGATATTTTCACCATAACTTTCGATATTGCCCAATGAATAATGCACTCTCGTAATACTGTGTGACGGAAGGGCAACGTCTTGTCCGAAAGGCGAGATACTTTGATTATTCGCCAAATTACTTATTACTATGAGGAGAGATTACTTATTTTTTCCGATGTCACCAGTTGAACTTAGTACCTTTTTAGTCACCGAACACAGCTCTTTGTCCAGATGGAAGTGACCACATATAAAGTATTCCATGTGGATTTATATTCAAAGATTGCTTGAGGTGGCACATATGCGTCATTTAATACAATCACATTATGTGGGAGTGCCTCCAGGTTCTTCATACAAGGATAGAAGCTTGTACGTCCCAAAATGTTTGTAACAAATCTGAACGTTGCTTCTTCTTTTAAGTTTAATCTCTGTTTAAGCGTATCCTCTTTACTCACCGGTGGCAAGAATTAATGAAGTCAGTATAAAACAAAATGAATCATTCGAATAATATGAACTTACCCTGTACATGGTTGTTGGTTCTGGTTCAACATGTAAGTTGTGAACGGAACATGAAACACTGGCCCACCAATGTAGGTCTGTTCTACGTATTCAAAGTACTGTTGAAGTTGGGGGTACTGCTGTACAACCTCCTGCACTCGTGTCTCATCGGTGCATGTTCTAGGATTAGGACAAATGAAGTAAAATACTTTCAATATACTGTTAAATCCTTACCAGATAATATGTAGACTACGTGGATATAGGATTTCCCGGCCAAAATCACAAAGCGTTCATTCACCTCTGCCAGATTGGTCGCTTATTTTCAGACGAATTTAAATGAATGTCTCTTCAATCCCGTTTCATTCAATTCGATTTTTGACATTGTTTGTGTATTTAGTTTGAGAAATAGGCGGCCAGCCTTATACCGACAGACGCGCTCGGAGTTAGGCATACGATGCAAACACAAGCAACTTTTGTTCATTCAAATAAACATATCATTCGATTTTATTTAAAAGCATGATTTAACATTTCAGTCGTATAAGTTAACAATATAATCATGCATTCAAATTCTGACACATGGATCATTCAAATTTAAATTACACGGGGTGTAGATGACCATGTGTGTGCGTTTGTTTATGGTGTAAATCGAGGACACACACGTGCAACATCATCGATGAATCGAGGACTGGAACCAAATCGAGAACGACCATGATTAGAAAACGTGTACAAAACCAATGAGAGCTGTTGCAAAAAAGTTAAGGTATAAACAAAGGAAAAGGGAAGAGGGACGATAGAAAATCCTCGATTTACACCATAAACAAAAATTAATGAGTTTGTCTTACAGTCACTATGTGGACATGTGAACTAAAGATGTCCACATAATGCAGGTTGTGTTCACGTTATGTGGACTAAGCCGTGTCCACATAATGTTTTGCCCTCTCTGGAAAACAGGCATTTTCGGGTAAGAGTTATCGGTCGCAGAATGAAGAGAAACATTCAAGGAAATTAAAAAACAAATTTGGGGTTGAAAGAGTTTTCACAGTTTAAGTAAAGTTATTTTTATATAAACTACACGAATGCAAAGGAATGTCGACATAGCGTATGAAAAACAAACACGACTTTGTCTGTGTGTGTGTGTGGGGGGGGGGGGGGGGGGGAGAAAGGTGACGGATTTAAGACATATGTATACACGTACATTGTATAATACTGTCAATATTCGAGTATCGATGTTGCCCTCGGCTGCACGGGGCACCCCAGGAAAATTATATTCACCTAGCTTAATGCCAGCGCCTTGCATGGCAGTATGTACTTGTGTACTATTTCAGGCATATTTATCGAAAAGGAACAATAATTCGATGTTGAATTGAAGCAATATCTCATATAATGTACATGTATGAAAAAATATTTTTATTGGTAACACGATTCATAATTGACAGGCGCCGGACCACATATTTAAGAACTTAAAAGTCAAGAGTTTTAAGCTGAACCGGTCAAATTGAATGTATAATAAATAGGCCTACTCACTCGAAACTCAAGGCAACATGTGGGATGGGGAGTTGGTAGCCAAAACCTAGCATTCTTCCCACCACTCTCTGCAAGGCTGGGTCTCGTAGGTAGGGGCCTTCCAAGCCAAGCTCTGTCAGCTTCCTCCATGGGCTCTTACATACTCTGCTATCCGCATGTGGTAGCTCCTTTCCAATTGCATTGATGAGATCCACTTCAAAATCCGTAATGACCAAGCTTGGAGAGAGCGGACGATCTGTGATGGCAATAATTTCTCGTTTGATTGCTTGCAGTACGTAGAGATACTGTTCTTCTCGTTTATTAGTCACCAAACTAATCGAAAGAGGTAGGATCAAACCACGGTATCGGCCATATGCTGTAACAATTTGTGTGAAGGGGGCAGGTGCTGTGTGAAATGTTCCGTCAATGAAAATCTCACTGCATTGCTCAAGAACTTCAAGCTCTCTCCTGCTTGCAAACACGGCTACTCCGATAGCATTATCTATTGCCAGCAGCTCTCGTTGGCCGCCCAAGGTCTCGGCCCATGCGCCATGAATGTCCGCCATGTCGACGGATTGACTGGCAACAGGACGACAAGATCTTGCCCTGAATCGTAGCAGCGAGGTCCTAACTCCATCAAAGTCAGGAAAGTTTATCCGTTGGGCGTGTGGTAATCTTGAGGTGACCTCGTCGTATGCCCTTCTGACTGGAAGCGAGGGTTCTCTTCTTATGACATTCTTGATTTCTCGTATGAACTGGAATCGATCCAATCTGCCATGTTCCGGAGGATGTGCATGCTCCGGCTGCTGGTTGTCTAGAACAACGATATTTTCTCCTGAGCCGAAATCATTGGTGTGTAAAGGGACTCTACACTTTTTATCCGTACATCTCCAGTAGACCTTTGTACCTGCACTTATTTTGTTCCTTTGGTATCGATATCCGTCATATACGAGAACCAGGCCACCCCTACGTTCTCCGGGCAGGAGATAGGCTCCAGTGTTTGCCATTTTAGCGACCAATCTTCAGTCCAGGTGGTGCATATGCAGGTATCCACTTTACTTCGAAACTCCGGCCAGTATATAGACGTCGGCTTCTGAAGGTTTTTAAATTATCCCGCCTATAATAATTTACCTGATGCTAGCTTGCCCAAGAGGGGCGTTATCACGACGGTTAAGCGAGCGAGCACTCTAGTACTAGTAGCTCTAGGCTACATGTCACGAGAACTATTCGCTACTCCTGACGTGAGGCTCTGTAGCTGTTAATGATTCAGTCTATACATGTATGTGATGCGTTAGTGTGCATCTGTATTCCACTTCGAAATTCCAACAGCCTAAGCAAAATTTGTGTAATTATCCCACCGAAAAAAATAACATTTACCATCAAGCTGGCCATACACACCGCCATACACATAACTGAGTCATGAGATTAATTTGGTGCCACGGTCTTATTCCATGCTGTTTGTACACAAGCCATACCTGAGCGTTAGTGACTTCCGCGAGAACGTACCATTACAAAGGAGGTGTGACTTTCCTTGTGACAGTTAGTTTTGATTGAAAACATTGTAGAATGTGCCCTTCACCACCCCCAATGTGTAATGGGAAGGTCTGACAAAGCAGTGGGGCCCAAAGGTCATTATAAACTATTCAAAGGGCATTGAATAAAGGGCAATTGAAAGGACGTAATCTCGTACGTACACCATGACTGCACTACACTGCAAAATATTAGGGATGCACTGAACTAGTTCAAGTGAGAATTTCTACGCGAGTCATTAGCATAAAAAGTGCCCCCCATAATTTCTTTTGAAAACGGACACCGTTTGGCTTTAAAAACGGTGGAATTGTGTAAATATACCCAAGGATCAACTCCCTGGTTTTTGGGCTTCCATCTGAGGGCAGGCTTGATAAAATTACGGATGAAAAGTGGGTCCTATTTGCCTGTGAAAGTGGAAGGATGCCACTTGTAAAATGGCTACATGTAGGCTTGGGAACTATCACTTTTCGGGAGGTGATTTTGTTTGGGTGTGAATATTAAAAAATGTAATTGGCTAATGTACCTAAAATTTAAAAGAAATGAAAAGATGAAAGACAAGACAATAAGTTATTTTTTGTTTGAGAAACCCCAGTGATGTTGGCTTGCATGTTATTTGGCCCTGAATTTTGTTGATTTTACAATGTTTTCAATGGGGCTTGAATTAGTACAGTGGAGCCTTAGGTGTAAGGGATACGTAATTACGTATATGCGTCTCGAAAAAAATGACCGTTAATTTTGGGTCATGATTTCACCAGACGTACATAACACAATTCATTTTTTTTTATGTTACATGTACATTGCCAGGAAGGTGCACGATGAAAAGAACAACGTAACACGGTGATTTAATATGATAGGTGATTTTTCTGAGCCGCATGCGTCTCCGGTAGACGAACTATTTCTAATGGTCCCTATTGTGACCAAGGGCGGATCCAGGGGGGGGGGGGGCCAAAGGGGGCCATGGCCCCCCCCCAAAAACGAAACCAATTTTTTTTTTTTTAATGTGACATCGCAATAAAGGCAGGCAATGAGTACACCACCATCTTTTCCTCAAAAAAATTGGTTAAAGTGGTCAGATATTGCCTCAGATCGCACCACAGAGCATCTAGAATCCAAAAAATTTTCGGGGACCTCACGGGCCCCGAACCCCACGCCGTAATTTTTTAGACCCACTTTTTTGGGGGGGACCAAATTTTTTTTTTGGCCCCCCCCAAAATTGTGTTCTGGATCCGCCCTTGATTGTGACTTGAATGTGAGTAGGATTCCCTCCGCGATCCATTCATTTGACTCGTTGTATGCATTTGAAGGAAGAATAAAGGAATACATTGATTTATTTTTGCATATTATCTGTCGAAAATGATCAATCAACAATCAAATGATAGTAATTAGAGTGTGTGTGTGAGTTTGTTTTTGCATTCAATAGGGAACGTCGAACAGTAGAGGACAATAGGGTCCCCAATTCCCGAAGGTCCCCAATTTGGCGACGTGTACAAAACATATGGGAGTACAAACAAAAGAGGGACCATAGGGGCAAATGTACACGTGGGGTGGGGTGGGTAGAGGTTGGAGCCTTGGAGGAGGGGGATAGAGACGAAGTAAACACCAGCTTTTTGGTTGACATCCTTTTGGGGTAAATAGTGTTGAAAAGACAAAAGTGCCTTTCTTTAAACATTAAAAATTGCCCATGTTTTTTTCCCAGTCAAATGAGGGCGGCATTAATGTGATGTCATTTCAGGAAGACCCGTACCCAACCTCGTCCCCAGGGCGTCGAGCAGTACGCGCCCACCACTACCTGCTCTCTCATCCTGGCATTGGATCATTTGCATGTGCAAGATTTTTGAACACGTATGCAAATGAGGAATTGTCAGGTGCCTGCCTATGCGTTACATTTGCGTTTGTTGGTGTCTGGGGTATAAACAAAATCAATTCCTCGCAGCGCGAGCATGGCGTAAGTTACGAAACTCGATTTTATTTTAATTAACTGGTCCTATATTTGCGAGACAACATGCAGTATCACATTTCATATTAATATGGACATATTGGAATGAAATGAATATTTTCGAGAAGGCGTGGACGAATGATCGCGAAAACACGTACTGCACGTTGTGAATAACAACACCAAGTATACGGATATAAATCCATTTCTAGCCAATTGCGGTATCGAATCAGGATAGGAAGAAAGTTTGAACGAGGTTGGAAATAAGGTAGGCACTGGGGACGAGGTTGACTCGTACCGTACTGTTCATGGGTTTTCTGTTTATGAATGAAAGGTTTGCAGAAACACCATGTGGGAATCATCTTACACTAAGAGAATGGTTCTGAAAGAAACCAGAGGTATAAACTCGACGTTCCAGTCAGTATATGCTGTCACCGTCTTCATATCAGAAGAGTGCCTAAACTCTAAGAATTTAAATACTAAGTGCCAAAAACGACGTTTCTGTTGAAATTGTGGGCCCAAATTTGCTCTATGATAACATCTTGCGAGAAAACTAGTGTTCATTGGGTTACTATTAAAAAAAAAATCAAAAAAATCACCAAATAAAAAAGTCAAAACTTCATATCACCAGTAAATTCGTATCACTAATAAATCCTGCCCTCCCTTCCCCCCCTATACCCTGTTACAATCGTCACCACTCTCCTATGTTCCCCCTGCATCTTTCCCTTCTTCCCCACTTCCCCTTAGTTGAGTATCACCCGTATCTACGGATTGAGCCCAGTTCTGTATAACGTCTGATGCCAGCCAATCGGAGTCGACTTTACTAAATCGTGACGTCATTTCATTCCTAATTCAGGACTAAATGGTTTGATTGGTCAATTCGAATGCAGTGTTTGTAATATAACAAAAGCCAGTCGCGATATCGCGTAACATGATACAGAGCGCGTGACACATTTTTTTTTATCCATTGTCTATGACGCGCAACGGGTGATGATGACCGAAGACGGGCCCGATATAGAAAGCGCCCGCTGATTGGTCAAAATATAGAGGTCAAGAGGTGGTTGTCTTGCCTAATTAATCATCGAATCTGCTCACAATCATAGACCTTTACGCACGGCATTCGCCGTGGTATTACAAAGACTATCTACCCCTTCGGCTTCAGTACTCTACTTTGTCACTCAGTGGATTTAAGCTGTCGAGTGAGCATGTTCTAGCCTTTTGTCAAGCGGCGGAGCTGCGAAAGCACGAAGCGACTGGAGCAAAGATTAAAGTCAGCACGTACGAGTGGCGAAGCCACGAGGCCCTTTCTAACTTGATTTTGTTGAATTATTCATATTTTTTATGTAGAGTGCTGAAAGGTTAACCAATCACAACGCGCATTTTTTGCCTAGTTGCTTCAATTTGTGAAAGAAGGGTGAGTAATGGAAAACGTAAGAGGAAATAACTATAAGTTCAGATGAAAAAAAAATAAGTTCATACCCTTAAATAATTTTTTGAAATACTTTTATAAAATTAAAATTAGATGATGAAAGAACAATTACGCGGTCACGATCTCGTGGAAAACTAGACCCACATTTTTTGTTTTAAAATTTTGTGCAAGCATGCGCATCCGGGGTGCACGCGCATCCGGGTAGATAGAATAAAAAAGCCACGCGCGTCCTAAAATAGTCCAGATTCTGGACTTTTTTTTATCACAGGCCCTTAGGGCGCCCTCTCCAAAAACACTCGCCTGGAGAAAAAAAATGGTTTCGAGTTTCGCTCGTACCCCCTCTGCAAACATAGCCTTTAGTCAAGGCCCACACGTCTTGATCCGGGACACGTGACGCGCCCCGGATGCTGGCACGTAAAAAGACTATCCAGCGAGCGGCAAAGCCGCTCGCGGGGTAGTCTTTTTACGTGCCAACGCCCAGGGTGCGTCACGTGTCCGGATCAAGACGCGTGGGCCTTGACTAAAGGCTATGCAAACAGGACGCTGGGATACGCTGATGAGCTTCACAGAATCTTGTGAATAAGGAAGTGGCCTATGAACTATGTATAAAGCATCGGGCTGCAGCTGTTCAAGACCGCAGTTACACAATGTGCGCAAATGCTATCCGAAAACTTCCCATAGAAATGCGCACATTCCATACCAGATGTGATTATTATAAGGTTGGCTGGTGCGAATCTGATGTACATAGCAGCGGGCAAAACCTAATTTGATTTATATCACCCCGACGCAAAATTCCATCTTATAATAGTTTATGCGGTACCCGCTGCTATGTACATCAGATTCGCACCAGCCAACCGATCCCGTTAGCTCGGTGGTCGAGTGGTAAGACATCTGCACTAGAAAGCAGGAGGTCGTGGGTTCGAGTCCCACCCGAGTGATTTTTTCAAACTTTCACTCGGGAGGTAACGCACTGAGTATACAGTGTTCAAACGTCGGTGAAGGGCAAAACCTAATTTGATTTATATCACCCCGACGCAAAATTCCATCTTATAATAGTTTATGCGGTACCCGCTGCTATGTACATCAGATTCGCACCAGCCAACCGATCCCGTTAGCTCGGTGGTCGAGTGGTAAGACATCTGCACTAGAAAGCAGGAGGTCGTGGGTTCGAGTCCCACCCGAGTGATTTTTTTCAAACTTTCACTCGGGAGGTAACGCACTGAGTATACAGTGTTCAAACGTCGGTGAAGGGCAAAACCTAATTTGATTTATATCACCCCGACGCAAAATTCCATCTTATAATAGTTTATGCGGTACCCGCTGCTATGTACATCAGATTCGCACCAGCCAACCGATCCCGTTAGCTCGGTGGTCGAGTGGTAAGACATCTGCACTAGAAAGCAGGAGGTCGTGGGTTCGAGTCCCACCCGAGTGATTTTTTCAAACTTTCACTCGGGAGGTAACGCACTGAGTATACAGTGTTCAAACGTCGGTGAAGGGCAAAACCTAATTTGAGATGTGATTATGTTTCACTGCGGACCATGTGGACAACATTTTGAGCATCGCATAAAATAATGCAATCTGACCGTTCGTGATTCGAAACGGGGCCTGAGCAAATGACGGATTTTTGTTTGTTTTTGTATTTATTTATTGTAATTTTTAAAGAGGGTAGTCCGTTTCAGTTGAAAAAAACTGCTTTCCAAAGGAGCCCTCCCATTAAAATTACATGAAAACAGAATGAAACAAAGAAAATAAAATTACAAATATAGACAAGACTTTACAAAAAAAAAACAAAAAAAACTTTACACAAAATATACAGTATAAGTAAAAACTAGCAGAGAGCATAAAAACACTTATTGCACATATACAGTTGCACATGTAGAATTAAAAAATTATTACATGGAATTACATGGAATTACATGGAGTCCCCCAGTAAACCTAAAAAAACAGTGCTAGTAAAAGGCAAAACATTACAGTTATCCCGATTTACACGTCAAAAATAAAATGCTAAGAAAGAAAAAAGTCGGGCTGTAAAATAAATGCCTTGTCATTCCTCAAAGATTTGCATAAAGTCCAACAACAGTGCATGTAACCTAACCAAAAACCACATATAAACCAAACAGTTACACATGATGATTACTAAAAGTGTAGCTACATGTATAAACTGCGATCATATCACAAACCGTCCCCTCAGAACTGATTAAAAACCGGATTAATTTAAAATATGTTGTTTGAGGTTGAGTTTAAAAAGTGAGGCTGAGGTAGACTCTCTTAAGCTTAAAGGAAGATTATTCCAGATTTGGCCACCAGAGAATGTAAACATACGTTTGCCAAAGGAGTTGACAGAGTTAAAGGCAATGTTATTGTTGGCATTAGAGCGTGTATTGTGGGAATGAACATTTAACTGAGAATGGATCTTTGAGGACAAGTACAGAGGAGCTAATCGATTGATACAATTGTACATCAAAGTGGCATTAAAGTACGTTACGTTGGTTGATCTTCATCCATCCAAGTTTGTTAAACAGATCATTAACATGAAGGCATCTTACTTGGCAACCCAAAACTAATCTAGCAGCACGGTTTTGAAGAACCTGAATCTTATTGAGATATTTTTCACAGGTGTTAAACCAAACTGGGAGGCAATAATCTATATGAGGAAGAACAAGCGAGTTGTAGAGTATATGAAGCGTAGATTGATTGACAAAATAACGTAATCGTTTGAGCACTCCAAGTTTTTGGGCTAGTTTGTTACACACGGCCTCTATGTGTTTGTTCCACTTAAGATTACAATCATACCACAAACCAAGGTATTTAAATTCAGAGACAGTCTCTAAAAATTCATCGTTAAGTCTAATATTGAAACCGTGTGTCACAGCTGATTCTGATTAAACATAACTTTTCTAACTATTTTAAGTTTCCACAGCAGGACCATTATTGTCGTTGCAAATTGTACAGTTAATCTGTTGTAATCCTAACTTAATCCTCTACACTGGCCAGTCAAGGGCGGATCCAGAACACAATTTTCGGGGGATTTTTTGGATTCTAGATGCTCTGTGGTGCGATCTGAGGCAATTTCTGACCACTTTAACCAATGTTTTTTTGAGGAAAAGATGGTGGTGTACTCATTGCCTGCCTTTATTGCGATGTCACATAAAAAAAAAAAAATTGGTTTCGTTTGGGGGGGGGGGGGGCATGGCCCCCTTTGGCCCCCCCCCTGGATCCGCCCTTGTGGCCAGTAGACTTTTGTTGTTCAGCCAGGGCTTGGTGCTGGAATTTAGTTGGCGTGCTTGAGTGCTTTTCAGTATGCGGTAAATGTGGGTGTTGGCTGATATAAGATGGAGCAAAGTGGGTGTGTGTGAGTATTGCTATACATGCTGTTGTTGGGTTAGCACTGTGTTTTGGAGTGCATGCTGGCGTAGCCATTTTTGGCAGCTAATTGTGCCGTCCCTCGGCCATCAGCATAGAAGTTTCAGTTCTGTGAGATTCTTGGGAGTGGCTCGGACAAGCATAGGTCAGCGTGAGAATTGGACAATTATGGTCCTTATATGGATGTACCTGAAGTTGATGTACTTGTGATGTACTACCTGGCCCTACTGAAGTTGATGTACTTGTGATGTACTACCTGGCCCTACTGAAGTTGATGTACTTGTAATGTACTACCTGACCCTACTGAAGTTGATGTACTTGTGGTGTACTACCTGGCCCTATTAAGTGGTGAATTCTGAGGGTTGGTCCCATGACCGCCGACGTACAACGCCATGTCCCTCTGACTGGATTGGTCCATCTCTGACCTAGACGATGAGAGCGGGATACCTACCGCAGATGTGACAAGCCCTATCAGCAAAACTTCAACAGCATATTGATTTAGAATTGTATAATTTCTTAATAATACCTTTTGCACTTTGATCACCTGATATATTTACGCACATTTTGAGTGTACCATTTGACATATAAATTAATAATTTGATGCTACTATTTGCCTGGATATTAAGAGCATTATTTTGTTCATATACTCTTGTGTATTGCTGCACAGGTGCTGTTGTTTGGATGTACATGTATAATTTGTGAATATTGTGTATTGATGTATTGATGTAACCTGTGGTGTCCAGCTACATGTAGCAGTGTTCTTTGACTTAAAAGGAATGGAGATTGTTGAATTGGTTTAGTGTAATATTTGTGAGAAAACCCCAGGAATTGTCATTCTATGTGATTTTGATTGAATCGTTGAATTGGATATTGACTTGTAGGTTTTGAATCGGAAAGTTTTAAGCAGCCAGTGATGTTTAGGTGAACACAGAACGGATTGTTAATAGTGTGGATTTATGGATTGAATTGTTAATAGTGTGAATTTATTATCCGGGTTGTTCATAGTGCAGATTTATTGATTGAATTGTTAATAGTGTGGATTTATTGCTAGGCACGTACATATAGCTACTGGATGCTGATATTGACCGTAGATATTTGATTGTAGATATTGAATTGGAAGTGTGAATCGGTCAGTTGTATTTGCTGTGAACAACGGAAAGTAGATTGCTAGATATTTCAAACAGTGAAGTTACTTACCTGCTATAATTCCATTGTATAAACTGATTGATATTTTGAGGTGGTTTTATATGTACCTATAAGCTGACTATTAATACGATTTCATAACGAAGATTTCCCCTTGACATTTCTGAACGTACGATTTTGATGTTGTGTAAATTTGTCAAATAAATTTGTAAGAGTAATTTGTAAATATAAAGGATATAGTTCATTTGTCTTATTGTGAGAGTCCCGGCAAATGTGACACCGTGAGAGGAGTTGAATTTGGTTTGGGATGATCCAAAGAGCATGGTCTAAGATTTTGCGATATTTAGGGTTAACTTATGTAGATACATTCAGTCAGAGATTGTTATGAGTTCATGGTTGAGGGTGCTTTCAATATCAGAAATGTGTTCAGAACCATATAGAATAACCGTGTCATTAGCGTATAACACAATCTTACACTGAGAAACAGAATCCGGTAAATCATTAATAAAAATGATGAACAACAAAGGGCCTAGATTTGAACCCTGGGGGACTCTATGAGTTATGCTATTACTTTTAGATTGCACCGAGTCAATAACAACAATTTGTTCACGATCAGCCAGATAATGATTAAACCATGCTAATTCATTCCCTTGGATACCATACTGAGATAGCTTGGCTAGTAGGACATGGTGATCTACGGTATCGAAGGCCTTAGTAAGGTCTAAAAAAAACCAGCGCCAACTGAGTAACCCTTATCCAAGTTGGACAAAATGAAATCACATACATCAACATTGGTGGTCAGGGTAGAATGCTGAGGTCTAATTCCGGATTGAACATGTGAGAGAAGGTCATTACTATGCAAATGATCATAAACCTGAGTGTGTATAGCCCTCTCGAGAATTTTGGATATGAATGGTAATTGGAATTGTAAATTTACAACACATAAGTGAATTTCCTACATTATTGCGCTTTTTAACGAAAAAAACCCCCATCTCTAAACTGGAATTAAACAGTAATGAATCAGTCTTAACGGCCGTTCAAATGACGCGCAGGTCACAGGTCACGCAAAATCCAACCAATCAGAGCGTGAATTGATCAGAGTATCCAAGCGTCCTGTTTGCAAGGCAGGGGTACAACAACCGCGTCCCCAGGGTGTCGAGCAGTACGCGCCCAACACTACCTGCTCTCTCTCATCCTGGTATTGGATCATTTGCATGTGCAAGATTTGCAAATGTGAAGTAGTCTGGTGCCTGCCTGTGCGTTACATTTGCGTTTGTTTTGTATGCGGTGTCTGGGGTAAAAACAGAATCAATTTGTCGCAGCGCGAGCATGGCGTGAGTTACGAAAAACAGTATTTTAATTAAACTGTTACGATCTTTACGAGACAAACATGCAGTATGACATTTCATATTAATAATAACAAATTGGAAAGGGCATTGAATCTCTTGGCCATCGCAAGGACTCAGTTCGCCTCAGCAGAGAGAAAGTGTGGATGAATCGTCTTCGAACTATTCAACCACATGGTCTCAACATCCAACTTGGAAATGATTAATCTTTTTCTTCCTCCATTGTCTTCTGTTACAGATAATCCACCTGGTCTTCATTGTTTGTGTTTACCCATCTTCCCCCATCTTTCATCCCTTTCCACCTCCATACTGTCCCCCCCCCCCGCATAATCCCCCTTCACTCCCACACTCTTTTGTCCGTTCCCACTCCCTGTGACCTTTGATCCTTCCCCTTTCTGGTCCCTCCCCTGTTCATACCAGACCCCTTGTGGTTTGCCATCTCCCTTTGTTTCTTTGTTCTCTCATCCACCCTCCCCTGCATCTTTCCACACCTTTCCCACCTAATCCTCCTTTTGTGTTTCTTCTTTCATCCCTGCATGTTTGTGTGCACCCCCTTGTTTATGTATGTGCCTCTGTCATTTCTGTTTTAGCCTCTGAAGAAGAACTTGCTAAGTTCGCAACGTCAGGCCACATTAATTTTTAAATTGGAAAGGAAATGAATCTTTTCGAGAAGGCGTGGACGAGTGATTGCGAAAACATGTACTGCACGTTGTGAATAACAACACCAAGTACACAATATAAATCCATTTCTAGCCAATTGCGGTGTCGAATCAGGATGCAGGATGGAAGTTTCCTATCCAGGGCTTACTATTGGAAACAAGGTTAAAAATAAAGTAAGCACTGGGGACGAGGTTGGGGGTACGAGCAAAGATGAGAGTCTGCTGTGTGCGCGTGCAGTGGCTCGGGTCGGGCGCATATGGGGGCGCACGCTCGATTGATCACAGAGAACAGTCCAGGCATGCAGGCAGTGGACTAGTCCTAACGGGCTAATGATCGGTTGGAATTTTGCCACCCTTTTAAGCTAGCAAAAATAGAGATTATAGAGGAAAACATAAGAAATTCTTGACAAGTTGGAAAAGGCCTCGTCGCTTCGCCACTCGCGTGTGTGGTCTCCCGCTCCAGTCGCTTCGCGGCATCGCTACTTTGTCTTGGCCGATGGTTGATTGTAATCACGCTAATTATCATCATTAATGTTTGCATTTACGGAGAGATCCGTATAATTACGCCGAAAATACGGAACATTTCACTTTACGGAGTCCGTAAATTTACGGGCATTTTTAACAGTGTAGTGTTAATAATCGTCGGTTTTGAGCAGCGCCCCCATATGGTACGAGCCCTCCCCCAACCACCTATTCATTTTCGGAGGCCAAGTATCCGGAGAAAAAAACCTTGTCTACATTTCAGATTTGTTTGCTGATGAACCCCCCTACGAAAATTCTTGGATCCGCCCTGCCCCTGCACGTTTGTTTCTTATGTGTCGTTAATTTGTCTCTGAAAAAGTCTTTCAATTGGTAATTATATCAGGCCTCTCTAGCCTTTTGATTTGTATATATCAGGTCAATTCAGTCAGCGAGCAATTTGCAGTAGTTCTATTATTTTTCATAAACAAAAGATCTATGATCTTTCCAACAAAAACACACGTATGGTATCAACTTTCGCGGACTGAGTCCCCTATAAACCCCCTTCCCCAATGCCAAACCCCTCGTGGTGCCTTACGATGAATAACTACACCGCACTGGGCCACGAACCTGAGGATTTATTTAAAAACAGAAGTGAAGCCATGCAGAGGACTCGTTAGTGTGAAATGTGGATGAAATAAAGCCCTATATAAAGCGTATATAAGCGGGCGACGCATTTTAAATGATGATGCGATATGGGCTTGTGAGGTGATCATCTTTGGATGGAATTTATCTCCCCAAAGTCATTGGTTAACCCCCCTCCCCCCTCCAAAAAATGAAAGATACTGAAGTAAGCTTTAATTGGATGTTTGTCTCAAACACGTTGGATACTTTGTGACTATCTTGGAAGTGCAAGTAATAAGGTCTCAGGCTCATGGGCCGCTTGCTGGTTGTACGATCCGCAACCGGCGCCCGCCTTTTTTTTGTTTCCAAAATAATGCAGGTTGGAGAGATAGCGCCCTCTGTTGAAATTCACAATGGGGCGCCCACGAATTTGCGTCATGTTTTGTACATGTAGTCTCATTTATAGTCGTCTTTTGATTCTATAAAAATCTATTTGGGAAAAAAACAAAGGTAATTTGGCTGGTTTTGCGAATACAATTTACAATGTTTCAACAAAATCCTCTCGTCGTACATTTGTTTGACAAAAAAGTGTTACTGTGTTGAAAAATACCTGCAGGGATAATTGAAGAATAACCTTCCGGACTTCACTAGCCTAATCCCCGTCCGCACACGCACAACAACATCAGTAGGCCTACTCGGTAGTGTCGAAAAGTGGTGCCATATTTTTCTGATTTTCGTTACTATTTCGTAAAGTACTATGTGCAGTTTATCACAGACGAAAACATGCGACATTCCTGAAGGTGGGGGTAAGATGCATTTCGGAACACATTTTCAGACGATACAAAAATTACAACATTAACTGACGATGGATTTCTACTGTACTGTTCAGTGTTCTGGCTACTTGCATGACTTGTCACACAAGCTGTGCACAACACGAGTCGTGCGTAGTCGTGCTCGTACTCGTAGTCATGGTAGTCGTACGACAAGTTTAAAAGTGTTTTCACAGCAAACACTTGGAAAAAATTCCATACCTAAGGCCCCCCCAAAAAAGTCTCCGGTTTTTTCTGGTATAGAGCTTGCCCAAAAAGTGGTGCGGCGATGCGGCTTTTTTTTTTTTTTTAGCTGATTTTTTTGCTTCAAATGTCGGCTGATGACTGCAAATGGTGCCCAACTAAACTTAGTGATGGGAGTCCAGAGAGGCCACATAAAGCTTATTCTCGACCATAACCCAATCGAAAAACACGTTAAAATTGTGCAGCAGCAGGAATCCAGTCAAACCAGTGAGTTTGGCGGTTTTGAGACATCATCTTACATTGAAAAAAATTTTTTTCATTTTGCCGACGCGCATGGCTACGGCGACGCGCGCGCATACCAGAAACCGGAGACTTTTTTGGGGGGGCCTAATCACCACTTTTTTTCGATTAATTTTCAAGCGCCAAAAGTTGCATCCTTTATGGTAGACCCGTGAACGTGGCTTGTTGTAAACTTCGCCACGCTGTCATGGCTGTTGTGTATTTCAGAACCTGGCGAAATTGTCCCTCTGACTCCCTCCATTACACACACTGGACGTTATTTTGCAAATGTAACAAGTACTCACATATGAAGCTGTCTTGAAATCTGTTTGTACATCAAAACTTGCATTTGACGAAATTTGAGGAAAATTCTGGCCCCGGTTTATGAAGTCCTGCTAGCTGCCATTTTCTCCCAAGTGACGCATGCGCATTGCGTTGTATTGTACCGTCCTTCGTATAATTCGACGGCTGTTTACTGTCACAGCTAAAAGAGACATCGTTTTAGACAAGTTTCAAGTCCTTTCCTCTCTCACCGCACCGCACGCGGGTGCACGTGCGCCCACGTGCGTGTGCGCACATGTACACGAGATGAGCCGAGCACCCAATCGGGTGCGGGTTTTTTTTTTTCGGGGTTGCGACATGAAACAGCTGTCAATCTGTCCAAGCCACTCGTCCGGGGTCATTTGTCAGGGTCACTTGTCGGGTTAAAATGAAATTTCTACACGTTCGTATGGGTCTTTACTGATGGGCAAATTTCGTCGAAATTACACAGCCTAAACAATTGGACGGGCAAATTTAGATTTCTAGGTGAGTACTCAACACCCATATGGAATTATGTATGTCGGATCGATTTCGCTAGGTTTTAAAATACACAACAACGTTGGGTTGTATACAACGCCACGTTCACGGGTCTACCTTTATGGTTATTCCCTCCACTTTCCCTCCTCTACTCTCGCCTCTCCTTTCCTTTATTCTAAATTTATTAATCACTCACTTACTTCATCGAGATTCGAACCTCGGACTCTTGCTTGAAACATGAAACTCTTAACCGCTAGGCCGCGCACGATCGCTGTTGCAATAATCAATCTTTGCACGTATTTGAAGTAGCCATTGAAATAAACTAAATATTCATGAGAAAATAAATTTTCGTAATGACGTATTGCACTATCATTGACATTGGCTGGCTCATGCGACGTCATGGTTGTCGATGTCATGCGTATAACGTACCGCTGTTGACCGGCTGCTCAAACTTAGTTTTGCACGACGTGTGCATCCAAAATGTGCTCTAAAAACACATTTTGCCAATTTTTTTTTTGGAATTTACACAGCTTCCTGGATTCCTCTTGGGTGAAATCACAATGTGAGGTGAAAATTGATATGTTTGGCAGCAGATAAAGTGGTGAGCGAGTATGGACATTTTCCCCACAGAAGGGGAAAAAATAGTGATGACCAGATACAGATATAATTTAAGCAGAACTATTTTTTTTTTTTTTGGCCTAAGGCACTCTGCAGTGACTATGCCATGGTAACAGTGCACCATAGATGCTAGACTCGACTGTAGCCCTAGTCAAATCATGCTAGGCAATAGCCCCCTAAATGTGGCCAATTTACTGGACTACCTCCTTAAATAAAGGTCACTCTTGACACCCATGTAGAACTTTGTCAAATTTGGATTTTGACATTTAGGCTTTATTTGTAGTTTATTTACGCTTTAGAAGCATACAAAGTCATGTATTCGCCCACTTTATAGTGATAGAAAATGTATCCCCCTTTTTCAGACATCTATATGTTGTAAATTGGCCACGTTTATGGGGCTAGCTAGGCAATTGCTGCTGGCCTTAAGCCGTTTCGCGGATACCCCCATCTTGCTTGAAATCGTGATTGCGCAAAGGCTGGGGGGGGGGGGGGGGGGGGGCACACGTGACCCACACTGAATATTTGTAACGTTAAAGGCATGGTGAGGTCATTTTGGCGCAGAATACGCAGCGCTAGTGCTGTATGGTTACATTAGTTGTCAGTTTTGGTGGACTTTTTACTGATGGATCTTTTCATCCCTTGTTTTTGTCAAATTTAAAAACAGTAACCATACAGCGCGTCAAAATGACGTACCAAATTATACAATCCTCCCTCCATCGCAAACGGTCAAGCTGAATGTAGAGATGACCTGCTGAGGTCACGGGAAGATCAACGCACGCATGGTTATAAAATACAGTGGAACGCTGCTGTAAGGAACATCGCAGGATCCACATAAATTGTTCGTAATATCGATCGTTCGGTATAACGATTTTATTAGCCACCAGTGCTCTGGTACTCACTTTTCAATAAATAGCGCCCTTCAAAACTTCACCCTGCACGTCCTGGTACTAATAGTTACTGAAAGACGACTTTGAACATGTGCCGACTATTGAATTATGTCATTACACAGTTTTTCAGATGGGTGGCTTTCCCCTTTTTTCCTTAGGGACATACATGTAATAGCCACTTGTCGCTCTTCTGATGACATTTTTCAACAACAATGTTCAGTACGTTTTGTACAAAAAAATCGGGAGCCACGCACCATGTTCGGTATAGCCGAATGTTCGGTATAGCGGTGTTCGGTATAGCGACGTTCCACTGTACTGCAAAACAATCCTGCGGCCCAACATATTGAAACAAATTTCAAACAGCGTGCTTTTCGTGCATCTTTGGACCGGCACGCCATGCATATGTGCCGCTAGTGCATGTGAAACTTGATCAAAGAGTCTTGAATATTTGAATATTTGGTGAAACCAGTTTCAAATAATCAAATACTACATTATTGGAAAATGGACAGGCTTACAAGACGGTTGCTAAATGATCAGTTCCTAACATTTGATGTGGAACCTGTATTGTGATGGGATAAGGTTTTACTCTATTTTGTTTCAGGCAAAGCCTAGAGTGTGGAACAAGATGATGGAAGAAACTGTATTGACTGATGATTCTATGGATGATCAGTATGACCGGCCTAAGACACGCTGGGGACCTGTAGGAGCAGTTGCTAGTCCTCCTCCATCAGTAGGCTCAGCAGAGGATGGGTATGTACTCTCATCACAGTCCTTTAGTTGCTAGTCCTCCTCCATCAGTAGGCTCAGCAGAGGATGGGTATGTACTCTCATCACAGTCCTTTAGTTGCTAGTCCTCCTCCATCAGTAGGCTCAGCAGAGGATGGGTATGTACTCTCATCACAGTCCTTTAGTTGCTAGTCCTCCTCCATCAGTAGGCTCAGCAGAGGATGGGTATGTACTCTCATCACAGTCCTTTAGTTGCTAGTCCTCCTCCATCAGTAGGCTCAGCAGAGGATGGGTATGTACTCTCATCACAGTCCTTTAGTTGCTAGTCCTCCTCCATCAGTAGGCTCAGCAGAGGATGGGTATGTACTCTCATCACAGTCCTTTAGTTGCTAGTCCTCCTCCATCAGTAGGCTCAGCAGAGGATGGGTATGTACTCTCATCACAGTCCTTTTTTCCCCTTAAAAACCCGGATGCTAAACATGCCTGCATTTTATCAGTTAATTGTGTACAAAAATATACAAATGTAGCTTAAACCCTAACTCCCAGCATAATTTACTAGGAACCATACCCATCCTGGCATATTCCAACACCCACATGGGAAATTGTACACACACACACGCTGTTGGACTTAATTAGCTTCTGGAGGAATGCCAAACTCATGGAAAAGACCATCAGTTTTGGGGTAGGGTACCCATTCTAACAGATTTCAGCAACACCTGCTGTTGGGCTTTGATGGGTTGAATTTGATTCTAAGGGTTAAAGGGAATATATACATCATTTGCTTTTGCTGTAATTTTCAGAAATGGATGGAATTGGGGGGTTGGAAATATATAGCAAATATAGTTACACTGACTTTTTTGAGGTTTTGGGTTCGAAAATGCTATAAAAACCAAGAAAAATGATCATTTTCCTGTAGTCTGGTCAGGGCTCGATTTACCCGGGTGCACGCATGCACCAGTGCATGTAGACTTTTGCTTGTGCACTTAGCTTTTTTACTGAGCATGCACGACGTGCATGTAACTTTTTTAGCCACCAAAATACTCATTTCATGCATATATTTACAAATGAGTGAGAATAAGAATAAAATTTATTGAAAACTTGACCAGATAGTGTACAAACGTGTTATTTCTTTTATAAATCCATAAAATATTCCTCGCACCATGCTCGCACAGTTGCAGCAGATTCAGAGTACGAGGTAAAATCTCGACGTACGTCCTGCAACCTCCTCCAATCATGCATGTGATTTACCACGTGATACATGCTGCAGAGAATTTGGTATCGCACTCGACGCTCCGGGCATTCCTTATGTCAAGATCATAAGTGTGATACCAAATTATTAGCTGCGTTTATCACGTGGTCTCATTATTGGCCAATTGAACGCCGCCTATCATATGCGCCACATGAAGCAGACGGGTTTTTTGCACGCAAATGACCCTGGGTACTGGTGTCACTTTTCAGGTTAAAATCTGATTTCTACACGTTCGTATGGGTCTTCATCGACGGCAAATTTCGTCGAAATGACACATCCTGAACACGCGGGAAGGCAAATTTAGATTTCTATGTGAGTACTCAACATATGTACGAAATTATGTATGGCGGATCAATTTTGCCATGTTCGAAATGCCACACAAGCGTGGCGTTGTATACAACGCCACGTTCACGGGTTTAGGCTTGAGCATGATCGAGTAAAAAAGTACCGTCTGTAGAAAGTTCGATAAATCAAAGAGAAAGAATGCCTTTAGAGAAGCAGATGGGTGTAAGTCAATTATGGTACATGTGGGTTTTTCTTGGTGCATGTGGGTTTTTTGGTCTACATGCACCAGTGCATGTCAGTTTTTTTTTGTAAATCGAGCCCGGAGTCTGGTTCCCTGACTCCATATAAGAAGAAACAGAGCAGTTTACATACATTGGGGAATTGTAAGGTCAGGGAACCAGTCTAGCTGGCTCGTACCCGTTCATAGGTTTGTAATCGATTGCAAACAAGTGCGATGGTCAATTGGGGCCAGTATTTGAAAAAAAAGCCAGTTGTTTCCAACGCTGATCGGCCGATCAGCGTTGGAAATTGATACAAAAATACCACTTTTCTTGAAAATGACAGTATACCAGGTGCCATGATTTTACAGGATGCTTTACACTGTCATTCACTAACAGTCCAGCAAGGTATTTCAAAATGATTTGGTAGTTTTATTTTTTGATGTTTGCAAATGTTGCATTTTCCCATTAATACCAGCACATTGTAGTACTTGCTGAAGTTTCAAAACAAAAAACCCTGATACATCATCAGAATGGGACCTTGAGTGCTGAAAAACATGCAAAACGGTATCAGGCCAAGTTTACTCACTCTTTGGCTTGCAAAATCCTCTGAAATTTCAATTTATCATTCATGGGCCAAAGACAATATAAATATAATATAAATTTTGCCACATACAGATAATAAGCTTAATTTTTATTAATTTTATTAAGCAAATTAGATGTACACTCAGTCGGAAGTAATTGTAATTGTAATTTACTTTTATTGCTCTGAAAGATTTCACCTTACATGTACACTATCTACATACAGATCAGTGCAGTTTCAATGTTTACATTGCAGACCAATGTAAACAATCACTTTAATTACAGAAGACAATCCTTGTCCTTGCAGAAGAAGTGAGTAAATTTAATTGGGTAAAGTACCGTATCAGTAAACAAGATGCCGCACCAGCAGAAACTACATGTATCTCCGACACTATGTAACATGTACATGTAGATCCGCACGTGAACTGTACATCTACAAGCTGTAGTATGTATGATGTTTAATTACGCACATATGAGGTGACGTACAGTGTACAATGTACTGGTATGCAGTAGGCCTGCCCAAATACATGTACCAGTATACATGTACTTTATACATGGACGCCTGTGGATAGGATCGACACCACTCTAGTTTCTATGCAAATATGCAGATGCACTGAACCTCAACCAGTGCAATATTCCTACCATATGGTTGAAAATTGGTTGCAGTATTGTCTATCCTGCAATAATCTGCAGGCCCGATTGCCTCAGACATGACAGAGTGGAAATGTGGGAAACTTTTAAAACCATTGGACGTGAGTGGTTATTAATGTTAATGCGTCTGTTTAAGTTGTGACTTGTGGAAAGCCGTGATGCAAGTAGAGTGAATGTATGTTCTGTTCATGGTATACCGTATGGATACAGTTGGGAACTACAGAATGTATCAGATCAGCAGACCATGTGGCAAGTAATGTGTCTACAGTCGCTGCAGCTAATGTGAAAAACAAACAAACTGTGCATTACATTTAACCAGTTCGTGCCCGCATTATTTCAACATTGACCGGACCCAGGCGCAGGATTGTTTTTCATGAACTTTGATGCCAGACGGGTTCATCAGGCAGTCATCTTGGGGTAGCCATGGGGGATTAAGAAGGGGTGGCACACCCTGATATATATTTCCGGCCTCGCTTGCTGCGAGTGGGACAAGCGGGTCACAGACAGATATTTCCAGCCTCGCTCGTTGTGTGGTGTTTACGTGTACATCCGTCATCTGTTCCAAGTATCACAAAACCTTTGCACGTGTACAAAATGTACGCGTCATCCGACGTGAACTGGTTTAGAACTGACTTCACTTTGTTTATTTTGGACATTTTGGACACGTGCTGCATGACCACCAACTCATCTTGTTTTCGGCAGCTACACAGTAAATGTATCGGTACGTCAAACATGTCAAACATGCTGACGTGTACATGGAGCAAGTTCAACTGAGGACATATGTGTGGACTAGTTGATCACTTGATTGACATGTAGTCTTTTGCCTTCGCACTTCTAGTGGATGTGCTAGATCCTCAATGCCTGTACTGCTTCCTAACCCCCTGTGTTGTGATGGCTATTGGTAGCCAGCCATGCAACTCACCTGCAAACATGAAATGGGCGTACTGCACCTTTTCTCAACTTTAGAAAACTATAGTGACTGGCGAGTAACTGAGTAGGATCCATAGATGGAATACTCTTGTAATGAGAAGTACGATAATATAAAGAGAGGGATGAGAACTTGTCTTGTCAGAAACTCTGAATGCTTCTGACGTGACCGTTGGTACAGTGTAATTTTGTGTGTCTCTTGACTGAGAAGTCTGGTAGTGAAAAGGAAGGCAATGATGCATGCGGAAACTTCGTACCAAGAACCTCATACAGTGTACATGTATTTGAAAATCTTGACATCTATGAAACACATGATCAATCATCAAACATTTGTCAAATGAGAAGCTGAGTGATATTAACCAAAGATGAGGTACCGGTATACGTACATGTACATAAAGTTATCATGGAACTGAATTATCAGTGAGTCTGATATATGTACCAGCACTTAGCATTCACACGATAATGGCCCAAGCAAACGATGCTCCAGTACTCAGACTGATACCAGATGTGATCCAGCACCAGCCTAGGGCTATCATGAGTCTGGATTCCAGACCACTACAGGCGTGTCGTCTGTACCTGGCTAGTGGAATAAGCACGCATGGAATCTCTAGGGATGTGTAAGTAATAGCACATGTATGTCAATACAATTGTCGTTCTTAAGTTTACTCAGTACATGTACCTTGGCCAAATGGTTATGGTGCTTACTGGTAGTTCAGTTACACGTACATGTACATGTACATGTACATGTACGTGAGTTTAAACCCAGAAAGGTTCATGGGCCTTGTGTCTTCAAGCAGGACACTTGATTGCAATTGCTTCTGTTCACCCGGAGTATACAGTTTCTCAAAAAAAAACCTACATGTACAATGTATGTAAACTTGTAGAGAGTTACATTTACATGTACATGTACAATATATTTGAGTACATTTTTTGTACTTCAACATGTTCAAGAGAATCAGTACAATTTAATTACAATGTACAATTGTTTAAACAATTCCACTTACATGGGTCAGCATGAATGTATTATGATCGTGCAGTTATTCACATGTCCTTCTCTTGTTGATGGACATAAATAAACAAAATGCATTTTGGAAGCATCATGAATACACTCTTCATTATTCACACCCAAAAAGGCCATCTTACATGTTTATCTTAAAACAAATCTAAAGTCTAAAACAAAAGTTTTAAACAAAGAATAAAATACACAGAATCAAAACAAAATACACAAAAAAAATTCTAACTCTTTCAAAATGAATATACACGTAACTACATGCACACACATCATGTACGTGCGTCTGTCAATTTTTTTTACCATGAATTGCTTGTATTCATTATTACACCACACATAAAAACACAAGTTTGTAATAGCAGGAAAAGGGTTGAAATGAAAGATGGAAATGGAAGATTAGATGCAAATCCAGGGTATTTAAATTTTGTGTGATACAACAATACCGGTAGGACCAGATGTCATAATTCACACAGGCCTAATTCTCACTCTGGTATTGTTATAAATCCAGGGATTATTGTGTGTATAGTCTACATATATATGTATACCATGTATTCATTTGTACTTTGTTATTGATTACAAAACAAACCGGCCAATATTGACATGGCAGTGCCTTCGTTCCCATTTATTTATGTACACAATGTACATCTGTACATGTACACTGTACATACCGGTACACATACAATGTATCATCTGCATACATGTATGGTTAAATCCGGATAAGAAATTCAAATTCACAATTTTTTAAAGTACATTTTGTACCTGTAAATTATTTTTCTTTGGAAAGTAGACTAACCAAGCTTTCAGAAATATTTTTGTTTTTGTTTTTCGGAACTACATGTACTGCACTTGGATTTACTTTTTATCAAGGTATTGCACATTTTGTGATCGAAATTTGAGTTCCCCTCTGTTATAAATGCACATGTAGTTCTTATGCTTCCAAAGATTTTATTATTGCTTGACTATGAAGTCTCATATGCTGTCCCTATCCACTGCTGGAGAACTTAACCCAAAAGATGAAATATGAAAGTCTTACGTTGCAATGTCCCATGTCACAAAAAATGAAAAAGTGTATTTTTACATGGAAAGATACAATGTACATGTATGCGCATGTATGTATTTTTGGTTAAAAGTTGAATTCCTATCTTCTATCAAGGTAACTTCACCTAGAAAGTAAAATGCTTTGATGTATGGTTGATCTGATATTCCATTTGAAAATCCGTCCTGCCTGTCACAATTTGCCATTACATTTTTGTCTTGTACAATGTATAAAACACACTTCTTTTTTAATCACCTCTAGGTTTAAAAAGGTTAACATAGACTCTTTTACTTGTACAAAAATGATTGATAAATTTATCAGTAAAATAGGAAAGTAAATATTAATTTTAAAAAATAGCCTCTTTAGCCTTTAGGGCAGTCTTCAATTACTGTGTCTGCCTTCTTAACCGTTAACCCATCCTTGTGCCCCTACCATTGCCTTTATAATGCAGTAATATTACCCCTAACACTTACGTGTACACCCATTGCCTTTATCATGCAGTAATATTACCCCTAACACTTATGTGTACACCCATTGCCTTTATCATGCAGTAATATTACCCCTAACACTTACCTGTACACCCATTCCCTTTATCATGCAGTAATATTACCCATCACACTTATGTGTAAACAGGCATGTGTACATTACATACCTAGTGTGGACATTCCCTTGCTTTCGTTTAGTTAAGAAAAACCTCTGAAAAAAAAACTCATTTTACTCTCACTGTGAAAACACTTTCAGTCAAATTGTTTTTTCTATGATTCCCTTTAGTGTTTCTCTTCATTTTGCCATAGATAAGTCCACTCAGTGAATGTAGTGCCTACCCACGCATACATGTAATTACCACATGTATGTATTGTATAGTAGTATTGAGCATTTTAGTGGTGTGATTAGCAGAGCCCAGGACTCCATTTTGTACATGTGTTGTTCATCTTTCTTTTGTTTTTAATTCCCAGTCATGTGAACATGGTTGACCAGCTGCAGCATCTCGAAGAAGAACAAGAACAATTGAACTCCTCGCTACTTGCTCTGACCACACACTTTGCCCAAGTCCAGTTCCGACTCAAGCAGATCGTCAATGCACCTATTGATGACAAAGAGGTATAGAACGACAAATTGTGGACTGTTGTGATGTGTGACATGGTGTTTTTGTGACACCGTTTTGTAACACCCTCCGGCATAGCTGAGGGTGTCATTTGCCATGAGGGTGTTTAGCAGCCCCTGTTTTGTCTTGGAAAGTACTGGTACTTTCAGAAGCTACAAAATCAGGATTTGTAAACTCTACTGATTCATGTGAGCTACAGGGTACATGTACATGTACATGTATATTGATTCATGTGAAATTTTACTATGACAAAGCAGTGGTGAAAATAACATGGTATGCATGCGCCATGCAAGGTTTTAGCAATTGTGTGTACATGGACATGCCATAAGTGCATTATTTGTTAACCCTATGTATCACAAGCTGTCAAAAAGCCTAACTCCTACATTGTACCTCTCTTAAGACTGTCATGTTAATTATTTCGTACATGTATAGAGAAATCGGGGTACATGGCTACTGTACACTCAGGAGGCCCCCTTCAATGGCGAAAGCATTGTACAAGCTATTGTAGCAACTGCCCCATGACAGATTATTTCAACAACAGCTAGCACAATGCTTACACCATTGAAGAGAGCCTTTGTGATAGAACATGTAGAAGTGACAGCATGCCCGGATTGGTCTATACCACATGTACGTTAAAACAAATATCACTTGCATTACAAATGTGTAAACGATTGTCACTTGGGTAACAAGTTGTAAAAATGCACAAGCACATACACTGTAAATATAGTTCCACATGGCACATAGTAATCTGAAGGACAAGTAGTTGCATTATGATTGACAAATAAACAGTTTGATTGTATCCTTCATGTACTTACATGTATACCCTGTACATATTTTTTGGGTTTGTTTAGAATTTGTTGAAGGATCTGGAGGAGTTTGCATTCAAAGGTTGTCCTGATGTCAGAGGAAGCCGTTCACAAGATGCTCAGATGCTAGAAGATGCTGTAAGTCCATGATCATGTTCAGTCCGTTTTGCAGTCAAATCTTTTTCCAAGTCTCCTTGTATTTTTTTTTATATTTTTTTAAAATAATTTTGGCAAAAACAAACAAACATGCAATGGTGTAAAAAACGAACGTATTTCATGTAAATACAAAGCCAAGGATAACCCAAAAAGCTGTTTATAAGACGGCGTAATAATTCCATCGGGGTCCTTAAAAACACACATACAAGCACAAGTACAAATAAAAAAGTTCAAAAAAAAAACTGCACTGGATCTAGCAACAGAAAAATAATTTTAAGAAAAAATCACAGAAATCACAAAAATCTCAGCTGTTTAAAAAACAAAATTAATAAGAAGAGAGATGTTCTTTCACTGCCCTTTTAAAATGAGGAAGATTGTTGGAACATTTGATGCTGTTTGGAAGTAAATTCCATTGATGAATTCCGGTATAACAAAATGAAGTGCACTCTTGCCCTTTAATTCTTGGAACAACAAAATTGGTGGAACTGCCCCTGGTAGAATAATTGTGCATATCTGAGACCTTCCTAAATTTATGACAGAGATAGTCTGGTGCCATTTCATGAAACATTTTAAAAACATGATTCAGCATGAGTTGTGTAACGCGGTCATTAACGTTTATCATGCCCAGCTTGTTCAGTTCTGCTTGACCAATATGTGATCTGGAATCCATGTTTAAAATAAACCGGACAACGCAGAGTACCAGCATGACCAGGATGAACAACAATAGTCAAAATGACATTGTATTAGAGCAGAACAGAGTGTTTTTCAGGATCTCTCATTCAAACAATTAGCATGTCTGTATAAAAATTGCAATCTAGCACCTGCTTTTTTGATTACAGAATTTGCAGTGTCCTCACCAGTTAGACTCTGATCGAGTTTTATGCCCAGATGTTTAACTGAATTTCAAGGAGTAACAATCTTTCCATTACAGCACACTTCAAATTTGTCAACACTACTAAGTTTCTGTTTGGATCCGAAGAGGATAGACTCAGTTTTGCCAAGATGCAAAGACAGTTTGTTATCGATTAGCCACTGCCTGCATTTCTGTGTTTTTGTTTGCAACATTGCATGGTAAATGCAGCAACAGTGTATATGGACATGCAACTTGTTGCCTTTGACCATGCTGACTGAGTTACATGTAGCAATTAATTTTCCCTTGGATAAACAAAAATGCATGCAAAATCAGAGGGTTTAAACAAAAAACAAAAAAACCCCAAAAAACAAAACATGCAAACGCAGTCATGTTCACACCGTCGATCGTGGGCGTATGCTGGGAATCGTGGACGATATTGTTCTCTTTTGTTCTCTGGTATTTTTCGTCCACGGTTTAAATAGATGCATGCGCCCATGCACACACACCAACTAAAGCAAAACTTGAAGAAATTTTTTTTTTTTTTTTTAAATTATTACAAAATTCAGAATTTTTGGACTGCTCTATGTTATATTCAGTATTTTTGTGTGTGTTCAAATTTGTAGGCATGTGTACCTGTATATAGCACTGCATTCTTTTCAATTGCATGACAAGTGCAGCCTGAACATTTTGTGACCTTTGCCCTTAGTGCTTTGCGTTGTACGAATACTGGAACACTTGAACGAGTATTCAAATATTTGAATATTGTACTAATGATATTGAGCATTGAGGTAAAAACGTCTTATGAATTTCATATGCGCATCGATATATATTTTGCCAAGATAGTTGATGACATGTAGATACATGTAAAGGTGGTTGACTGGGTTTTAAGATGCAAATTATGGTTAATATATACATGTATGTGCATGGAAGCTCTCAAAGCATGCATTCAGAGTGGCTGTCCACAAACGAATATGGCTTTTGACAAACAGTAAAACCTCTTTAAGGCCCAAAAAAAAAAGTCTCCGGTTTCTGGTATGGAGCTTGCCCAAAAAGTGATGCGGCCACGCGGCTTTTTTTTTTTTTTACCTGATTTTTTTGCTTCAAATGTCGGCTGATGACTGCAAATGGTGCCCGACTAAACTTAGTGCAAATATATGGGAGTCCAGAGAGGCCACATAAAGCTTATTCTCGACCATAACTCAATCTAAAAACACGTTAAAATTGTGCAGCAGCAGTATTCCAGTCAAACCAGTGAGTTTGGCGGTTTTGGGACATCATCTTTCATTAAAAAAAAAACTTTTTCATTTTGCCGACGCGCATGGCTACGGCGACGCGCGCGCATACCAGAAACCGGAGACTTTTTTTTTTGGCCTAACGTATACAAATAGAATTACATCACAGAAAATGTTTGTCATCTTCTCATGACAGCTCACATTTCGAGTATTCTCTTTGGTAAAATGCTTTCCGGATATTCCGTAGGTGATCGAATATTTAGATATTTGATACCGGGGTACATGTAATTCTGCACATCCTATTTTTGTCTGCTGTGATCATCCTGCACCAAACAAGATCAAATCATGATATGCGCATGTCCAGTTGCAATACTAATCTGTCTTGTTTTGTTGTAGCTGTGGACTGTGTTATAATGTCCCGAGTTATTGACCAGTGACCTTTGACCCTTTGGCACAGAGTGAGAAGGAACATGAGAGTCGTATCACTGAGCAGAGGGAGAAGCAGATGGAGCTGATCAGTCAGCTCAAGAGCCAGCTGGATGACTTGGAACAGTTTGCCTATGAGGTAACAATGTCTACACCATGAGTGTACGGCTGAGTTGCAATTACTTGCTCCTGCTGGCAGTAACAGGTTTTGACCTGAGTAGTAGTCCACCCGCCAAATGCGAGTGAAAACAGCGGCGGACTAGTCAAAATAAAAAATGCTGAGTCTGATGTACATTTTCTCTGTAACTGTATAATTTTGGATTTCTTGTGATCTGGCAAATTGAATGTACCTGTAGCAAAAAATCAAAAGCTTAAAGTATGGTGATCTCCAGATAAACGTGTGCCTTTTAGCCCCAACCCTCAGTCCTCCAACATCTTCCAGGCGGTTTTGGAGGATTGAGGCTGAATGGCAAAAAATGTCGGTTGATTTTGGAGGATGCATTGTGTGGAGTTTGTAGGCTGTACCCAGCATTGTTTATGTCAGCAATTGTTCTAAATGTGATCAATGCTGCCGCAACCCATTAACAGCGATTGTTGGGAGATTTTGAAGGATTGAGGCAATGGTCACCCCTCCACTGAACAAATGCAAGAAATAACGGATGAGTTTGGAGGATTGAGGCTGAATCCAATTCTTACATGGTGGCAATTGTAGGATTTTGCAGGATTGAGGATGGTTCATAGCCAAAAGGGCCTAGGTGGATAGGGTTAGTGTAAATTTGTTGCCAACATGGATTATCTGTTGGAATAATCTTTAGAATAATTTTATTTTATAACTTTGTTTCTTAATGACCGCACAACAAATTTAAATAAATGTGTACATTTTCAATCCCCCCCAGGAGGGAAGTGGAGAGTTACCTCAGAACATGATCCTGGAGAAGCAGAACGTCATCATTGAGGAGTTGAAACAGAAACTGGGCTTGAACATCGAAGACATGGACAAGCTAACGACAGATGACTTGCGGCAATTGGTGGACAGTGCAATCGGAAGAGTAAGTACTTTACTTCACACACACCATCACCAACAAGAGGACGCTACTGAGAAGCTGTTTTCACAATACATATGTTCAAAAGTTACATGAACGATATTGTTTTACAAATAAAGTTTAGGACAGCTCTCCTAAGTGATTTGAGGGGAGCGTTAATGGCTCTTCTGGAAAAAAAAAATCATGATGAACTGTTACAAACTTGTGAGAGTTTGCTGTAACATCATATGGAAGATTCTCTTTTGAAAAGATGTGTGGTTCTGAAAAGAATCGGTGGGTTGTGAACTCGACGTTCCGATCAGTATGCTCTGATCATCTCTAGGAGAAAGTTTGTTGTCTTATTTGAACAGATAGTGAATCCAGCCAAAGTGAAGGAGACAGTCATCCATCAGCTCAAGAATCAGATTGGTGATCTGGAGCGATTCATTTCATTCCTACAAGGGGAAGCATCTACGCCGGGCCTGGTGACTCCAAACAGCTGCAGCTGCCCTGTCGATGCCAAGGTTCGTAACCACTCCTAGGCATTAGACCAAACATTAACTTATGTTGCTTTTTGACCAGTTCGCCACAGACTTCCAAATATGGCCGCTGATCTTCTACGCGTACATACAGCGCAAGCTGTATCAAGACTAGATGCGCTCTTTGGTCACGTACACATATTGTAGTGATCTAAAATGGACAAGTTTCTGTCTTGGTTATATTCCCCAAAACTTTAATCTACGACGTTCAAAAAATGAACCGCAACGTTTGAAACACTACGAGAGGTGACAGACAAAAGGAACCAGAACACTTCAAAAGTGAACCTCAATGTTTGAGAACAGCACATCTAAGATGACAAGTTGTCCTTTTTAGAACACCAACGTGTCAATATGGCATCAAAGACTTCATTCTGCGGTTCTCTGTACGCTATCCAGTCAGTGTATGGAGATCAGTGGTATTAACACTGTACGCTATCCAGTCAGTGTATGGAGATCAGTGGTATTAACACTGTACGCTATCCAGTCAGTGTATGGAGATCAGTGGTATTAACACTGTACGCTATCCAGTCAGTGTATGGAGATCAGTGGTATTAACACTGTACGCTATCCAGTCAGTGTATGGAGATCAGTGGTATTAACACTGTACGCTATCCAGTCAGTGTATGGAGATCAGTGGTATTAACACTGTACGCTATCCAGTCAGTGTATGGAGATCAGTGGTATTAACACTGTACGCTATCCAGTCAGTGTATGGAGATCAGTGGTATTAACACTGTACGCTATCCAGTCAGTGTATGGAGATCAGTGGTATTAACACTGTACGCTATCCAGTCAGTGTATGGAGATCAGTGGTATTAACACTGTACGCTATCCAGTCAGTGTATGGAGATCAGTGGTATTAACACTGTACGCTATCCAGTCAGTGTATGGAGATCAGTGGTATTAACACTGTACGCTATCCAGTCAGTGTATGGAGATCAGTGGTATTAACACTGTATGCTATCCAGTCAGTGTATGGAGATCAGTGGTATTAACACTTTTGTGCTTGGCAAGTTTCTGTGTTTTCATCAAATGTGCTATCCAGTGAGACTCCTTGGGAAGGGAGTTGGTTCCTGAGGATTTTTATATAGGCCCATTTAGGATGGCTAATTATAATAATGTCAAGTGCTATGATATAGTAAAAGTGATGTTATTTTTTACACATAATTTGACTGGCATTGAGGTCACTAGTAAGTTTGTTGCGCAGCTGCGCAGTAACTTTGTTGCGTAAGTCCTACTCATGGGGTAAGTTACGCACCGTTTCGTGAAATTGGTTGCAGACACTATACACCAGAAATTGCGTTCACGCGATACTTGACATGTATCTAGGTCACATGCATCACAAATTTCATGTACTAGCTTGTATTAGTGAACCCCACGTAACCGTGTTATTGCCAATCATGAGAAAGATCAAGTGAGAGATGTGTCATGTCTGAAAAACAAAGAGTGCTGCACGGTACCTCTATACATTTGTATATTCATTATGGTCAGTGAGTGAATACAGCTAGAATTCTTTGATTTGACTATTTGCCAGGATGATACCATTTCTGAAGCTGACTCAGAAGCTCCAGACTGCTGTGTGCATCCCAAGGCAGGCAAGCTTGGCAGTAAGCAGAGCACAGCAGAGAGGATAAAGGTCTGTACACTCTGCAGTCTGTCAGTCATTATCACATGGTCTCCTGTACATTTGGGGTCAGAATCTACCACACTACTTGCATCTCTCTTGTATAATGTGGTGCCAGTGTACATGTGTAAAAGCTTTTATAAATATATTGAAAACAACACAAAATCTTCAAATGGTCCTGATGAATACATAGTTTAGGTAACTTAGCAAGACTTTAGACAGGGGAAAAGCTGTCCCTGTCCCCGTACCCAGAGACAATCCCCCTGTCATGCCCATGAATCTATGTACAATTCGGGCCATTCACAATGCAGTGCGCCACCAAGAGTTCATTTTTTTCCAGTGCATTGTGGGAGATGATTGACAATTCACAGTGCAGGACATTTGAAATTGTTCGTTTTTCCGGTCAGTAGTTTTGTATAGCATATATTTTGAGTATGTTTGCCCTTTTCTTTGCTTTTTTTCAATATCGTGTTTTTGCAAAGCGGACGAATGGTATGCCCCAATCTATACCAACTTACAATGTAGCTCAAGTTGTCTACTGACACTCATTGAAAAATGAACTCTCCATGGCAAACTCTTGGTGGCGCACTGCATTGTGAATGGCCCGAATTGGCATATTGTGAAATGACCAAAACAAGTTGAAGTGCTCTGATACCATGTACTCTACAGAAGATGCGTGAGAGCCACATTTCCTCCATGAAGAAAGCCTTGGCCCTGCTGCAGTATATGGCCATCACTCAGCTTGGCTGCGGTACCGACAAACTCAAAGAAAAGAAAACTGCTAAGCCAGATGCATCTGATGATTACCGGTAAGGAATAGTAGCACTTGATGATGACAGACAAGCATCCTTAGCCTGTCCCTCTTACATGTTTCCTCAACCTGCATGTAGTTGCTGTCCCCGTGCTATGTTTGAGTTTCAACTCATGGACTATTAGTTACATTGGCAGTTATCAAGCTGTATGCTTGCACCAAACAAAAATAAGCCCATTTTTATTACATATAAAAGAGCAAACATAGACACAAATAAAAGCTGTTTTTGGAGAGTTGCAAATGCCGAAAATGAAAATTGTTTTGTTTTTACCCCTCAGCCGAGAGGCTTGAGGGGTGTTGGCATCCGTCCCTCCGTCCGGCTGTCCGGCTGTCCGTATGTCGGGCCGGCCGTCTGTCCTGGTAGCTTAGTTTCCGGATGATAACTTGAATTAGAAATGTTGTTTGGGATTGTATCTACGGTAGGCGGTTGCCCTTGGGAGTAGGCAAGATGGGATTGGATTTGGGGTCAAAAGGTCAAAGTTCAAGGTCACCGTGGTAAGTTAAAGGTAAATGGTTTCCGGATGATAACTGAAGTTGGAAATGAGATTTGTTGGTGTCTAACTTTGGTAGGGGGTTGCCCTTGGGAGTAGGCAAGTTGGGATTGGTTTTGGGGTCAAAAGTCAAAGGTCAAGGTCACGGTGGTGAGTTAAAGGTAAATGGTTTCCAGTTGATAACTTGGGTTAGAAATCACATTTTGGTGTCTAACTTAGGTAGGGGGTTGCCCTTGAGAGTAGGGAAGTTGGGATTTGTTTTGGGGTCAAAAGGTCAAGGTCACTGTGGTAAGTTAAAGGTAAATGGTTTCTGGATGATAACTTGAGTTGGAAATGATATTTTGGTGTCTAACTTAGGTAGGGGGTTGCCCTTGGGTACAGGCAAGTTGGGATTGGTTTTGGGGTCAAAAAGTCTAAGGTCAAGGTCACTGTGGTGAGTTAATGGTTTCTGCATGATAATTTGAGTTAGACATGATATTTGAGTTTAGAATGTGAGTTTGCCCTTTTCGACAAACTTCGGCTGAGGGGTTTCAACAGCAATGCTGTTATTTTTTGTTTTTCAAACTCTTTCCTTACTAAACTGTTTATTGATTAGGCTCTCCCCAGAACCCAATTTTCTCAGTCATGCAGAAATCACTAGAGCGTGAAAAATGGACCACAAGTTGAAAACTCTCTTTTTTCAACCCAGATTTCACTGCCAAGGAGAGATTACAATCAAAAATGTTGTGTGTAAAGTTCAACAAACAAGAATGTACAGTATAAGGAAGCAAAAGTACATTTGAGATAGAGTACAAATCAATGTTTGCACACGCACTGGGCAAGGGTCTGTGATGATGAATGTATAACATAGAGTGCATGTACTTCTCAATGAAATACCTGTGGTGTTTATTTTGTTGATTTATCTGGTTTTACTGCAGTGAGATGCTGAAAGTTCTGGATGCTGCCGTCAATCATGTGATCATGTTGGCACGGCAACAGCAAGAAAGCCCTGCGGAGGATAGCGACTACACAAGTGATTCCTCAGATGTAAGTAGGCCTACCACTCTCTGTTTGCTATGGTAACCATGTCAGACATATTGTAAATGAAGTCAAGAGGCACATACAGTAGAGTTATCAAACAGAATCCTTGAAATGTGCCTTATTGTATTCCCTGTTTAGTCTTTGTACTGCCCTGTTTAGTCTTTGTATTGCCCTGTTTAGTCCTTGTATTGCCCTGTTTAGTCTTTGTATTGGCGGGCTTAATGGTGGCACTCTTTATTATGAAGTTCTCCCATTAGACTTGTGCACTACATGTCCATGTTGCAATGCATAGAGGCCTTGTCAAGTCTAGTATGCCCCATCTATGTTTGGAGTTGTTTACTGAACACTGTTAATCACATGTTTCCAGTTGTTTACAGGCAGGGGACATGACAGGATGTTTTATGTAAAAACACTTTCTGGGGGACATATGAACACATGGGCAAGGTTAAGCAACCGTTTATAGTCAGTGGGCCTTTCTGACCCAAGACTTGTAACTGTGAACATTGACTTCTATGTGCACAAGGCCCATTGACAGCCTGTATTTCTCACTCTTCATCTTGGCAGAGTCCAGTCAACAGACCTTTGGATGATGTGACTGTCGCAGTGAGGAGAGAGCTTGCCCCGGCACTCAGAGATCTCTTTGAACATGGACAATTTAAAGTAAGTCAATGGCTTCAAATCACTCGCAAATGTCTTATTCATAATCATCTGTAAATACATATTGGCCTTTTCTTTAATGGACATTTGGGTGCACAGTCCTGGCTGTGATCGGTCCAAGCATCCAGGGCAGGGCTTCAACTATTGTGAAGGACTATTATAAGCACCACGCTATAATTCTGATATTTGTTTTTGCATTGTAGCATTCTAGTTCCAGTGATGCATTGATCACTCCAATCACAGCCTGCCTTGCCACCCACCGAAACACTTCCAGCCAGAAAGTTCATGCTTGGGACCTCTTTGTCAAATACTATGATATCAAGGTGAGAACGGTGGGTTATGAACAAGTGTAGATTCATAGAATATGCACTCAACGGTACAGAGAGAGAGAGTCAGTTGGGACTGCATTGCCAGTGTACATGGTGTATGCCTAGTGCTCAGGTGAAGTTAACATTGGTGTTTACAAAACCAGAATATACTACAATGTGGAGTGCAGTGGTCTCATGATCTGGAGCATTGAATTCGTGGTCTGCAGGTAATTCTGAGGGTTGTGGGTTCGAGTCCAGCCTGGGGTCATGGTGCGTGTGCCCTTGGGCAAGGCACTTTATCACTCATTGCTTCTCTCCACCCAGGAGTAATGGGTACCTGTGAGGGCAGAGATGGTTATTGTGATTGAATCAGCTTCCTTACGCCTAACATGCTGCATCACGCCAGGGAGCTGAGATGGTATTTGGAATTTTCAATTGGCCAAATGATCAGGGTTAATGATAAAAATGTAAAGCACTTTGATCTCATTTGAAAGTACTATATAAGAAACTGTTATTATTATTATTAAATTGTGTGTATTCCGCGTTATGTACGCGCTGTGCACCAGTGTGTGGTGTGCACCAGTGTGCACATGCCCTGCATGCCTCCTATCAAGTGCCGTCTCCTGTTCATGCTTAGAAACAATTTCATTTCATCATTTGATTTGGTTTAAGGACTTCACCTTTAAGAACCGTATGGCCTAATGCAAAATTCAATTCACTATTGAAGCGCTTTGGAAGATCCCTGATAACGAATCATCCTAAATGCATATTTTCATTCAGAGTAGGAAAATGGCTTCAGGCAGGGGCGGGGGGGGGGGGGGGGGGGGGGGGGGTGAGCACCTTCTAGCAGTTTGTACTGCAGTGCAGTAAGCATGATAATGTTTCTTTTTTCTGTTGGTTGCTCATTTTGGCAGCGTGGGGTCGGGGGGATTTTAAATTTTCCAGTGGGAGTTTGAGGAGTGCCATACTTTAATGTAGATATGCCTAATGATACCGATGACCCTAAGCATCCAAGGCTACATGTATGCTTACTGATTACTTCCAATTTGTAATTACCAATGTATGAAAGTTTGAACACACATTTGACACAGGTATGTAAAAAAAATTGCAAAAAATCGCAAAAGGTCTCAGAATCGGACTTATGATTTCTTTCAATTCAAGTGTTGTTTAAGTCAAATTTGTAAGCAATTGTTGTTTATAATTTTTTTTTCCAGAAGGGAAAGGCTTTTGCTATGTCTCCAGCCAGGAAGCTGTCTCAAGCCTTTGATATTGATATCGTAGGAGGCACAGCCATTACTGCTAAGCAGACTCTGTTAGCTGCTATTGACTACGTCAGTGGCTCTCATGAACCACTCAAGCGAAGCAAGGAAGCACAGTTTAAAGCCTTCGTGTCAGAAGCACTCAAGTAAGTCAATTTGATCTTATACCACAAAAGGGGTTTCAAAACCTTCACCTCCATCTCTGGCTGTGGAATCATTTAGAAGCCTTTAATATTCAAATTAAATATAAAATTCATACTGATGTACAATTCAGAAAAAGGAAAAGTGGTATGACAGAAAACGTGACAAAGCATTTTTACTTGACACTTTGGGGGCTAACATTTAATCCTTTGTTTGATTTCTTTAGGATTTTATGGAAGGTCTTAGATATTGGCTCAACATTCCCAACTTTTCTTGAATGTACTACACCCTCAATAGCTTATCTCGTGACTTGAGACAGGACATGCAATATGACTTGTGACAGCTTGTGATATCTTGTGAAGACTTGTGACAGCTTGTGATAACTTCCGATTGACTTGTGACGGCTTTTTGTGATATCTTGTGATGACTTGTGAGAACTTGTGATATCTTGCCATTGAGTTTTGACTGCTTGTGATGAATTCTGTTTGACTTGTGACGGCTTGTGATATCTTGCCATTGACTTGTGACAGCTTGTGATAACTTGTGATTGACTTGTGACAGCTTGTGATATCTTGCCATTGACTCGTGACAGCTTGTGATAACTTGTGATTGACTTGTGACAGCTTGTGATATCTTGCCATTGACTTGTGACAGCTTTTGATTTCTTGTGATGGACTTGTGACAGCTTGTGATAACTTCTGATTGACTTGTGCCAGCTTGTGATTGACTTGTTACAGCTTGTGATAACTTGCGATGTCTTGCTTACAACTCTGTCTCTCTCTCTCTCTATAAACAGTGGGCAGAAACTGGCCATTTGGTGTCGACTGATCAGCAGAACAACATCTCTGATAGATTATCATTACTATCCCTGGAGCTACATGATGAAGAATAGTAAGTAAAACTCAGTTGATAAACAGCGACAAGCAATGTACATGGCACAGCAAGTCTTTTCGTTACTAAGCAAATGTGTATGCTTAGCATCTGTGTGAAATCAGCAACAGAGCCAAGATAGCACTGCTAAACTGTTAGTTAATTGAAATGTTTGTCCTTTACAAAAAAAATATGTGTGCGCATGCATGAAGATTTACAAAACTTGCTGAACTGTTAGTGAAAAGTGTCTCTTTTACTCAAAATACCTGCTGTACTTCAGTATGTTCCATAGCCTAAACTAATGTCTGTGTGTCTATCAAGATTTCCAATTTTATTGCTCACACATTTTGCATGTCAAATCTTCCGTGAGATATTTTGAGGTTGTGTTCAGACTATGCCCGATGGTGCACGCATTGTAGTCCCTCATTGAGATTTGTTTCCTTTAAGACTTCTTCCAATCAAGAAATTCTACACCTGAACCAAATCACTTCTCTATCCTTCAATATCTTTGGACATGTTTCCTTTTCTGTTTGCAGGTTTTGATGGTGCACTCCAACTTCTGGACAAACTCAGTGAGATCAAATTTCGACTGAATGTGGACATAGCAGTGCAACAGTTCTACAACATCAAAGATGCCTTCTGATTGGTCTGTATTGTGAAGAGCGTTATTTGGAACTTCTGATTGGCTGGACGTTTCACACCTTGTATTCAGTTTGAACTCTAGCTGCCCAAACTGGCAAGATTCCCTTTTGTTTTCTTAGATCTTTTCTGATTGGTTAACGAACATAACCAGGTTGTCAGCTGTGCAATCACATTCATTGTCTGATGGACAACACCTCACCTTGATATGAACTGTTTTACTGTCCAAGTTGAATATGATTTCACATGGATAAACTTGTAGTATGGATAAGTTTTAAAGTTTTAAAATTGTAGGTTTGTAATATTTTTATTTATTTTAAATTAAAAATATACTAGTAGTTAGTATAGGTTTAAAAATAACTGAGTGCAAAAACTCTAATGTAAGGTGTATATGAGAAACAGCTGAATCCACTGTCAATAGTTGCGCATGTTACTGCCATCTGTAGTCAAGCAATTCAGATTGAGCTGTGCATCATAGGTTCCTGATGGAAGTGTAGTCAGAGTAGATAAGGCTCATTAGTCACTTTGTATTCTTACAGAAAAGGGAGTAAACATATGATTCCAGCTGCATTTTATGTGCAAATCTAAGATGTGATAAATGTCTTCTTTTTCATTCAAAATTGATTTGAGCACTGCCTTGGTGTAAGGAGTTCAATGTTCAGGCATCTTACCATGTTGTTGTTTGTTTTATTTCTCCTTTGAAGTAAAATATGAGTACTGATGTTTGTGTTGGCCAAAGCAGCACAATGGGAGAGAAGTGATATTTTGGCTTCATCAGAAATATGACACAAACCACAATGCAGGGGGCCAGTCCAGTTAACAGTGTTTGAAACCTACTGACCCCATTTTACAACGTATTGTGTCATAAATATGAGGCAATAAGTTCATATCTGTCCAACGTGAATGTTGTGATCACCTTGATAAATTCACCTAGAGCCAATTAATATTGGTGTTGGAAAAACTTGGTCACCAATTTTAGTTTCCTATTATTATTTTTTTAGATTCAATGACTGAATTTTTTGTTCTAACAGGCGAATGCCAAGTTATTCATGTTACCTTTGTACATAGCACGAACACTTATATATATATACATTTGTGGTAATTTACGGAGAAATTATATGGAAATCTAAACAAAAATTTGAAATTTATTGATTTATAACACAGTGTTAAAATTTTGCACTGATGTGATTTGAGAGTGATCTCTGGAAACATTCCAAATGTTTAAGTTAGCTTAGTGGAATGACGACAGGTTCACGTCCAGGATGTGTGTAACTTACAATCAGATGTCAATTAGATATTAGAGAGAAAATAATGGTTGGGATGACCCTGACAAATAAGAACATACATGCAGTGCAGTTTGGTCCAGACGTAGATTGTAATGGAGCTGCTGTTGATTGGCAAATTGAAAGCAAAACGTACAATGTAGCAGAGACCATTCACAAACAATATTCGTTATGTGCAATTGTAGCTAGTTACCTTGTTTAGCTCAGTAGAATTATATCAGCTGGAAAATCTTTAGCTCCAGGAAAAACGTAGGTTGCAGGCCGCATTCAGATCTTGTTTTTTTGTCCTTCAAATGTAGCTGCATGTAGTGCATGTACTTGACAAGCTTGACTTACACAAATATGAGTCCCTATCCCCACTTTGATACTGTGGTGGATGAAAGGGATGATATGACGTAACTGTAAACTTGAATAAACCGCTTTCAACGTGTCACATTTTCATTACATGTACAGTATATGATAAATATGGAATGAATTGCCCAAAGAACAGGACATAGGAGCTAGATTTCGTCAATGTATTTGTTTTTAATGAGAATTTTAGTGGAAACAAAAGCAAACAAATTTGGACTGAATTTCATGTGGAAAATTTCAGATGTGGCTTTGAAATCTAAAAGGATCACTTATCCTTTTGCCTTGCTTAATTCCTTCATCTGCACTAGTTACATTAATGTTGAGAGTGGTATTTAAGGTACAGAGGGATTGGTCGTTGGTCTTCTAAGAATGCAGTCATTTTTAAGGTAGGGCTGGTTTCAAAGACCAACCACCGATTGCAGGGCGTTGCTTATTGGTTGCAACAAACAATTTGTACTAACCTTCAGCACCATTGTGTGGCATAGATGTCCTAGTGGTTGCACATGCATGGAGATTTGTATATTGTCAGTACAAATGTAATACTGTATCTGCAAATGAAGTTAGCTGACATGCTTGGTGAAATAGACAAGCTCAGTTAACACAGCAACAATGGTCGTGTTTCAAATACTAGGGCCCAGTTTTATTTGAACTAGGAACGAACTTCATTGTTAAGCAAGTGGACCTGCAAATCAATATTCAACCATGTGAAAGTCGGTTGCAGGTAATATTCATTGCATTGCATTAAGTCCGATAGCCTTTTTTGTAAAGCAAATTTTGTGTGCTTAATTTGCAGAAAGTAGCCCACGCTATAAATAATGGAAGAGTTGCCAAGCCTAGCATTTAAAAAAAAAATGTACCAGGAAGTTTTCTGAAAAAGTTTGCTGTCAGAAATACAGCATATTGTCTGCATTTACTAACTTTATATTGTCACAATAGACGGCCAATTTCTTTTTCTTTAATTTTTTTAACTGGAAGCCAGGATTTCACTTTTTTTGTGGACATTTACTGATGGTTTTCAGTGATAACCCTGAAAACCTGATTTTATTTTAGATAATACTAACAGCAGGGGGTACCATGCAGCTATGGTATGTATTGTAGTTAATTATAGTATGTCTGTAAAGATGTGTTAGGTTCATGAAAGGGTATGGGAGATGGAAAGAAGTAAGGTCAATAAGAAACAAACTAGAGCTGTAATCCAGTCCAGCCGAGTCAAATCGCAAGTTATTAGGATAAGAATATCTTTGTCACAGTTCATTTGAATAGCTTGTCACGTGACTTGAGAATGGATAACTTAATTGTGATTGACGTGTGACTCGATTACACATCTGGAAATAACTTTTTAGTTTAATCGATACTCTGTGTGCGGAGTTGTAAAACAGTACTGTACTATATAAGTGTTAAAGGGTATAAAGACGTGTAAATTAGTTTAATTACGAAGTTTGTGCAACAATATGTAACACTAATATTCTTCCAGAGGAATTCTGTTTAAATCCAGTGCAATACTAAATGTCACTTGGTTTATTTAATTTCACAAGTGGAGTTTTAGGGTAGAAATTTGACACGTGTATTTTTTTCTGTCCAAGTTAATTAAATTTGTGTTGAATTTCTCGAGAGTAGAGTATATCATTGAGTGATTCATGTGTCTCCATACCAGTGGCGTTGGGACACCATCTTCCCAAAACCTATATCATGGTTAATGTTAGACAATAACTACCGCTATTCGCTTTCCACGGACGTTAAAATAAACAGCCACTCGCGAAAAGACAGATTTTTGGTGGAAAATACGCACACAATCGCGGAAAAGGGACTTTATGTTCTTCCAGCTTATCGTGGTAACTCATACGGCTGTGCTTTTCTCCGGATGCCAAATTTCCGGGGGGGGGGGGGGGGGAGGGGGCGCCCCCCCCTCCCCACTATACGCCACGACCCCACGTACCTCACTTTCAAAGAGAATGGCAGTCTTTAAGTCTGTGTGCCCCGGTGTCACACCATTCACTGCCCAACTCTCGAGCGGGTCTCTGGTGGCTGCCGGGTGTAATGCTGTAACTGGACGATTTCGTGGCTATATTGAAGGTGGTGGGAACTTGAATACGAAGTGACTTTACAGTGGAGAGATTTACGACACATATATTTCCAATTTACAATGTTCAAGTTCAATTGGACATATTGCAGGGTGGAGTCGTAAAGTTTGTATTGTTTGAAGGTTTAAAAAGTTGCAAGTGGAAAAGATGTTCAAAGTTGAGATTTGAAAACATCTTGCAAAATTTTTTTAGAGGGGGCAAAGCAATTCCCCCCCCCCACAAATCCCTATATTTTCCAGCATTTTCCAGATTGATAATTTTTTCTAGGGTGGGCAGGGACATTTGCCCCCAACCCATTAAATTAATAACTATATGATTTCGCGCCTCTTTTTTTCGGGGGGGGGGGGGCAGGCAAGCGCCCCCTTGCCCCCCTCTCGCGACGCCCATGATCTTGCGTGAACGAAAACCTAGATATTTTGTGGAAAACGATTAGTGATGCGCCAAATACGTGCTGAAATAAAACAACACAATATCGGACAAACAACGCCACCTGCTGACGCTCAAGAGCATGGCGGCGAGGTTTTTTTCGCTGGAAATTATAGAATGTGGCGCCAGGACATTTTTCTTTTCAATTTTAATAGCAGTAGAGGTAGTTTTTAATTTTTTTTTTTTTTTTTTTTTTTTTTTTTTTTTAAATATTCCCCTCCCCCGAACTGCCCCTAAAATGGTTGCCATCTAAATGTAGAACCCCCGCCTCTATGCAAAATAGGCCCACAAGTTCAGGTTTTTTGTGAACGAAATTCCCTAAGTTGGCAGCCAAAAGTCACAAATGCTTGATCTCCAGAAAATGTTCTACAAAATGCCCCAAGTACAGGCCGCAATGACCTCTTATTCAAAATTACCCGTGGGATCACAAAATAGTAATTAGCTAGCGCACACTAATTTTCAGGTTTTGGTAGTGTGCACACTTTAAGAAACGTTTTGGAGCCTTTTGTGAAAAAAATATGACTTATAACAGAGAAAATTTACCTGAAATACAGTAACCACAACAACAAATTAAATGCGGTTGCTTGCTTTTCTGAAATGGGGCATAATTTGGTCTGTTGCTACTGATTGCTGCAGTGTTATCCAAAGGTGCACATGCATTGTCAATGCAAACTCAAGTCCAAATCCCTTCCGCCTCCAAAAAAACCCATAAAGGGCACACTGAAGAGAAACTGAGTCGGAAAAGCCAACTAAACAGACACTTTATTATTATTGTTCTCTAGATTTACTTGGGGGGGGGGGGGGAGAGGGGAGTTCATTATAAATTGGTTGAAACTTGCAGGTTGGAGAATATTTCAGATATTTATTCGCAACTATTCGGTCATTAACAACCAGTCAAGCCTCTGCAAAACGAAATCCAACAATTGAATTATTTGTGCCTTGTTTAATCCATTCAATAAACTTCAATTTCACCAACCAGTTCATTTTTACAATAATAATATAGGTTTTCCCGGCCAACAAGTTTTCATTCAATTTAGCACCTGGCTCATTCCATTTAGATTGAAATTGAAAGATCATAATATTGACAATCCAAAAGAATCATTCAACTTTACTATCCGAGCAATCTATCGCATTTAGCTTCACTCGTCCCTGTAAAAAATGCATCTAAAAGATGTTCATTCAATTTTGTCTGAATCAGTAGAGAAAGGAGTTGATTGGGCATTCATTTTCATTAATGGGCAAACATATCTCACATTTTGTCAAGCATGTTTAATACTTCCTACATGTACAATTCTGAATTAGGCTCGTCGTAAATCATATCCGATGTCTTCAATCCGTTAATGCACGCCTCTCTTTCTTAATTAAAGGGGCCGTGCAATGATTTTTTTTCTCAGGAATACATTTCGCGCAACTTACTGCTACTCGAAAATGTATGAAAACTATTTCTGACATCCTGTACTGAGTTTTAGTGCAAAGTACACGTCTTTGACATATACAAGTTTCCACTGCTTTTCCGAACTAATGAGCGCGCTGTTGCTGTGATGTGAGTTCCGGTAGACAGTGTTAATTCGAGGGGTTTTCTTTCAAATTTTTGGTACATCTTGTATCCCTCATTTCAGTTAATTTGTTATATTGTCAATATTACAGTCACCCAGATTTTTTGGGGGAAAATAGTCGGAGAAAAAAAAAGGAAAATATATCCATTAAAAAAAATCTTATCAGACAATTTGAATGACCAAACGATGAAAGTGATTGTCCATAAACGAATAAGAAAGGAAAAGCATGGTAATATGTCTGAAACACCTTGGAGAGTTGTGAATTTGTGTCATAATTTTGGAAAGGGCGCGTAATTATTACTGAGAGATCTTTGAATTCATGCCCGTATCATGCAGAACAAAGGATAGTGCGCCCCCTGTCGACGTGACAGCAGTCTGTGCATGTGTACTGTGTACTGTGAGCGCTCATATTTTGTCGTGGAGTCGTGCTCATCAATAAGACATAAATCTTGCTGATTGAGAGATATTTGTGTGATTATTGGTATTCACAATGAGTGGAGGAGTCTACGGAGGAGGTATGTTTCTGATATTTATTGATTTATTGAGTTAATTGTTATCACAACCAAAGCAATAAGTTAAGTTGAGAGTTAGGCGTTACACAAAACATTCACGACAGTATTTCGTATTGCATATTTGCATCAATTTCGTGAAAATAATTAAAAGACGGTACAGTCGTTTTCCTAGTTCTGGATAGCCCCATAAATGTGGCCAATTTACTGGACCACCTCCGTAAATAAAGGCCACGCTTGGAACATGCACCCGAAAGTGTAGAACTTTGTGTTCGTCAAACTCAAAGTTTGATTTTCACATAGCTGGAGTTACCCAGCCCTAAATTTTATCATTGGGTTGTCATTTAGGGCTGGAGGACACTTTTCACGTAAACCAGCAGAGTTGGCAGGTCCCAAAAAAAATTGCAAAAAAATTGCAAAAAAGTTCAATTTTGTCCCTGTTACACACTAATTGCAACTGTAACTCACCCCAAACTTGCCTGGAATAACCATTACACAGGTCCTTGAAGTAAAAAACGATCCACGATGAAGATTCAGCCTTCAATTGCAGTGAAAAAAGGAGGAATAACTGCTAACCTGACAACCTTGCAGGCATGGCGAGGACTGCAATTGGTTTGTGCACAAAAAAAAATTGTGTACAATGAATGGCGGTCGATTACCATGCACAGCGCGCTGGTACTAGTCGTTTTTGCCGGCTGCGCTGGATGTTGGCACATGACGTCACGCGGAAGCGTAACACCCGATGACTGTTTCATACACTATCGGTTGCCGTTCCAGTACCGCAGCTGTGATGCGAGTGGTAAACCTCATAAAAACTTGTATTTTTTTTTTTTACTTAGCCTATCCTGAGAAAATAGGGCCTTCCCAAAGGCCCTGTTTACATATAATGTACATTTCATTTCTCTAGGGAAAATTGTTGGAGCCAAAAAGTCTCACATTATTCCCTGGAAATGACATGAATACTGTACCTTGATAGGACGGTTTGTTATTCATGGTGGTATCATTTCTTTCTCTTAGATGAAGTTGGTGCCCTGGTCTTTGATGCTGGATCTTACTCAACCAGAGCTGGTTATGCAGGGGAAGACTCACCCAAGGTAAAAACTGCATCCTGAAACAAACGGTAGAAGGTGTGGGCACAATTCCGCCTCAGCTGAGAACAAGAGAAAAATGATGGCCACTTCAGTGTTATTTGTCTCTATGTGTCTTTCCTCACATGTGTTGCTGTGCTAAGCAATCTTGGTTTGTCCACATTATGAAAATGAATAGTGTGTACATTTGTACCCCTTGTCATACATGTAAGTATGGATCAGTATGCGGATGAGACCCTCACATTGGCTCTAGGCTGTGTACATTTGTGTGTTTCAAACTGAGTATACAGTGTTTACTTGTCAGTGAAGGGCAAAAACTTAACATCACCCCGACGCAAATTCCATCTATATGAATGTGCGTACATGTTTTGTAGACCATGTACATGTACATATATGTGCATTTGCATGTGCAGCTTCATTAACCCTAACCCTCCAGGGTATTTTGGCTAGATACCCTGCCAAACGCAGCAACATGCAACACTTGTCTAAGTGACAAGCCTGCCCAGTGCAGCAAGATCCATCAGGCAAAAAGTCTCAAGGCCAAACTGCCTCAGAGTCTGTGGTCCCCGAACGCAGCAGGATACAAGTAAGGCATTGTTCTATGGGACTAGCTCTCATTGTCTCAGAAGTGGCAGTTTGTGCACTGGTGTTGGTAGCTGAATGCATCAAAGTGCACCAGACTTTTCCACCTGGTGCACTGTGTTGAGTCTGGCAGGGTTAGGGTTAACTGTTTCTACATTGCTCCATACTAGACACAACTAAAATATTTCCTTAACATTGAGCTCCATGTCTAATATCGACACAGAATTTCTACAACTATGTTCATACATGTATACATGCTACATGCATGAACCAGCAAACTTCCTATCAAACATCGCTATATCACAAAGACATTGGTGTTCACAAAAGATTGTGTGGTATGGCAGTCATTCATTGATCTGATTTCTGGCTGCTGGTACTCGGTATATACATGTACATGTATGTGAAGTGCTGTGGTCCAGTGGTTACATTATTTGCCCATGTACTGTGGTACATGGGTTCAAGGCACAAGGCACTTTACTACAATTACCTCTCTCCACCCAGGAGTATAAATAGTTACCTGTAAAGGTAGAGACCAGAATGCGCTGATCTCGAGCTGCTGCTAAAAACTGGTCTCATGGCCTGATGAACAGGGGGAATAATTGTGAAGCACTTTGAGACCATATGCACCACATTTATTTATGTATGTTATTGTACATAATTCAGGAGTCATAGGGGTTATTTGTGAAAGCCAAATGATTGATACAGCAGTGTTGTATCATACAATTGACCCATCACCATTTGCGAGTTTGCCACGCCCCTTAGACAACCCTACGGAATGTTTGTAAGCCAAGTTTGTTTGTCTCAGATGTTGTGCGTTCCGTGTCCATTTGTATATCCTGTAATTGGACAATATTTCACAAGCTGCGTTGACATGATTCTACCGCGATTCTACCGCGATTTACTAAAGGTGTTGCAGAGCTTTCCATGTACATCATGTACGTGATTCAACATGTACATACATCTACATGTACGTGTCAACCTGGACTCAAAAATGGAGCATTTGACATTGTTGTACATGTACTGATGTAGTAGGAATCCAAACTAAATTTCCAGCTGTGGACATGTAAGTTGATCATAAAAACACAAGTACCATTTTTGTTTTCAGGCTGAGATCCCGACAGCTGTGGGTGCCCTTGAAAACAAAGAGCTGGAATCATTAGACATTGACGGTCTCGGTGCCCCACCCTCAATCCGCGATGGAGCCAAGAAAAAATACATCATTGATGTCAACTCACTGGGTGTGCCCAGAGCTGGGATGGAGATGGGCAACCCACTCAAGGATGGCATGGGTAAGACCTGGCACACAAGGGCCGGCCAATCACAATCAATTCTACAGTTGGAATAGGAATCGTTTATGATGAATTTATCCCATTCACAGTTCCCAGTAACAATTCAATTCTCCTAACAATAGACCGGACACTTCAGAGCAAGTTTATTTCATTCAGAATGCCCATTTTGTCCATAAATGAATTATCATATTACAAGCTACATGTAGTATACCCCGACCTTTCAAAAGCCAATGTTTTGGGACAATTCCATAAAATCCATAATTGTTTTTGTTTTTATGAATAGAAATGGATTCAAATGGAATTGTGACTCCTGCATGGAATCAGAATTGCCTAAAAAGCTTAAAAAGAAGCTACATGTAATCGGGAGGCTCTCCAACTATATAAGCTTGACATGCTTGCAGTTAATTGTATGCATAACACGTACAGCAGTACGGCACTGGGGAGAGATGCTGGGGTTGTTGCACATGTTTGAAACAGGTTGGGCTGATGGCTGAAACCGAAATGGTCCATTCAGTAGTCCTATGTTATGACCCAAGTACGTGCACTTGAAACTAATTTACAAACCGTGTGCAAAGCACAGTGTGCACTCCCTTGCATTTTGTTCATCTGTTGTGACTTTTATCTCTTTTTTTTTTGCAGTTGATGATTGGGATATGTTTGGGGCTTTGCTAGACCACATCTATAAACGTTACATCCAGTCCGACTCAGCTGAACATCCAGTACTTATGTCAGAACCCCCAGTAAGTCAAGCATTGTATGTTGGTTTATTCAAACAAAACGGTTTTCTACCCAGTGGCAGAATTACACAAAATTCACAATAAAATCAGAATGCCACTGGAGTCAAAATGCAGACTCCATTTGTTGAGGAGTGGCCTGTAATATTGATGGTGGATAGTCAATATTAGCTCCTGAGGTATTGGAAATTTAAAAACTAGTTTCAATACCAGGAAGAGCCACGTTTAGTATCGACTACCTCTCGAAATAAACTGTGATGTAAACTCTATACCTCACACACATTCACGAAAATTTTGAGTTATGCATCAGTTATTTCAGCAAAATGTTGTCTGTGTGTGTTCTGCCGTCTGTGCATGTAGCTAGGCATTTGTTTATGGTGTAAATCGAGGACACACACGAGCAACATCATCGATGAATCGAGGACAGGAACCAAATCGAGGACTACTCGGTTGGAAAACGTGTACAAAACCAATGAGAGCTGTTGTGAAAAAGTTTGCAAAGGGAAGAGGAACAGAAGAAAATCCTTGATTTACACCATAACAAAAGGTCTATAGAGATGTTTGTGTATGCATGCTACCCCCATGTGATAGTTTCACAATTGCTTTAGTAAAGTGCATGCGTAGCAGACTATTGCATGGGTAACCCATGCGATACTTGACTATGCACAAGTATTTACTCCGTGCATGAATTGTTGCATGTGGGCTGATGAAAGTAAAACAAGGGGCTGACTTATGTACATGAACGTGATGGTGAATGGACTTGTTTTGGCTCAGTCATCACAATGTTCCTGCACGTCCCAATTTAAATCACAAGCTATTCAAATGAGCTTTGACAAAAGGATTTCCTTTGTTACTGTTGGTCCACTGTTCCTTGTGACTGGACTTGTGATTCTACTTGTGACTGGACTTGTGACGGTTTTGTAGTGGACTAGACTACATCCATTGCATACCGCAGCGCAAAGCTTCCCTACTTCATCTGTAAAAAAAGAACATTTCGACCAAATATTAGGTGAGGAAAAATCATGGTTAAACCCTTATCCTGTTAAGCGCAACAGAAGGCAACAAAGGTAAAAAGTTGTTGCAACAGTATGCTGCATTTAACAGGCAACTCAAGTCTCTGTGCTTGTTGCATCTTGTTGCATTTAGCAGGGTAAATACTCTTACTGCCAAGGCGATACAACAGAATCCACTGTTGCATTCGGTTACATTTAGCAGGGAAACTGCTTAGTGCCAAGGCTGGTATGCACTAGGTTCACTGCACAATGCAACATAAATCACTGTTGCAGTTTGTTGCATTTAGCAGGGTTTGTATTTCAGCCAAGTTGCATTTTGTTGCATTTGGCAGGGTGCCTAAAGAAAACCTGTTGGGGGTTAGGGTTAAGAGATAATGACCCCTCTTTACGACCCTGTTGTTTGTGATTTACGCATTTAGTTCTAATAATAGTGAATGCCATTGAGGTTTTTCCGTTTATCCTTTTTCCCCAGGAAATTTGTTGATGCTTCCCTGATGTAATAGACTTGACTGATTTGAATTGATACAAAAAATTGATGCCTATCACCATAGCAAACAGTCTGAGATTTTCTTTCCAATATCCCCCCAGTGGAACACAAGGCACAAGAGAGAGAAGCTGACGGAAGTGATGTTTGAGAAGTACAGCATTCCAGCCTTCTTCCTGTGCAAGAATGCAGTGCAAACAGCGTATCCTTTCATATCAAACCCAACTCAGTGGAAGACTTGTGAGGCCTCCAGTCCAAAGGGAATAGGAAGAAATGACAGAGTCTTGGTAGCAAACATCGTATGATGAATGATCATGTTAGAAAGATGAATTAATGAGCTTGCATTATGTGATTCATTAGTGTACATGTACCTTATTAGTGTGAGTTATATTCAGGAGGTTTAGCCAACTTGTGTGCGGGGAAAATGAAGAGTTCCCCTTGATGTAATTGTGACTCCTGGACAAAAGAATCTATTACAACAATTGAAGACCTTATTCACAAAGAAGCCTTTTCTGATCTTTTAGTATTTTATAAATTGTAAACTGTTGAATGGGATAGAGACTGAATTTGTATACGTTCTATTTTTTTTAAAATATGGCTTGAAACATGAGGGTACATGTACATGTATGTTAAAGCACAGATTTAAAATGATTCATCAGATCAGACTGGTATCATTTTGTAATTGACTTTATTTCATTGCTTGCATTTCTATTCACAACTTCCAAAAATGAAGAGCTTTACTTCGCTTTGAATTTAATTTGGTGGACACGTGAATGAAACCTACTGGGGTTACGCAAGCCGATCAATTCACAAAAGTTACCGCAATAAGCATCATTGTGTACTGTTTTCAGTGCTTGTGCCCACTCGATTGCAGGCATACAATGTAAAGTAAATACCACCCAACATAGCTTTGCTTTCATTAAGAATCAAGGATGCATGTACATGTACATTGTAAACTCATTAATTTACAAAGCATAAGAAACACCTGTGCACTTTGTCATATCCCTGAACATTTAAGTTATATGTACATGTACATCATCATTCAGTAATAAGGTTACATTGAGTGCATCTATACAAGTCAATCAGGTACATGTTGTACAAGTTGTCTATGTGCAATGCAGTGGATACAATAGAGTTCCTTAATTGTCGGCCCCCAGTTTTGCTAATATCCGATCCACTGGGCTTGTTATAGACAGTGGTGCAACGCATACAACAGCTACGCCGGTCCATGAAGGCTATGTTTTACAACAGGGTGAGTTGAGAGTCTGTAATACCTGCATAATTAATGGATGGTTCTGGATTTACCCGTAAGCAGTACCAACTTGGCATGTTGGAAACGTGGGCATCTTCCCATTGCTATACTGCGTGTTCAGTTGCCTTAGATAGTACCCTCAAACATCGTTCTTAAGCCCAACCACTAATGTGAGTAAAAGTAGATATGGGGATCTACATGTATGCACTTCAAAGTTGGAAGTTGCAGAGAAGTTAATGAATGTGAATTCAAAACCAATCGAAGATCAAAAGCCTCGGATCAAAAAATTGTACCCAAAGATTCCATCATTCCTAGGATATAATAGTTTTTAATAGTTTCTGAATACGGGCAATTCCCAATTCAGTGCCACCATCCGCTAAAATAGTGGAGTTGGATACTTGTTCTCACATATAAGTTTCCAGTTGTAAAGTGTTCCATTGTGCAGTGCCCCACGTACATGTGTATCTGTTTTTTTCAGGCATCGTCAAGAGTCCCCTAGCGGGGGATTTTGTCACCATGCAGTGCAAGGAACTTTTTGATGAAATGAAAATAGAAGTGGTTCCCCCATATCTTATAGCCTCCAAGGTACGTACATTGTAAATGCATGTTAAGCCGACGCTGTTTGATATCCCAAAACACCACAGTGTTTCTTGTCTGTCACACCCACAGTGCAAAGATACACATTACACACAGTGCCACAATATGGGCGCCATGCACAGTAACCACTTAACAGTTGCAGAGAGCTAGCTACATGTAGTTAGGCAGTACAATTGCACACGCTGCCACTGTATGCCTTACAGTGTTGTAGTCGAGTCACTCTAGTTGAGTCTGAGTCTTGAGTCGTTTGGGTCAAGTCTAAGTTCAAGTCTTGAGTCATTTAGGTCGAATTCGAGTGAGAATCTCAAGTCACTTGGGTCGACTCCGCGTCTCCAGTCATTTGGGTCAAGTCCAAGTTCAAGTCTTGACTTCCCTTTGATTGAATTGTGCCGATGTGAGTAGAGTCGAGTCCAAGTCACAGAAATTACAACTTGAGTTGGACTCGAGTCCGAGTCCTGGACTTGAATCCTACAACACTGACACGTTGCCACTGTACACCTTGCACTCATGTGAAGAAGACAGAAGTTTGTGCACATTCAGAATAAAATTTAATGCTTGAACCTAAACCTGCGCGCAGTGTGTCTCACATTTTTGGATAGAAACATAACTAAGGAAGACTCACAGTGAAATCGCACTACTTCCCCTCAAACAGCATTGCAGTAGTACATGTAGAACTATGTAGAGCCAATATGGCGCATCAGACTGGCATTTATCTTCTGTTTCCATGTTAAGGAAAACTGGGAATATCTCTATTCCCCCTGAATGGGATGCTAGTCAATCGCAGGTTACTCCCCAGCTAATGCCGGTACCCATTTATTCTCCTGGGTAGAGAGAGGCAAGTGGGGGTGAAGTGGCTAGCCCAAGGACACAACATATGTAGCTGTATCCGAACCCCTGACCCACTGATCATGAGTCATGAACCCTAACCACTAGGCCACACTCCTCAGCATTGTATTTGTATATTATTTGATGAACCGTCCATCAGGAGGTGGTGAAAGAGGGCGCCCCAGCCAACTTCAAGAGGAAGGAGGTTCCACAGGTGACTAAATCCTGGCACAGCTACCGTGTCAAACAGGTGCTTCAAGACTTCCAGATTACAGCACTGCAGGTAGCAGATACACCCTATGAACCAGAGTAAGTCACCAGATTCTGACCTTAAAGTTGAACTAAACAATGCTATGTTTAAATAGTCAGATTAATGGATAGACCTTCATCAGGGTACGCCATCTTGAAAATCAAAACGAAGCACAATAACGCAAACAAACATGGCGGCGTAAATAGTGTGTGCAGTGATCGAGTGACTCTCGCAGAGTTACAGCAGTTTTACACTCTTATAAATGGATAGTTGCTCAAATTCGCTGAAACATCATTCAATATTCTAGGTAGGTCACATCTCATTGCATTTTGAAGAAGGATCTTCTAAATATAAAGCCCAAAACCTGAGACCGAACTGAATTTTCCGTGACTTTCCAGACTTTCCATTTTCACTTTTCCATCCACAGCGTTTTCTGAGCTGAAATTGCAACTGTTTAGTGAAGTTATTCCATTACATGTATGACTATCCAGTTTTGATCATTCGCAAGGATCTGTCATTTCCAAGAAAAAGAGGAACTGGAGCCCCGTAGAGAACGACTGAACAATTTTGTTCACTGAAGCCTGACTTGTGTCAGTGCAAATGGTACAAGCCCAATGAGACATACATGCCTACACGACGGGTATCTTGAAGGGCTTGTGCCATTTTGCATGTAAACAAGTCGTGCTACAAGGCACTACTTTTGGGAAATAAAAGAGAAAATTATCACGGTTCTGCATTTGGCTCCAATTTTCCTCTTAATGACTGATCCTGTGCAAATTACAATTCATGGATAGTTCCCTGATGTAAGTACCTGCTAAAGAATTTCAGCTCGGGAAATGTCAAGTTCCCCCCCCCCCCCAAAAAAAAAGAATAAAGAAAAAGTAAGGATAACACATTTTGTTTAAAGTCCAACTTTTATTCTGAAAATTGAAATTGTCTTTTCTACATTGCTATTTTTTTCCAGGAATTCAGTTTTGAATGAAACATCAACAGAAAAATTTGGCCCATGTGTTTGAATTATTTCTTGGGGTAGGCTAGTTCCCGGCCCACAATCATCATGATCAGTATCAATAAGATACGGACCGGGAGGCAGTCTGTTTGCAGAGCGAATATGTATGTTCCTAAAACAAAAGATTTTAATTTTGGAGGATTACTGTGGGGAAAACATGCCCCCCCCCACCCCCACAGTGGATGTATGTGCCCCCTCCCCCCCTGTAAAAAAAAAATTAATCCAAAACAAAAACTTCTTCAGAGGGTTGCAGACCTCCAAAACTAGGGAAAAGAAAGTATTTTTTTTGGGGGGGGTTGAATAAAATATATATGTTTAGAATGTTTAAATGAAAAAACAAATTGACTTTTTTGTTGAAGGGCACGGGGAATGCAACTTTAATGAAGGGAATAAATGTGTGCTTGGGAGGTATTAAACACTCCGTTTAAGACCGGTTGGAGTGCGGATGGGTGTTGATTACCACAGATAAATGCCTTTTCGGTAAAAAAAAAAATTCTTTTCAGTCAAAAAATCAAAACAAGTCAAAAGCTAGATGTTGCCCACTATTTGATTCAACAATTTCACTTCATGTTTTATGAAACACCCCTCTGACTATTATATGGAATATCCCTCTACACCCTACCTTATAAGGAGATTGGGGTGCCAGTTGACATACTGCACGATGTTGCGCAAAACGCAGCTGGGTTGGTGTAGTGTGAATTTCAGACTACAAAATACTGATTCTCTGGTAGTATTGCGCATGCCTACGCAAGGAATGTGAACATTCAACCAATGAAACGTTAAAAGGCACCAGATTTCATTGGAGTCCAAATTTCATGTGAAACTAGGAAAGTGTTTAAGACAAGCCAGCCATGTCTTTATCATCCATTTAAGACCGGCCATGTGATTAGACCGGCCACGTGATGGGCTCTCGACCAAAAGGAATGGGTAAGCTGTCCTAGGTATTTATGAATGTTGAATAATATTGTTATTGTATGTTTGTTTGTGTAGTGCCGCTGATCAGTTGCCCACAGTCCTGTATGATTTCCCTAATGGCTACCATCAAGAGTTTGCCGAGGAGCGAGTTCGTATCCCAGAAGGCCTATTTGATATCTCACATGTCAAGGTACTAAGACTGTGATAAATAGTCCAAAGTTTTTATTTGGATATTTGGATATGAAATGCATTCATTGAGTAGAGCTTGTTGCCAGCATGCAAGCACGATATCCGGGAGTCGCATGTTCAAGTTCCCTCCTCTCAAGGTTTTTTTGTTTAAATTATATTGATTTAAAAATTCTTGTTAATTGTAACTTCAATTCAATTCATAGTGATCAATGACCCTCATTTTGTTTGGTCAGTCACAGACAGTTAGAATTTCAATCCTGTTCCCCTGCCATGCCTTTTACACAGGCTAGTCAACAACAGTCAGATCACATTACTTGTTGGCACTGTGACAGTCAAATTCCATCAACAGACAAAAGCAGGTGACTGGTAGGCACAGCTGGCTTTAATATCAATCTCTGACAGTCTAAGCCTAGCTACATGTATCAGGTTTCATAACAATCACAGCCAGTCAATCCTGCTTTATGAAGTCAGGGAGCACTTAACTGTTAGAAACGGAAACTTGATTTATTTTGACTGCTGGGCTCGCCTTGTCAAAAGGTAGTCTATGGAATATCCCCTGGCACAGGCACCTCAGAAACTTGAGAACTACATGTAGACGTCTTGCAGGTTACACTGCAATGATATAATTTATTTCTGTTAAATTAAGTCGCAACCTTCATGTTTTTGAATGACTTGCATGATTTATTAGAACACTTGGTGACTCTTTTTGTACTCTTTTTGTGTTTTTGTACACTCAAGGCCTCTGGATGTTCCATGTCATAGTATACAAATAATGAATGTTTGTGAGTGCAATGGTAAGAATAATTTCATGAGGTGACAGATGAAATGTTCCATTCCACGAGGCGAAGCCGAGTGGTATGGAACATTTCATCTGTCACCGAATGAAATTATTCTTTCCATTGCACGAACGTGAAACATTCATTATTTGTATTATATAACACCTGAATAAATCCTTGTCATCTGATTGGTTGACTTTTAATAGCCAATTTATTCAGGTTAATAACTGTTTAAAAGTTCGACAAGTTCATCATATTTATATTAATGCAAACTGTTCGAAAGGTTAAGAACAATCATATTCAATTTATCTTGATTTAAAACAGCGCCACCACCAGCAGCAGTGACACCGTGCAATGGAAGTTCTAATCACAGTGCAATAGAACTTCCATTGCACTGGGCGCTGCGCGCCACGTGCGCGCCGTGCGTTTGTACGAATAATTCAGTGACATGTGATCAAACGATCCACCAATCAGATGACTGGGATTTATTCAGATGTTGTATAGCAGTCAAATAGTTGTGCATGCTTCACTATCTTTCTCATGGATGTTTTCTTTCTTTCCATCAGGGCTTTGAAGGTAATACTATGTTGGGTGTTGGTCATGTGGCCAGCACAAGTATTGGGCTGTTGGATGCTGATATCAGAGCGGTAAGTAGGACTTCCTCGAAAAAGGCAACTTTAAAACTTCAAGGTCGACACTTTGTCTATAATCAAAGTCATCTGTTCTTTGTTTACATAAGGAACAATGGACCACATATGCATATTTTTATTAATAATATGATTTCAGTTTATTGTTTGAGCAGGATAGTAAATGTGTTTGTTATTGACGTGGATGTATTCTTATTTTAGTTGCATTTCTTCTTTTGTAGGCTATGTACAGCAATGTTATTGTCACAGGAGGCAACACGCTGCTGTCTGGATTCATAGACCGCCTACAGAGAGAACTACAGAACAAGGCCCCACAGGTGAAATCTAGCTTCTGACCATCACCAACCTGACCATCCCCAACCTGACCATCCCCAACCTGACCATCCCCAACCTGACCATCCCCAACCTGACCATCCCCAACCTGACCATCACCAAACTGACCATCACCAACCTGACCATCACCAACCTGACCATCACCAACCTGACCATCCCCAACCTGACCATCCCCAACCTGACCATCCCCAACCTGACCATCCCCAACCTGACCATCCCCAACCTGACCATCCCCAACCTGACCATCCCCAACCTGACCATCCCCAACCTGACCATCACCAAACTGACCATCACCAACCTGACCATCACCAACCTGACCATCACCAACCTGACCATCCCCAACCTGACCATCCCCAACCTGACCATCCCCCTACCTGACCATCACCAACCTGACCATCCCCAACCTGACCATCACCAACCTGACCATCACCAACCTGACCATCCCCAACCTGACCATCACCAACCTGACCATCACCAACCTGACCATCACCAACCTGACCATCACCATCCTGACCATCACCATCCTGACCATCCCCAACCTGACCATCCTCAACCTGACCATCTCCAACCTGACCATCACCAACCTGACCATCCCCAACCTGACCATCCTCAACCTGACCATCCTCAACCTGACCATCAACAACCTGATCATCACCAACCTGACCATCACCAACCTGACCATCACCAACTTGACCATCACCAACCTGACCATCCCCCTACCTGACCATCACCAACCTGACCATCCCCAACCTGACCATCACCAACCTGACCATCACCAACCTGACCATCACCAACCTGACCATCACCAACTTGACCATCACCAACCTGACCATCACCAACCTGACCATCCCCCTACCTGACCATCACCAACCTGGCCATCCCCAACCTGACCATCCCCAACCTGACCATCACCAACCTGACCATCACCAACCTGACCATCACCAACCTGACCATCACCAACCTAACCATCCTCAACCTGACCATCCCCAACCTTACCATTACCAACCTGACCATCACCAACCTGACCATCCTCAACCTGACCATCCCCAACCTGACCATCCTCAACCTGACCATCAACAACCTGACCATCCCCAACCTGACCATCACCAACCTGACCATCACCATCCTGTTCATCCCCAACCTGACCATCACCATCCTGACCATCCCCAACCTGACCATCCTCAACCTGACCATCAACAACCTGACCATCCCCAACCTTACCATTACCAACCTGACCATCACCAACCTGACCATCCTCAACCTGACCATCCTCAACCTGACCATCAACAACCTGATCATCACCAACCTGATCATCACCAACCTGACCATTACCAACTTGACCATCACCAACCTGACCATCACCAACCTGACCATCCCCCTACCTGACCATCACCAACCGGACCATCCCCAACCTGACCATCACCAACCTGACCATCACCAACCTCACCATCCTCAACCTGACCATCCCCAACCTTACCATTACCAACCTGACCATCACCAACCTGACCATCACCAACCTGACCATCCTCAACCTGACCATCCCCAACCTGACCATCAACAACCTGACCATCCCCAACCTGACCATCACCAACCTGACCATCACCATCCTGTTCATCCCCAACCTGACCATCACCAACCTGACCATCCTCAACCTGACCATCACCAACCTGACCATCACCAACCTGACCATCCCCAACCTGACCATCACCAACCTCACCATCACCAACCTCACCATCATCAACCTGACCATCCCCAACCTGACCATCCCCAACCTGACCATCACCAACCTGACCATCACCAACCTGACCATCACCAACCTGACCATCACCCAACCATCACCCAACCATCACCAACCCAACCATCACCAACCCAACCATTATCAACCCCAACCCCGTCAACCCGACTACCACCAACCTGACCAAAATCAACTGACCATCACCAACTCGACTTTCACTAACTTGACTATCACCAACCTCATCATCACCAACCTGACCTTCACCACCCCTACCTGTTATCCTAACCATCACCAAACTGACCATCACTATCAGTAAAACATGTACATATATGTAAAATTATGAAGTGTTGGGGCGGTTTTGTATGTTATAATTAACACGCAGTGTGCTTTTGGCTTTTTTTGTGCTTACAGGAACTAATGGGTTAAGGTTTTCTAGACAGACATTAAATGTATTAAAGATTTGTTTTGGTCATTTTGAATAGAATATGAGACTGAAGATCATCGCTCCGTCTGGCACCACAGAGAGACGATTCAGTGCCTGGATTGGTGGCTCTATCCTTGCTTCACTGGTAGGTATCATATGCACGCTAATGTTGTGCATCAGGTTGGGTTGACCAGGCAGAACCGACCCAAAACATTATAGATTTAAACCGAATCTGAACCGAAACCGATCTGAACTCCCTAAAACCAACCTGACCCGATCTGACAAATATTCAAGGAAAATTGACCCGAACTGAGCCGAAAAACCTGAATTTCTGGCTTGGGCAACTGTGTTCTCTCTTTGTGTCTGAACTTACCCGCGTCACATGAGAATCATCATCTCTCAGGAACTGCATCGTACCGTTCTCACAACGTGACCTACTGGTGGGCCTACATGTTATAGACCGTGCATGATAGACCGCCAACCACATTTGGTCATACTGGGCACTGTGACTCTGCAATAAATATTGCACTGTGTGAATTTCTGAACTATTTCTTTCCCCCCCTTTTTTTAATTCGGTTTATTTTGGGTTTTTTCAAGGTGGCTTAACCGACCCGACCCAAAAATCGCAAACGGAAAACTGAAACTGATCCGACCCAACTGAAATGACGGACAAACCGACTCGATCCAACCCAAAGTCGGTTTCGGGACAAGTCGGGTTTGTTTTGGGTTGGATTTGCACGACATTAATGCCCACTTTCAATCCTAAACAAGTGCCTCCCACAAGCGTTGTAGTCCATTACCTTTCCTGTCAGACTAGCTTCAAGGTTCATATATCCTGGTGCTTAGTATGGCTGCATGTAAGTTGTCCACTGTTGTTTTAAATAAATTTGATAGTTCAAATACATGTAGCATACTTTTCTTACTCTCGTCTTTGGGTAAAACAAGCCTGTACCCTCATTTCGAGGAGAAGCCAAAGTATGCGCGCAGAGAATCAATGATGCTAGGAGTCCTTTTACTCTAACTCCCTACTGTCTTTTACTAAGCACTGGACCAAGTCTGCCAATATCCATCAGTCACACTGCTTCCAATGCATGCTTTGCTTTTGGCCTCCAGGCCCAAGTCCATTATATTCCATCAATATTTAGTCAAACCAGGCCTGCAGTACCAAGTTCCCCAAAATCCACCAAAATGGGGGATGGATTTTGATGGAGTTGGGAAGGTTAGGGTTAATCGCCTTCTCTTTCTCACCATAGAGGGGGTATTTGTGCACAAAACCCATACATGTTTATGCATTATCCTCCATTTATTTTGCCAACAGGGAACTTTCCAACAGATGTGGATATCCAGACAGGAATATGAAGAAGCAGGCAAAAGCTGTGTGGAGAGAAAATGTCCATGAATATTTCAGTGTCATTGTTCACTGCAAGATGTAAGCATCCCATCCCCGTTTACAGATCAGTCGCAAAAACTACACTGTCAAGATTCATTTGAACCGGTGTGTTAAAAGTAACACAGAAACGCTCATTAGGACTCCTGGAGAGCAATGGTGTGCATTTGCAGGTACTATAGGAACTGGGTCCCTTGAAATAAAACTCGGTCCCAGAATGCAAATCACGGACGTTGTCTGAAGGGCTTGACAGCTTTGTGGTGTAAACTGCAACTTTTGGGCGCGTCACCTGTCGCGCATTAAAATGCACATAAATGTGAATCTGTTTGGTTTTACATGTAGCCTGGTTTTAATTTTTTTTAAAATTCCCAACAAATAACATTCAAAACTTTTCTTTTTCATTGCCTTAGAATATACCAAGTAATTTGTACGGTTGGTTGTGGGTACCTGATCCCATAATCTGGAACCGGTTCCCGACATCAGTGGTCGGGTACCGGTTCAGATGCACTTTATAGACTGAACGTTATTAAGCAAAATAACTGCACTGTGAATTAACTGACCGGGCACTTTCGTACCACTTTTGAAAAAAAATTAAGTTCTCTTTAGTAATCTAAAAGCATAATTAAGAGGAACAATATATTAAAGTATTGTATCCCTGAAAGCACTATAAAGTGGACATTGTAGAGTGCTTCAACCTTAACTCCACGCATCTTCGCCAGGAATGTTCTTGAATCCCCAAACTCAACCACTGTGAGGAAAACCAGTGGCACATCCACTCAAGGGTTTTCATCAAGCTCTGGGCTGTATCTTCCTCAATTCTGCAAATCCTTCCAAATCACCTGGGTTTTTGAGGATTTAGGAGGATCAGAGTTAAATTCCGAGAAAGGTAAAGAATCACGAGGGGAGCAACTAGGGAAGTGTAGCATATCAGGGGGTTCTTTATTGGCAACCTTCTGTTTTAATATTTATGTACATGATAACGAAAATAAAAAAGGCTGTATTCACCCATGGCTGGTCTTGTAATTTTGAGTTTTTATCCTTGCAATGGAATCGCCCCTGGCCCCACACATGTTTACGTTTATCATACCTAGTGTGGACATTCTTTTGTTTTCGTGTAGTTAATAAAAACCTGTGAAAAAAACTCATTTTACTCACGCTGTGAAAACTCTTTCAACCAAATTTTTTTTCTATGATTCCCTTTTGTGTTTCTCTTCATTTTGCCACGGATAAAGCTCACTCAAAAATACCTCTAAACCTGTTTTCCAGAGAGGGGGAAACATTGTGTGGTCGTGGGCAAGTCCACACAACGTCACTGCTACCTGTTTATGTGGACATATTTTGTTCGGAAGTCCACACAGTGAATGTGTTTAGGCTCTGTTTAATATGTGGAACACCTCTTTGAATTATAACTCACTCGCTCTTGTGTTCCAAGTCGTGGACTTCTTGCTAATGGATATACATGTAGTACCTTCGTCTGTTTGAATCACGCATGTAATAGTTTTACAACAATCCATTGTGAGCATTTGCAGACCCCTAGCCTGCAGCCTAAAAAGTAGTTCATCCCTTGCGGCAGAAATGCATTTTGCGGGGGGCCGTATCATAAGCCCGAGGCCTCATAGGTCCGACGCCTCATATGAGGCGTGGGACTTATGAGGCACTACATTTATTTATTCGGCCTTGGTATCAATACCCGCACTACGTCTAAATACAAACTTTGGGTTTCACACTCGACACTGCAAAGAAATACATAACATCCTACTTTGCTGCAAAAGGTGTCGCCAACAAAGGGGAATCATTAATTTCACACCTGTCATCCAGCTCATTAATGCTCACATTGGCCCATATTCCAATCGTCGTACTCTTCCTGTGCATAGATTGGGAAACTTTGTCGAAATTGCCTGAGAAAGTAACGGCATTTACACAGGGTTTGCTGAGGTTCTAGTCAGTCGCTGTTGCGATGAAGGCGATGATCAGGTGGCGCTGATGAAATCAGTCGTGCGTGGACTGGGGCGAGTCGCTCTTGATGGGTTACTACATCCCAAGGGGGAAAGGCTCGTGTCCTCAGAGGAATTTGAAGAGAAAGCCTTGGAGGATGGGTGTCGATTGGGTTTCCTTCAACAAGAAAGTTTCACGAGTGGCTTGAAGAAGATGAAGGTAGTAGCTTTTCTGCACAAGTCTATCCAAGAATACTTCGCAGCATACTACTTTGCCAATTTGCATCACGCAAACGAAGAGGAGTTTCATGAGAGGCTGCAGCTGATCAATCCTGACAATTTCGTGCGACGTGGATAAGGTGAGACCCGGTTTCAATAAAAATACATCCCATGACATGCTTAGCAAATGTATGTACCTAGATGCTCCTCGAAACTGGCACCAACATCGATGTTAACACCTCAATTTCTGAGGAGAAAACCTACGTTTCTAATTATCAATTCCTTAAATAGTACAATCTGTTGTCAGTGCATGGAGAGATTGTCATGCAGACTATATTGAACAAGTTTCTAGACATAAAAGCCACTCATGATACCTAAATCCCCCGAGTTTCTATTGACACGTTCCAATATGCATGTAATTAGATTAAGAAATTCATTCTCAACATAAATAAAGAACATCTAAACCAAATTGATAAAATCCATTGATCTATTTGAGTGCCGAGAGTTTTAAGTGTGAGCAGCACAAACTTTGCAGCAATACAATTGTCGATAATGACAACAATTTTATGTTCTCATTCGATGATGAAGTTTGTAAGGCAAATTACATTTACACCTGGAAAGTAATTTCACTGCGAATTTATAATTTATGATGAAGGAAACCTTATTTGTCAACTCCATCAATCAACGACAGCAGACGTGCAGCTCATTAAGGCAAAAAAACCGGCGAAAGATGCACTTCCGATCTTTTCAGCAATCAGTCGATCACAGACTTTACGGTCTTTGAATAAAAATACGCGTGATTCACGACTGAATCACAAGTGCATTATAGTCAACATCTACAACAAAACGTATCAGTGAGACAGAAGGGTAACTGTAGCTGTATGGATGTTGTTATCTAAATAGTACAGCACAGTTAAGGAAGTGGGCGTATATGTGACTTTGAAAAAGCTGCTTCACACAAAGGACCTTAGTACCCGGTGCATACATGTGTAGTCGTTTTTTTTCAAGGATACTTGCATTGACGGCACTGTGAAGCTCTTCGTGATCAACTGTTGATGGAAAATCACTACATACTTTGAATTATGCTGATCAAAGACACCCTATAATACACAACTGTAAGCCATGAATTCAACTCAGCAACTCAATGACACCGAAGAGCTTACCGGAAGCGAGTTGATCTGCAATATCATGGTAGCAGAAGGAGTTATTGGTGTCTTCGGAAACCTCTTAGTGTGCTTCGTTATTCTACGCGTCAAATTTCTACACAACATGACAAACTATCTGCTGGTGAATTTGGCTGTGGCCGATATGCTGCTTTGTCTTCAGAGTTCTTTTTATATCTAACCTCTTTAGAATGTACGCTAGGTGCTTTTGTGCCAACAGGCATTATTGGGAGAGAACTTTTCTGTCGCGTTCTGATCTCGGAGTATTTAGCATGGGCCCTGTCTTATGCATCAGCTTACAATCTCTGCGCGGTAACTATAGAGAGATACGTTGCCATGGGCGTAGCGAGGAGGGGGCAAGGGGGGGGGGCACTTGCCCCCCCCCCTGGAAAAGCAAAAAAAAAAAAAAGAAGTAGAAGAAGGAAAAAAAAGAGAAAAAAGAAAAGAAAAAGAGGCGCGAAGACAAAGTGGTGTAAATTTAATGAGTTGGGGGGGGGGCAACATGTCCCTGCCCTCCTCTAAAACTGATAAATCGAGAATATGTTGAGAAATGCAAGCATTTTTTTTTTTTTGGCCCCCCTCTAGAAAAAATCCTGGCGACGCCCATGTACGTTGCCATCATGCATCCATTACAATACAAAAGGAAACTCACCGCAACACGGATGAAATATCTGATTGCTCTGATCTGGGTGATTTCATTCCTCTTTTCTTCACCATTTATATTTACGATTGAAACAAGCAATAACCCCGAGCATCCTTGCTTTGAATCCAAATACCCTCATCATGAATTCCCAATTCTGCTGAATGTGTTTTCATTCTTCATGGGGTACTTGCTGCCCATAGCATTGATGAGTTGGGCCTACTACAAGATACAAATCACTCTCAAAAGACAAGCGAAAGTCCTGAACCTGCAATATGCAAGGGCAGCTGCCTATGATCTTGTGCTTGCTAGACATCGTCTAGTCCGCACACTCTTAATTGTCTTAGGATCTCTTATCATCCTATTGACACCAAGTTCGACAGCTATTCTTCTCTGCCTGCATCCGATACACAAGGCTCTAATTTCTTTCTGTGATTCACACACCTATGGATATATTCTTGCTGTCTGTGATTTTTTCTACTATTTTAATTCAGTCATTAACCCTATAATCTATGAACTTAAATACAAGAAATTCCGACAAGGAGTTAAGGTTGCCTTTTGCAGCTGTTTTAAAAGACATGGTAATAACAGAGTTGACATTGAGATGATACCATTATGAGAATAATTGTACGTGTACACCCGACATATTGCTAAAAATGAATGTCTTATTTGCAAAATGCTGTAATATTCATACAACTTTAAACAGCTATGCATATTTGCTTCGTGGGGGATTGTTGCAGTTTGGTAGATACAGGTACTGGCTTAGGAAAAAAAGTAGGTTTGTTTTAGGCTAACCTTTACATGAAAATGTATGATTCATCAACTAATTTTCTGCAGCAAACTATAATTATTTGTGTTTAATAGGAAGGGGCGTAATCATACATGTCGCCACCACATTTTAAGTTAAATGGAATGGAGTTTGGCCGCCACCATGCATTTAAGTTTTTATCAGACTTGTGTTTTCTTAAAAGGAAGTGGTTTTCTGGCTAGAAAAATAGCAAGGAAGAACCGGTTTTGTGCAGGCAAAATTCAGGAAATAATCTGTTGATATTAATAACTTGTTGGAAAGTTCCAAGGTCATTCCAAGAAGGTTGCCGCCGTGAATTAGGGTTAAAACATGGGAGGGGATGGGATTTGCTATCAGCATCAGCAGGGCCGTTCCTCATTCTTTTCTTTTTATGGGATGTATGATAACATTGGAGTACGAGGGGCTCTGCGAGCTGATGAATCTTTTTTTGAAAACATTGTGTTTGCAACCAGCTAGGGAAGATTTTCGTTTATTTAAAACTTACAAGCACTGGTATGGATACCTGTGTAGTTATATGACTAAACTGCCTAGAGCGTATTTGTTAAGGGTTTTTTTTCCTTTTTTGGAAATTCAATACGCATATAGGGAGTAAGGTCAGTTCCACTGCTGGGTTGCGGTAATGGGTGGGTTATAACTTGTCAACACATACCTCGCCAGCGGGCCCATTAGATTGGTGATAACCGGAGAGCGGGAGTTTCAAAAAAACTCATCCGGTGTATAGGCGACGCAGGGACTGGTTTGTGTACATGTGGTTTTTGTTTCTAGTTCACTTAATGTTTTGATTTATACCGGTGATAATATGCCGTCCCACCTGTTTTTCTTTTTTGTGTGTCGGGGGAAACAGTGCATATTTTCTGTGCCCTTTTTACGCACTTCATCAGTCACCCTTTGTTTAATTCTTTTGTACGTATTTACTTTATTGCTAATGATGGTAAAGAATATTTTACGCGTTAGCTTTTCTTGTAATGATCAGACTAGGTGGATTCCTTATTTTTTTATTTTTTATTTCGAAATCCATGCCTAAATGACCATTATGTTAGTTCTGTTCTTCAAGAAGTTCCAAAAGGATTTGAACGTTCTCCTCATCCAAGTTTTTTTCTTGGTTGGATGGTGGAGATGGGTTAATCCTTGAACGGACCAGGCCATCTTTTATGTTTTTTTGTCGTTTGTATGCCAGGATGGGTTGGGTTGCAAAGAGTGCACTGAGAAAATCATTATCGCTGATCAGATTCCAGTGTTTCAGAAGGGCCTGCTTAAGAGCTGGGTGTTTAATTTGTGGGTTGTAGGGTAAAACAAAGACCAGCGGGATATTCTTTTCGGTTTTTGCACGCTTTTTAAAGTTCACGCGAGTTTCGCCTTTTTGAGGAAGAAGGGCTAAATCTTCTTGGTTGTATCCGCGTTTTTGTAGTTTGTCTTTGAAGAATTCAACCTTCTCCTCAAATTCTTTTGAGTGTGTGCATATACGGTCATATCTCATTACTTCTCCCTTAATCAAACCGCCAAATACTGACTCAGGGTGGGCTGAATCTCGAGCAAGATACTGAAAGGTATCAGTTTTTTTGGTTGCTACTCGAGTATCCAGTTTCCCTTCTTTTTTGAACCGTTCGCCTTTGTAGATGACGAGGTCGAGGAAGGTGACTTGACTGTTCGAAATCTCTGACGTGAACTTGAGCGTGGGATGAATTTGGTTTAGAGTTTGGACGAGGTCACCGGCTTGGTCTTCGTTACCGTTAAATATTATTAAGACGTCGTCCCTGTATCTCATGTAACTCACAATTGAAGGATTGTGTGGGAGAATAATTTCTTGTTCATATTTGAACAGGGTTATATCGCATATTTCTGGACTGCATTCGCTTCCCATAGCCACGCCAATTTTCTGTCTGAAGAACTTTCCATTGAATTCAAATATGTTTCGATGCATGATAAGTTCCAGGAGACAGCGAGCGTGTTCTCTTGTAGGTTTGGGTATTGCGTACAGACTGTTATCGGCAACTTCAAGTGCATCGCAGACTGATTCAATTGCCTCATCTTGTGGGCAGTTTGTATACATGGACACAATATCCAATGTGATCAATAGGCTATCCTGCTTCAATGTCACGTTGTTTAGTTTTTCAAGCACATGCCCGGAATCGCGTGTATATGTGCTTTGTTGTTTGACAATCGGAAGCAGAAAATAGTCTATGTATTTTGAAATTGATTGAGTCGGACCTCCGCAACCACTAATAATAGGCCTCCCCACAAACCGCGTTTCTTTGGGTGCTTCTTTGTGAACTTTCGGTAAGAGGTAGAGGCAAGGAGTTTTGATGTCGTGGTTGTCATGGTTGAGAAACTCAAATGTTTTTTTGGATATTACTCCATCAATGTGAAGTCTGCGTATGGCTTGAGCGACCTGTTGTGCGGTTTCCCCAGTCAGATCCCTATCAATCTCTTCATAATGTGGGCCTGATAATTGTCGTAGCCCCTCATGTATATAGTCTTGTCTGTTTAGAACACATACACCGCGGCCTTTATCGAATGGTTTAATGACTATGTCTCGTCTTTGCTTAAGGCCGGTCAGAGCGATGCGTTCCGCTTTTGATATGTTAGATTTTACATTTTTTATTTCCAACTTGGATAATTCCTCCAAAGTACCCTCAATGTATGATTCTAGATTAAGGTTGAAGGTAGGTTGGGGATCCCAAGTGGAGGGCAATTTGAAAGGATGCGAATTTGAAGGTCTCACTCTCCCTGCCATTTTTAGACGTAATCTCATTTTTCTGAAAAATGATTGGGAATGGCGAAGGATGGTGGACCTTTTTGGTTTTTTAGGGGTGGGTATAAAGTTCAAACCCCTGCCTAGAGCAATCAGTTCAATGTTAGAGAGCTGAGAGTCCGAGAGATTCTTAACATAAGGCATACTCTGTTTAGCTTTCAGCTCAAGAGAGATCGTCTTCGCCCATTTCTTGTGCTTTTTGCTTATTTGGCGAGATTGGACAGATCTATTCTTGGCTGCATTCGTTTTGTTATTTTTTTGGCTTTTATTCAGTCTCCTCGCCATGCTCAAGCAGACTCAATGTAAATTTGTGTTCAATAAGTATTGACTGAATGAGGTCTGCAAGAGAGCGTGGAGATTGTGGTTTTGGTTTTAGTGGCATGCCAGCAACTTATATGTGGGAGCTGGGCGAGGTAAGGGGTACAGCGCATGTGCAAGACGGGGTGCAAAGTCACTGCAAGACGTGTGAAATCAAGCGCAAAAGAAACAGCCGGGCGGGCGCAGGGGGGGGGGGGGGGGTAAAGAATGTTGACATAGGTTGGGGAGGGAAGCGATAAGTTGTTTTGGCTTTAATTCAATTACCATCATTGCGTGTAGATTTAGATTTCTGACATTATGTTTTAATACATGGATGGAGTGAGGAGCAGCCCGTCATCTTTATTTATTATTGTACTGTGGAAAGGGGCTAGTCCAAACTCGCATTATTTATTTTATGAGAGGAATTAAACAAAATGAGTGACAAGAGAATGCTCGCAAGTAGATAAGTGGATCACCTCATCGTTTCTTGAGCCGGGGGTGGGAGGGCAGACGAGATCTAGTAGATTGTCCATCTTATCTTTGGAGCTAGTCTAGAGATATGAGGCTGTAAGTCTCAAACTATCGCTTTTATACCATTCTTGTTGTATGTCTCAAACCCTGACTTGATTTGAGGTTTCGTATACAGAGTGCGATAGGCAGGAGATTAAGCCCGATTTGTTAATAGTCATGCATGGGATGCGCAGCCGTATGGTAAATTGATTGGTCTCCTACTCCACATGTGACTTAATAACGTAGTGTTTTTGTCCGCTGACATGGATCATTTGGAGTCTAGGTTCGATTCCAAAGATACAAATGCACGCCCCTTCGACCGCCGACCGGGTGGTCGGGGGAGGGGATATCAATGTGTTTAATAGGAAGGGGCGTAATCATACATGTCGCCACCACATTTTAAGTTAAATGGAATGGAGTTTGGCCGCCACCATGCATTTAAGTTTTTATCAGACTTGTGTTTTCTTAAAAGGAAGTGGTTTTCTGGCTAGAAAAATAGCAAGGAAGAACCGGTTTTGTGCAGGCAAAATTCAGGAAATAATCTGTTGATATTAATAACTTGTTGGAAAGTTCCAAGGTCATTCCAAGAAGGTTGCCGCCGTGAATTAGGGTTAAAACATGGGAGGGGATGGGATTTGCTATCAGCATCAGCAGGGCCGTTCCTCATTCTTTTCTTTTTATGGGATGTATGATAACATTGGAGTACGAGGGGCTCTGCGAGCTGATGAATCTTTTTTTGAAAACATTGTGTTTGCAACCAGCTAGGGAAGATTTTCGTTTATTTAAAACTTACAAGCACTGGTATGGATACCTGTGTAGTTATATGACTAAACTGCCTAGAGCGTATTTGTTAAGGTTTTTTTTTCCTTTTTTGGAAATTCAATACGCATATAGGGAGTAAGATCAGTTCCACTGCTGGGTTGCGGTAATGGGTGGGTTATAACTTGTCAACACATACCTCGCCAGCGGGCCCATTAGATTGGTGATAACCGGAGAGCGGGAGTTTCAAAAAAACTCAACAGTCGTGTGAAAGGAGTCTACTAGCGAATACTTACATAGTAAGATTAATTATTACTTCCAATGCACTCGAGGGAGCAATTCATTTCATTAGAGTTCACACATTACCCAAGGCAAATACGTCCGGGTTTCATCCAATCAGTCGGAGGCTGCTGATAACATGCCAACTGGAATGGTCGAACCACCTTCGCTCTTCTTGACAAGATCCTCCGAAAAATTTCGAAAGAAACCCCCTTTAGTGAGACTGGAACCTTACTGGAGCCAGTTTAACTTTGACAGAGTTGGGAACGGCAGGGATGGACTCGCCGTAAAACCAACTCTCTGTAAAACTGTGCAGTCAAAAGATATACACAAGATTTGAGCAATTCAGATAATAAGACGAGACTTCGTGGGTAGGTGGCTTTGTTTGCTTATGTTGTAAATCGAGGATTTTCTGTTACTCATCATCGATTTTTTGTTCATACCTGTTTGCAACAGCTCCCATCGGTTTTGTGCATGTTTTCTTATCAAAGACGTCCTCGATTTACACCATGCATGTGCACACTCATATCCCCTTGTGCTGGCACCCCTAACAAACATATGTCGCCGTTTTCATGAAAGCTGCCTTGTGAGGCACTCACCCAAAGGCAACACTGTAACCCCGTACGTCGGTCTTTGTAAAACTGTACCCCACATGGAAAATTCTAAAGAAGAGCGATAAAGGGCAAACAAGGCAAGTACTCAAAACCCATCCGTACAAACCCATGTTTACGTTATATGCGTAGTGTGGACATTCCTTTGTTTTCGTATAGTTAAGATTAACCTGTGACAAAACTCATTTTACTCACACTGTGAAAACTCTTTCAAACCATTTTTTGGGCTATGATTGCTTTAGTGTTTCTCTTCATTTTGCCACGGATAAACCTAACCCCAAAATGCCTCTAAAACTGTTTTCCAGAGGAGGACACTGTGTGGACATGGGCAAGTCCACACAGCGTCGCTGCTTCCTGGTTTATGTGGACCACTTTTGTTCGGAAGTCCACACAGTGTATGTAATCACAATCACGCACCCAAGTGTGTATTTACCTGCGATCGGGGACCCCTATTGGCCGATCTTTTGTTTGTACTATTTACGAGACCCCCACATGCTTTTTACACGATCGGCAATTGGGGACCTTCAGGAATTTGGGACCCTATTGTCCTCTATTGTTCAACGTCCTTTATTGAATGCAGAAACAAACCCATATACACCTTTAACGCTTTATGTTAGACAAGAGAAAACACGTGATGTTTAGGCAGGAACGATGGAATATTTATAACTGAAGTTAGACATTTTGACACCACCTCATATTGGTACTCAATTATTCAATGAGAATCTCCACCATTTATTTCAATGCGTCAAGCTAAAAAAATACCACTACTGTTACAACAAGCTTAACTGTAATATAACCTCGGATATATTTTGACACTACATATTGGTGTTCTAATTCAATAAAATATCTGCACCATTTACTAATTCCATTACTGTCCCAAGCTGTATAATAACCAGGATATGCTTTAAAATAACAATATAATATCGGGATACAACTTTAAAGTTATGATGAATTACTTTGTGTCACTGAGAGTATTTGATATGAAAAACAAGAGAATATACACAAGGGAGGGCATTTCAATTCCTCCTCCTGCTACGCTACGGTTTCCTGTGGTTCCCGCCGGTTTGTTCTCTCTATCTTTTAGGAGCTCACCTGGCGGTATGTCAGAACATTGACCATAATACCTTTCTGGATCTCTGGAGTTCCAAAGGTGAACAAATAATACATTTAACTTGTACCTTGACCCTTAAGGTACAGTCCAGCATTTGTAGTTTGTGCATTTTGTTCGTTTGACACAACAAGCGTGCTCAAAATATAAAGAAGGGTGCTGAACGACTAACCCGATGAAGTTTCAGCTCAGCTTCAGCTGTATATTTTGAGAGAAACAACATTCTAGGATCTCGAATTCAAATCAAAAGTTGCTGAATCATGTTATGAATTGGGCCTGAATTGAGCGTCAGAGACACGTTCTCACCTGAGCCGATTGCAGCTACGCGATGTCGCGCACTGATACGACGAATTAAAGCAACCGCACGCGCGTGTGCTTCTTGTCAACGCTTGCGCGCGCTTCGCCGAATAAACAACGAACTACTAATTGAAATTTACAACGGTGCGTCTTGAAACGCACCGTTGGAAAGGCCTTTTTTCGTTGAATTCTTCAAAATGACAGCATGTCAGGAAGAAAAATTTCACAGGGAATTTAGTATCCTTACTATCTTTCAACCAAGTATGTTTTTCAACAATAATTACGTCAGTTACTCTTTGGATAGCTGCAAATGATGGACTGTAGCTTTAACTGAACCAGGCAATTCTCTCACTTCAAAAAAAGTCTTTTAAAGCGACTATAATCCAATAATCCCTTAACAATAGTGGACGTGCGTGCCAGTTATGTTCATCCTGCCGGATATTTGATGATGTTGACTCATTCTTGGGTCAGTGACCTGCATAAGCCAATATTCATGATTGCAGCTCATCCTATTGAATATGATCAGACACTGGAATCCCGGCAGGAACCATGGGAAACCCGAGGGTACCCATAGTTTGGACAAGGAAGTTGTTGATTTCCCAATGATTTGCCAAAGGACGTTTTAGACGAAGTTGCTATCGATTCCACCGTCCTCTTCTTGTGACCACTTCGCAAAATAAAAATCATATGCATGGAGACCTACAATCCCGGCCAAAATGGTTGGGACACGTCACAATAAGCATATCCCCCAGTCCCCCGCTCCCCCGGTCCACACCCTTCCTCTCCACATCAAATTCTCCAGCGTACATTTATATATTCAGACAATCCCACAATGAGCATACCCTCCCCCGGTCCCCCGCTCCCTCGGTCAATGTTGTCATCTCGCGCTTGAGCACAGACCGTGCAATGAGAGACAAGATTGGCCGGAGGCAGGGGCATTGGGGGGGGGGGGGGCAGCGAGTTTGGCCGGGATTGCAGAAATTTTATATCATTCCCATTTCATGGAGACATTCATTTCATTCTAGAAAGTCGTTGGAATCATTGTTAGTTTCAATTTCAAATGTACACGCAAACATCTCATTTTTGATGCAGTATAATTCACCAATATAGCATTTAAATGTATTTAAATACTTCCGTCATTCAAATTACATTGACAAGCTGAACGTTATAGTACTTATGTAATTCGTCGAATTATTATGTAGACTTATAATTTCTACTCTTCCTTTCTTAAGCCAACTAAACAGTAATCTAAGATCACAAATTTTTTTTTTGCGTTTGTAAATTTATGTATAGATGACCTAGGGGTCATATTTAACGTACTAGTACTCATTTATAAATGAATTGTATTTCATTCTGAAGCGTAAGATATCAATAATGAATCCAATATAAACTCTTTCAAAATCTTACTCTTTGTAAATTCAAAATTAACTTCGGAATTAAAAGTAGAATCAAACGACGTTCAGCAACAAATTTTGTTTCTGGAATTTGCAAGATACATGTACAAGTTTTAAGGAAACTTACTGTATAAACATATATTCATTTGGTTTTCGGATATCAAAGTTAAAGAAGTTACACTAAAACGTCATACCTCTGCTACTGTGTATTACATAAATGGAACCGCTGTGTATTACATAAATGGAACCGCTATTTACAGCGCATTGTAATGAAGATTTTACCACCTATTCTAAATGAGACTATCTATTTCTATTAAACACTTAAAAGTGTGCAATTTTGTTTCTGGAATTTGCAAGATACAAGTTTTAAGGAAACTTACTGTATAAACATATATTCATTGGGTTTTTCGGATATCAAAGTTAAAGAAGTTACACTAAAACGTCATACCTCTGCTACTGTGTATTACACAAATGGAACCGCTATTTACAGCGCATTGTAATGAAGATTTTACCACCTATTCTAAATGAGACTATCTATTTCTATTAAACACTTAAAAGTGTGAAATCGATTGCCTGTAATATTTTGTTGAGGAGATGCATTAAAATTCCCGGACTGTACCATTTCCTGTATGATAACGGATACAAAAAAAATCTGACTGGTACACTACACAAGAACGTATTAGATACCTATTGGGTGATGGGTGTGTTAACATTTATAAATGGTTAAACCGAAAAAAGTATCAATTTCATACTTAACCCTATTTTTGAATAAACATATTTAAACTGAATTACACGATGTCAACTAAAACCATGCCCTTCTCCATCATCCTGCATTCGCCTAAAAAACAAACGCCATGAGTTTAGTTTCCGATTTTTGGTTTCTAAGAGATAAAGGAAATGTAAGGAGTTTGATATCTCGCCTTATGTGACCAAAGACAGAACCAAGCCCAGCCCAGCCAAGTGCTCATGTACACGGCTTGACAACAATGCTCATTGATTGTCATTTGCAATTAAAAGTAGAATCCAACGACGTTCAGAAACAAATTTTGTTTCTGGAATTTGCAAGATACAAGTTTTAAGGTAGCTTACTGTATAAACATATATTCATTGGGTTTTTCGGATATCAAAGTTAAAGAAGTTACATTAAAACGTCATACCTCTGCTACTGTGCATTACATATATGGAACCGCTATTTACAGCGCATTGTAATGAAGATTTTACCACCTATTCTAAATGAGACTATCTATTTCTATTAAACACTTAAAAGTCTGAAATCGATTGCCTGTAATATTTTGTTTAGGAGATGCATTAAAATTCCCGTACTATACCATTTCCTATATCATAACGGATACAAAAAAAAATCTGACTGGTACACTACACAAGAACGTACTAGATACCTATTGGGTGATGGGTGTGTTAATATTTATTAATTGTTAAACTGAAAACAGTATCAATTTCATACTTATCCCTATTTTTGAATAAACATATTTAAACTGAATTGCACGATGTCAACTAAAACCATGCCTTGCTCCATCATCCTGCATTCGCCTAAAAAACAAACGCCATGAGTTTAGTTTCCGATTTTTGGTTTCTAAGAGATAAAGGAAATGTAAGGAGTTTGATATCTCGCCTAATGTGACCAAAGACAGAACCAAGCCCAGCCCAGCCAAGTGCTCATGTACACGGCTTGACAACAATGCTCATTGATTGTCATTTGCAATTAAAAGTAGAATCCAACGACGTTCAGAAACACATTTTGTAACTTACTGTTAAAAACATATATTCATTGGGTTTTTCGGATATCAAAGTTAAAGAAGTTACACTAAAACGTCATACCTCTGCTACTGTGTATTACATAAATGGAACCGCTATTTACAGCGCATTGTAATGAAGATTTTACCACCTTTTCCAAATGAGACTATCTATTTCTATTAAACACTTAAAAGTCTGAAATCGATTGCCTGTAATATTTTGTTGGGGAGATGCATTAAAATTCCCGGACTATACCATTTCCTGTATGATAACGGATACAAAATAAATCTGACTGGTACACTACACAAGAACGTACTAGATACCTATTGGGTGATGGGTGTGTTAACATTTATAAATGGTTAAACCGAAAAAAGGATCAATTTCATACTTATCCCTATTTTTAAATAAACATATTTAAACTGAATTACACGATGTCAACTAAAACCATGCCCTGCTCTATCATCCTGCATTCGCCTAAAAAACAAACGCCATGAGTTTAGTTTCCGATTTTTGGTTTCTAAGAGATAAAGGAAATGTAAGGAGTTTGATATTTCGCCTTATGTGACCAAAGACAGAACCAAGCCCAGCCCAGCCAAGTGCTCATGTACACGGCTTGACAACAATGCTCATTGATTGTCATTTGCTACCTCGACATTCTCACTGCCTGTGGGTATTTTATCAGTACATAAGTTAACACCCGGAGCCAGTCCTAGGCTAGCCTAAGGGCTTTCAAGGGTGTCAAAGGAAATGATTGAGTACGACTTCAGTTAGTTTCATCAATCAAATTAGGTTTTGCCCTTCACCGACGATTTTAAACACTGTATACTCAGTGTGTTACCTCCCGAGTGAAAGTTGGAAAAAATCACTCGGGTGGGACTCGAACCCACGACCTCCTGCTTTTTAGTGCAGATGTCTTTCCACTCGACCACCGAGCTAACGGGATCGGTTGGCTGGTTCGAATCTGATGTACATAGCAGCGGGTACCGCATAAACTATTATAGGATGGAATTTTGCGTCGGGGTGACAGAAAAACCAAAGAAAAGTTTATTCAGTTCCCACTGCTATGAACATCAGATTCAAACCGGCCAACCGATCCCGTTAGCTGATGTTCATAGCAGTGGGAACTGAATAAACTTTTCTTTGGTTTTTCTGTCACCCCGACGCAAAATTCCATCCTATAATAGTTTATGCGGTACCCGCTGCTATGTACATCAGATTCGAACCAGCCAACCGATCCCGTTAGCTCGGTGGTCGAGTGGTAAGACATTTGCACTAGAAAGCAGGAGGTCGTGGGTTCCAGTCCCACCCGAGTGATTTTCCCAACTTTCACTCGGGAGGTAACATACTGAGTATACAGTGTTTAAAAACGTCGGTGGATGACAAAACCTAATTTGATATATATCACCCCGATGCTTATAATATTCAGTTAGTTTGGAATTTGTATATCATAATGCCTCGCTTTGCAGCGATAACTGAATTCTGGATTAAGTACTGCACTCTTAAAGTCCGGGATAAAAAAAAGAAAAACCAAAGAAAATAGAACTGGACATGCAGCAAACTAAAGAATGTTGTCTTTCCTTTTGAATGGTTAGCATTACTTTATCAGCGGTTGGTTCCTTCTTAATTTTGCCTGCATAGGCCTACTTCGAATGGTTAATCCCACATACCAAAGCTTTTTGAGTTGTTATACTCAACATGTCAATACAAATTGACTTATCTGTGAATGCAAAGTATCAGATATATTAGCTTGAAATGATTTCCAGTCACTGCTGCACACAATCACACTGGTCCGTGTTGCAGGTTTAGTAGTAAAATGCTTCTTCCATTTCCTCCTGAAACATTCTTCGCATCTGAATGAGAAAATGGATTGCTATTATTAAAAGAACTTCATAAATAATACTATAGAATATTTGTGATTATATACTTCCTTAATGAGTAGTTAGATTGTCTCTCTCGATTCAAGTTGATGAATGATGATGTTCGAAGTTGATTAAGGGAATAAAAGTGTGCTTGGGAAGTGTTAAGACCGGTTGGAGTCTGGGTGGGTGATAATTACCCGAGCCGATCAAAGTTCTTAATACCGACCAAGCACACATTTATTCCCATTCATAAATACCTTTTCGGTCGAAAAATCTAATTTTGTTCGGTCCAAAAGTCAAAACAAGTCAAACATTTTATGTTACCGACGATTTTGTTCAATAATTATATTTCATTTTTTTTCTCTCGAAACATCCCTCTAGCTATATAATTGAGTGTCCAGCTCGCGAGTACGACACAACTTCTTTAATGGAGGTTGGCGCGCACGTCGCGCGTAGTGCGCGATGTCGCGCAGATGCAGCTGCGGCGAGTGCGCTGTGAAAGAACCGATCCAGTAAGCACCACTCCATGGTGTTCTGACCAATCACAGCCGTGATTTATGTCCGACATGCGTGCACAAAAGTCCGACATGCGTGCACGCGCGTATGATGCGCGCGGCAGGAAAATGCAGTAAGGCATTGGAGAGAAGCACGTGTTAATTTGCCCAGTGCGCAGTGGGCGGAGCTTACTGGATCGGTCCATTAAGGACGATGAAATACTGATTCACTGGTAGTGTTACGCATGCCTACGTGAAGATTGTGAACGTTCAACCAATAAAACGGTAAAAGGTACTGAATTTTATAGGATTCCAAATTTCATGCGACACTGGAAAAGTGTTTAAGACCAGCCAACCATCCGTCTAGGACCGGCCACGTGACGGGCTCTCGACCAATGGGAATGGGTAAATTGTCTTATTTTGTATTGATGAATATTGAATAAAAGACATGACTGAATCATAACTAATACTAAACGGATATCAAAACACTCACCGGAGAGGGTCCAGGGACGATGTACGGCAATGTGAAATTCGGGTCTTGATATAGGGAATCTTGGTTCTATAGTGGAAAACGAGAAATCAGAAACCGTTAGGTGTGAAGTGTAAAGGACAGTCTGGAAGGATTATGATATGTAAAAAAAAATAGAAAAGATTACTGCTTTGCGAATCTACATATAGTATACTAGAAATACACTTTAAATACAAGTTGTACTCTTATATTTGTTCAAACTACGGGCATTTATTCACACCTATACTTTTTCTTCTCAATGAAGGTATGCAAACGGCTTTGTAATGGCCACTATACCTGCTCTCTGTATTCAGAAGGTCGCGAGTTCCGTTTTGAAGCCTGATTAGCCAAAGAAGCGCACGCGACGACCAGTGCAAAAATGACAAGAAGAACTAAAACGCCAACGATGGCAACAATGGCGATAACTCCGCCATTACCAGCTTCCCCTGATACTCCCAAAATTAGAAAAAGAAAACACAAACTTTACGAACAACCAAAATAGATAAAAACGGTGCATTTCATTGAAACTAATAAACTGTAATTGTTGGTAAGTAGTATATTCTGCTGGTGCACTTTTTTGTATTTACTAGTTACTTTTGTACTGTACTCGCTAGGTGGGTGGAGTTGTAAAGTTTGTATTGTTTGCAGGTTGGAAAAGGTTACCAGTGGAAACCAAATGAAGAGGTCAGTAAATAACAAAACAAAAAAACACTTGCATATTGCAAAGTATAGGAAAACAGGGGGAAATAATTTACCTGAAACTTCACAAAGGCTGCTAGATAAACCTTCCATGCACCTGAATATCAAGACAAGTGTGAGAAATAATTACAGTTTTATTTTTTTTAATTTACCACCATAGCAATAATATTACGTTATATGAAATGTGACCATTAAGATTGATTGGCTTATTGATAAATTTGTTTAAAAAATGGGATTTTAATGCAAAATTGACGAGGTCATCCTGATGTCAAAGATGTATGCTTACCAGATATTTTTCTGCCATATTTTCAATTAATTGTGCGTTTCTATCAAAAAAAGTTGAGAATTAGCACTAACTTTGATTTGACAGTTAAATGATTATTAATGTATTAAGCATGCCCAGCAGAGCACAGCGTGTAACAGGAATACCTGCAAGTGTACGTATAGTCCGGAAAGCTTCCTTGCTGTTCACAGCTACCATTATTTTGACAGTGGTATGCTGGGCAGTCCTCCGTGGGATCTGTGGTGTAGACAATATATAACGGTAATGATTTTAAAGAAACTTACACTGTTAAAAGTATTTCTTGTACACTTACAAGCGTACGTAATTGGATAAATACTTTTAAAAAAGTTGGTTTTTATCATGGATTGGGCAACCCAAAGTCCTCATTCTGGTTCGCCAAATTCATACATACACTTTTAGCGTGTCTTAGTGATTTTTACATTCAATTCTGTCTTTTTAAATCCTTTGCCTGCACGGCCTTGTGTGCGCCGTGCTTAATAGACGTGAGCGTACGGTATATTAACATAATCACACAAGTTATAACACTACTATGATTTGTCGTCATCCCCTCTTTGGTGTGTTAAATGGTAAGAAAAAATGTACGCGGTGTATCCAATGCCTGAAGCACATTGCAAACGGGCCATCAACCCAATTTCCCACGCACGGGCAAGGACATCACTCATCCAGGATTCTTCATAATCTATGCTCTGAAACATCTGCATAAAACGAACGATTGTGGGTAACTGTATTGTTCATGTCCTCCCCTGCCAATCCCGATCATTTTTGGACACACACGGGTGAAAAAATTATAATAATGTATGCCTATGCACGTGATTTTTTTTCATAAAAAGATAATTGCAAACATGTACAAAACAAGGCTGTCCCTGATAATTTCAATACCTCCCTGTTTAAGCAATAACATTTGCCCCAAATCATAAGTAGTACCTGTGCACAAAAACTATAGTGTGTAAACCAACTATAATTTACCTATTTAAACTCAGCACAGGTACATTTCTTATACGGGGACTTTACTTTACTATACCGTACTTGTTACAACAGTTGCCAGCGGATCAATCAAGAGAGAATTTTCAACTCTTCCATTGTTGTCCATCATATTAGTATGCAGCACATCCCGTATGATGTCACTATCGACTGCGGAGTTGAGTGGGAATCTGGCAACACCATTCACCACAAGACTGCCATTCAAAACCGACGTCATTTCGAATTCTAAGACGTCAGAGGTCCTTCCTGACCCTTGGAGACTTCTAAGAATCTAAAAAAAAAATAAAAAATAAAAAATACGACAAATAATGTTCCTATAATGTAATATCGACATAAAACGTAATACACAGTGCACCCGTAATGTTATATTCAGTTATTAAATTATAAAAAGAAATTATAACAGTTCAGGTCTTTAACTTTTGTTTTGTTTTATATTAGTTTATTTCTCTTAACAAGAATAATTGTGATAATAAAATAACACTAATGAAAACTAGATGAAGATGCGAACATTGTACAGGAATGGTATTATATTGATGAGTTCAAGTTATTTATATCAACAATTAATAGGGATTGTTGTTTTCCGCTCGTGGTGGCGATTAGTATAAATGTTAAAAACAACAAAGAAGGTATAAAAGTAATAACATTTAAAACTGATCTGTAGACAAGAATGTTTTGATTACCGCGATACGAACTGCTGCCGAGAGAGCCCGGAACACCAGCGAGTTCTTATCGTTGTGTTCAGTAGTAAAGACAGCTGGTTCACCATCCACATCAAGGATTCGAAGCTGAATGCTAAATTCCATACCAACTGCAAAGACGTTCACAAAAAGTACAAATTATCGATAAATTTGCTGATTTAAAGCAATGCTCAGATTGTAAATGCAACCGACTATACATTGAAAATCGGCAGTTTCGTGAAGTTATCACGCAATGGAATTTGGAGGCACGACATTGTGGACTCTTGAAAATCGTGATGTATTAGCCTTAGTCATAATTTCAGACCACTCCACGTACGAAAAGTTTCTTGTACTGTTCTGAATCATGATCCGATGGCATTAGTTTATTCAGCATTAGGGAATAAAAACGAGGCAAGATAAATATGTTCACGATCAATCCAAAGTTTTCAACATTCTTCTGTAAATACACGATACTCCTTGGATATCATGCAACTGAGATGTTTGAAAAAAATATTATAAAACGCCTTATTTCAGTTGATGTAACCCTTTAATTTGAACTATATTTTTACGTCACTTATCATAGTTCCGATGTCTTGCAGCGGAATAATTAAAATTTTAACTTCAGACTAACAATTTGTGCTTTTATAATGTTTTGGTGAGGTTTTGCGAATTATGGTATAGCCTATATTAAAATAAAATAGTTTCACGTCCCTGTTTTCGAAGATTTAGCTTTAAGGTGTGATTTTGGGGAACCAGAAATGATACAAACGTATATAATCTGCACATTAAATAACACAATGAATACCTGGCATGGGAGCGGTCGATGATTCAGTGGCGAGCAATGTCGTAGAAAAATGAGTTTGTGCTGTGGAAACAAAAAAAGTCAGTCACATTATAATATCATTACAATTATACACATTTGATGATTCAGCGATTTGATGATGTAGAGACAGAATATGCAGGAATGATTTCAGGCGCGGCATGAGTGATACATACACAAGTTCTTGGTTCTGAAGATGCTTTCTTTGTTATGACACAACATCAAGGAACTCAAACATCAAACATGCAGCTGTTGTGATGCACGAGGTTTGCAATCTGTGCAAATCAATCAAAATGTTTTTCTGTCCTACCAAAGAAAATTAAAATAAATATGTGTCCGATATGTTTGACCGATTTGCCACTCTTTTGGCAAAAACTCACGAATGCAAAAGGTAACATTAAAAAAACTGTCCTGCTAGACTTTCAGAATTTAAAACAGAAAAATGAAATAGTGTAGCCTCGTTGACCCTAAATTCAGTGACGGATATCATTTCCGTAGAAAAGAATTGTGTCAATACTGGATGTTCTGTAAATTGTTATAATAAGTTTCATCAAGGACGGCTTGTTGTTCAAAAAAAATGTCACGGGTATGTAATTACTATTATAGATGTCTCGATGCTATAAACATGATGTTAATTAAAAATAAAATAGAATTCCAATTACGGGTTTTGCAGAGTAATGCAAATGATAATCACAAAAAAACGTTATGTATGATAAAGACTCCAACGATATCCGTGCTATGTTGAGTTTCAGCCAAAAACATAGATTGTAAATTGAAATAGTTGATTCACTTTGGATTGAAAAGAATGTCCAAAGACATTGGCAAATGTTTATATATGTGAACAAAATATTTATTATTAGGCCAAAAAAAAAAAAATCGGTCCCTGGTAAGCGCGCGCGTCGATTTTAATCATGCGCGTCGATCTTTTTTTTCCAAAATGTTCCGCGGTAGCTCCAACAGCGCCCTCTATTTCCGCACCTCCTCAAGTTTTTTTTAACCAAAGAGCACCAAGGAATGGGAAATTGCACCAAGGCAAATGATCGAAAGCACCAAGGCAAATTATGGAGGACACCAATGTACATGAGGACACCAAAAAAGCAAAATAGTACCCCACCTCTTCTGTACAATCCAAGTTTGAAGAAAAAAAAAAGCAAAAAAAAAAAAAAAAAAAAAGCCGCGTGGCCGCGTCAATTCCGGAACTTTGGTCTGACCAGAGACCGAATATTTTTTTTTGGCCTTATATGCAAATATCGCATTGATTGGTTGCATCAATGGTACACAATCGTAAAGAAAAAAACCCAAACATTTCTTGAACTATTCCTTAGATCTGAATGTCTGCATGACATTATACGTTTGTTAATCTCATTAAAAACTATCTACACATACCCGTTACTGGCTCGGTACTGAACCCACGACTCGACATCTCTGAAGAAGAGGAAAAATGTGTTGTGGATCTAATATCTGCAATAAATAAAAACAAAACAAACTCGTTTGAACCACACATGGATAAACACATTTGATTGAGGTTTTTCAGAGACATATCGAATCGGAAATTATATATTAATTCAACGATTGATCTAGGAGTAAAGAACAACAGAATGTAAAAATAATCGAGCATATCAAGACATAGGAAGGTCAAATTCGATTGTCAAAACTTCGTCCCGTTGATGATTCTTTGCAATTTACTTTTCTTAGTAAAAATTAAATGCAATTTCCTCTTAAAAAGTTTTCAATTGCACTGTGTGTGGAGATGAGTGTAATAAATAAGTTTACATAATCAACTTGTGAAGTGATTCACCAACCTTCGAGGGAAAGCTCTGTTGAGGAAGCTTGAGGCATTTCAGTCGATGCTGTAGAGATTGGTTGGTTGGTTGAGAAAGATGACTCAGTAGCTGAAGGCGAACAAAAAATACAAACAAATGAATACAAAATGTTTAGCCTTCCCAGTCTTGTAAATTTTTCAACTTTTCAACTTTATTTAATAATTTCAATGTTTCTGTAAGATTCACTTTATTCTGGAAAAAAGTGTCGGATCCAGAAGTGTCCATGGGGGAGGGCGTGGTTGAGGATTCAAAGTACAAGATTCAGTTTGTCTGTGACTGGGGTTGAATAGCCAACACATAATACGACCAAAGGCTTGATGCAATGAACAAGTTTCCACATTACAGTGATAACACTTGACTGGGAACGTAAGGAAATTGGGGTTTAAAATACAAATGTAATATAATGAATCTTGTCTATAATTATATTGAAACATAGGCACATGTCAGCGTTGTGACTGAGGATGACACGTACTTTGATCTTTGAAATCAGTGGGATTTTGTGTATTAAAAGCCAGAATCTTCTGACGTACTGCCGCCACAAACACACCATTCAGTCAATAAAATGGAAGTGTCCTGGGAAATTAATACGTCAATGACAGAAAAACCCTGTGACGAGATCTGGGGCATTCGGTGCAGACTAGAGATATTGGTTGATTTGTTGATGATGATTATTTATAATTACACACAATACAAGTCAATTTATTAAAGAAAAAGGTAGAAGTGCAAACAATTAGAAACAAAGGCGAATGTAGTGAATTCCTCCCTTTTTTATTCAATGGTCCCAGCATAAGATCTAGACTGGTACGTGGCAAATAAAAGAGTTCGTTGTGTGCAGAAGACGCGCCCCTTTTCTTTTCTTTTCCTTTAAATAGTTTATTACGTAACAGCAGTATACAAACGCGAAGCGCTACCAACGTGGACACAGACACTCCGCGCTACTTCAGCGATCAACAACTACAGCGATCTCGGCAACATTAATTGTACATTTAGTTTATTTTAATCCTCAACTCAACGTAACTTAGTAAGCTTTGGCAGTAACAGGCAAACTTTATCACTTAACAATCTCGGCAAGTGCGTGGTAGAAGTTCATTAAATTTTAACCACACCACGTTTGAACAAATTAACAAATAGAATTTAACTCCGGGTGGGTAGACTGATTCTAATTGGAAACAGTCGTACTGAAAAAAAGTTAATAAACAATAAAGTAATATAAATAAAACTGAATTTAAAACCATCAGTCACAAACCTCCGAAGGTAGACTCTGCAGGATTAACTCATCCAAGGTTTTTTTTTTTTTAACCCGAATTAATCCCGCCCTCACTCCAATTGAGTCAGATTTTGTTTTCCCTCACTCCAATTGAGTCAGATTTTGTTTTAGAAATTCGAGCATTACAATAGTACCTGCAATTTAAGTGACAGCATTCCAGCAGTAATTTTTTTTTTTTAAATACAATAATACACTTAATGTCAATGTTATTAATCGTCTTTCATTGAACTTTTCGGAAATTTGTTTCATCGGTGACAGCATTATTAATACGAGAAACAACTGCATAAATCATTAACAAAAATATAAAATAAAGTTCTTGGAAGATGCAATAACCATTTGCTCTGGCTAAAGAGGTGCCGCAAACACAATTTGGTACACTAAAGGAAGTGACAAAAACATTGTTAAAAAAAAATCATTTAAAAATGTAACTTAAAGGCAGACTCTGTTGATGAATCCTCGGGCATTTGAGTGAATTTCGTAGAAAATGGCTGATTTGTTGACGATAAAGATTCTTTCATTAAAAGAAAAATACACAAACAACAATTAAATATAAAGAGAAAGTAAAATTGCGATTGCATATGAAGATTGCGTAGGTAACTAATGAAAAGCCACCACGAATACCAAAAAATCGTTAAAAATCATTTTAAAAGGTGACTTACTGGCAGACTGTGATGATGGCATTTCAGTTAACTTCGTAGAGAATGGCTGATTTGTTGACGATAATGATTCTTTTATTAACAGAAAAATACATAGACAACAATTAAATATAAAGAGAAAGTAAAATTGCGATTGCATATGAAGAGGATTTTGTTACTTATGAAAAACCACCACGAATGTAACAATTTGTAAAAGCAGAAAGAAAATTCGGCCGTTATTAGTGCCACCCATTTTCGCCTGATTTCGACTAACAATGTCACAAATAAAACATGTTTGAATTGGACACAATCACACATGCACTAAGATGACTTTAACAAAAATTAAGTGAACAATAGGACATGACTTCAAAGGCTTACCAACTAGTGATGAAATAAAACTAGATTCAATAACCATAATTCACAAACCTCCGATGGCAGACTCAGTTGAAACCTGAGGCACTTCAGTTGAATAGGGAGAGGATGGCTGGTTCGTTGAGAACGTTGACTCTGTCAATGAAGAAAAAGTGATATTTTCACAAATAATTGGAAAAAGAAACCACAGTGGCATTGTTCCACCTCATGGATCACGTATATATGAACTTACCATAATTGTCATCTTCAACACGTCCCTTACAATGTATTTACACAGTTTCAACCCAATCAGAATTCTCGTTCTCACTTTTTGTGATAAACATCACGTGGCCCTTCCCGTTCGGGTTGAAACCGGAAGTACACTGTAATTTGAACTACAGGTCCGATTGGGTTGAAAGTTGGTATGTTCCTAGAACGGGATGTGCTATACATGAACATTTAAGTGACGTCATAAGACGTAATCAAGTGACATGTGACGACCTATTAAATGTACATGTTTCCACATTTCCAGCCACCAAGTTTCAACACAATCAAACTTACCCTTATATGTGTTTTGAAAAATCGAATTTTGATGACGTCATCATGATTTCACACATTTTTCAAAAACTTTGGTGCAGATGACTATTACCTAACAAACCTTATGCAATTTTTTTTTTGAATTTAGCATGTTGGGCTTGCGAGAAATGGTGATAATCTTCAAAACTTTAAAAGTCGATATAAAATCACATGATGACGTCATGATGACGTCACCTTTTTATCTATAACACATCCCGGCCTACCTACATACCCAATCGCAGGAGATAAAATAAAGATCCTGGATTATTCTATCCATTTTTACAAAATTCAAGTTCAGGTGTTTCACGGTTGATTTCATATTGATTTTCAAAGATTAAATCTATAAATCTTTAATTGCTTGTAGTTTAATACGTGGTGACGCCATATTGACGTCACTTCAATTTTTACCTATAACACTTCCCGGTCTACCTACATACCGAGTTTCAACCCAATTGGACTGATAGTGCTTTAGATATAGGGTTTTGAAGTTTGCACATTTAAGATGACCTCACGTGACCCATGATGACGTTATCATGACGTCATTCTTCGGGACACGAACTCACTATGCGGTTTTCACATAGTTTAGGTCTCAATAGAATACAAGTTTGTTTAAGGTTCAAAATGGCCCGGTTAAAACGTGTACAAAGTGTATGGGATTTGGGGTGGAATAAAAAGAAACCTGAATTCTCTTATCACATTATGTGATGGACCATACAAGGAGGAGACCGTTCGCTTGTAGCTCAGTAGTGCATGCTAGTGTTGATAGAGTAGTACTAGCACGTAATATAGCATGTAGAGTGTGGGGACAACCGGCTCCGGGTGGGAGGAATGGCTGATTTGTTGACGATAATGATTCTTTTATTAACAGAAAAATACATAGACAACAATTAAATATAAAGAGAAAGTAAAATTGCGATTGCATATGGAGAGGATTTTGTTACTTATGAAAACCCACCACGAATATAACAATTCGTACAAGCAGAAAGAAAATCCGGCCGTTATTAGTGCTACCCATTGTTGCCTGATTTTGACTAACAATGTCACAAATAAAACGTGTTTTCGGGCAAGTAGTCCAATTTGAATTGGACACAATCACACTTGCACTAAGATGACTTTAACAAAAATTAAGTGAACAATAGGACATGACTTCAAAGGCTTACCAACTAGTGATGGAATAAAACTAGATTCAATAACCGTAATTCACAAACCTCCGATGGCAGACTCAGTTGAAACCTGAGGCACTTCAGTTGAATAGGGAGAGGATGGCTGGTTCGTTGAGAACGTTGACTCTGTCAATGAAGAAAAAGTGATATTTTCACAAATTATTGAAAAAAGAAACCACAGTGGCATTGTTCCACCTTATTAAGAGTAGCTAACTATTGTTCAAGAGTTATGCTAGCAAAAGACAAGAAAGAAATTTAAAAAAAAATGTCATGGATCACGTATAGATGAACTTACCATAATTGTCATTTCAACACGTCCCTTACAATGTATTTACACAGTTTCAACCCAATCAGAATTCTCGTTCTCACTTTTTGTGATAAACATCATGTGGCCCTTCCCGTTCGGGTTGAAACCGGAAGTACACTGTAATTTGAACTACAGGTCCGATTGGGTTGAAAGTTGGTATGTTCCTAGAACGGGATGTGCTATACATGAACATTTAAGTGACGTCATAAGACGTAATCAAGTGACATGTGACGACCTATTAAATGTACATATTTCCACATTTCCAGCCTCCAAGTTTCAACACAATCAATATTGTGAAGTATAGTTTAGGTTTCATTAGAATACAAGTTTGTTTAAGGTTCAAAACGGTCCGGTTAAAAAACGTGTACAAAGTCTATGGGATTTGGGGTGGAATAAAAAGAAACCTGAATTCTCTTATCACATTATGTGATGGACCATACAAGGAGGAGACCGTTCGCTTGTAGCTCAGTAGTGCATGCTAGTGTTGATAGAGTAGTATTAGCAAGCAGAAAGAACATCCGGCCGTTATTAGTGCTACCCATTGTTGCCTGATTTTGTCACAAATAAAACGTGTTTTCGGGCAAGTAGTCCAATTTGAATTGGACACAATCACACTTGCACTAAGATGACTTTAACAAAAATTAAGTGAACAATAGGACATGACTTCAAAGGCTTACCAACTAGTGATGGAATAAAACTAGATTCAATAACCATAATTCACAAACCTCCGATGGTAGACTCAGTTGAAACCTGAGGCACTTCAGTTGAATAGGGAGAGGATGGCTGGTTCGTTGAGAACGTTGACTCTGTAAACGAAGAAAAAGTGATATTTTCACAAATTATTGAAAAAAGAAACCACAGCGGCATTGTTCCACCTGATTAAGAGTAGCTAACTATTGGTCAAGAGTTATGCTAGCAAAACACATGAAAGAAATCAAAAAAAAATTAAAAATGTCGTGGATCACGTATAGATGAACATACCATAATTGTCATCTTCAACACGTCCGTTGCAATGTATTTACACAGTTTCAACCCAATCAGAATTCTCGTTCTCACTTTTTGTGAGAAAAATCACGTGGCCCTTCCCTTTTCGGGTTGAAACCGGAAGTACACTGTAATTTGAACTACAGGTCCGATTGGGTTGAAAGTTGGTATGTTCCTAGACCGGGATGTGCTATACATAAACATTTAAGCGACGTCATAAGACGTAATCAAGTGACATGTGGCGACCTATTAAATGTACATGTTTCCACATTTCCAGCCACCAAGTTTCAACACAATCAATATTGTGAAGTATAGTTTAGGTTTCATTAGAATACAAGTTTGTTTAAGGTTCAAAACGGCCCGGTTAGAAAACGTGTACAAAGTGTATGGGATTTGGGGTGGAATAAAAAGAAACCTGAATTCTCTTATCACATTATGTGATGGACCATACAAGGAGGAGACCGTTCGCTTGTAGCTCAGTAGTGCATGCTAGTGTTGATAGAGTAGTATTAGCACGTAATATAGTATGTAGAGAGTGGGGACAACCGGCTATAAACCTTCATGATAATGGAAAGTAGATAAGTTAAAGGCCGTAGAGCCCAGGGCCAAAATGGGCGCAGCTCTCGGACATGGAGCAGCTGTAAATTGCCTAGTCATAATGCCCCAAATGACGTCTTGAAGCCAAAGCCAAAGGGAAGCTCCAAGATTGAAAAGGGTAACATGCCTGGACAACCTAACCTAAATGTCTGCACCTACAACACTAGAACCCTAAGAACGGAGGAAGTGTTAGAAACATTACTAGATGAGCTCAAAGAATTTAAATGGGATGTAATTGGATTAGCGGAAACAAAAAGGGAAGGCCAGGGAATTGAGGAGTTACAGGGTGGAATTTGGTTATACTTCATGGAAAGACGGAAGAGGACAAAATGCCAAAGGAGTTGGATTCCTAATCCATCCAAGAATTACAGACTATGTGAAAGAAATAAAAAGTTACTCAAACAGAGTAGTTACACTCAACCTCCAGCTGTCTGGCAAAGATCAGCTATGCATAATTCAAGTATATGCACCTACCAGTGATTATGATGACGAAGCTGTGGAAGCTTTTTATGAAGATATAAGTAAGGCAATAGAAGGAAACAAATCTAAGTACACCATTGTAATGGAAGATGCCAAAGACGGTGAATGTCAGCCAAAAGAAGAGAACATCCTTGGAAAATTTGGATATGGATAGAGAAATAAAAGAGGAGATGTGTTACTTGAATTTGCAGCTCAACACAAGTAATCGATAGCAAATACCTTCTTTAAGAAAAACATAAACCGGTACTGGACGTGGGAAAGCCCGAATTGCAACACAAGAAATCAAATAGACTTCATTCTCAGCAGCCAAAAAGGTATCATCAAGAATTGCGAAGTCATCACAAAAGTGGACATTGGAAGTGACCACAGAATGGTTAGGGCTAATATACATCTCAACAAAAAACTTGCCAGACTGAAGGTCATTAAAAAAGAGAAAAAGAGCAGGATTAACATCTTAAAACTGAGAGAGAGAAGCCAGGATTTCCAGCTTGAACTCGGGAATCGCTTTGAGTGTCTTGATATAGAGAACGCTGGGATAGATGAAAGCTATAAAATCATCTCTGATACTGTGATGGAAGTGGCAGCAGAAATTACTCCACAGGAAAAGCAGAAGAAGGAGAACACCAAAGAGGACAAAGTGATTGAAGACCTGGATAGAAGGAGGAAGGAGTTGAGGGAAATACAGGACAAAACCAAGATTCAGAAGATTGAATATGCTGAGCTCGTGAAAACAGTGAGATAGAAGAGGAGGCAAAGGAGTATGTGGAGAAGGAAAAAAATAGAATCTATTCTTAGAAGTGGAAGAGGAGCACAACACATCAATAAACTGAATCGCAAGAAAACCAGGATGCATCAGCTGAAACAAAAAGATGGTACAATTACAAATGTTAGACAAGAAATTCTAGATGTCTGTTCCGATTTCTAAGAGGAACTGTATAGTTCGATGAGTACTGGCTCCAAGCCAAAGATAGTGTCACCGGACCAGTCAGCCCTACCAAAAATAACAGACAGAGAGGTAGAAGCAGCTGTTAAAGGTATGAAAGACAACAAAGCTCCGGGAACAGATGACATCACTAGTGACATCATAAAGATTGGTGGCAGCGAAACTGTAAGGGAGCTAACCAAACTTTACAATCAAATACTGGACAAAAGAAAGATTCCAGAGTGTTGGAAGGAGGCTATTGAGATCAAACATATGACCTGCAGCAGTCTTTGGTAATGGCAGCGAGTCAAGACAGCCTCGTACCGACTAATACAGCATTGATCTGTATAGTGCAGTTATCCTCGTTCCCAGCCGCATCCGAAGCCACGTAGTACCACGTGTAAGGGCTGGCACTTACAGAAAAGCTGTACAGAGATCCAGGGGTGAAGGGGCCCTGAAAGACACTCCCTAGTGGGTATGTATCGTAGATCATAACATCGTAACTTCCAGAGTTGTCAGAAGCATTGTAGTTGGTAGGAAATGGCTGGGAAGCAAACGATTCATCATTGGTGATGTAGAAATTTACGTTGGATGGACACACGATGGACGGAGGATCCTGGTCTATGGTCAAATGGTGAAATGAAAGAAAGGAAAATAATATTTCAAAACGCATTTCAAACAAAAAATATCACGCAACAAGTGCCATTAGATATTCACCAACGTGCAACACACTTAATTTGAAAAGGGGAAGAAATCGATTGTGAGTCAAATGTTCATTTGGTTTATGCAGTGGGTGTGGGGTATAAATTCCCGTGAGGATTATACAGTTGGCAAATTTGCGGTTTTATTTGGTTTGAGCATAAATGTGAATTGGGGCCATGCACACATTAAAGGGACACTATAAGCTCTGGAAAGCGTCCCCATTGGGCTACTCAAGGCATGTTATTCGAAATAATAAAGAGCATTTATTTAAGTAGAATATAAACGTCAACACTACTAAGGGAATAAATGTGTGCTCGGGAGGTTTTAATTACTCTGTTTAAGACCGCCGGAGTAACTTTTCATGACAATAATATTGCCCCTGAAAACCGTTAAGAATGAAATTAAATTACACTCCCGTAATGTTCCGGACTTCTGAATAACCTAATTAACCCCTAAAGTTTATTTACATTGTGCTCTGCTTTTAGTACCCATTTTGTATAACATTGTGAGATTCTTGCGCCTTCTTGAAGATTTTCAAATGCTGGATATGCCACTAGAGGCCCCGAGCAAAATAACACAAATTTATTTGTTCTATTTTCTTTGAAAATGGAGGGCTGGGGAGGGGCGTTCATCCTCGGCCCCCAGTATCTAACAGTACAAAACTGCATCTGATTACGGCGTATGTCATACCCTGAGGAGGGGCAATGAAGAAAAAAAAATTCTTGGTGTTGTCCCGTGAAGATGCCGTGAATTTAGATTGAAGAACAGCGCAACAGCTACGGAAATAAGACGTTCAAAATGATCATTGTTCCGTTTGTTGATGAGGAAAATAACACTCAAACAGCTGGATGCAAGGTTTTTTTAAGCAATGCGCACTAGCATTTAAAAACGGAAAATAAATACGAGAAATAAAATGGACCAAACTTCGAAATGAACATGCAGCTTGATAACCCATACCAGCTATTATATTCATATGATTAATGCACATTAATGTATGTGTTTTGTGCCAATGGAGAATTCAGATCCTAACAATAGTAAGCCCATGCATAGTCAGACTAATGCCAAGTTTACCTGGGTCTTTTCCTTAAAAACCCAGTACCTCTCTTAATGAAGTCAGCTACCAACAAAGCAACACGTGTAAGATATCTAAACATGTATACATGGCATAGATGGAACTCTGGGCTAAAGTAAAGTATTTATATCGTTTGATATGACTAGTAGACTCATGTCGACAATGAAGGTCTTAAATTATCCAATGAGATCAAACATATGACCTGCAGCAGTCTTTGGTAATGGCAGTGAGTCAAGAAAGCCTCTTACCGACTAATACAGCATTGATCTGTATAGTGCAGTTTTCCTCGTTCCCAGCCGCATCCGAAACCACATAGTACCACGTGTAAGGGCTGGCACTAACAGAAAAGTTGTACAGAGATCCAGGGGTGAAAGGACCCTGAAAGACACTCCCTAGTGGATATGTATCGTAGATCATAACATCGTAACTTCCAGAGTTGTCAGAAGCATTGTAGTTGGTAGGAAATGGCTGGGAAGCAAACGACTCATCATTGTTGATGTAGAAATTTACGTTGGATGGACACACGATGGACGGAGGATCCTGGTCTATGGTCAAATGGTGAAATGAAAGAAAGGAAAATAATATTTCAAAACGCATTTCAAACAAAAAATATCACGCAACAAGTGCCATTAGATATTCACCAAGGTGCAACACACTTAATTTGAAAAGAGGAAGAAATCGATTGTGAGTCAAATGTTCATTTGGTTTATGCAGTGGGTGTGGGGTATAAATTCCCGTGAGGATTATACAGTTGGCAAATTTAATTTGCGGTTTTATTTGGTCTTAGTATAAACGTGAATTGGGGCCATGCACACATTAAAGGGACACTATAAGCTCTGGAAAGCGTCCCCATTGGGCTACTCAAGGCATGTTATTCGAAATAATAAAGAGCATTTATTTAAGTAGAATATAAACGCCAAACACTACTAAGGGAATAAATGTGTGCTCGGGAGGTTTTAATTACTCTGTTTAAGACCGCCGAAGTAACTTTTCATGACAATAATATTGCCCCTAAAAACCGTTAAGAATGAAATTAAATTACACTCCCGTAATGTTCCGGACTTCTGAATAACCTAATTAACCCCTAAAGTTTATTTACATTGTGCTCTGCTTTTAGTACCCATTTTGTATAGCATTGTGAGATTCTTGCGCCTTCTTGAAGATTTTCAAATGCTGGATATGCCACTAGAGGCCCCGAGCAAAATAACACAAATTTATTTGTTCTATTTTCTTTGAAAATAAGTAAATGAAGGGCTGGGGAGGGGCGTTCATCCCCGGCCCCCAGTATCTAACAGTACAAAACTGCATCTGATTACGGCGTATGTCATACCCTGAGGAGGGGCAATGAAGAAAAAAAATTCTGGGTGTTGTCCCGTGAAGATGCCGTGAATTTAGATTGAAGGACAGCGCAACAGCTACGGAAATAAGACGTTCAAAATGATCATTGTTCTGTTTGTTGATGAAGAAAATAACACTCAAACAGCTGGATGCAAGGTTTTTTTAAGCAATGCGCACTAGCATTTAAAACGGAAAATAAATACGAGAAATAAAATGGACCAAACTTCGAAATGAACATGCAGCTTGATAACCCATACCAGCTATTATATTCATATGATTAATGCACATTAATGTATGTGTTTTGTGCCAATGGAGAATTCAGATCCTAACAATAGTAAGCCCATGCATAGTCAGACTAATGCCAAGTTTACCTGGGTCTTTTCCCAAAAAACTTAGTACCTCTCTTAATGAAGTCAGCTACCAACAAAGCAACACGTGTTAGATATCTAAACATGTATACATGGCATAGATGGAACTCTGGGCTAAAGTAAAGTATTGATATCGTTTGATATGACTAGTAGACTCATGTCGACAATGAAGGTCTTAAATTATCCAATGAGATCAAACATATGACCTGCAGCAGTCTTTGGTAATGGCGGTGAGTCAAGAAAGCCTCTTACCGACTAATACAGCATTGATCTGTATAGTGCAGTTATCCTCGTTCCCAGCAGCATCCGAAACCACATAGTACCACGTGTAAGGGCTGGCACTAACAGAAAAGTTGTACAGAGATCCAGGGGTGAAGGGACCCTGAAAGACACTCCCTAGTGGGTATGTATCGTAGATCACAACATCGTAACTTCCAGAGTTGTCAGAAGCATTGTAGTTGGTAGGAAATGGCTGGGAAGCAAACGATTCATCATTGTTGATGTAGAAATTTACGTTGGATGGACACACGATGGACGGAGGATCCTGGTCTATGGTCAAATGGTGAAATGAAAGAAAGGAAAATAATATTTCAAAACGCATTTCAAACAAAAAATATCACGCAACAAGTGCCATTAGATATTCACCAAGGTGCAACACACTTAATTTGAAAAGGGGAAGAAATCGATTGTGAGTCTTACGGCATATATAAGCCCGAATTCAAAATTACATAACATTTATGGTTGATAAATAAGAATTACAAATTGCATAATATTTACGGTTGGTGAATATAAGTGTTTTACAGATCAGTATTCCGTAGCTAATGTGGCTTCTACAAAGGTGAGGAAATGTTCATTTGGTTTATGCAGTGGGTGTGGGGCATAAATTCCCGTGAGGATTATACAGTTGGCAAATTTGCGGTTTTATTTGGTTTGGGCATAAACGTGAATTGGGGCCATGCACACATTAAAGGGACACCATAAGCTCTGGAAAGCGTCCCCATTGGGCTACTCAAGGCATGTTATTCGAAATAATAAAGAGCATTTATTTAAGTAGAATATAAACGTCAACACTACTAAGGGAATAAATGTGTGCTCGGGAGGTTTTAATTACTCTGTTTAAGACCGCCGGAGTAACTTTTCATGACAATAATATTGCCCCTGAAAACCGTTAAGAATGAAATTAAATTACACTCCCGTAATGTTCCGGACTTCTGAAACACCTAATTAACCCCTAAAGTTTATTTACATTGTGCTCTGCTTTTAGTACCCATTTTTTATAGCATTGTGAGATTCTTGCGCCTTCTTGAAGTTTTCAAATGCTGGATATGCCACTAGAGGCCCCGAGCAAAATAACACACATTTATTTGTTCTATTTTCGTTGAAAATAAGTAAATGAAGGGCTGGGGAGGGGCGTTCATCCCCGGCCCCCAGTATCTAACAGTACAAAACTGCATCTGATTACGGCGTATGTCATACCCTGAGGAGGGGCAATGAAGAAAAAAAATTTCTGGGTGTTGTCCCGTGAAGATGCCGTGAATTTAGATTGAAGGACAGCGCAACAGCTACGGAAATAAGACGTTCAAAATAATCATTGTTCTGTTTGTTGATGAAGAAAATAACACTCAAACAGCTGGATGCAAGGTTTTTTTAAGCAATGCGCACTAGCATTTAAAACGGAAAATAAATACGAGAAATAAAATGGACCAAACTTCGAAATGAACATGCAGCTTGATAACCCATACCAGCTATTATATTCATATGATTAATGCACATTAATATATGTGTTTTGTGCAAATGGAGAATTCAGATCTTAACAATAGTAAGCCCATGCATAGTCAGACTAATGCCAAGTTTACCTGGGTCTTTTCCCAAAAAACTTAGTACCTCTCTTAATGAAGTCAGCTACCAACAAAGCAACACGTGTAAGATATCTAAACATATATACATGGCATAGATGGATTTCTGGGCTAAAGTAAAGTATTTATATCGTTTGATATGACTAGTAGACTCATGTCGACAATGAAGGTCTTAAATTATCCAATGAGATCAAACATATGACCTGCAGCAGTCTTTGGTAATGGCAGTGAGTCAAGAAAGCCTCTTACCGACTAACACAGCATTGATCTGTATAGTGCAGTTATCCTCGTTCCCAGCCGCATCAGAAACCACATAGTACCACGTGTAAGGGCTTGCACTCACAGAAAAGTTGTACAGAGATCCAGGGGTGAAGGGACCCTGAAAGACACTCCCTAGTGGGTATGTATCGTAGATCATAACATCGTAACTTCCAGAGTTGTCAGAAGCATTGTAGTTGGTAGGAAATGGCCGGGAAGCAAACGATTCATCATTGGTGATGTAGAAATTTACGTTGGATGGACACACGATGGACGGAGGATCCTGGTCTATGGTCAAATGGTGAAAGTAAAGGAACATATTATTTCAAAATTCGTGTCAAATAAAAATGGGCATAAGTGATTAACCACGGCGAAACACACTCATTAGGAAGAAATCGATTGTGAATCTAACTGCATAATCAGCCTGCTTTTCAAATCCATAATATTTATGGTTAGAAAAAAATAAGAGTTTCAGGAATCACTATTCAAAAGCTATTATGTGGCTTTTACGTAAGGTGGTGAAATGTGCATTGGGTTAGAGCAGTGGGTATGGGTCATAAATATCCATTGGGAAGGCTTTAGTAAATTCGGGGTTTTATTTGGTTTGAGCATTACTTCAATATATTAAACATTGTCAATCTTAAACAGTTTATGTCAACACGTTTTACACAAACCACATTCAAGAGATACACAAACGGTAGGGAAAGGAACAGTTTGCCTTGAGTTTGCATCCAGTGACCACAACATCGAAGTTGTAAACAAGTGCCAAAGTGAACACATGTCAGTTGAATCCCTTAAACAAATACAATTTACGACAAATGGTGGAAACATGGAAAGAGAATTGTAAGAAACAACCGCACCTTTGCATTGAAAGTTAGCACGAAGATACTTCCCAATTCCATTGCATGGATCACCACCGAAGTTAGCGTTACTAGCAGTGAAAGTGCACGTTGACATTCCTTGGCACCGGCTCTTCACAGTTTCAAGTGACGTAGTTTCATCACCGCAGGAATTCAGGTTCCCATCCGGGCAAATATCGTCATCCACACCCATGCCAATCCGTCCGTATAAAGCATATAACACATCGATTGTATTAACGTCGTCACAAACGATTGATACCTCGTTATTTTCACACTGCTCCACAGATCCTGAAAACAAAAAAATTAGGCTGAGCAAAGAAATGTTTGAACGGTGATAACTCAGGGGGAAATGGAAAAAAAAACAACCACTAACTCAGAGAAATACCCCCAAACATCAGGCAACGACCATGTAGTGTGAAGTACGGTTTCTATGAAATGCGGACTTATGTGTTATATTGTGCATATATTATTGAGCATAATTTGGACAGTTGCAGGTTACGTGTAGGGTTTAGAGTCCATTAAAGGTAATGGAAACCAGATTTCACAGAAGTCAGAACTGTAATCGTCTAGCTAGAAAAGTTTGTTTATCGCAGCTACTAAAGCGGTGCATAACGGTCTCAAATCGCTTCGCAATTATAGTGGGGCTGTTGAGTGATACGATTGTGCACTTTGTGACTAAAGCATGAAACTTCGCATGTTGGTTCTTCATGCCGTGAAGAAAATTTTCAGATGTGGAGACATATATTTGACCTCTGGTGACCCTGGAGAGGTCAATGACCTTACATACACTATTTATAACAATTGTTCTTGAAACACCATTTTCCTATGACCCAAGTCATTGTCATAGGTCTTCAGGCCATAAAAATAAAGATCAGATGTGAAAGCAAAAAAAAAAATTGACCTTAAGTGACCTTCCAGAGGTCAATGACCTTTGTATACATATGTTGTCGTTATTATGATTAACTCTTTAAACCTCAATTTTTTTAAAGATCAAGTCTAAAGTTTAGGTGTTCATGCTATGAGTTCTTGTTTCATATGTAGGGCGATTCATATCTGACCTCTGGTGACCTTCAGAAGGTCAATAAACTGTGTATTCCCTATTTACAGATATTTATAACATTTATTATTCAAAACCCAACTATTTCAGGACCGAAGTTTAAAAGTTGGCTCTTTGTGACATGAAAAGAATGTCCAGATATGGGGACATCATAATCTGACCTTTAGTACCCTTTAATAGGTCAATGAACTTTATATACCTTATTTTTTGCTATTTTTTATATTCATTCGTCAATCACCTTGTTTTCGTGACCCAAGCCTCAATTTTGCAAAAGAAGGGTATTGCCCCTATTATTATACAGTCATGTTATGAATTCAAAGCCCACAAAAAAAATTGGTGTGACATCTGACCTCCATTTTCCTTTTTCAATTGGAAGACGCAACATGTTGCGACTGGGACAGAAGACTGTTGGACTTTCTTTAAAACGTAATATGTACAAATGTCTAACAATAATCGCTCTTGTGTACTTATTGCACTCTGTGGTATCTAGATGGACTTTGGTCACCATATTTTTAACCTTTTTACCAAGCCCACTGGTCACTGTTAGATTGTGATTATTGCTCAATGTAACCCTTGTATTCTGTCGCGCCCCTGTCTACCCTTCAAAAAGGGAAATGGAGATCAGAGGTCCTTACAAAGTTGTCCTTGTGGTCTGAATACATGACATGCTGTAGAATAATACTTAAAATACACTTTCCTTTTATTTATTTAGACTTGGGTCATGAAAAAGTGGCATTTGGAATATTAAATATGATAAATAGCGGCAAATAGGGTATGCAAAGTGTATCGACCTCATTAAGGTCACCAGGGGTAAAATATGAATGTTCACACATCAGAAAATTCTGTTCATATCACGAAGAGCCAACTTTTAGACTTGGGTTATAAAAAATGTGGAGTTTTGAATATTAAATCTTATAAATATTTGAAAATAGGGCATACAAAGTTCATTGACCTCTTGAAGGTCACCAAAGGTTAGATATGAAATGCCCTTCATATGAAAATGCTTTTCATAGTATAAAAACCTAACTTTTAGAGTTGGGTCTTGAAAAAGTTGGGTTTAAAATGTTAATCTCATAAAAAACTATAAATACTGTATAAATAGGTCATTGACCTTTGAAAGGTCACCGGAGGTCAAGTATGATTTTTTTTTCACATCTGATCATTTTTTCCATTGCCTCAAGACCTATGACATAGACTGGGGTCATAGGAAAGTGGTATTTTCAGGAACAATTATTATAAATAGTGTATGTAAAGTTCATTGACCTCTTAAAGGTCACCAGAGGTCAAATATGAAATGTCTCTACATCTGAAAATTGTCTTCATGGCATGAAGAACCAATATGCGAAGTTTCATGCTTTAGTCACAAAGTGCACAATTGTATCATATATAAGACCTCAACAGCCCCACTATTATTACTCCTTTTCATCAGGCTACGAGACCAGTTTTCTGCAGCAGCTCGAGATCAACGCAAACTGGTACCCATCGATACTTCATGTATTTTTTAGAGAGTAGCAACAGCAGTAAAGTGTTTTGGTTAAGAACACCAGAAATTGCAGGGATACAGGCGTGATTACCTTGGTTTGAGCAGAAATATTCAACTCGGAGGTACTTCGAAACTGATTGACACGGGTCAGTACCAAAGAAGGTATTGTCGGCACTGAAGGTACAATCTGCCTTTCCCTGACATTCCTTCTGTACTAACTCCAGCGAGGAAGCTATATCACCGCAGGGTTGAACAGCACCATTAGCCGTGCAGGTGTTCATATCGGACGTCCCAACACGTCCATACAAAGCGTAAGTCACGTTGATGAACTTTAAAGAGGAACAACTCAGGGTGATCTGCTGGCCAACACAAACGATTTCCACCTTTATTGTAGCTATGGACAAAAGATGAAAAGAAGAAAAAACACCCCGTCATCGACTAATTCGACAAACAAAACGAGAAGCCATTCTTCAGCAAGAGTACCCGGTCCCCCGCGTTACCTTGTTTCTCCGCGTCACAATGTTGCAAATAGAACTGACGTGTGCCCAAGTTTTTTGGAAATTTGGTTGTCAGTTCGTGTACGTTGTCATTCGTTCGTGACACGTTTGGCATAAGTTGAATTCGTAGCGGTTCGTAAGGGTTGGCAGAGGCGCGCTGGGGTCTAGGAAATTTGAAATGAACATGTTCAAAATTTTGAGCGGGCGACAATGTAGTGATCAATACGCTATGTATATGTTGAGCATTCGCTGTGTGAACGTTTCGCACGTTGGGTGTAGGTTGCTTCTTCGTCAGCTGTTCGGACATATACGTCCTACTCAAGGAACTTTGTCATAGCGACGGGAACTTGGCGAGCGTATTTATGGGTCAGCGGAGACACGTCACATGACCGGCCGCAGCACGCTAGGCATACGTTGGCCATTCGTGGCGTACGTTAAGCATTCGTTGGATGGACGCTATGCATGCGATGTCATTCGTTACTATGGATCGCCGCTATACGCTCAGCATTCTTACCTGATGGCACAACATTGATCTGCATGGTGCAGTTATCCTCGTTCCCAGCCGCATCCGAAACCACATAGTACCACGTGTAAGGGCTTGCACTAACAGAAAAGTTGTACAGAGATCCAGGGGTGAAGGGACCCTGAAAGACACTCCCTAGTGGGTATGTATCGTAGATCATAACATCGTAACTTCCAGAGTTGTCAGAAGCATTGTAGTTGGTAGGAAATGGCTGGTAAGCAAACGATTCATCAACGTGTATGTGGACATTCGTGTAAGATGGACAAACGATGGATGGAGAAACTTGGTCTAAATTGTCAAATGGTGAAAGAATAGAAAAGAAATGAATTTTTTAAACTTCAATACTCCACAGTAACAATTTGCAACTAGAGGTCTATGTCTGTAGGCAGAACGGTTCATAGGGCTTTTCCGCTCCTATTGTTCTAAACATTTGTATTTTGGATACCTTATTATTAGCTGTTTCGGTTACACACCGAAACAGCTCTTGTTTTCGTTAAGTTTTTTTTTTTTTTTTTTTTTTTAGCTGTTTCGGTTACACACCGAAACAGCTTTTGTTTTCGTTAAGATTTTTTTTTTTTTTTTTTTTTTTCTTCTCCTTTTTCAGACTTTTTCTCCATAGGTTTAACACACGTTTCTTCTGGCAGTCCACTTTGCCACTTTTTTTTAAATCCGATTGATTTCAGACTTGGTACATACTTAGACCACCACCCACAGATGGTCCTAGAAGAAATTTGTGATCGTGACGTCATCAGGTGTCAGGTTACGTCACATTAAAGATGCATTTTTCCCCATATGTTTTGTACACGTTTTAAAACACTCCAGTTTGGCATTTTCGTAAATCCGATCGACTTTAAACTTAATTCATACTTAGACCACCACCCACAGATGGTTCTAGACGAAATTTGTGATCGTGACGTCATCAAGTGTCAGGTTACGTCACATTAAAGATGCATTTTTCCCCATAGGGTTTGTACATGTATTAAAACGCTCCATTTCGGCACTTTTGTAAATCCGATGGACGTTACACTTGGTACACACTTAGACCATCACCCACAGATGGTTCTTGAAGAAATTCGAGATCGTGACGTCATCAGGTGTCACGTTACTTCACATTAAAGATGCACATTTTCCCTATATGTTTTGTACACGTTTTAAAACGCTCCACCTTGGCACCTTCATAAATGCGATCGACCTCAGACTTAATACATACTTAGACCACCACCCACAGATGGTCCAAGAAGAAATTTGTGATCGTGGCGTCATCAGGTGTTGGGTTACGTCACATTAAAGATGCGTTTTTCCCCATATGTTTTGTACACGTTTTAAAACAATCCACTTTGGCACCTTCGTAAATCCGATCGACCTCAGTCTTGATACATACTTAGACCACCACCCACAGATGGTCCTAGAAGAAATTCGTGATCGTGACGTCATCAGGTGTTGGGTTACATCACATTAAAGATGCATTTTTCCCCATAGGGTTTGTACACGTTTTAAAACACTCTACTTTGACACTTTTGTAAATTATGCGATCGACGTTAGACCTGGTACACACTTAGACTATCACCCACAGATGGTCCTAGAAGAAATTCGCGATCGTACCAATGCCGAGATGGGTTATAGACAAATTCATGTGACATCCCTTAAAGGGGCATTTTGTTCTTTATAGGCCTATATTTACAGACTTACATTTTCGATTTGGTTATAACTTGACATGTACGTATAATGTGCTGTTATAGATGACATTTTTAGTGACGTCACTGATTGTTCATGACGTGCACAGAGTATTTCGAATATCCGAAACGGCTTGTGTTTGTCCACAAACTTATCTCTAGTTTTTTTTTCTTCTCCTTTTTCAGACTTTTTCTCCATAGGTTTAACACACGTTTCTTCTGGCAGTCCACTTTGCCACTTTTTTAAATCCGATTGATTTCAGACTTGGTACATACTTAGACCACCACCCACAGATGGTCCTAGAAGAAATTTGTGATCGTGACGTCATCAGGTGTCAGGTTACGTCACATTAAAGATGCATTTTTCCCCATATGTTTTGTACACGTTTTAAAACACTCCAGTTTGGCATTTTCGTAAATCCGATCGACTTTAAACTTAATTCATACTTAGACCACCACCCACAGATGGTTCTAGACGAAATTTGTGATCGTGACGTCATCAAGTGTCAGGTTACGTCACATTAAAGATGCATTTTTCCCCATAGGGTTTGTACATGTATTAAAACGCTCCATTTCGGCACTTTTGTAAATCCGATGGACGTTACACTTGGTACACACTTAGACCATCACCCACAGATGGTTCTTGAAGAAATTCGAGATCGTGACGTCATCAGGTGTCACGTTACTTCACATTTAAGATGCACATTTTCCCTATATGTTTTATACACGTTTTAAAACGCTCCACCTTGGCACCTTCATAAATGCGATCGACCTCAGACTTAATACATACTTAGACCACCACCCACAGATGGTCCAAGAAGAAATTTGTGATCGTGGCGTCATCAGGTGTTGGGTTACGTCACATTAAAGATGCGTTTTTCCCCATATGTTTTGTACACGTTTTAAAACAATCCACTTTGGCACCTTCGTAAATCCGATCGACCTCAGTCTTGATACATACTTAGACCACCACCCACAGATGGTCCTAGAAGAAATTCGTGATCGTGACGTCATCAGGTGTTGGGTTACATCACATTAAAGATGCATTTTTCCCCATAGGGTTTGTACACGTTTTAAAACACTCTACTTTGACACTTTTGTAAATTATGCGATCGACGTTAGACCTGGTACACACTTAGACTATCACCCACAGATGGTCCTAGAAGAAATTCGTGATCGTACCAATGCCGAGATGGGTTATAGACAAATTCATGTGACATCCCTTAAAGGGGCATTTTGTTCTGTATAGGCCTATATTTACAGACTTACATTTTCGATTTGGTTATAACTTGACATGTACGTATAATGTGCTGTTATAGATGACATTTTTAGTGACGTCACTGATTGTTCATGACGTGCACAGAGTATTTCGAATATCCGAAACAGCTTGTGTTTGTCCACAAACTCATCTCTAGTTATTATTATTATTATTACCAATCACCCAATCACCTGAGTATGAGTTATAAATGTGTGAAGTTGAAAATGATCAAATTAGTCCAAAAAGGTTCAGACAGTTAAATTGAGTAGAAGTCAATTAACCCTTATTACATCCAAGAAAACCAGATTCTGCATAATTCAAATGAACCATAAGATTTAGGGTTAATATTTAAATTCAGTGACATTTGACCTTTTTCTGATTCTGTTTGAGAAATGCTGTAATTAGTTTCCATTTATACTATAAAAGTCTGAATTATTTCATTTTTTTAAAAATGTACATTGAATTTTAAAGAAGGGAAACATTTTGAATTCAGTTTAAGTCTGATCAGCGTTATATTTTTGACAGTGTTGAGTGTTCTGCATCAAGTCTCACAGCTTACTTTCCGAAGTCTGCATTGTCATCAGAAGCAATGTTAAAGAATGCCAATACAGTAGCCAAAATAAAAAAGGGAAAAATGTAAGTAACATTAACAATTATAAGGAAGTTACCCCACATAGATAATGCTGACATTTTGACAGATTTAGGTTTGGGCATGGAAAAAAAGGGCCTCCGTAGTTTGGGCTTCATGTATGACTATTATTTACTCGGTTTCAAAATCTCTGCATAAAAACTTGTTTCCGTTCTAGTGAATTTAGTTTTACGTACCTCTCAATTCGTTTATTAAAAAAAATCAGACGTGGTCTTATCACGAAAATAGCCTAATTTTCTTTGTGTAGTTTTGAGTAAAATTTGTTTAAAATAAAGTCAAACAACACATCCACTTTGTTTTAAGAAAATAAAAATATATTCCTTTTATCTGTATATGTGCCAAATATAAACTTAATCGGACTTGTGTTTTCTTCAAAAGGAAATTAAATTAAGCACTTTTAGGTTGATGTCACATTACCATTATGACGTTATCATAACGTCACCTCCATTTTGGACATATAAAATGTAGTTGACTATTAACGTAAAAGTTTCAACCAAATAGGAAAAATGGTTTCTATACATATAGATTGTTGAAGTTTGGGGTCGATCTGATCAAAAAGAGTGCCAAGTTTTGTAATTAGAGATAACAAAATCATAAAAAAAATCAGCCGATGACGTCATTATGACGTTATTTCAACTCCATCACTGAAGCTGGACTCCATTTGTCCTGAACTTATCAAATTACACTGTTCTTTTTTTTTTGGGGGGGGGGCTGATATATCATTCTCTGTATACGGCCAAACAAACTTCCAGAATACATTAGAGATACCAGCTCACTGCATACATTCAAGGCACTCTATCCTGAAAGCTCATCTGTTTCAGGAGGCGTACTATCAAAATTTATTCTTCATTTGGTGCCCCATCAGCGCCTTAGAGCAAACTTTTATGATTTGGGCGCTTTATAAATGTCTTTTGATTGACTGAGTGATTTCAGATTTTGTATATTAGTAACAGTATCTGCCTACCCACCAAGTTTCAAGACAATCAGACGTACCGTTATATGTATTTTGAAATATTGCAAATTTGATTACGTCATCGTGACTTCACACATTTTTCAAAACTGTGTGCATGCATTCTATTACAAACCTACTACAAAAGAATTTTGAATTTAGCATTTTGGCTTCGAGAAATATAGTGATAATGACCTGATAACGTCATGATGACGTCTTCTCAATGGTTACCTTTAACACATCCCGGTCAACCTACACACCATGTGTCAAACCAGTCGGACTAACAGTTCTTTAGATAAAGGACTTTTAAATATGCAATTCTAAGATGACGTCACGTGACCCATGATGGCATCATTATGACGTCACTCTTCTACATAGGTCTTACCTATAATGTCTTTGTCTATGTTATGTTTTGTTGGGATATGACTTTGTTTCAAGTCAAAAGCGGGGGGCTGAATAAAACATGTACATGGAACAAAAGTCTATGGGATGTCATTTCAACTTTTAACTATAACACATCCCAGTCTACCTTCATACCAAGTTTCCACCCAGATATGGGACTTTAGACTTTTAGATATGGGACTTTAAAGTATGCACCTTTACGATGACGTCACGCGACCGATAATGACGTTATTATGACGTCACTCTTTTACATAGGCTTGACCTATAAGGTATTTGTCTATGTTAAGTTTCGTTGGGATATGGATTTGTTTTGTGTCTAGAGTGGGGGGGCTGAATGAAACATGTACAAAGTTCATGGGATTTGGGGTGGAACAAAAAGAAAAGAAAAGAAAAAGAGCAAGAAACAAAAACTCAGAACAGAAACAAAGCCTTTTTCGCAACTAAGCGGAAAAGCCCGAAAAGAAAGAAAGAGATGATTATAGACACAAAACTTTTCCGATTTTAAACAGAAAAGCCGATTATCACAACAAAAACAAAGGCTTTTCCACTATAAAAAAAAGCCAAAGCTGAGAGCAAAAAACAAAGGCCAATCGCAACTCGGAGGAAAAGCAAACAAGCACACATACACCGTGGAGTAACAGTCGATTTAAAACGAGGAAGAGATCGATTGTCACCGATTTTTACTTCATTTATTTGCCATATTTGTGCAGTGGGTATTGGATATAAATTTCCGTTAGAATGGCTTTGGTAGAATTCGGGTTTTATTTGGTATGAGCATTAACTGAAATTAGGGCCCTTGATAAACTTGTACATCTTAAACAGCTGCTGTAATCCGTTTACATTCAAGAGGTACACATTCAGTGTAGAAAAGAACGGTTTGCCAGAAGTTGGCATCACGTGACTACAACATCAGATTTGTAAAACAATTGTATAATGTATCCATTAGTAAGTCACTAGAATTGCCCCCAGCCCAACATATATAAGATATATATTTAATATCGAATGGAAAATGGGATAATAACCGCACCTTTACATTGGAAGTTAGCACGCAGATACTTCCCAACTCCATTGCATGGGTCACCACCGAAGTTAGCGTTGGTAACTGTGAAAGTGCACATTGACATTTCTTGGCAGCGGCTCTTGACAGTTTCTAGCGACGTAGTTTCATCACCGCAAGGATCGAGGTTCCCACCCGGGCAAATATCATCATCCACACCCATGCCAATCCGTCCGTATAAAGCATATAACACATCAATAGTATTAATGTCGTCACACACGATTGATACCTGGTCACTTTCACAATGCTCGCCGCTTCCTGAACAAAATAAAAGGTTGGGCAAATAAATTGTCTGGGATTGAACTTTCGAACTCTAGAACGATGTAGCGGTACACATCGATTGTTCAAGGGCGCTAATAAGAAGCCATTAACTCGTATATGCCAAGTAGCCAGGGACTGTGCCCAAAGTGAAGATACTAGCAGAATAAGTAATGTTGCAAATTTGGAAACAACAAACGATGATACCTCGGGGGAAAAGGCAATCAATCAATCAGTGAAATACCCCAAAACACGAGGCAATGACCGTGCAGTGTTAAATATTATCTCTGCGAAATACGGACTTACTTCTTGAGCATAATTAGGACAGTATCAGGGTATGTGTTAGGTGTATAGTCCATTCAATGTAACATAAGAACAGATTTCACAGGAGTCCAAACTATTATTGTCTAGCTGAAAAACATATATAATTATCGGAAATAACAACGTGGTGCTTCAATAGCGCTATTTCCAAACAGCTAAAAAGAGTTTCGCTATTTTTACTCCTGTTCATTAGGCCATGAGACCAGTTTCTGCAGCAGCTACGGACAAACGCAAACTGGTCTCTACCCTCACAGGTACCCGTTGAGACTTCATGTACTGGACGGAGAGAGGAAACTGCAGTGTCTTGGTTAACAACACAAGCCTTTGCAGGGATACAGGCGTGATTACCTTGGTTTGAGCAGAAATATTCAACTCGGAGGTACTTCGAAACTGATTGACACGGGTCAGTCCCAAAGAAGGTATTGTCGGCACTGAAGGTACAATCTGCCTTTCCCTGACATTCCTTCTGTACTAACTCCAGCGAGGAAGCTATATCACCGCAGGGTTGAAAAGCACCATTAGCCGTGCAGGTGTTCATATCTGACGTCCCAACACGTCCATACAAAGCGTAAGTCACGTTGATGAACTTTAAAGATGAACAACTCAGGGTGATCTGCTGGTCAACACAAACGATTTCCACCTTTACTGTAGCTATTGGGAAAAACAATTGAAAAAACAAACCACGAATCATTTTATGTTATAGATTAATTCGGCGCATAAAGTTTGAAGCCATTCTTCAGCAACAGTACTTTGTCCCAAACGTCCCTTTGTTCCCCCGCGTTTTTTTAATCGTCAAAATATACGCAAAACTTGTCTAACGATAGAGGTCGATTTGCGACTAATTTTTGCTAGGGGTGCAAATATATACCTCCAGAGCCATGACCCCCAAAAGAAGACTTTTGTATGTTATCGATTAGTAGGACTGTTTTCCGCAAGCATATTATACGGTTATGACTTTGCCAGTCCGCAGAAAGATATACATGCAAACGGGCACATATCATAGACATCTTTAAAAAAACCAAAAAAAAAACCCCAACAAACGCAGAGTTGTCGGGCAGACAATGCCATTAGACATTGTCCATTTAAGTTATGAATATGTTTATGTCAGAAAAAAGGATCAAGAACATCAACATTTCCAGTACCAATTATTTTGTACCAAAAGAATGCGTCTTTTAGGGTATGATAAATTTCAATAAAAATGTATGTACACGTACAATTTATTTCCGGTTTGATGACGTCATCAGTCAAAAAAGGAAAGGGGGATACTTGTTTATCATTTAGTAAAAATAACGCAGTGGAAATATGAAAATTAAATGTATGTAATAATAACAACAATCTTCCGGTTGGATGACGTTACAGTAACTGGAAGCAAAGGCCAATATTAAGTGTAACAGATGTCATTTTGGGGCAAAAAACAAAATCATGAGACTCAAATCATGAGAAATCAAAAATAAAATGATCATTGTTGAATTCTCCCTACAGTAAATTCCAGTCTGATGACGTCATGATTATGAAACCTTACAACACCGGAAGTGAAGGTTAAGCAGTTTTTTCCCCGGGAATAAGAAATGTTGCTCTCGGTATAGTCTACAACCTCACGAAAAAATGAACACGATACTCGATTTAGTTCAAGAGATATAGGTCAAACTATTTTGTCAAATCGTGCCATCAAATCGCTTGTAATTTGATACCTGATGACGTTATGATGAAGTAACAAAAGTTATAACATCTTCGTAACATGGTACAAGTTCACACTAGGTTTTACGACTATAGCGTGAACCGTTTGGAAGAAACTGTGCTTTGTTTTAATTTAAGGCTAATGTCTAAATTTTGAATTCACCTAACTTTGACCTTCATGTAGAAGCGGAAGACAAGGTCAAGCAAGTTCACGTACGGACATAAATGTTTATCAATTAATGGTGTATCTGATTACAAGGTTGGAACATGATTGATCATTTTGTTCAAGAGTTAAAGGTGACAGAAGATCGTCATTTTTAAAACGTAAATCTTTTGTAATTTGACACCCGATGACGTCATAATGACGGCAGAGTAATATGCACCACTTAGGATGATGGTCGATATATTTTAAAAGTTACAAGTTCGTATCATACACCTGTAAGGATAAAACCTGCGGAAACGTGCTGTACGGAAACAAAAGAAAGATTAATCGTAACAATAATAGAGAGTGGTCGGGTTGTGCCCGACAACTAAAAAAAAACCTAAACAGGCCACTGGCCCGAAATTTCGGTAGAAAAACAAAGCGTCCTATAATAGCCATTTTACGTAAACGCAAATTGTAGGCGCTATATGACTACCTCTCTAAACAAAGACTTACTCAAATGCCAGAACTGTAGGAATTCTAAACCTGCATGCAAGGCATGGCTTGAACTGTGGGCATTAATAAAGTATTTGCATTTTTTATACCAGTAGTAGACTCATGTCGACTTTAAAGATCTCAATTTATCCAATGAGACCAAGAATCTGAGCTGTAGCAGTCTTTGGTAATGGCAATGAGACTAGCACAACATCTTACCTACTGGTACGACATTTATCTGTAAAGTGCAGCTATCCTCGTTCCCAGCTGCATCCGAAGCCACGTAGTACCACGTGTAAGGGCTGGCACTTACAGAAAAGCTATACAGAGATCCGGGGGTGAAGGGACCCTGAAAGACAGTCCCTAGTGGGTATGTATCGTAGATCATAACATCGTAACTTCCAGAGTTGTCAGAAGCATTGTAGTTGGTAGGAAATGGCTGGTAAGCAAACGATTCATCATTGTTGATGTAGAAATTTACGTTGGATGGACACACGATGGACGGAGGATCCTGGTCTGTAGTCAAATGGTGAAAGAATATAAAGCAAAGGTATGTTTCAAAATGAATGTGAAATGCAAATACGCAACAAGTGCACATCAGATTGTCACCACGGTGCAACACACTCATTTTGTAAATGGGAAGATATCGATTGTGAATCTGAATTCATGTATCAGCCTGCATTAAAAACACATATTATTTATGGTTGGACAAAAAAACCCGAAGAGTTAAAGATTCGCTGTTCCATAGCTAGTGTCGCTATTACTTCAGGTGATGCTGTACATTGGGTTTGTGCAGTGGGCATGGCAAATACATTTCTGTTAGGATGGCTTTGGTAAATGTTGGGTTTTATTTGGTAACTTCAATTGCTAGACATTGTCAATAACAGTGCTGTAGTCGAGTCTACCCCACCCGAGTCCGAGTCCGAGTCATTGGTATCCGAGTCCGAGTCCGAGTCCGAGTCATTGGTATCCGAGTCCGAGTCCGAGTCCGAGTCCTTGGTATCTGAGTCCTAGCCCTTGTCTCCGAGTCCGAGTCCTAGTCCGAGTCCTTGGTATCTGAGTCCTAGCCCATGTCTCCGAGTCCGAGTCCGAGTCCGAGTCCTTTTATGAATCTCAAGTAGTGTTTTGATCGACACCAATACACTAACACAATTCACAAATATTACACACTAGGACAAAGTTTTGATCAATTTTGATCTGTTTTAATATTTCACCGAATTTTATAAACGCACACCACAAACGGTTCAACATTTTTTGAGGGAAAAAATAAAATAAAATGTACCCCCGCGACTGGATCTGTCCCATCATTTATTTACGAAGTTTCTTAAGCTTACTGGACTTTGTGTACATGCTGCAGATGACGGGTGAAGTTGGAGGTAGTTCCACTAATTTCAGAAATCGTGGCTTTGCAAAATTTACAGTCTGCAAAATGTCTCTTGTTGCCCGTTTTGTGGCACGAATACTCCTTGTGATTGGTAAATCCATATCAGCCTGCATTAAAAACACATATTATTTATGGTTGGACAAAAAAACCCGAAGAGTTCAAGATTCGCTGTCCCATAGCTAGTGTCGCTATTACTTCAGGTGATGCTGTACATTGGGTTTGTGCAGTGGACATGGCAAATACATTTCTGTGAGGATGGAGAGGTAAGTCAGAGGCCTCGGTAGTCGTCAAGAACTTTAGTTAAACGCACGTGTTGCCAACGATCCGTCCGCGGGATGATCGGATAGACTGTTCAGTATGTGCGATTGTGCGATTGCAATATTTAGCAGATACATTCATGAGAATGTTTCCAGGGTGTACAAATTGAAAAAGTGCTGTACAATAGAGAAATTTAACATTAATCATGTCATGCAAGCCACCAGGCCAGTGAACGTGCCATTTAGGCACAGTCTCATTAGTCTGGTTCCATGGATGAATTAGATTCTTCTCTACCATTCAATCAAGCATCGTTACAGGGAGTCTTCCGTCAGGCACTCACATTCGCGGACGTAGGTACACTGTACGTCCGTACCTACACCAAGCACATGTATCTGTATCACGCAATACAGACCGTACTCCCGTCACATAGGGCTAGCTACATGTACGTACGTAGGCGAGGCGGCGCGTTTGGAGTGACTTCCGACACGTTATCAAAGGCTTAAAAACTAAAAACTACGTCTTCGTAAAATGAAAATGCGGTAAAGTTATAGGTAAAAATCTGTGATTTTTTGTCTGGGCTCGGGCCGAGTCCTCAAGATAGTCGAGTCCTCATTGTTCGAGTCCGAGTCCGAGTCCCCACTATCCGAGTCCGAGTCTTTGAAAATCGGGACTCGAGTCCGGGCTCGGACTACTCGAGTCCTCCAGCACTGGTCAATAATACCGTGTGTATTTCAACACGTTTACACCAATCACATCTTAGCTACATACATTCTGTGCAGAAGAGAACAGTTTGCCGAAACGTGACCACAGTTAGAAAAAACAATGGTATATTAGTTACACGTGTCAGTTGAATCGCTCGCTCCCCACCAACAAGTACATTTGATGACGAAGGGAGGAAAAAAAGAGAAGAATATATATAATTTCGGCGATTCACAAAGCAGTGCGCCACCAAGAGTTTTCCACGGAGAGTCTATTTTTGGAAGCCTACGGTAGACAAAACATGACCCATTTATATGAGTGTCAGTAGACAACTTGAGTTGATTTGTTATAGATTGGGGCATAGTGATCTGTCGCCTTACAAACAACACCATATTAGTAAAAAAAAGGGCAAACAGATACTCGAATCATTCGCAAACGAAACTACTAACCGGAAAAAACTAACAATTCCAAATGTCCCGCGCTGCGAATTTGCCGACCATCTCTCCACAATACACTTGGAAAATGAACTGACCGTGGCAAACCCTTGGCGGTGCACTGTATTGTGAATCTCCAGAATAGTAAAAAGTAAAACTACCTTTGCATTGGAAGTTAGCACGAAGATACTTCCCAACTCCATTGCATGGATCACCACCGAAGTTAGCGTTACTAGCAGTGAAAGTGCACGTTGACATTCCTTGGCACCGGCTCTTCACAGTTTCTAGTGACGTAGTTTCATCACCGCAGGAATTGAGGTTCCCATCCGGGCAAATATCGTCATCCACACCCATGCCAATCCGTCCGTATAGAGCATATAACACATCGATTGTTTTAACGTCGTCACAAACGATTGATACGTCGTTATTTTCACACTGCTCCACTGTCCCTGAAAAAAGAAAATAGAAATTGTATTGGATGGAACCTACGAAATCTGGAATAGTTAATGGTGCACATTGACTGAGCTTTCAGCCCTAAGTTGGCGGTTCCCCAATCGTCAAATGTCTTCGTTCAATAAGAGCGGTAATCAGAAGCCTGAAGATTGTATTCGCCATGTAGCTAGAGATTGCGCCGAAATTGACGATGCTGGGAAGCAGCAAACGATGATACCTCCAAGGAGGAAAGAACAAAAACAACCAACCACTCATGAAATACCGCCTCCCCCTCAAAACAAATATCAGGCAACTCTGGTGTAGCGTCAAATACGGTCTGTATAAAATATGGACTCATGTATTGTATTGTGCATGTGTTATTGAGCAAAATTTGGACAGTGACTAGATTTCACAGAATTGCTAACTGTTATCGTCTAGCTGAAAAACATATGTATCGCAACTTTAATTTACCAACGATCTCACAATAATTACTCCAGATCATCAGACTATGAGACCAGTTTTCTGCAGCAGATCAAGATCAACGCACACAAGTGTGTAAATACTTTTAATGGTGGACCCCTTTTGTCTCGCTTTTGTTTACAATTTCACTTTTTTAGGAAGACCCCCCATATGTTTGGTACACGATTGTCAATTGTGGACCTTCGGCAATTGTGGACCCTTTTGTCCTCTATTGTTCAACGTCCCCTTCTCAATGTTCAAACAAACTCAACTGGTCTCTACCCTCACAGGTACCATTTACACTTCATATTCTGGATAGAGAGAGGCAACTGCAGTAAAGTGTCTTGGTAAAGAACACAACACATTGCAGGAATACACGAGTGATTACCTTGGTTTGAGCAGAAATATTCAACTCGGAGGTACTTCGAAACTGATTGACACGGGTCAGTACCAAAGAAGGTATTGTCGGCACTGAAGGTACAATCCGCCTTTCCCTGACATTCCTTCTGTACTAACTCCAGCGAGGAAGCTATATCACCGCAGGGTTGAACAGCACCATTAGCCGTGCAGGTGTTCATATCGGACGTCCCAACACGTCCATACAAAGCGTAAGTCACGTTGATGAACTTTAAAGAGGAACAACTCAGGGTGATCTGCTGGTCAACACAAACGATTTCCACCTTCACTGTAGCTATTGACAAAAGATGGAAAGAAAATGCCACTTGATGTTATTGACAAATTCGGCTAACAAATTAGAAGCCATTCTTTAGGAAAGGGTATTTTGTCCTCGATGATTATTTTTCTTCGCGTTTGTTCATCGTCAAAATATACGCAAAACTGATCTATCGATAGAGAGTGAGAGGCGTGTTGCTTTTATAGTTTCACTAGCTTGAACGTAGTACCCCTGCATATGCACCGGAGTGGGCAGACTACAGTCACTGGGGGTCTATTAGGTTTCCCCCAGTTATTACGTGCTGACCTGTGCAGGCACCAACCAGCTGCAGGTGTGGTATAGCTCTACACCGCTGACCAGTGTAGAGCAACTGCTGCAAGTAACAATGTCTCCATAAATTCACCTACTTGTTTATGCGAGAAACAAACATGTTGTTGCTGATGTGCTATCATTTGAACCGTCGTTGACTGCACGCTTACAGATGATCCGAACAGTTAGCAATTACTTTTTCTGCAAAAATGTATACTCAATAGCCATGATGCGCAAGCGTGAATTGGTAACGGAATTGTTCTCAGACTTAAACTCCCCTGAAAAAAAAATGCCAGAGGAATCAGAAAAAAGAAAGATTTTTTTTGTTGATCAGTAGAATTTGATTAAACAAAATTCAGAGGGAAAAAAATCACTTTCGGAGAAGAAAAAAATATGAACATTTAAAATTATGAGGATTTGAACCTACATACTACAACACTTTGACCACCGAATTCACGTATCACGCCACAGTGAAGTAGCGCTATCCGCCTTGGAATATAAACAGTAAGAAGTCATTGCAAAAACCATGTGACATATTTATTCATTCACGGTATATGTTTCAGGCATGCGTATAACGGTCCATGAGTTTAGAAGCCTACAGAAAAAAGGTATTTGCAAACAACAGGCAAATATCAAAGACATCTTTATAAAAGTCTAAACTGGCCATTTGCCCGAAATTATTTTAGCAACGCGCTTATAACAGGCCTTTAAGCAACCTTCATCGAATGCGCACAACGAGTACCACTCTTTTCAAAGTACCACCGATGCGACAGCTGTAGGAATCCGAACCTGCATTAAGAACACGGTTTGAAGTATGCCTAAAATAAAGCATTTTGCTTTTATATTTACATTTACATTTACATTTATTTCGTATTACTAAAGTAGACTCGTGTCGATATTGAAACTTTAAAGGTAGGCAATGTAATAAAGAATAAGAGCTGTAGCAGACTTTGGCAGTGGCAATGAGTCAAGAAAAACCTCTTACCAACTGATATAACATTGATCTGTATAGTGCAGTTATCCTCGTTCCCAGCCGCATCCGAAACCACATAGTACCACGTGTAAGGGCTGGCACTAACAGAAAAGCTGTACAGAGATCCGGGGGTGAAGGGACCCTGAAAGATAGTCCCTAGTGGGTATGTATCGTAGATCACAACATCGTAACTTCCAGAGTTGTCAGAAGCATTGTAGTTGGTAGGAAATGGCTGGTAAGCAAACGATTCATCATTGTTGATGTAGAAATTTACGTTGGATGGACACACGATGGACGGAGGATCCTGGTCTGTAGTCAAATGGTGAAAGAATATAAAGCAAAGGTATGTTTCAAAATAAATGCGAAATGCAAATACGCAATAAGTACACATCAGATTGTCACCACGGTGCAACACACTCATTTTGGAAATGGGAAGATATCGATTGTGAATCTGAATTCATATATCAGCCTGCATTAAAAACACATTATTTATGGTTGGACAAAAAAAACCCGAAGAGTTCAAGATTCGCTGTTCCATAGCTAGTGTCGCTATTACTTCAGGTGATGCTGTACATTGGGCTTGTGCAGTGGGCATGGCAAATACATTTCCGTTAGGATGGCTTTGGTAAATGTTGGGTTTTATTTGGTAACTTCAATTGCTAGACATTGTCAATAACAGTGTTGTAGTCGAGTCTACCCCATCCGAGTCATTGGTATCCGAGTCCGAGTCCGAGGTATCTGAGTCCGAGCCCGAGTCCGAGTCCTTGGTATCTGAGTCCGAGTCCGAGTCCGAGTCCTTGGTATCTGAGTCCGAGTCCGAGTCCGAGTCCTTGGTATCTGAGTCTGAGCCCGAGTCCGAGTCCTTGTCTCCGAGTCCAAGTCCGAGTCCGAGTCTTTTTATGAATCTTAAGTAGTGTTCTGATCGACACCAATACACTAACACAATTCACAAATATTACACACTTGGACAAAGTTTTGATCAATTTTGATCTGTTTTAATATTTCACCGAATTTTATAAACGCACACCACAAACGGTTCAACATTTTTTGAGGGAAAAAATAAAATAAGATGTACCCCCACAACTGGATCTGTCCCATCATTTATTTACGAAGTTTCTTAAGGTTACTGGACTTTGTGTACATGCTGCAGATGACGGGTGAAGTTGGAGGTACTTCCACTTATTTCAGAAATCGTGGCTTTGCAAAATTTACAGTTTGCAAAATGTCTCTTGTTGCATGTTTTGTGGCACAAATACTGCTTGTGATTGGTAATCCATACTTGATCACTCGGGATAGCACCGACATGATCTGTGGTATGGAGAGGTAAGTCAGAGGTTTCAGCAGTCGACAAAAACTTTAGTTAAACGCACGTGTTGCCAACGATCTGTCTGCGGGATGATCGGATAGACTGCTCAGTATGTGCGCTTGCGTGCGTGCTGCGTGCGCCCAAACCTCGAACTGTAGCTAATTCACACATCATTTTGCAAAAGATTTGTATTTAAGTTCTAGCGCACGCAATATTTAGCAGATACATTCATGAGAATGTTTCCAGGGTGTACATATTGAAAAAGTGCTGTACAATAGAGAAATTTAACATTAATCATGTCATGCAAGCCACCAGGCCAGTGAACGTGCCATTTAGGCACAGTATCATTAGTCTGGTTCCATGGATGAATTAGACTCTTCTCTACCATTCAATCAAGCATCGTTACAGGGAGTCTTCCGTCAGGCACTCACATTCGCGGACGTAGGTACACTGTACGTCCGTACCTACACCAAGCACATGTATCTGTATCACGCAATACAGACCGTACTCCCGTCACATAGGGCTAGCTACATGTACGTACGTAGGCGAGGCGGAGCGTTTGGAGTGACTTTCGACACGTTATCAAAGGCTTAAAAACTAAAAACTACGTCTTCGTAAAATGAAAATGCGGTAAAGTTATAGGTAAAAATCTGTGATTTTTTGTCTGGACTTGGGCCGAGTCCTCAAGATAGTCGAGTCCTCATTGTCCGAGTCCGAGTCCGAGTCCCCACTATCCGAGTCCGAGTCTTTAAAAATCGGGACTCGAGTCCCGGGCTCGGACTACTCGAGTCCTCCAGCACTGGTCAATAATACCGTGTGTATTTCAACACGTTTACACCGATCACACCTTAGATACATACATTCTGTGCAGAAGAGAACAGGTTGCCGAAACGTGACCACAGTTTAAAAAAATATTGGTCTATTAGTTACACGTGTCAGTTGAATCGCTCGCCCCCCACCAACAAGTACATTTGATGACGAAGGGAGGAAAAAAAGAGAAGAATATAAAGATAATTTGGGCGATTCACAATGTAGTGCGCCACCAAGAGTTTTCCACGGAGAGTCTATTTTTGGAAGCCTACGGTAGACTAAACATGACCCACTTATATGAGTGTCAGTAGACAACTTGAGCTGATTTGTTATAGATTAGGGCATAGTGATCTGTCGCCTTACAAACAACTTTAGCTAATTCACACATCGTTTTGCAAAAGTCCTCCGTCAGGCACTCACACTCGCGGACGTAGGTACACTGTACGTCCGTGCCTACACCAAGCACATGTATCTGTATCACACAATGCGGACCCGTACTCACGTCACGTAGGGTTAGCTACGTACGTAGGCGAGGCGGCGCGTTTGGAGTGACCTCTGACACGTTATCAAAGGCTTGAAAACTAAAAACTACGTCTTCGTAAAATGAAAATGCAGTAAAGTTATAGGTAAAAATCTGTGATTTTTTTGGTCTGGATTTGGCCCGAGTCATCAAGATAGTCGAGTCCTCATTGTTCGAGTCCGAGTCCGAGTCCGAGTTCCCACTATCCGAGTCCGAGTCCGAGTCTTTGAAAATCGGGACTCGAGTATGGACTCGGACTACTCGAGTCCTCCAGCACACACATTCTGTGCAGAAGAGAACAGTTTGCCGAAACGTGACCACAGTTAAAAAAATATTGGTCTATGAGTAACACGTGTCAGTTGAATCGCTCGCCCCCCACCAACAAATACATTTGATGACGAGTGGAGGGGAAATCTAAAGAATATAAAGATAATTCGGGCGATTCACAATGCAGTGCGCCACCAATATTTTGCCATGGAGAGTCCATTTTCTGAAGTTTACGGTCGACAAAACATGACCCATTTATATGAGTGTCAGTAGACAACTTCAGCTGATTTGTTATAGATTGGGGCATAGTGATCTGTCGCCTTACAAACAACACCATATTAATAAAAAAAAAGGCAAACAGATACTCGAATCATTCGCAAACGAAACTACTAACCGGAAAAAAACCGAACAATTCCAAATGTCCAACGCTGCGAATTTGCACACCATATCCCACAATGCACTTGGAAAAATTAACTCTCCGTGGCAAACTCTTGGTGGCGCACTGTATTGTGAATCGCCAGAATTGTAAGAAGTAACACTACCTTTGCATTGGAAATCAGCACGAAGATACTTCCCAACTCCATTGCATGGATCACCACCGAAGTTAGCGTTACTAGCAGTGAAAGTGCACGTTGACATTCCTTGGCACCGGCTCTTCACATTTTCTAGTGACGTAGTTTCATCACCGCAAGAATTGAGGATCCCAGCCGGGCAAATATTATCATCCACACCCATGCCAATTCGTCCGTATAAAGCATATAACACATTGATTGTATTAACGTCGTCACAAACGATTGATACGTCGTTATTTTCACACTGCTCCACGGTTCCTGAAAAAAAACGAAAAAAAGAAATTGTATTGGATTGAACCTACGAACTCTGGAATAGTTTAACGGTGCACATCGACTGAGCTCTCCAGCCCTATGTTGGCGGTTCCCCAATCGTCAAATGTCTCCGTTCAATAAGAGCGGTAATGAGAAGCCTGAAGATCGTATTCGCCATGTAGCCAGAGATTGCGCCGAAAATGACGATGCTGGGAAGCAGCAAACGATGATACCTCCAAGGAGGAAAGAACAAAAACAACCAACCACTCATGAAATACCGCCTCCCCCCAAAAACAAATATCAGGCAACTCTGGTGTAGCGTCAAATACGGTCTGTATAAAATACGGATTCATGTATTGTATTGCGCATGTTGTATTGAGCAAAATTAGGACAGTGACTAGATTTCACAGAATTTCTGTTATCGTCTAGATGAAAAAAACCCGTCTATTTATCGCAACTTTAATTTACCAACGATTTCAAACCGCTTCACAATTATTACTCCTGATCATCAGATTATGAGGCCAGTTTTCTGCAGCAGCTCAAGATCAACGCACACAAGTGTGTAAACACTTTTAATCGTGGACCCCTATTGTCTCGCTTTGTTTACCATTTCACTTTTTAGGAAGACCTCCCATATGTTTGGTACACGATCGTCAATTGTGGACTTTCGGCAATTGTGGACCCTTTTGTCCTCTATTGTTCAACGTCCCCTATTGAATTTAAAAACAAACTCAACTGGTCTCTACCCTCACAGGTACCATTTACACTTCATATTCTGGATAGAGAGAGGCAACTGCAGTAAAGTGTCTTGGTAAAGAACACAACACATTGCAGGAATGCACGAGTGATTACCTTGGTTTGAGCAGAAATATTCAACTCGGAGGTACTTCGAAACTGATACACACGGGTCAGTACCAAAGAAGGTATTGTCGGCACTGAAGGTACAATCCGCCTTTCCCTGACATTCATTCTGTACTAACTCCAGCGACGAAGCTATATCACCGCAGGCTTGAACAGCACCATTAGCCGTGCAGGTGTTCATATCGGACGTCCCAACACGTCCATACAAAGCGTAAGTCACGTTGATGAACTTTAAAGAGGAACAACTCAGGGTGATCTGCTGGTCAACACAAACGATTTCCACCTTTACGGTAGCTTTGGACAAACAATGAAATGACAAAAAATATCACTTTATGTCTTAGACTAATTCGGCGAACAAAATTATTAGTCATTTTTTTTTATAGCAAGAGTAGTTTGTCCTATACCCCTACGTTCCTTTGTTTTTCGTCGTTTATTTATTGCCAAAGTACTGCAACACTGATCTAACGATTGAGGGCGTGATGCGTGTTGCTATAATTATGTTTGCTAGCCCGCACGTACTTCTCCTAAATGTGCACTGGAGTGGGAAGACTACAATCACATGGGGTCTCTTAGTTATTTTGCATTGATCATGTGCTGTGCTGGCATCAGCCAATTGCAGGGTGGGCATTCTTTTACGTACCCTTGACCAGTGTGCGGCATCTACTCTATGGTCAGATGTATCCAAATTTTCACAAACTTGCTAATGCGAATTAAAAAAAAAAACGTTGTCGCGCAGTCGCCGATGTACCTTCGTTCCGAGAAACTATGATCTAAACACGCATGTACCACAGATATTAACAAAAATCGGAAACCAGTCATTCGCCCGAAATTTCGGTACCACAACGCTGCGTCATACATCTGCCATTTTACGCAAAAGCCCATCGAAGGCGCAATTGAGTATCTATGTTTACCAAGACTACCACCAATGCGACAGCTGTGAGAAATCTGAACCTGAATACAGGATACGTATGGAACTATGGCCTACATTAAAGTATTTATTTTTTTACGACTTGTGGACTCATGGCGACATTGAAGGTGTAAATGTATTTAATAAGAAAAAGAATATGAGCAGTAGCAGTGGCAATGAGTCAGGAAAAAAACCTCTTACCTACTGATACAACATTGATCTCTAAAGTGCAGTTATCCTCGTTCCCAGCCGCATCCGAAACCACATAGTACCACGTGTAAGGGCTGGCACTAACAGAAAAGTTGTACAGAGATCCGGGGGTAAATGGACCCTGAAAGACAGTCCCTAGTGGGTATGTATCGTAGATCATAACATCGTAGTTTCCAGAGTTGTCAGAAGCATTGTAGTTGGTAGGAAATGGCATGGAAGCAAACGATTCATCATTGTTGATGTAGAAATTTACGTTGGATGGACACACGATGGACGGAGGATCCTGGTCTGTAGTCAAATGGTGAAAGAATATAAAGCAAAGGTATGTTTCAAAATGAATGTGAAATACAAATACGCAACAAGTGCACATCAGATTGTCACCACGGCGCAACACACTCTATTTGGAAAGGGGAAGAAATCAATTGTGAATCCAAATGCATATATATGTCTGAATTTTAAAACACACAATCTTTATGGTTATAAATAAAATAAGAGTTTGACGAATCGCTATTCCATAGATAATGTTGCTTTAACATCAGGTTAAAAAAATGTTCATAGGGTTTGAGCAGTGGGTATGGAACATACATTTACATTGGGAGGCCTGTGGTAAATTTTGGGTTTGATTTGGTTTGAGCGTGAACTTCAATTGTGATCTTGGATAAATTAAAAATGGTAAATCTGACCCAGTTTATGTCAACACTTTAATACCAATTACATTGAGGACATACACATTCGGTGCAGAAGAGAACAGTTTGCACCCAGGTGACAGCAACATCACGTTTGTAGACATGGTCTACACGTAAGACATTTCGTCACTCGAATTTCCTCCTCCTCCCCAAGGGCGGATCCAGGGGGGGGGGCCAAAGGGGGCCATGGCCCCCCCCCAAAACGAAACCAATTTTTTTTTTTTTAATGTGACATCGCAATAAAGGCAGGCAATGAGTACACCACCATCTTTTCCTCAAAATAAATTGGTTAAAGTGGTCAGAAATTGCCTCAGATCGCACCACAGAGCATCTAGAATCCAAAAAAATTTCGGGGCCCTTAAGCGGGCCCCGAACCCCACGCCGTAATTTTTTAGACCCACTTTTTTGGGGACCAAATTTTTTTTTGGCCCCCCAAAAATTGTGTTCTGGATCCGCCCTTGCTCCTCCCCCCTCCTGAAAAATATGAAGAATGGAAAAATATTGACAGAGAGTTGCAAAAAGATAACCGCACCTTTGCATGTAAAGTTAGTACGAAGATACTTCCCAGTTCCACCGCATGGATCACCACCGAAGTTAGCGTTACTAGCAGTGAAAGTGCACGTTGGCATTCCTTGGCACCGGCTCTTCACATTTTCTAGTGACGTAGTTTCATCACCGCAGGAATTGAGGATCCCAGCCGGGCAAATATCATCATCCACACCCATGCCAATCCGTCCGTATAAAGCATATAACACATCGATTGTTTTAACGTCGTCACAAACGATTGATACGTCGTTATTTTCACACTGCTCCACGGTCCCTGAAAAATAGAAAGAAGAAATTGTATTGGATGGAACCTACGAACTCTGGAATAGTTTAACGGTGCACATCGACTGAGCTCTCCAGCCCTATGTTGGCGGTTCCCCAATCGTCAAATGTCTTCGTTCAATTAGAGCGGTAATCAGAAGCCTGAAGATCGTATTCGCCATGTAGCTAGAGATTGCGCCGAAATTGACGATGCTGGGAAGCAAGAAACGATGATACCTCCAAGGAGGAAAGAACAAAAACAACCAACCACTCATGAAATACCGCCTCCCCCTCAAAACAAATATCAGGCAACTCTGGTGTAGCCTCAAATACGGTCTGTATAAAATACGGACTCATGTATTGTATTGTGCATGTGTTATTGAGCAAAATTAGGACAGTGACTAGATTTCACAGAATTGCTAACTGTTATCGTCTAGCTGAAAAAACATATGTATCGCAACTTTAATTTACCAACGATCTCACAATAATTACTCCAGATCATCAGACTATGAGACCAGTTTTCTGCAGCAGATCAAGATCAACGCACACAAGTGTGTAAATACTTTTAATGGTGGACCCCTATTGTCTCGCTTTTGTTTACAATTTAATTTTTTAGGAAGACCTCCCATATGTTTGGTACACGATCGTCAATTGTGGACTTTCGGCAATTGTGGACCCTTTTGTCCTCTATTGTTCAACGTCCCTTATTTAATGTTCCAACAAACTCAACTGGTCTCTACCCTTACAGGTACCATATACACTTCATATTCTGGATAGAGAGAGGCAACTGCAGTAAAGTGTCTTGGTAAAGAACACAACACATTGCAGGAATACACGAGTGATTACCTTGGTTTGAGCAGAAATATTCAACTCGGAGGTACTTCGAAACTGATTGACACGGGTCAGTACCAAAGAAGGTATTGTCGGCACTGAAGGTACAATCCGCCTTTCCCTGACATTCCTTCTGTACTAACTCCAGCGACGAAGCTATATCACCGCAGGCTTGAACAGCACCATTAGCCGTGCAGGTGTTCATATCGGACGTCCCAACACGTCCATACAAAGCGTAAGTCACGTTGATGAACTTTAAAGATGAACAACTCAGGGTGATCTGCTGGTCAACGCAAACGATTTCCACCTTTACTGTAGCTATTGAGAAAAACAATTGAAAAAAAACCCACGAATTATTTTATGTTGTAGACTAATTCGGCGCATAAAGTTTGAAGCCATTCTTCAGCAACAGTACTTTGTCCCAAACGTCTCTTTGTTCCGCGGCATTTTTTTAATCGTCAAAATATACGCAAAACTTGTCTTACGATAGAGGGCGATTTGCGACTAATGTATCTTTTTGCTAGGAGTGCAAATATATACCTCCAGAGCCATGACCCCCAAGAGAAGATTTTTGTATGTTATCGATTAGTAGGACTTGAAGAAGAAAATGTATTCACGTAATATGTTTCCCTCAAGCATATTATACGGTAATGACTTTGCCAGTCCGCAGAAAGATATACATGCAAACGGGCACATATCATAGACATCTTTAAAAAAACAAACCCCCAAAAAACAAACTAGAAGTTCGCGTTTTTTTTTACAAACGCAGAGTGGTCGGGCAGAAAATGCCATTAGACATTGTCCATTTAAGTTATGAATATGTTTATGTCAGAAAAAAGGATCAAGAACATCAACATTTCCAGTACCAATTATTTTGTACCAAAAGAATGCGTCTTTTAGGGTATGATACATTTCAATTAAAATGTTTTGTACACGTACAATTTATTTCCGGTTTGATGACGTCATCAGTCAAAAAAGGAAAGGGGGATTCTTGTTTATCATTTAGTAAAAATAACGCAGTGGAAATATGAAAATTAAATGTATGTAATAATAACAACAATCTTCCGGTTTGATGACGTTACAGTAATTGGAAGCAAAGGCCAATATTAAGTGTAACAGATGTCATTTTTGGGCAAAAAAAACAAAATCATGAGACTCAAATCATGAGAAATCAAAAAATAAAATGATCATTGTTAGTTGAATTCTCCCTACAGTAATTTCCGGTCTGATGACGTCATGATTATGAAACCTTACAACACCGGAAGTGAAGGTCAAGCAGTTTTTTCCCCCGGGAATAAGAAATGTTGCTCTCGGTATAGTCTACAACCTCACGAAAAAATGAACACGATACTCTATTCAGTTCAAGAGATATAGGTCAAACTATTTTGTCAAATCGTGCCATCAAATCGCTTGTAATTTGATACCTGATGACGTCATGATGAAGTAACAAAATTTATAACATCTTCGTAACATGGTTCAAGTTCACACTAGGTTTTACGACCATAGCGTGAACCGTTTGGAAGAAACTGTGCTTTGTTTTAATTTAAGGCTAATGTCTACATTTTGAATTCACCTAACTTTGACCTTCATGTAGAAGCGGAAGACAAGGTCAAGCAAGTTCACGTACGAACATAAATGTTTTTCAATTAATGGTCTATCTGATTACAAGGTTGAAACATGATTGATCATTTTGTTCAAGAGTTATAGGTGACAGAAGATCGTCATTTTTAAAACGAAAATCTTTTGTAATTTGACACCCGATGACGTCATAATGACGGCAGAGTAATATGCACCACTTAGGATGATGGTCGATATATATTGAAAGTTACAAGTTCGTATCATAAACCTTTAAGGATAAAACCTGCGGAAACGTGCTGTACGGAAACAAAAAGAAAGATTAATCGTAACAATAAAAGAGAGTGGTCGGGTTGTGCCCGACAACTAAAAAAAAACCTAAACAGGCCACTGGCCCGAAATTTCGGTAGAAAAACAAAGCGTCCTATAATAGCCATTTTACGTGTAAGCAAATTGTAGGCGCTATATGACTACCTCTCTAAACAAAGCCTAGCTCAAATGCCAGAACTGTAGGAATTCTAAACCTGCATGCAAGGCATGGCTTGAACTGTGGGCATTAATAAAGTATTTGCATTTTTTATACCAGTAGTAGACTCATGTCGACTTTAAAGATCTCAATTTATCCAATGAGACCAAGAATATGAGCTGTAGCAGTCTTTGGTAATGGCAATGAGTCTAGCACAACCTCTTACCTACTGGTACGACATTTATCTGTATAGTGCAGCTATCCTCGTTCCCAGCTGCATCCATAGCCACATAATACCACTTGTAAGGGCTGGCACTGACGGAAAAGCTGTACAGAGATCCGGGGGTGAAGGGACCCTGAAAGACACTCCCTAGTGGGTATGTATCGTAGATCATAATATCGTAACTTCCAGAGTTGTCAGAAGCATTGTAGTTGGTAGGAAATGGCTGGGAAGCAAACGATTCATCATTGTTGATGTAGAAATTTACGTTGGATGGACACACGATGGACGGAGGATCCTGGTCTGTAGTCAAATGGTGAAAGAATATAAAACAAAGGTATGTTCAAAATGAATGTGAAATGCAAATACGCAACAAGTGCACATCAGATTGTCACCACGGTGCAACACACTCATTTTGGAAATGGGAAGATATCGATTGTGAGTCTGAATGCATATATCAGCCTGCATTAAAAACACATATTATTTATGGTTGAACAAAAAAACCCCGAAGAGTTCAAGATTCGCTGTTCCATAGCTAGTGTCGCTATTACTTCAGGTGATGCTGTACATTGGGCTTGTGCAGTGGGCATGGCAAATACATTTCCATTAGGATGGCTTTGGTAAATGTTGGGTTTTATTTGGTAACTTCAATTGCTAGACATTGTCAATAACAGTGCTGTAGTCGAGTCTACCCCATCCGAGTCATTGGTATCCGAGTCCGAGTCCGAGGTATCTGAGTCCAAGCCCGAGTCCGAGTCCTTGGTATCTGAGTCCGAGTCCGAGTCCGAGTTCCTGGTATCTAAGTCCGAGTCCGAGTCCGAGTCCTTGGTATCTGAGTCCGAGTCCGAGTCCGAGTCCTTGTCTCCGAGTCCAAGTCCGAGTCCGAGTCTTTTTATGAATCTTAAGTAGTGTTCTGATCGACACCAATACACTAACACAATTCACAAATATTACACACTAGGACAAAGTTTTGATCAATTTTGATCTGTTTTAATATTTCACCGAATTTTATAAACGCACACCACAAACGGTTCAACATTTTTTGAGGGAAAAAATAAAATAAAATGTACCCCCGCAACTGGATCTGTCCCATCATTTATTTACGAAGTTTCTTAAGCTTACTGGACTTTGTGTACATGCTGCAGATGACGGGTGAAGTTGGAGGTAGTTACACTAATTTCAGAAATCGTGGCTTTGCAAAATTTACAGTTTGCAAAATGTCTCTTCTTGCCCGTTTTGTGGCACGAATACTCCTTGTGATTGGTAATTTATACCTGATCACTCGGGAAAGCACCGACATGATCTGTGGTATGGAGAGGTAAGTCAGAAGCCTCGGCAGTCGACAAGAACTTTAGCTAATTCACACATCGTTTTGCAAATGTCTTCCGTCAGGCTCTCACACTCGCGGACGTAGGTACACTGTACGTCCGTGCCTACACCAAGCACATGTATCTGTATCACACAATGCGGACCCGTACTCACGTCACGTAGGGTTAGCTACGTACGTAGGCGAGGCGGCGCGTTTGGAGTGACCTCCGACACGTTATCAAAGGCTTGAAAACTAAAAACTACGTCTTCGTAAAATGAAAATGCAGTAAAGTTACATATTTTTGGTCTGGATTTGGCCCGAGTTATCAAGATAGTCGAGTCCTCATTGTTCGAGTCCGAGTCCGAGTCCGAGTTCCCACTTTCCGAGTCCGAGTCCGAGTCTTTGAAAATCGGGACTCGAGTATGGACTCGGACTACTCGAGTCCTCCAGCACACACATTCTGTGCAGAAGAGAACAGTTTGCCGAAACGTGACCACAGTTAAAAAATATTGGTCTATGAGTTACACGTGTCAGTTGAATCGCTCGACCCCCACCAACAAATACATTTGATGACGAGTGGAGGGGAAATCTAAAGAATATAAAGATAATTCGGGCGATTCACAATGCAGTGCGCTACCAATATTTTGCCATGGAGAGTCCATTTTCTGAAGTTTACGGTCGACAAAACATGACCCATTTATATGAGTGTCAGTAGACAACTTCAGCTGATTTGTTATAGATTGGGGCATAGTGATCTGTCGCCTTACAAACAACACCATATTAATGAAAAAAAAAGGCAAACAGATACTCGAATCATTCGCAAACGAAACTACTAACCGGAAAAAAACGAACGATTCCAAATGTCCCACGCTGCGAATTTGCACACCATATCCCACAATGCACGTGGAAAAATAAACTCTCCGTGGCAAACTCTTGGTGGCGCACTGTATTGTGAATCGCCAGAATTGTAAGAAGTAACACTACCTTTGCATTGGAAATCAGCACGAAGATACTTCCCAACTCCACTGCATGGATCACCACCGAAGTTAGCGTTACTAGCAGTGAAAGTGCACGTTGGCATTCCTTGGCACCGGCTCTTCACATTTTCTAGTGACGTAGTTTCATCACCGCAAGAATTGAGGATCCCAGCCGGGCAAATATCATCATCCACACCCATGCCAATCCGTCCGTATAAAGCATATAACACATCGATTGTATTAACGTCGTCACAAACGATTGATACGTCGTTATTTTCACACTGCTCCACGGTCCCTGAAAAAAAACGAAAAAAGAAATTGTATTGGATTGAACCTACGAACTCTGGAATAGTTTAACGGTGCACATCGACTGAGCTCTCCAGCCCTATGTTGGCGGTTCCCCAATCGTCAAATGTCTCCGTTCAATAAGAGCGGTAATGAGAAGCCTGAAGATCGTATTCGCCATGTAGCCAGAGATTGCGCCGAAAATGACGATGCTGGGAAGCAGCAAACGATGATACCTCCAAGGAGGAAAGAACAAAAACAACCAACCACTCATGAAATACCGCCTCCCCCCAAAAACAAATACCAGGCAACTCTGGTGTAGCGTCAAATACGGTCTGTATAAAATACGGATTCATGTATTGTATTGCGCATGTCGTATTGAGCAAAATTAGGACAGTGACTAGTGACAGAATTTCTAACTGTTATCGTCTAGATGAAAAAAAACCCGTCTATTTATCGCAACTTTAATTTACCAACGATTTCAAACCGCTTCACAATTATTACTCCTGATCATCAGATTATGAGGCCAGTTTTCTGCAGCAGCTCAAGATCAACGCACACAAGTGTGTAAACACTTTTAATCGTGGACCCCTATTGTCTCGCTTTGTTTACAATTTCACTTTTTAGGAAGACCTCCCATATGTTTGGTACACGATCGTCAATTGTGGACTTTCGGCAATTGTGGACCCTTTTGTCCTCTATTGTTCAACGTCCTCTATTGAATTTAAAAACAAACTCAACTGGTCTCTACCCACACAGGTACCATTTACACTTCATATTCTGGATAGAGAGAGGCAACTGCAGTAAAGTGTCTTGGTAAAGAACACAACACATTGCAGGAATACACGAGTGATTACCTTGGTTTGAGCAGAAATATTCAACTCGGAGGTACTTCGAAACTGATACACACGGGTCAGTACCAAAGAAGGTATTGTCGGCACTGAAGGTACAATCTGCCTTTCCCTGACATTCCTTCTGTACTAACTCCAGCGAGGAAGCTATATCACCGCAGGGTTGAACAGCACCATTAGCCGTGCAGGTGTTCATATCGGACGTCCCAACACGTCCATACAAAGCGTAAGTCACGTTGATGAACTTTAAAGAGGAACAACTCAGGGTGATCTGCTGATCAACACAAACGATTTCCACCTTTACGGTAGCTTTGGACAAACAATGAAATGAAAAAAATATCACTTTATGTCTTAGACTAATTCGGCCAACAAAATTATTAGTCATTTTTTGTATAGCACAGAGTAGTTTGTCCTATACCCCTACGTTCCTTTGTTTTTCGTCGTTTATTTATTGCCAAAGTACTGCAACATTGATCTAACGATTGAGGGCGTGATGCGTGTTGCTATAATTATGTTTGCTAGCCCGCACGTACTTCTCCTAAATGTGCACTGGAGTGGGAAGACTACAATCACATGGGGTCTCTTAGTTATTTTGCATTGATCATGTGCTGTGCTGGCATCAGCCAATTGCAGGGTGGGCATTCTTTTACGTACCCTTGACCAGTGTGCGGCATCTACTCTATGGTCAGATGTATCCAAATTTTCACAAACTTGCTAATGCGAATTAAAAAAAAAACGTTGTCGCGCAGTCGCTGATGTACCTTCGTTCCGAGAAACTATGATCTAAACACGCATGTACCACAGACATTAACAAAAATCGGAAACCAGTCATTCGCCCGAAATTTCGGTACCACAACGCTGCGTCATACATCTGCCATTTTACGCAAAAGCCCATCGAAGGCGCAATTGAGTATCTATGTTTACCAAGACTACCACCAATGCGACAGCTGTGAGAAATCTGAACCTGAATACAGGATACGTATGGAACTATGGCCTACATTAAAGTATTTTTTTTTTTACGACTTGTGGACTCATGGCGACATTGAAGGTGTAAATGTATTTAATAAGAAAAAGAAAATGAGCAGTAGCAGTGGCAATGAGTCAGGAAAAAACCTCTTACCTACTGATACAACATTGATCTCTATAGTGCAGTTATCCTCGTTCCCAGCCGCATCCGAAACCACATAGTACCACGTGTAAGGGCTGGCACTAACAGAAAAGTTGTACAGAGATCCGGGGGTAAATGGACCCTGAAAGACAGTCCCTAGTGGGTATGTATCGTAGATCATAACATCGTAGTTTCCAGAGTTGTCAGAAGCATTGTAGTTGGTAGGAAATGGCATGGAAGCAAACGATTCATCATTGTTGATGTAGAAATTTACGTTGGATGGACACACGATTGACGGAGGATCCTGGTCTGTAGTCAAATGGTGAAAGAATATAAAGCAAAGGTATGTTTCAAAATGAATGTGAAATACAAATACGCAACAAGTGCACATCAGATTGTCACCACGGCGCAACACACTCTAATTGGAAAGGGGAAGAAATCAATTGTGAATCCAAATGCATATATATGTCTGAATTTTAAAACACACAATCTTTATGGTTAGAAATAAAATAAGAGTTTCACGAATCGCTATTCCATAGATAATGTTGCTTTAACATCAGGTTAAAAAAATGTTCATAGGGTTTGAGCAGTGGGTATGGAACATACATTTACATTAGGAGGCCTGTGGTGAATTTTGGGTTTGATTTGGTTTGAGCGTGAACTTCAATTGTGATCTTGGATAAATTAAAAATGGTAAATCTGACCCAGTTTATGTCAACACTTTAATACCAATTACATTGAGGACATACACATTCGGTGCAGAAGAGAACAGTTTGCACCCAGGTGACAGCAACATCACGTTTGTAGACATGGTCTACACGTAAGACATTTCGTCACTCGAATTTCCCCCTCCTCCCCCCCCCCCCTGAAAAATATGAAGAATGGAAAAATATTGACAGAGAGTTGCAAAAAGATAACCGCACCTTTGCATGTAAAGTTAGCACGAAGATACTTCCCAGTTCCACCGCATGGATCACCACCGAAGTTAGCGTTACTAGCAGTGAAAGTGCACATTGGCATTCCTTGGCACCGGCTCTTCACACTTTCTAGTGACGTAGTTTCATCACCGCAAGAATTGAGGATGCCAGCCGGGCAAATATCATCATCCACACCCATGCCAATCCGTCCGTATAAAGCATATAACACATCGATTGTTTTAACGTCGTCACAAACGATTGATACGTCGTTATTTTCACACTGCTCCACGGTCCCTGAAAAAAAGAAAGAAGAAATTGTATTAGATGGAACCTACGAACTCTGGAATAGTTAGACCGCCCTCTAGCGGCAGATTGAAAAATATGTTTAAAATGAATTTTGAGTTGATGTCTGTGGCAAAGTTTGCGGTAATTGCTTCAAAATTAGTATATATGATGTTTTCAAATACAGACACCTGTGCGCAACAAATGATGACGTCATCAAAGCGGAAGTTAGAAGGGAAAAAAAAAAATTTCTTTGAAAATACGTAAAAAAATCAACCCTGATAGCTATATTCTTGAATTTTGCTTCAAAACACACTCTAAGGATAGGTCTAAAACCTTGGTAGGTTTGGTGGCAATAAGCGTACTTGGACATGCCCTGCAGCACGCCTTAATTTCAGGTTGACCACGCCCCAGCTTTAAAAACATCGTATAGCACGTACATGAACAATGTACATTGTACATTACGTCTCTTCATTCTCGCCAAAAGAGGGCGTTGCGTAACTTAAACGGTTGTACCACAGAAGCACAAACACATGCTGTGGGTGGTACGCATAGGCTAGGCTAGGCAAAGCAGCGTAAACGAGCGGCACAGAGCCTCATCTTGCACAGGAAATTTCACTTTCTCCGTTGCCAAAACTCCTTCACGTGGCGATTTGTTTTATCCAGTTCACTTGGTCCGATTCGATTGAAATGTTGTACATGCATAGCAAGGGACGTGCTTTTGAAAAAAAACCAGAAAAAAAAATAAAATAGATCTCTACTTTTTCTTTCTTCTTCTTTTTGTCGCTACAAAATCCCATTGACATTGTACACGTCTTTTCCGGCCTGCACTTTTAGCATTCCTCTTTGTCATACATCATTCAAAGTCAGCATAGCATAGTCCTTATAGCGTAGATGTGCCCTGAAGAGTGACGTCATGGTGACGTCATCATGGGTCACGTGACGTCATGTTAAAGATTTCTAGATTTAATCTTTGAAAATCAATATAAAATCAACCGTAGGAGACCTGAGCTTGATTTTTAAAAGAATTGATTGAATAATAAGAGATTTCATTATATCTCGCGTGAGCTAAATCACGTGACCCTTCCTTCCGGTCCAAACCGGAAGTGCTTTTATAATTTGAAATTGGAAAAAGATGTGAACTTGCTTTCAACAGGTTGAAAATGTCAAGAATCGAATTTTCAGTTGATATTAATGCAGAAAAGACCTATGCACGAAAAAATATGGGGTTATCAGACCGGAAGTTAGAATGAAAAGACCTTTTTTGCTTTGAAAATTCCTAACAAATCAACCCTGAGAGTTAAATTTTTGATTTTTGCTTTAAAACACGTCTAAGGGTAGGTCTAAAACCTTCTTATGTTCCGTTGCAATAAGCGTACTTGGACATGCCCTGCAGCACGCTTAAAAATTCAGGTTGACCACGCCCGCGGCTATAAAACATCGTACAGCACGTACATGTGTAATGTACATAACGTCCCTTCATTCTCGCCAAAGAGAGGGTGGTACATAACTTTAACGGTTATATGGTTGCAGACCAGTAAATCGGTCCGAAATTGCCTACGCCGGCCAAATCACGATTTGCATGCCCTCAAAATCTTCAGTATTTGAGCATGCTGTGGGCAATGAACTTGAGGGTTTGTAAAAATATGGGTGGAAGCCGTGCACAGGACTGTGAGCTTGTAGTTCCATTCAATTTGGATGAAATTGGGGCCCTTAAAGCGCTCTATTTTGCAATGGAGTGTATGCATCGTTTTTCAAAAAAGGCGATGGGCTTCAGGACTATTTTCAGGGGTGATCATCTTCGGATGAAAATTTCTCCTAAAAGTCATCAGTTGACCCCCCAAAAATTGAAAAGAAAATGAAAGATGATGAAATAAGCTTTAATTTGATGTGTTTCTCGAACACCTTGGAGAGTTGTGAGTATTTTTCCAGAATTTCTGAAGTGGGAGTATTTACCATTGGGCTCTATGGAAGTTTATTTTGTGGTCTGTAACCTTTAATTTCAAAATGGCGCCTTCCATCGTTCGTTGTCAAATGTGTGCACATGCGCTTTATATTCCACGACAGTGGTTTTTCAGGGGGCAAGACCGTGGGGGGCATCGTTTTAAAAGGGGTCACCAATGGCGGTTCCGCAACAAAAGCGCCCAAAAAGGGGGTGGGGGGTTAATTTGGGGTTGGAAGGAGCAAAAACTCCCGTTGGGGGCGCCCTACAGCAAGGTATCTGCAAACAGAGGGCTTGTTTTCAGGCCAGAAATCGCAGTCAGAGATTTAAATTGGGAACAGCTATTGTTTTCGTTAAAGTTTTTTTTCCCTTTTTTTGTGGCTTTTCCGCGTGTTGCGGAAAAGCCTTTCTTTTTGTTCTGACTTTTTAGCTGTTCCCAATTTCAATTGGGAACAGCTCTTGTTTTCGTTAAAGTTTTTTTTTTCCTTTTTTTTTTTAGCTGTTTCGGTATACACACCGAAACAGCTCTTGTTCCTTTTTTTTTTTTAGCTGTTTCGATGTACACACCGAAACAGCTCTTGTTTTTTTTTTTTTTTTTTCTTCTCTTTTTTGGCCTTTTTTTTGCTGTTCACATCCGATCAACTTCAAACCTGGCACACACTTAAAACACCATCTTAAGATGTATACCGAATCATGACGTCATCATGACGTCATTACGTGTCACGTGACGTCATCCTAAAAGGGCATACTTTAAGGCCCTATACCTACAGAACCGGAAGTCCGATTTGGTTCAAACTTGGTATGCAAGTATTCCGGGACGTGTTATAGACCTAAATTGCAGTGATGTCATGATGACGTCATCGTGTGATTTAATATAAATTATTATATTTACTCATATCTCATAAACGGAATGTGTTAAATTCAAAATTCTTTTTGTAACAGGTTTATTAGGTCATGGATAGATGCGCAAAATTTCGTAAAATGTGTGACGTCATCATGACCTCATCAAAAACGTGATTTTTTTATTCACAAAAGAGGGTTTGTCCGATCGTTATGAAACTTGGTGGGTAGGGTAGGTATAGATAACAGCATCCAAAATCTGAAGTGACGTCATCATGACGTCATCATCTGATTTTTTATGAATTTTTCAATTTTAATATTTCCTTAAAATTTTGGAAAAATTATATTCAAACCTGGCACACACTTATCCAACCATCTGAAGATGTATGTTGAATCATCACGTCATCATTACGTCATCACGTGTCACGTGACGTCATCCTAAAAGAGCATACTTTAAGGCCCTATATCTACAGAACCGGAAGTCCGATTTGGTTCAAACTTGGTATGCAAGTATTCCGGGACGTGTTATAGACGAAAATTGCAGTGACGTCATGATGACTTCATCATGTCATTTTATATGAATTATTAAGACGTGTGCGAAGTTTAAGGTGTATGACGTCATCAGACCGGAAGTTATAAGGAAAAGACCCTTTTTCCTTAGAAAATTCCTGAAAAATCAATCCGTACAGATATAATCTTGAATTGCCCATTAAATGATAGCGTAAACATTTGCCTCAACAGTGCCAAGTTCCCAGCTTGTCAAATTGTTCACACAGTTGACGCGACGTCGGCAAAAAATACCCTTGCCCAAGTTGCAGTAGAGAGCTTTAAACCATGCACAGGACTTCCACAATGTGTATAGCACGTACACGTGGCTTTAAAACGTCGTTCAATGTACATAACGTCCCTTCATTCTCGCCAAAAGAGGGCAGTACATAACGTTAACGGTTGTACGGGCGCGCAGGCTAGGCTGTGCCAGGCAGCGTAACGAGCGGCACAGATCCTCATCTAATTAACACTTTTACGGGATCAAAAGGATAGCGCGTTACAAAAAAATATAACGGCACACCTTATAAAGTGAATGGCCCCCCATTCGCCAATCAGAAACTTTAACGGTTGTACGGGTGCACATGCTAAGCTATGCAAGGCAACGTAACACAGAGCCTGATCTGAACACTTTTACGGGATCAAAATAAGGACAGCTGCGCGTCACCAAAAAATATATAACGGCGCACCGTATAAAGTGAATGGCGCCCCCATTCGCCTATCAGTAGACTTGTCTCAGTGATTTTTGTTCTGCTTTAGGGGAAGTTGGACACTTATGCAATTTCAATAAAAATATCACACGTTTTTATTCTACAAGCCACTTTGGGAACTATTTTAAATCCGATCAACTTTAAACTCAGCATAGTCATTAACCATCATCTGAAGATGTATGCCGAAACTTTTCGTCATCGTGACGTCATCAGGGGTCACGTGACATCTATTTATAGATTAAATTTTTACAGCCTTATAACTATAGAACTATTTGACCGATTGATCTCAAATTTAGTAGGTTATACAGACAGGGAAGTGTTATGAAACTTGATGTCAGGGTCACGTGACCTTCACTTCCGGTTTTACCGGAAGTGGTAATTTTAGGCCCCTATATCACATTTCATGAATTATTAATCTGATCAGGTTGAAACTTCACATTAATACAAAGCTATATTGACGGATTATTATATTGCATTATTATTACTGTGCACATAATTATTGTCATGTTATGACGTCATGAATATTTAATGAGACAATCTTTACAGTCTGATAACTATAGAACAATTTGACCGATTGATTTTGACTGTGCACATAATTATTGTCATGTTATGACGTCATGAATATTAAATGAGACAATCTTTACAGTCTGATAACTATAGAACAATTTGACCGATTGATCTCAAATTTAGTAGGTATACAAACAAGGATGTGTTAAAGATGAAAATTGATATGTCAAGGTCATGTGACCTGCACTCTAAGTTTTACCGGAAGTGGTAATTTTAGACCCCTAAATCATATTTCATGAATTATTAATCTGATCAGGTTGAAACTTCACATTAATACAAAGCTATATTGACAGATAATTTTATTGCATTATTATTACTGTGCACTTAATTATTGTCATGTCATGACGTCATGAATATTTAATGAGACAATCTTTACAGTCCTATAACTATAGAACTATTTGACCGATTGATCTCAAACCTGGCAGGTATACAGACAGGGAAGTGTTATAGATAAAAATTGACAAGTCAACGTCATGTGACCTTCACTTCCGGTTTTACCGGAAGTGGTAATTTTAGACCCTTATATCATATTTCATGAATTATTAATCTGATCAGGTTGAAACTTCACATTAATACAAAGCTATATTGACAGATAATTATATTGAATTATTATTACTGTTCACATAATTATTGTTATGCTATGACGTCATGAATATTTAAAAGGTTGTACCGGAAGTGCAATCTTTAAAAGTAATAATTTCAATTTATTAATTTCATTTTTTGTAAATCATTAAATCATTTGGTTACGGTCTAATAGAAAATCAAAACTGGGAACAGCGTGGTTGTTCACAACCACAACCTCTAGTTTTCTTCTATTTTTTTCTTTGTCCACTTTTCCCATAGATTTTGTACACGTTTTTATTCTACAAGCCATTTTGGGAATAATTTTAAATCCGATCAACTTTAAACTTGGCATAGTCATTAACCATCATCTGAGGATGTATGCAGAAACTTTCCGTCATCGTGACGTCATCAGGGGTCACGTGACATTGAAGGGGACACGTGGATTTGAATGTTCATTTTTACAGCGTTATAACTATTGACCTATTGGGCCTATTGGTTTCAAACTCAGTATGTATATAGTCAGGGAAGTGTTATAGATGAAAATTGATATGTCAAGGTCACGTGACCTTCAATTCGGTTTTACTGGAAGTGGTAATTTCAGACCGTAATTGCCATATCTCATGAATTATACATCTGATGGGAATGAAACATTATATTATAATGAAACAACATTTGAAGACAAATATGTTGCATATTTATTACCGTGCAGTTTATTGTTCTCATGTTATGATGTCATGAATATTTAATTAGGCAATCTTTATAGTTTTATAACTATAGCAGCACTGTTTGACGGATTGATATCAAACCTGGTAGGTATATAGACAGGGACATGTTATAGATAAGATTCGGAATGTCAAGGTCATGTGACCCCTACTTCCGGTGTTATCGGAAGTGTTAATTGAGAACCTTATTAGCATATCTCATGAATTATAAATCTGATCGGGTTGATAACGAATAATAGTAAGAAGCAACATTCAAAGATTAATATATACTGCATTTTTATTACTGTGCATTTAATTATTCTCAACGTATGACGTCATGAATATTTAATGAGGCGATATTGTGATCGCCATATCTCCACAATACTTTGCACATTTACTCATATTGGACTGAAAATGCACCTCCTCGAGAGTCAAGATCATGTGACCCTGACTTCCGGTTGTACCGGAAGCGCATTTTTTTAAAGGAATAATTTCAATTTTATTAGTTTAATTTGTTTTGTTTTAAATCATTAGGCCTAAATCATTTTGTTTACGATCCAATAGACAATCAAAACTGGGAACCGCTCGGTGGTTGTTCACAACCACCACCACTAGTTGTTCTTGCAATTTTTGATGAAATATGAGTCATCCAGCCTTCCTCGTGCCGTACAAGTGGTTTGGGGGAATTTTTCAAAACCTCGCTTCTTTATAGGTTACAGACCAGTAAATCGGTCCGAAATTGCCTACGCCGGCCAAATCACGATTTGCATGCCCTCAAAATCTTCAGAATTTGAGCATGCTGTCGGCCTTGAACTTGAGGGTTTGTAAAAAATATGGGTGGAATTTCTGAATTGGGAGTATTACCATTGTGGTCTATGGAAGTTATTTACTAGTCTGTAACTATATGCATAGGCAGCGTAACGAGCTGCACAGACTCTGATCCTGGAATAGTCGAGGCAATTTTATTATCCTGGCATGGAAACATTCCCCTTTTTGCGTTGCCAAAACTCCTTTAAGTGGGGATTTGTATCCAGTTCACCAGGCATTAAGGATTTTCTGCTAGGTTGTATTAAAAAAGACGATAAAAAAATATTGTGTCTTTTGGGACTTTTAATGATTTTAAAACTTTTAATAAGTATTCACGTTTACCAAAGCTTGCAAATTTTCCCTCACCATGCCTGCTAATGAAATGTCTGCTGAAATTACTTTATAATTGATGTATATAATCAGCTTCATGCTAAGAAAAAGCTGAGAGGAAGAAATATTGATGACGTCACCAATCCGGCAGTTGTAATAAAAAGACCTTTAAACATTAACAAAATGCGAAAAAATCAACCGCAAGAGATATTATCCAGATTGTTGCTTCTATAGTTACCACAGTTCACATAACTCTCAAGCTTTCTGTGAATGACGTCACGATGACGTCATCAAGTATTGGATTACAAGCAATCAAATATGTTTAGATTTAATAATTAGAAAATCAATACAGAGTCAACTGTGAGAGATCTGATTTAGCTTTTGACGGAATTTGATAGAATAATCCAGTGTCTTCTTTTTTGAATTTAAGTGCAAAATCACGTGACCCTTCATTCCGGTTGAAACAGGAAGTGCCTTGTAATTTAAAACAACTTGCTAAAAGATAAGAATGTGCTTTTAACAGTGTTTAGTCTGCGGCAAAGGTGGGCTTTTCGAAAATCTGACCGGTGCCGTCATGCATTATTCGAGCGCACTCTGGTGGAGGGTAATTACTGGTCTTGTAACGTCATAAAAAACGTGATTTCTTGAAACACATATAAGGGAATGTTCAATCGCTATGAAACTTGGTGGGTGGGTAGGTTTTGATAATAGTCATGATCACGTCGTCAACTGATATTTTTTATTAATTAAAAAAAAAATTAAACAAATCTTATTGGAAATGGAAATAACTTGAAAATAGAAATAACTTGACACTTAGAGAAGTGTGTACAGTAAACTGAGAATTGAACCCAGCTCAGTATGGCATCTCCTTGCAACAAAGTTGGGAGGTTCTTCAAAACACAATGAAATACTGTCACATCGTTTGGAAAAGTGAGGGATCTGTCTAAAACCAGTTATTTTCTGGATGTTTGGCATATTTTTCAATTGTATACGATAAAACTTACCAAATTTCAGGACAGTCAATTTCACCGTAGGCTCATTGAATTATTAACACAATGTAGCTATGCCAACTCATTTTTTTGCTTTGATTTACATTATGTGTATGTGCTAGAGTCAAGCCCCCATGACCTCCGAATCTTCGTTCTATACAGCGCACGGCGACTGTATACTTTTGCACGTAAACCGCATGTATACAATGTATATCTTTGTATGTGTACTTATCGAGTGCATTTTTTGCGTTTTGACTAAGTGGCGAATATGTGTAAACACAGATGGTACATATTGAAAGTATGCGTGTTGTAGATTTTCCGTTTCAACAAAGTGAGGCAACGTAGATAAATATGCTTTCATTTATAAACAGACATAAATAAATACGACAATACACCTCGGCCGGTAAGCTTTTTTTTATACGAAAGTTGTAAGATTTGTTGGATACCGAATTCTGGCAACAGACCCATCTTCTAATATTATCTGTTTCGGGTAGTAGCCGAAACAGCTTTGTTTTCGTTAATACTTTTTTTTCTCCTGTTTGTTCACATTTTTCTTCCACCAGTACACTTTGGCACTTTCGTAAATCCGATCGACTTCAGACTTTGCACACACACATAGACCACCACCAGCAGATGGTCCTAGAAGATTTTCGTCATCTTAACGTCATCAGGTGTCAAGTTACGTCACATTAAAGGTGCATTTTCTCTCCCTAGCTTTTGTAAACTTTTTTTCTTGAAACCATACACTTTGGCACTTTCAAATGTCTGACTGACTTTAGACTTGGCAAACACTTAGTCCCCTGCCGAAGATGGTCCCCTATGATTTTCGTCACGATAACGCCCTCGTGTGTCACGTGACGTCATATTAAAGGTGCATTTTTTCGAATCGCTATATAACTTCGCAAGTACCAGTCTGATTGGGTTCAAACTTGGTATGTTCATAGATATGGATTTAAAACAGATGAACATTTAAGTTACCTAAAAATACTGTTATCATTATGTCATATGACGTCACATTAAAGGGGTATTTTTTCCATAAAAAACCTACAAAACTATAATGTTTGATTTGGTTGTAACTTGATTTGTACGTATACTGTGATGTGCTATAGATAACATTTGAATTGACATTATCATGTGTTCATCACGTCACAGAGTCATTTCAAACATCCGAAACAGCAGGTGTTTATCCAAAAACACTTGGATACATGATTTTCATGTCATGCTTCAAAAATTGAGTCATTGTAAGGCCACCAAAAGCCCTAGAGCACCAGCTTCTCGGAGCTTGGCAGCGTTGTTGTGAAGGTACGGCGATTTCTTCTAATCAATATGATCAGAACGTGGCCAGTTCTGCTGACCCACATCGCCATCTAACATTTGCATTTCTGCGTTGTCGGCTTGAAAAATGCTGAATGAATAATTTTGTCCGGGCGACCGTTTTAGCCGATTTTCGGCTACATCTGACAGATTTGTTTTGGAAAAAAAGGAATCTAGCATAAAATCTAGCAAAGTGAAAATTCGAGCAGATTTCCTGCAGAATAGAGGGGGGGGGGGTAAAGTCCAATGTCAAAATTTGAAGACGCCAATCTGGGAAATGGTTAACACCATAAATACAAGACTTTTGACAAAGTTAAACCCAAAATGGCATTTTTCTGGCTATTTGATTATTCTGCTGCTCATACCCTGACTAGTCATGTTGTAGTAATGATGAATAAAGACATATTATTTCAAATTGGAAACATTCAGGCACAACAGCATATGGAAAGAACTCAGTAAGATGCTTAGCTTGAGGTGCTGCTTTGAAAGTTTAACCCCTGAAAGAGGCAACAGGAGCATAGCAAGGGCATTAACCTGTACATGTATATGGGGGGGGGGATAACAATGTCTTGAAAAGGGCACTTGCACATCCAGGCTGAAATGTATATACAGACACATTTTTTCTCAGTACACTTGGCCTCTGTAAAATCCAATTGAGGGGGGGGGGAGGGGGGGGGGAACTGGTACCATCTGTCAATGGGGGTGTTGTTCTAACCGAAATTATGCGCACTAGTTTAACGGATGTTTGGTGCTTTTCAGGGAAATACATGCATAAAATTAATTCTTACGAAGGCGCCCCCATACAGCTACAAATGTAAAGTTACAAATTGCTGATAACGGGAGGGGGGGGGGGAGAGCCCCTCCCAACAATTTCTAAAGTGGGTGGGGGAAATCACATCATTTGTCTCCCCCCACTTTGTACTTTTTTCGTCCCCGAATGAAAATTGTAGCCAAATTAAGCTCAGAAAAGCTGATTCAATGACTTCAAACTCTAACAAATAATGTTTAAATGATGATTTTTTTGCTCACAAAAATGTGTTTAAATTGTCAAAAATTTCCTAGCATAGCACCACAGCTCGTCTAGAATTCAAGAAAGTTTCCCGGACCCCACACCGTTAGGGCTTCACGCTTTGCGATCGCATTCTGATCAAGGTATGTCCCCCCACTTTTGAGAAGCGATTGACCCCCTTGGTGAGACATGGGAGGTGGATTTCAAAGCAGGTCCTTTGCTATTTTTGAATTTTTTTTATAGACATTCCTGTTTTATTCGTGATTGCATTGATAAATAAGTCAGCTGATTCAATGGATATGCATGAAATTACTACGCCATCTTTAAGATGAAAAGACGGACATGGATGGACATTCTTGATCATACTAATTTCATTCTTATGATTAATCCAGCTCTTTTTACATCTTATTCGACGTAGAATTGGTATCATTCAACACTAAAGCAACCTATTTTATTTATGAAATTGAGATGCGACTTGATAAATGTTCATAACACGGACACAAATTTGTGATAAATTTCTGTCCCTATCACGAAAATGTATGAAGTCTTGAAGATGTACATCCCTGTAGTTTAAAAATGACTACCGGTAGAGGTTTAATGTTAGATTGGCCAGTGGCAATCCCTCAATGGATAGCTTTACTTCATCAACAAATTTGGGATAATTCATGCATTTCATTTACTGCTTCCCAACACTTCCATGTTATGAACGTTAAATCTTGAAGATAATCCTCTGTAATTTCTGGAATCCTGAGAAATGTATGCAACTTGTTGGCGGACAATGTTCTTACTAGGACATGGGATGTAGAAAGAGGAAAAAAACATGACAGAGTAGTTGATGTATCGACTTCTGTCTATGGTTCCCTCTGAATGTCACACTAATACCGTTTGTGTGGAAAGACCCCTAGGTCTATATCAGTTTTATACAATCATTTACATGTATATCTATGCCCCGATTGTCTGTGATATTTAGTGATATCAGTGCATTAATAATGTTCTTAATATATTAAATTGTCAGTTATGTGCTCATCTATGAAAGTCTTACTGACTTCAGTGGTGTGTTCAATATAAACTATGTCAAAGCGATTAAAATGGGGAAAAAGTCATTCATTTCGCAATATTACCCACTGTCCACTGTGCGTACAGTGCAGATTTAGTTTTTTTGGGTGGGGTGGGGTTTTTTTCATGCAGGATACCCACTTCCTATACAAAATATCCCCAAAATGACCCAATGCATCACCTCTGAAGTGGGCGCAATCATATTCCAAAATTCAGATTTTCATCCCAATTATCACCCCGCTATGCAGAAGTCTGTGATCAATCTAAGCAGAAATATACTGCAGATTAGGTTTGAACAAGTTTCGGTCTCTTCAAACAATCGCTTGAACATCGGGGATATAGGCAGGTCAGTCTATGACAGGTCAACCTGACGCTGGATTTGTCTTCAAAGGGTAAGAGGGGGTACTTTCGATCGGGGAGAATTCGACCACTTGCTATTAATTAAAAACAATAAAAACAAGTACATGTACATGGTCATGTTATAATAAGATTTCACCCTCTCAGTTACACTAGGCAGTGCTGGTTTTCCTTATCCGGTCGAATTGTCCCCCCTATCCCGACTGTTTACCAGAGAGTAGGAATATTTTCGAACGGAGGAAGAATTCGACCTGAGGCAGCATTTGACCGGTCGTTACTACGCAAAAACCGTGGGTCTGACTAGGGTTGATGCTCTGCTGCGAACAGAGTAAGTACATCATCATGTCACGAGTTATTATGGTGAAGATCCCACACTCTCATTTACACAAAGCAGTGCCAGTTTTACTTAAGTGGTCGAATTCTCAATAGCCTATTCATCTGATTGCAAAAAAGATATAGACATTATCAATCTAGGACTGAAAAACTTTTCCAACTTTGTTAGGAAACACGTGGAAACTTTGCTTTACTCTCCATAGACTTTGTTTACAACCGCTGAAGTAGCGTCAGATTGCAACATTCTTTCCAAATATCGGATACGAAAGAATTCCATATACGGACGTCACTAACTTTCCCCTGCATAAAAAAGCTATAGCCATCAGAAAGCGATAACATATCATAAAATGTCAAATTTAGCAGGAAAAAAATATTGAAGCATTTAGCGACAAACACTGTACCACGGTTTGTATAGAGGGTGTCAAGTGACGTCCGTACATGTATATTCTTTCTTGACGGATGTTAGTCTGGTTCCGCGCCAACTTTGTCGTTGTGACCTCGTATTCACGCAATGGGAATTTCAGACTTTTAATATTTCCTTGTAAAAAATCCTCCTGAACCACGAATCACAGTGCGTACGTCTAGTATGTTTGTAGGGCCTATAGATCTCTCTAATAGGACAGAGTATAGGAAAATTGCAACTGCGTATCAAATGCCATCATGCGTGTGTGTGTGTGCATTGTGTAAAATGTTCTAAATACAATGTATGCGCACATGTTGCTTGAAATTTCTTCAAAATCTGCACAGCCTATGCGCTCCAGGAATTGCTGATGCACTGCTGGGCAACCTGTATAAAGTGACGTCATTTGAGAGAGACCTATTGAGAAGATGCAATTTCTTCATTTCAAAAAGTACTACCGCTTAATTTATGAATTTCTTTTTCTTTTGCAATACTCTGAACTTGTGCAGACACAACGTGTTCCGGTTGGGGACCGTAACCCAGTCTGCCATGCTTCCAACAAGGATAGTCTGTGCCTGCCATCTACAAGTGTACCTTGTGCCGGCACATCCAAAGTGGAGCCATCTCACTGGATTGATCTTTCTTCTGCAATTGACCTGATAGTATTTTGACTTTATACATTGTTTATGCAAACTAATTGGCCCCCAAATGATAGTTCTACTAAGGGTTACCCTATCTATCCTATATTGACAGCCCCTGCCCTAACATTTTGTTTGGGGGGGCATTAAGGAAAAACTCTGAAAACCAGCATTGTATACCCTTGACTACACTCAGACACTTCCATATAATCGTACACAAAAATGCCCCCACCCCCCAACAAAAATTAGCAGCACTATTTTTTTTGGCCCTAATCCCCCTAAAAAAAGGCAAGAAAATGTCAAACGAATAAACATGCATGGACTTGTATAAGTACGCAAACTGCACGGGAATGTGCACTGCTCAAGCTATTATATATTTTTCGATAGAAAACAAATCTCAATGGAAATATTTCTTAGTACAAATAATAAGCAACAGATTTTCTAATTTTTTTCATACAAAATCATATTGATCAGGATGTCAAATGTGTGATGTCAAAATGAAGAGTTGAGTGTGCTCAAAATTATGAGTGTCATGAAGGAGTCTATGCACATGGATTTTCAACAGTGTACCATGTTAAGAAGATAAAGAAGACTAGTTGTTTTTTTGTTTTCAAGTGATATTGCCCAGCAGTAAAAATAATCAATATAATTGCTAGATCCTTATCAAAATATGAATGCATGTTGTTATCGTCGCCGATAAGTTTTCTTCACCACCGCTCAGTTCTGTATAATTTGCATAGAATGTCAGGTCACATTTCTTTATTCTTTTATATATTATTATTCATCAACTAGCTTACGTAGAATTTTTAAGGTAATAGGGCGTTTGTCAGCCAATAGTATGTGTCAGAATTCATTACGTGAACTCGCTCTATATTTAGTCTGGATAATTCCGGATTCGCGCCAGTCTTCGTCATGCCGCCGAAAGCTGCGAAGACTGTAAGTTTTCGTCCTCATTTTTGTGCTTTATTTATTATTATTTGGGGGATTTCACATTTATAATAGTATCATATTTTGTGTGTACCTGTACATTGTGTATTTACCTTTGAATTCTGGCTTATTTGACTTAATATCGGTGTATTTATTTGCAAACGAATTGTTCACGCAGGCACAAAAATGTACGTGTAACAAGCACGCGCGTTTTTGGTTTGCCAGTTACGATATTGATGGTAAATAATGTAATTCAGCGATGTTATCTGTCAACTTTTGCTTGTATTTACAGAACCAGAATGCCGCTGTGAACCCAGAAAACCCCTGTGAACCCAGAAAACCTCTGTGAACAGTTTAAACAGGTCGTTAATCAACAAACAAGAGACAACAGGATTCTCGACAAAATTATCTCCAATCTGTTCGACGTCTATGCTGAGCCTGTAATTAAATCACCTATAGCCAGCAGTGATCATGGTACAATAGTCTGGGCCCCGCTCCAAAATTACCAGCATTCTAAAAACATAACCAAATCACGCACAACTAGACCACTGCGTGATTCTGATATTCGTCGATTTGGAACTTGGATATGTCATTATGACTGGGCTCCTGTCATGCAGGCTGAGGATCCCAACGAACAGTGTGATGCTTTCTACAAAGCATTAAACTCGCCAATAGATTACTATTTCCCACTGCGCCCACTAAACTTCATGCTCGCGACAAACCGTGGATGACTCCTGTCGTCAAGAAACTCATTCAACAAAGACAAGTTGCATTCCACTCGAAGAATCACCGCACCTGGAAACAGCTTCGAAACGGGGCCATATCATAAGTCCGACGCCTCATAGGTCCGACGCCTCATAAGTCCGAAATTTCGGACTTATGAGGCGTCGGACTTACGAGGCATAACATTTATTTATTCCTCCTCATAGGTCCGATGCCTCATAAGTCCGACACCTCATAAGTCCGACAACGGAAAAACGAGGCGTTTAATTTGTCGGACTTACGAGGCGTCGGAGCTATGAGGCGTCGGACCTATGAAGCGTCGAACTTATGAGGCGTCGAACCTATGAGGCGTCGGACTTATGGGCCTTTATTTGGTTAGTGGATGCGATTTTGTCGGACTTATGAGGTGTCGTACCTATGAGGCGTCGGATTATGACCGGAGCCCTACGAAACAAGGTCAATATGGCCATACGTATTGCCAAACATAACTATTACAACAAAATAGTTAGAAGCTTGAAAGCATCTAACCCGGCTGCATGGTATCGGCAGATCAAACTTCTAACCGATGGTCATCAGGAGGAAAAACCAATCAGTGTCCCAGGAATTGACCAAAACAACACAGTTGGAATTGCAAACAGCATCAACAATCACTTTGCTTCTGTGGCTGAAGACCTCCCACCGATCGACACAGCACAGTTACCAGCCTATCGTCCATCCCAGTATTCTCCACCAAGGATTCGACATTGGGATGTGTACCGCGAACTGAAACACATAAAGTGTGGGAAATCTGGAGGACCAGATAATATTCCTGTACGCATAATTCGAGAATTCGCATATGAGTTGACCACGCCTTTAACTCATATTTTCAACACGTCGTTTGAACTGGTTAGTGAACCTGAGGTTTGGAAGCCAGCAATCATTGTCCCAATCAGTGTGGCCACTCTGTTTTTTTTTTTTCAAGATCGCCATCTAAAATTTTTCAAGATTTTTCAAGCCTATGAAAATTACTAGACCAGCCAACCTGTCCCATTATGCAAATGTTTTTTTGAAAGGATTAAAGCTCTATTCAACAAATGTGCCATTTTTTTTCAAATTTGCTGTTAATTTTCTGTCAAAATACTATTTTTGCAGAATTCTGCCAGAAATCTGCCAAAACAATCCATTCTGTCAAATTTTCTGTCAAACTCTTTTTTTAACAAAATTTCTGTCAAAGTTAGCCGAAAATCGGCTAAAACGGTCACATTGCCCTCTCCCGGAGAGGGCAGCTAATGAAGCGCTCGCCTAGCCTAAGCTCGTGAACTATGAGCATATAATCTTCCTTACATACACTGCAGGGTCTGACCGTCGGTATAGCGCGCCAATGCTAAACAATCGAAGTCGCTAAAAAGCTCGGGTGTTCAGTGAAAAAAGTTGTCAACGTTTCTACAAAACATATGGTTTTGTAATTTTAGTTGAACATTTTCAAGATTTCTTGCTTTTTCATTTTTTGTTTTCAAGTTTTCAAGTTGGGTCTCAATTTTTCAAGATCTTGAAATTTTTTTCAAGCAGTGGCCACACTGGTCCCAATCCCCAAAGCTCTCCTGCAGTGGTTGACAAGTTGAGACCAATAGCTCTCACTGATCACTTTGCCAAAATTCTCGAGGGCTTTGTTGCTAAGTGGACTGTCGAGGAGTTGAAACCTTGCATCGGATCATCAACAGTTTGAAAATAGAAAGGACTCTCAACTACACACTGTTTGATTGATGTATTGTATACTCTGTACAAACATGCTGAAACCAGAAAAGAAACATCCACACTTGTTTTAATTGACTACAGCAAGGCATTCGACCGAATTGACGAACATTGCAATACAGAAACTGATCAGCCTAAATGTGGATCCATCATTGGTTCAATGGATTGCAAACTTTCTCACAAACCGCAAACAATGTGTGCGCTATAGGGGTATCACATCTGATTGGAGATCCATGCATGCAGGAGTTCCTCAGGGGACACGACTAGGCCCTATTGTGTTCTCTGCTGTCATCAACGATGCCTGTCAAAATTCCAGTGACCAAATACACCACTGGAAATACGTAGACGATTTGAGCTTGGTTGAAACTCGCCTCGCCCATGAACAACCTAGTCTTCAAGAGACCGTTAATAGCCTAGTTCAGTGGTCACAAAACAGCAATATGTCTCTGAACCCTACAAAATGCACCACTATGGAAATCAACTTCATGAAGGAGCCCCCAGCATCGCCTGTTATTTACATCAATGATGACGTCTTTGAACAATCACAAACTGTCAAACTGCTAGGGATACACATCCAGGAAGACCTTAAATGGGACACTCATATTAATCAAACACTTCAACGCGCCAATGGCCGTTTTCACATGTTGCGTGCCTCACGGTCTGCCAATTGAAGATTTAATGACTGTCTATAAAGGGTACCTCCGCCCCCTACTTGAATATGCAGTTCCTGTCTGGAATGGTGCAATTTCAAATCACCAACAAAACCAACTGGAAAAAATAAAAAAGCGTGTCCTCAAATTAACTGTAGGTGCAGAATACAATGATTACATTAGTGCACATGATTCAGTTAAATTAGAAACATTGACTGACCGTCAGAGTTGCTGACTCGAGTCATGTGACTTGGACTCGAGTCGGACTCGAGTCGCTATTTTTGTGACTTGTGACTTGACTTGTAAATACCAGCTTTGACTTGTGACTTGACTTGGACTTGCAAACAATGACTTGTGACTTGACTTGGGATTGCAAAAAATGACTTGTTACCAACCCAAGTCAGACGCTACTCGAGCGACCCAATACACTTTAATTAAGCTATTATACTTTTAATTAGCTGTTTCATTCCAGAAAATAGACCCCAGTGACTGAATCCAGTAAAATGAATAGTTCCCACTAGTTTCAAAAGTTTTCAATAAGACTGTCACAACAAACTACAGTTTTCAATGACCAATTGTCTCTTGCTTAATGTATTGGTTGAACAAACTTTGAAAGGAACCTTTCATGAAAAGAAAGCAGGCCTTTGTCAATTGCATGTAAAATACCGGATAGCTTAACCCATTGGTAGGCGTTTAGTATACATGAAAATTGAACAATAAAGTGTTAGTATACTACATGTAATCGAGTGAGGAAGTCTTTTTTCACGGTCATCTCAGCATTTAGTTCTACAATGTTAAGTAAATTTATTAAAGTATACAAAGGGCTAATATCCGACGGATATGTGATAAACTACAAGAATAGTAATTGCAACACATTGAAAAAGGGGAATTAAGGAGGCATGTTCAAAATAACTCGTAAGTTCACGCCAGGTTAATTCTTTTAGCTTATTACAGCTGGACAAAATAATGAGCAACTTGACGTATTCTTGGACAAAGATACTTGTGTCTTGACTTGTTTTTAGACCAAATGGCTTGTGACTTGACTTGCGACTGGACCTAATGACTTGTGACTTGACTTGCGACTGGACCTAATGACTTGTGACTTGACTTGCGACTGGACCTAATGACTTGTGACTTGACTTGGACTTGCAAACAATGACTTGCTGCCACTTCTGCTGACCGTCGTAGATCACTTGCCTTGGAATTGCTAGAAACTTGGTGGGTAATGAGAACATGGCGCATCTTATCACACAACCTCAAACGAGTAAAGTGTTACGCCGGTCCAAACTAGTGTCTGAACCAAGATGCAAAGCAAATAGATTCAGAAACAGCGCAATCCCGTACTTAATCCGATTGATTAATTCCATGACTTAATTGTGCATTGGGAAATGGTAACGTTTGACAGCAGCTCATGTTTTGAGATTTGTATTCATTGTACACTGTGTCTGAGATTTTTTAAATGTTAAAGGATAATTTGGATTTTTAAACTTCCTCATCCTAATATACAAAATTATACTCCAAATTTTACTGTGGATTCTTATTCCCTTCCCGAATAATGTAGCCTTTCCCTTCCCACCGTATGTCCTTTTCCCCAACCGCTTCCACTCACCCAATTTCTTACTGCATCTTAATGTGTTAAACATGTAATTGTTGATTTGCTATTTTATCAATTTTGGGGTCCTTAAATTTAGCTTTATCATTTCTTAATAGTATAATTTGTTGATTACTTTTTAATATTTTTAAATTAATGCATTATTTATATATATTGTTACAGCTTCACACAATTCCGCTATAGGCGGCGAGAAAGCTGATTTAATAAACCATTTATGAATGAATGAATGAATGAATGAACCTGCATAGATATCTGATACCCATCCATTGTGTGTAGCGACGGGTGTTAGCCCCGCATACGATTTGTGAGTTGTATTTTAATCGAATCGCTTATAACTGTAAACCTCATTAAGAACTGGAACTGTATGAACACTGTGCTCGAACTGATTGTTTTATTTATTGTAAACATATTGTATAATTGTCCCTGTGTTTAAACGTTGTACTTTGTGACCTTTGGTGTTTTCCTTAATGTTTCCATGTAATTAAATGTACTCATTTGTAATTTATGATTCAGTTTCACCTGCCTATTTTACGGGCTGAGTAATAAAAACGAAGGGTAAAACATCCTGGTGTCACCTCGTCAATTTACTTCGGTGTCACTCATACACACAATGACATATGTTTTAAAGATACTATGCATACCTGTATACAGCTAAGAACATTTACTAAAATTTCTAATCTATTTTAAAAGTAATTTAAATTGTTCCCTGGGGGAAGTGGGGGTTAGCGTTCTATAAGCAGTTGGCAACATTTGCCTGTAAAAACAAAATCTACCATGCATATAAAGGAAATTATTAACTGTTACAAATTGATAAACGTTTGACCAAAGACAGTCCTGTATTTCATTTATCAATCAATTTGTCATTGCCCATTAATTTCAGTATTCTTGAGGTTGTACTGGCTTTTAAAATAAAAATGTAGTTCAATGTCTTACCCTCATAATTGTCTCAGTTGCTCTTTATATATTTTTTTATTTTACATCTCAGATCACCCACATTACATGAAGTAGTTTACACCAGAAATTGACTATATGTTAACACTTAACAGCACTGTTTTGGACACTGGACGACATCTAACATTCCCTTTTCTCAAATCCCACCCTTGGCAAGACTCCTCTATGACTAGCAATAGCGATTCTTCCATTGTAAATGACATGTCCACAGTTTCCCAACCCCTGCCATTAGAGGGCGCCCTATTATCCTGATAATTAAAATGCAATATCAAATAAGTGTTCAGCGCGGGATTGTGGATTATTTTTTGGTCTCTGCTAATAAACTGCAATGATCCCATACACATATTTCACAAATGCGCCGCGAACATCGATTTCTGAGCGCATTTTGCAGCCAGGTAGATGTTATAATTACACTTTGGCACTTTCATATGTCTGATTGCCTTAAGAGACTTGGCAGACACTTAGGCCACCAGCACATGATGGTCCACGATGATATTCGTCATGAGGACGTCGTCATGTGTCATGCACGTCATATCAAAGTCGGATTTTGAAAGCCTAATATCTTCTGAAATACAATTGCAAACAATAAGAAGAACGCATGGGGGAGGGGGCGGATGCACAGAAATGTAAAAAAAAAATGTGTCACTTGACACATCTTTGGAAATGATCCGGGATGTGTTCTACCGGTAGATGAAAATTCAAGTGATGCCCTCATCAAATGCCATGTGACGTTCATTAGAGGGCATTTTTCTATTAAAGATCTGTACCTTTTTATAATGTTCGATTTGGCTGTACGTCACTTGATATGTACGTATAATGTGCTGTGTTATAGATGAAATTTGAAGTGACATCATCAAGTGTGATCATCACGTGTACAGTGTATTTCAAAATATCCGAAACAGCTTGTGTTTGTCCACAAACACATTTCTAGTTCTATTTTTTTTCTATTTAAAAAACACTCGGAACTGTTTTCAATTTACACTTTTACTCACTGACAAATTCCTTTGCCATTTCAGATGATGACGTTATTTAGACAGAAATGATGATTATGAAGGAAATTAAATGATTATTTGGCCAACTAATAATACAATTCGAACAATTGCATCACTTTCAGTTCTACAAGCGTGAAATCCAAATGTTACTTTATGAAATCGTATTACGTTTCGAGCTCAGTTATCTTTGAAACCGGCTATTTGTGTTTATCGTCGAGGCTTAGCCTTAGAAAACTGAACGTGGGGCCCTTGTACCTATTGATTAGTACTTTGATGCTCATAGTTTGTGTCAAACGATAACTTATGCTTGATTGTTTTACATTCTTGATCTTACCTTGGCTCTCAGCATATGATGTTAGAGCAAGAAGTAACAGCAACACCACCTTTAAATTCATCTTGAGGCGCACAACCGACATGGAATCATCAGTGGCTGTCAAAAAAAAGAGAGAAAAGTATGCGCTTGGCTGTAAAAGTCTGCACAACTACATCCGTAGGTGTCTGTAGTATATTTGATTGATCAACGCTAAATAAATGTTGTGAACACAATCATCTTAATGTACTGCGTCCAATTCGTTTTGCCTAAGCATTTGTTGGAATGAATTGGAATTAATATGTTCTGTTGCAACATGTATACAATTTCAAGTAAGTATTTTTGTTATAATGGGCCTGCTTCATGTAACTTTGTTACTTTGGAATTTTATATCTGCTCAGTTAATTTGGTTGTTTTATAAGGATGTATTTTGTTCAATGATTAAACACCTTTGTTTACTTTTTTGTATTTGTTTTGGTCTCACAGTTTTATTTTTCGTCAATAAATTATTTCTGATTTTATTCTGAATTTTTGATATTATTTTTTCCTTTGTGTTCCATTCTGTCTATGAGTTCGTTGACATTTTTGTGTTAGTAAAATCAGTGAATTGAAAATTATAATTATATCCCTGTATTTTCCCTGTATTATTTTATTTTTGTTCTGAACAGATTGAACAGGATTTCAAGGTTATCCTCTTAGATGTTGTGGATGTTTAATTGAATTTTGTTGTTGTATGCATATTTTTGAACGCACTGTAGTTGTTTCATTTGTACTTCCTTCTAAGGAACAACACTGAAAGTAAGGTTCACATTTCTAGTATTAAAAAAACCCAGCAATGCATTTTGTTAATGACATGGAATCAAAATATATATTTCTAAATATCAATATGTGTTTCTTTCTCTTCTTGCCTTGATTACAAGCTCTCCAACGTCTTGAAATAAGCTTGAAATTGGGATGGACGAAGCCATTAATGCTACATCAACTTTCAAAGGCTCAATCCAACCTGGGACTCCTGGTCAATCCAACCAGGCAGTCCGGGTCAATCCAACCCAGGCCCAGGTCTGGCCCCTGGGTCAAGATTCCGGGTCAGTATCAACCCAGTTGTCCGGGTCAATCCGATCCCAGCTGCGAACCTTTTTTTCTCCCAAACTACATTCGCATTTGGGTGTACGCTATGGCGTTTTGACTTTGATTTTGGGAAAAGAAACTTTGCATCCGGGCCCAGGTCTGGTACCCTGGGACCCGGATTCCGGGTCAGTTTCAACCCAGAATTGGTAGAATCCTACCCAGAATGGGCTGATTTCGACCCGAATAATTTAAATTGACCACATTTGACCGGGATTCCGGGTCAGATCTGACACGGGTGTTTTTAGAGTGTAATTGCCCAACAAGTACAAACAATTCACCGACATTAAGTGATGACACGACAACACAACAATAGCACTGACAAAGCGCTGGCAACCCACAGTCAGGCTAGTCACTAACTTTACATTTTAAGTTATGGCATTAGGCCACCCGGGATAGCTCTTCTCAAGCCCTACTCGGCAAGGAAGGCAACAAACACTGACTGAATATGGTCTACAACAACTTGGTCATCTTCAAAGTTGAAACCTCATATGTGTCATAACAATCTGGACCATTATGAAGGATTGGAAAAGAGTTTGTCATCACAAACGAATTTATCGTGCAATTTACTATGTGAACATCAACAAGTACACCAGCACATTAAGTGGTATAGGTAGTAACATCAAAATGAGGTTCGTCAACACACTCTTCCTTTAAGAGCAACAAATTGGTCTTGAATAATACGAGATGTTTCTTTCTCTGAAATAGACTGAGAGCAAAAAGCTACATCACAACTCCCCTCCAAAACATCACAAGACCTTGCATTATCGAGACATTTCTCCCCCAAAACTAACTTCCACTTCAAACACATCGTCACCATTATTATCTCCAAAACAATCCACGAGAATATTTGGGAGATCAACTTCACCACCGCCACATGGCTCGCTGTGAATGGGTAGGGCTTTTTCCCGTTTTTACATTAGTATCATGAAACATTTCAGTTCAGCCTATGGGGTAGTAGTTGCCACATTTTGCTCCATTACACTCTTTACTACCAATATATTACTATCTGCGGGTATGCCAACAATACCCCCCTCCAAGGTTATCAAACTTTGTCTCGGAATTTATGAACGTCCAGAGTCCGAACAGAAACAAAAGCAGAACTCAAAAGCAGAAACATTTTGAAAAGCACTGAATAGTTTTGTACAAGCCTTTCATTCTGAAGGGCAAGTGCATCTTCATGCACTTTAAACATGTTCATAACTGTCACAAGTTAAAACAGAACCAGATATGTCTATAAAAATACAATACAAATGGCAACTTGAGCACTACTAGTCCGTGTGAGGAGAGGCCGAAAACGCATTAGTTTTCGAGATTTTCTACGGACGAATTTGAATATAATATTCGGTAAATTTGAACGGAAACTGTTTTAAAACCCTCGGCGTTGTTCTAGATTAATACGTTCATCAGCTTTAACAAATATTGCTTACTGAAGTGCTCAAGTTATTGACACATGTTTGCTGCTTTGCAGGTTTATGCATGACTCTAAATATGAGCGCACTTTCAATTTATGTTATGTCGTCCTCAGCTAAAAATCATGCTCAGAGTTTATAAAGTGGGAGATGTCCCTATTCACTTCTAATAGTGTGTTCAGATCGTTTTGTATTTTACACACACTGTTGTAGCCATGGCATTGCTAGAGGGGGTGGTAAAGTCCATCCTTCTGTTTAACTTTGAGCACCATTTGGAGCTTTGACTTATGTATTTTATGCATTAAAATTTGCGTTGATGGTATGTTACAACTGATTATGTAGTAACCAACCCTTTAAAACAAAAGCTTGGGCATTTGTACGGTACAATAATATAGTGTACATGATTGTAGGATTTTATCAGCGCTCCCCGTTGAAAATATGGCACGAGCCCCCCCCCCTCCCCCTCCCTTTTTTTTCCTTTTTGGGTCTCGTGTTTTATTGTATCGAACCACAAATTACTGTAAACTCTTTTTCATTGCAAATTTATAACATTATTCCTTACTTTTCTACTTCAACAACTTACCTCATCGTCACCACAAACAAAAGAGGCCATTTTAAGATGGGTGCATGATACCCAATTACGGATATCCCATCTGGACAGTTCGCGTTCCCAGAGGTTCCACTTGAACGGCGGTGGAACGGTCCAGCAGAACGCTCGCCGTTCCGACGGTACGGGCACACAGACGCTGGAACGGTCCGATGGAACGGTCCAACGGAACGTTCCCGTTCCGACTTTTGAGACGCTCCCTTATTCCCCTAAAATGTCCCGTGTACATGTTATGCACGTGGATTGTTTACTTTCGTTTTGACGGGGACTTTACTGAATAGAGTCTGGTGACTGTACATGTACATAGAAATTTCTTTGAATAAAGTCGAATCGATCATTCATGTGCACTTGTGTTGCAAAGCAGGGGCAGTGGTTCAAGGATATCTATGTCGACTCGCAGAAAGTGTGCAGGAACGCGACTTGAATGTTTTTATTTGTTCACAATACAACCACGCTGTTTAGTTATTTCACTGTGTGACACAGTGAGAAATTTTGGAATCATAATGGCGTCAGCGATTCTTGCTGGGGAGCTCTTGCGTACGACTTTCTGTACTTTGGTACTGTTGTTTCTAGGACAATTGTGTGTACGGTAACCCGACGTACCCAGATTTTTAAAGACGAAATTGCCGACCTTAAACTTGTTAGTGCCATATTTGGCAACTATATGTGCGTTATTAGTTTAATTAAACAAATGAACAGGTTAATTAAACATAGTACCATTGAAGGAACCTAAAAGTAAACATAACATACAGCATAGAAGACCGACAGACGAACATAAAATGTTACAAAATAAACATATTTGTCTGGATAATTTTTTAGGGCGTTACCGGCAAGTTAACACAAACTTGGTGTCGAATAGATCATGGGAGTTACTTTTCTTTGACTTTTCATACAAGTTTACATAAACTTTAACTGTATGACCTGCAGTGGCGTAGCCACGGGGGGGGGGGGCGTGGGGGTGACAGCCCCCCCCCCCATGAAACCTTGTCTCCCCCCAGTCGCCTCCCCCACTGAGATTTTGAGTTTCTAAAAAAAATTATCATTGATCTACATGACGCCCCCATGAAATGTTCCAGCCCCCCCCCCCCCCCCAGCGGCCCCCCCCCCTGGCTACGCCACTGACAGTACATACAGGGGACGAAGTTGGACAAGAAACACGCATCGCAATATCGGAACGCTTGCGCGTAGTTCAGGCAAGTCAAAAGATCTATTTTTCTTTGTTTTTTTATCTTTTTTTCCATGGAAAGTGAATTTCGATTTTCAATTATTTAGCTTGACTCACCCACCCACAATTTGGAAAAAAGATCGAAATTTTAAAGCATTGAAAATTCTGAATGGCCCCTTAAGACAATTTACCCATTCATATAGATATATTCTTAAATATTCACACATGCGCATCATTGTGCCTGACGGTAAGAAGTGAGAGTGGTACATTAATCATGTGCAGGGTCCAAATGTTTGGGTAATTTTCTGTCAATATGTCCAGGATTTTTTTTTTTAATAATAAGAGCCCCTCAAATCGTCATAGGCCATATTTTCTGGCCTAATATGGTTTTTAGGTGGCTCAGAATAAAAACTGAAAACAAAAGAAATGCTTTCGTCCATGCGCATGAGGGCGAAAGAAATTCATCCACCAAACTTAAACCCTAACCACTGGGCTACACTCCGCCAATGAAATTGAGGATTTGATATTAATTCATCAATAGAAATTGACACTTGCTTATCAGTATACGAGCGAAAAATTAATGCTGGTGGTTTACCATTGGCCCACGTCAGAGATAAATAATGTGTAAGCCAACCTGTGATTTTGTTTAAAATGTACGTACAATCATCTTACTTTGATGCAATGCTCAAACGCTCAAGTGTAGAGCAACCAACCAGGTAAAGTTTCTGCTCAGTTGATACTTGACATTTTGAGAAAACTGAGTTAACGTATTCACATGTATGTGAGGGGTGGGTCTCGTAAACAGATTATATTGATTACGCACGTAGAATACCCTATTTTAAAACCACACTCAACGTTAGTTTTCTTCCAAACAATACATTCCAGGCGGATACTCGGTAAACCACAACTAGAGTCAGTTGGGGCCAGGATTCTGTCATTAACTCAGTAGGTAGTTTTCCAGATAATTGTCATGGAGTTGAGGGTTTACAATATGCCAACATGTCATTCGTTTAGTTTTCAGATTTGTGTATAAAAAGGAAATAGAGATGAGCAAATAAATAGGATTGCTCAGAAGAAGTGAAGAAAAGAAAAATATCAAGGATAATTTTAGTTAATTTTCGATGATGACGTGTCTCCCTCAGGGTACATTTACAGTGATTTACCCAATACTATAATAGTGATCAACTGTAAAGTAAACTTACCCTTTTAAACTCTTTGTTTCTTCAAGTCTCTTAGCGTTCTTTGGCATATGCCTCCAACGCTGAACGTAGATTTATCCAGAGACAGCTTAATACAAAATGGAAGTTGAGTTACGATTTTTATAAAAATGACGTGCGCTTACTGGGATTTGGTTGACATATTTGAATAGATAGGATAGACATTCACACGCTCTGCTGAAATACAAAGGAAATGTTGGGTATTTTTCTTTCTGGGCCGACTGGCTGTCACGGTTGCATGGTACAAACACTGAAGGCCAGTCGTGGGAATGAAGTATTGCCTTTGGGATATTATCGAAACTGCCCCCGCCACTCGAAAACAAAAAAGGAGGGCAAAATGAAAAAAAAGGGAAAAGAGGTACGAAGCCATATTGCTGTTTATTTGATGGGGGAGGGGGAAAGCAAATGCTCCCCTGCTCACGCTCTGAAAAAATGATAAATTGAGAATATAATGAAAAAGTTTTGGGGGAAAATTTGCTTTGCCCCCCCCCCCCTGGAAAAATCCAGGCGACGCCCATGGAAACAGGCATGCAGTAGGTGTGACTCTTGTGCTCCAATATAGCCGACGATAGTTTTTCAAGCTGGTTATCATTAACAACCTTCCCTATCTGTGTAGCTACTCCAAAACTTAACCTATACTTCACAGTATATATTGAAAGTCTTATCACCAACCGGAGTCTGTTTTTAAAAAGAGTTCAGTTCCCCTAAAGGGCCCCAGTTTTCTGCATATGAATGGGCCATTTCGTCTGCGTTCCCCGGAGCAGAACGTAAACCCACGCACGTGACGTACGTACACGCAACCTTGACTGTAGTGGTGAATTATTATGTACATGCACATTTAATCGTCTGCTCTATAGGTACTACTGAATTACACACAACAAAAACTTCTAACAAAACAGTTTACTCGACATGACGAAGCTGGAGTTCCTGCTCAAAAAGGATGATAAGTTTGGAATACTGGCCAAATTTAAAACGACACACTGTTTGTTTACCTATATTAATTAAAGTATTCAGAAACCGATAACTATTGTATGTTTCCCCGACCCCGAAAAGAATATTTTCCACGGACAGACTGATCGATTTGCCAAACTTAGATGCAGCAATCTTTTCGATTTCGTTCCAAAGGGGTTTTACCATTTTACACGACCAAAAAAAGTGTTCAATGTAATCAATACTATCATGACAAAATGTGCAATTTTCTGAATCACTCTTCTTCCTTTTGCAAAGCCAGACTCGCGTGGGGTAACAGTTATGAATGATTTTCCAATTGATTGAAAATGACTTACTGTCTGGACAGCAATAGTTGAGCCTCTTCCATATTACATCCCAAACAAAGTTATGAGTGGGGAATTTGTTTTTCCAAAATGTCTCTGCTATGGGGGTAGTTAATTTTGTGTCAGTAAATTTCTTCCTGATGCGCTTCATATTCGTCTTAATTGGCTCATTTCGAACATGTAGTGGTGAATTCATATCTTTGTTATCCTCGAATGTTCGTTGAATGGAATTTGTTCAGTGGGTGTCACAATTGAAGGCCTGTGATGATCTCACGAATTGAAGCAACCTTTTCCACAAACGAAGTCGTGATGAACCCATGAAATCATGCACAAAACTTGTTCCTCAGCCCTCGAACTAACCAACGCAAAACTTAGGCAACAAAGTGAAGGAGGTAATTATCAAATTGTTAATTTGGGAATCGACTGGACTCTGGAGTAGGTAGAGCTGTTCGAGCATGCAGGCTTCAAGGCACCTCTTTTTGGGAGCATGGGCAGGATATTGTGACGGAATAGGAATTAAGTCACCAACTGTATGTTTTAAATACACTAACACACTGTGAATCACCCACACTTTGCATATAAGGAATCCGTGTTTCTGATTGGTCGATTGGGTTTATGCACTGTTGTATGGCAAAGAGAAGATGTACACAGATTATGGCCAGGGCTTGAAGTCTATAAAAGGGGTTGCAGGGCTAGGATTTAGTCTTGATTGCTTGATTCTCTTATGATTAGAATAATTGCCAGGGTTCTTGATTGAGTGGAATGACATGACGGATGATGATGATTAAAGGCATGACCACCGTACTTGATTACTGTTTCTGTTTACCAATTACTAGTCTGTTTACCAATTACTAGTCAGGAAGATAAGTTGCTCCACCCACATTCCGACTCCGCTGATTCCACCCACATTCCGACTCCGCCGACATTCCGACTCCACCCACATTCCGACTCCGCCGACATTCCGACTCCACTGACCTTCCGACTCCACTGACCTTCCGACTCCACCCACTTCCGACTCCACATTCCGATTCCCAGTTCCCAGTTCCATTCCCCTGCTCCATTGCCCTGACTACCAGTCCACTGGCTGATCCAACCAACCCAGAAGAGGGGATAGCCTGGTGCTGTGGCCCCCACTGCAGGGATAGGACACCATCGGGACGGCACGCTACCAACCCAACCAGCCTGACGCAGGAGAGCTGGCACGACACGTCACAATATAATCTAAACGTCTAACATTAAATAGCGACTTAAAATGTAGCCTTCACAGAGGCGGTTGGTCATCAACGTGTGCTCTGATGGCTTTAAGCTCAACGAGTGATATTGCACGATAAAGACCACATAGCCACCCTCGCGAAAGCCGAATTCCCATTGGTCAGCACGCGACTGATATCGTTTACTACGATGTAGACACGCACGAGATGCATATCGCGAAGGAACACGTATATGAGCCATTAAATGTACATAATGTCATTCACAAAGCTCGTGATTAGTCATCTCAAAATGAATCAGATGTAACTATCAAATGGGATATAGTTGGACTGAGCGAAGTGAAAAGGAGGGGCAACAGGGCAAATCCTGGAATTCCGGATACCTGTCCTCCGGAAAATCAATAGGGGTTGGGTTTTTGGGGGTTTATTTGGGGGGGGGGGGGGGGGGGCTGGGGGGGGGGCTGGGGGGCTCGTACCATACTTTCAATTGGGGCGCTGCTCAAATCCGTCCATCATTAACACTATATTAAAGAATAGTGTACAAATACCACAATTAACCAGCTGGCCCTATTCGAATTGGGTGCACAGGCGGATATTATTACCAGTGTCATTTTGTGAGGTGTCAGAGCAGGGGAGGGAGGGGGGGGGGGTTCACGTTATTTTGTTTAATGTATTTTTATGGAAAAACATCTTTGATTGAGCTAACCCTAGCCCCCCCCCCCCCCATTTGGATCTGCGTCTGGGCAAGGAACTAACAGAGCTTCCATGTAAGTAGGTCAATGTTCTACTATAAAAGGACGGAAAACATCAAGAACAATGTCATAAACTACAGACGCTCAGGCGATAGAATAGCCTAGATAACTGTACGAATTTCAGAAAGATACAGTCTTTAAAGAATACAGCTGTATGCACCAACCAGTACACATGATAAGGATGAAGTGGAAGAGCTCTATGAGGAAATAAGCTTATAGAGGATGAAAAGGCGCATCTCAAGATTGTCATGGGAGACTTCAATGCACAAGGAGTAAGGGAGAGGAAAAAGAAATATCAGTGGGAAACTTTGGATACAAGAACCGAAATGACCGAAGAAACCTTCTCGTAGAATTTACAGAAGCAAACCAACAATCTTTTTTTTGGTAATTTTTTTGTTTTTTAACTTTACGAAACGAAGGTTTGGTACGCGGGCATTGCCGTACTTCATGTCCATAACGTACAAGAACGATTTCAGGCCATAGCGTAAGTGCCGTTTCTTGGTCCATGGTTTCATAAAGGCCGCGCAGTCTATTTTTTTTATTTGGGCAATTTTTTTTTTTTGAATTTTTTTTTTTTTTTGGGGGGGGGAACTTTTTTTTTTTTTTTGGGGGGGGAGTTTTTTTAAACAGTGTATGGAAACAAATTTACAAAACGCGGCCCAGTAACAAACAAAAAAGTGTGACTTGATGAGTTTCTCAGTCGGTCAGGCAGATATTGCGATCGCATGAGCAAATAACACCTTACACCGTGAAACGGTTAACTTTTATAAAATCTTCTTTATCCCAACATAAACTTTACTCACTACTTAATAGAGGAAGTTACAAAGTACTTCTGATTATTTTGTTTTGATAAATACTGGAATTAAAAAAATACTTAGGTTCCATGATCGCCCTCTTCTCTTCAAAACCAAACAGCCGAGAAAATTACAAATCGTCTGAATAAAACGTATATTACTTCACCTGTGTCGTACAATCATTAATTTTTTCCCCAAATTTCGAGGGAAAAGATTAAAAACTACTTTACATTTCTTCGAAAATGGGCATTCTCCAGTAAATCGATAAGTCCCATTTGTGTAAATTGAATAAAAACATGGGTAAGGCTTACTTTTAATTTCTCAAAATAGTGCAATGAACGTACGTCGTACCAGAACTGCAATTTCGACCTGAAAAAAAAAAGGATTTCTGATGATGATTCAGGAAAATCGATGATGTCTGGGACATACATGGTTTTAAACCACTGTGCATCAATGTAAAAAATTGTGGTCTGCTCGATGGTCCAATGGTTCGATAGTCCGGAGGTATATTGATCCGAAGATTCGATAGTCCGAACCCACACATTTCCTTTGCCCGAGATGTCAGTTTCTTTAAGTCACATTTTACCGTCCCCTTCAATAAGTGTTCTATAACATGTGTCTTCCAAAGCTGGAGATTGCGAAATCTAGTGTCAGCCCAAATATATATATTTATAAGTTTAAAGGGAAGATACAACATTTGCAAAAATCAGAAAACGAAATGCTAAATTATCACGAAATACCTTACTGGATTGTTTGGGAATGACAGTCTAAAGCATCCTGTAAAATCGTGGCTCCTGGTGTGCTGACATTTTCAAGAAAAATTGTTTGCGGTAGCACCATTTTTGTGAGTATGTGTGGTTCTGAAAAGAACCACACATACTGAGGGACTCAACGTTTCCCCTGACGACGGGCAGAGCATACTGCTCGAAACGTTGAGTCCTTCCAGTTCTTTTCAGAAAAACACATACTCACAAAAGAGATTTATTCACATGGTGCTACCGCAAACTTATCTTGTCTTAGTATCTTACCACCATGCAAACCTTCAAATCTCAAGAAAAAATTGTATTTTTTCCAAAATTGGCCGGCCGACCTGTGTTGGCGAAAACTGGCTTTTTGCAAAAACTGCTCTATTTATTACATTTTCTTTGCAATTGATTACACACCTGTATGTAAAGGGGTACAAGCCTGCGAGACTGATTCCTGACCTTACAATTCCCCAACTGAGTGTATTAATTGCTCCGTTTCATCTTAAGTGGGGTCAGGGAACCAGACTACAAGAACATGATAAGTTCTCTTGGTTTTTCCAGCATCTACAAGCCCAAAACGTGAAACAAGTTTTACAATATTTTCTATAACATACTTATCCTCCAAATCCATTTATTTCTAAACAATTGCAGCAAAAGCAAATGTTGTAAATTCCCTTTAATAATCACGATAATTTAAGTGAAGACCGCTTACCATAATTGAATTTACACTTGCACTTCTGTATTGCCAGCCAATAATTCTGGGATTATTGGTTTCCACGGTTTGCTTGGAAAATACATTGAATGTCAGAATGGGGATCTATAGTTTTGCCTTTGGGGATAGAATTGAAACTGCTAGCATTCATCCCCCTTCTTCTGCAGTAACCCATCGAGGCGCAGCAGCATTAAATGTACAGTAGACCAATTTCAGCTATCGAAAAAGTAACTAACCAAATTGTGGTAAAAAACTTACTTTTTTAAAGAAAGTAAGCTTAATGACACTAAACTCCCTGTGGAATTATTCATTATATATAGCATGCTGTCTTTTTTGTAGAAAATAACAAAAGAAGGTCATTTCCAAACACAGTGATAGACGGCTTAGGCCAATATCGGCGACCAGTCCCCCACCTGGTTTCAATCCAGAAGTTCAAAACCGGTGCACCACATAATTATAACCTTAGAACAGGCTTGATATGTACTCAGGCTCTATAGTCCTGGCCTTCCCTACATTCACCAGACTGAGGTAACCAAACCAACTCCTCTTATTTCTCCAACCTATTCCTCCTCCCAATAAAGTCCCCAGCACAGCGGGCACCTCTTTTTCTCTCTAACTTTAATGCTGCATCATATACTCCAAGGGCTAGGCTGACTGCTATCATAACCTGTCGTCATTGATTCCCTTCAGGAAACCTAATAGCTTTGCGAGAATCTCGTCTTCCCGGTAAGGGCTAAGGAGCTCTTCAATGGCGAGTCATAAATACATGAACAAAAACCAAATTATGTTTTCTGCTTATCTGCTGTTTGCTCTTCTTTTCGGCTCAAAAAGCTGGATATTGCGCAAAAAGAACAACGCATTGAGTATTTCGCTGCACTCTATATATCTGGTGGGTCCATTTTACCCTCCAATTTAGTGGTTCAATGGTGTGCAAGGTAGCAGACCAGTAAGTAAACTTCCATATACCCCAATGGTAAATGCTCCCACTTCAGAAATTCGGGAAAAATACTCACAACTCTCCAAGGTGTTCGAGACACACATCAAATGAAAGCTTATTTCATCACCTGTCATTTTCTTTTCAATTTTTTTGGGGTCAACTGATGACTTTTAGGAGAAATTTCCATCCGAAGATGATCACCCCTAAAAATAGTCCTGAAGCCCATCGCCATTTTGAAAAACGATGCCCACACTCCATTGCAAAATAGAGCGCTTTTAGAGTCCAATATTACATCCAAATTACACAGAACAGCAAGCTCCCAGTCCTGTGCACGGCTTCCACCCATATTTTGTTACAAACCCTCAAGCTCATGGCCCACAATACTCTCAAATACTGAAGATTTTGAGGGCATGCAAATCGTGATTTGGCCGACGTAGGCAATTTGGGGCCTATTTACTGGTCTGCAACCACAAAAGACTGACCGTCTCTCGTGAATGAGCTCGCTAAGAACGTCTTGCGTCAAGACTAGCCCCTACACCGTTTGCTTAAGATGAAAAGTCTTAATTCGGTGAAAGACGTCAGCGACCAACAGGATTAGATGGCGCGCTTTAACACATACAATCTAGAAAGACCCTGTTCAGATTTGATGCTGAATTCGAGTTTCGCCTAATTATTTGCAGAGTAGGAAATGTCACTTTTGCCAAGGTTTTTGACGCCAAATGATCGAAACGAAGATGAGCAAGAGAAGTTTAGTTTTGAGCCACACTTCTGTTGTTCTCCAGTTCATTTCTTACACGCTCTGTGTTATGATTACGGATGTCTGTTTTCATCTTCTTTCCTTTTTGTTCAAAGCCCTTTGTACTCTGGTGTGTTGCAGTTTTCCTTGCTTGCTGCCATTGTAAGCTCTGATGTCTTTTCTGTTAAATTAAACTTGTCAGTAGACTTGTATCCGTTGAATAGAATGAATAAACATGAGCCGGTGAACGTTTTGGTGTTTATGTTAATTATTTCTTTCTGTTAGGTGTCATGGTATGTGCACGTACCAAGAGTTAAATAGTTCTTATTGTGTGTTGCTAAGAGATGTGTGTAAACGAAGACAGAGATTGGTTGTAAGACGTTACACGGGTGGGTCGTGATTGCCGGGAAAATTCAAGTAAGACAGAAGCTCAGAGCTGATAGCGATTGCACTGCGAAGTCGCCAAAATTGCGATGGAAAATACTGTGATTTTGTTGTTGTTGTTGTTGGCCAAAGGAAGCCTTGCATATCGTGATTATTATTCAGTTATTCAGTGATCTTTAGTACAACTGATTTTTGAGTTTTATGGTTCGTTCAGTGATTTTTATGACTTTTCCCCTATGCATATACTTTTGTATTGCACGTGAGAGACGTGTTTCTAAGATGAGATTTTGATGGCGTCATTAATTAATACATGAGTGTATTCGATTTCAACTTATTGATGTTTTTATTTAAAGATTAAGGACGAATGCTGAGAGTTTTGGTTTTCTTTTACAAAATTGATAAATCACGATATATTTTGCTTGAGTAAGATACTAAACAGTGGTATACATTTTCAAGGTTTGTATAACATTTATTTTGAAGGGAAATGTATAGCTTGATTTAGAGGACATAAGTTTTATTGTAAGACCCCGTAGAAAGTTTTTGACCATTTTTTATTAATATTGCAGATGGCTCATTTGTGAGGACTTAATGAACCAACTGACAGGCTTGTCCGGGAAGGACATGGATGCTTGTAACTACAGGATAGAAGGACGTGATGGTTGTTTCCCTCCACTTACATTTCTATTTCAACAACTTACCTCATCGTCATCACAAACGAAAGAAGCCATTTTAAGATGGGTGCATGATACCATATTACGGATATCCCATCTGGACCGTTCGGGTTCCCAGCGGAAATTTTCCGACGGGCACATGTGCCTAGCGGAACGGTCCAAAGGACCGTTCCACTTGAACGGCGGTTGAACGGTCCAGTAGAACGCTCAACGTTCCCACGGGCACACAGACGCTGGAACGGTCCGATGGAGCGGTCCAACGGAACGTTCCCGTTCCGACTTTTGAGACGATCCCTTATTCCCCTAAAATGTCCCGTGTACATGTTTTGCTTTTCAAACACAAAAAGACCTTTGTTCTGCGAGGTGTGCTACCCGGTGGAACACACCTGTATTTGCCAGCTACCTTCACTTCGGCCTTCGCAATCCTACTATGAGTCCGAAGCATTTACACTACACCAGCTTGCTTAAAAACCTGAGGCAGTTTACCTTAGACAGTTCACCCATTCATTTAGATATATTCTTAAATATTCACGCATGCGCATCATTGTGCCTGACGGTAAGAAGTGAGAGTGGTACATTAATCATGTGCAGGGTCCAAATGTTTGGGTAATTTTCTGTCAATATGTCCAGGATTTTTAAATTATTTTGTTAGTTATAAGAGCCCCTCAAATCGTCATAGGCCATATTTTCTGGCCTAATATGGTTTTTAGGCGGCTCAGAATAAAAACCGAAGAAAAAAATGCTGACGTCCATGCGCATGAGGGCGAAAGAAATTCATCCACCAAACTTAAACCCTAACCACTAGGCTACATTCCGCCAATGAAATTGAGCATTTGATATTAATTCATCAATAGAAATTGACACTTGCTTATCAGTATACGAGCGAAAAATTAATGCTGGTGGTTTACCATTGGCCCACGTCAGAGATAAATAATGTGTAAGCCGACCTGTGATTTTGTTTAAAATGTACGTACAATCATCTTACTTTGATGCAATGCTCAAACGCTCAAGTGTAGAGCAACCAACCTGATAAAGTTTCTGCTCAGTTGATACTTGACATTTTGAGAAAACTGAGTTAACGTATTCACATGTATGTGAGGGGTGGGTCTCGTAAATAGATTATGTTGCTAACGCACGTAGAATACCCTATTTTAAAACCACACTCAACGTTAGTTTTCTTCCAAACAATACATTCCAGGCGGATACTCGGTAAACCACAACTAGATTCAGTTGGGGCCAGGATTCTGTCATTAACTCAGTAGGTAGTTTTCCAGATAATTGTCATGGAGTTGAGGGTTTACAATATGCCAACATGTCATTCATTTAGTTTGCAGATTTGTGTATACAAAGGAAATAGAGATGAGCAAATAAATAGGATTGCTCAGAAGAAGTGAAGAAAAGAAAAATATCAAGGATAATTTTAGTTAATTTTCGATGATGACGTGTCTCACTCAGGGTACATTTACAGTAATTTACCCAATACTATAATAGTGATCAACTGTAAAGTAAACTTACCCTTTTAAACTCTTTGTTTCTTCAAGTCTCTTAGCGTTCTTTGACATATGCCTCCAACGCTGAACGTAGACTTATCCAGTGACAGCTTAATACAAAATGCAAGTTGAGTTACGATTTTGTTAAATGACGTGCGCTTGCTGGGATTTGGTTGACATGCTTGAATAGATAAGAAAGACATATCAGTGGGTTTGACCTTAGCGATGGTCCGCTGGTCAAATGCCAGTTGAATTGCCGGCGGACCAGCTGAAACACCTTGCCAAGTGGTCCGGCTGGCCAGCCGAAAGAATCTGCGTCAAAAAATGCTTGTTGTATTTATTTGGTTTCTTACTTACATTCGCTATTTTTTCGAAAGAAACCTCCGTTATTTTTACAAATTCGCTTCGCGATATGACTTCGCAAATCGATGTCACGGTGACTATAATCATGTGCGTAAACCCAGCTCAATGCGGCGATGACTGATTCCCGCCGCGCCAATTTAGAAGACATCATCATCATGATGAAAATGCGGTAACTAGTCTGTGCACGGCTATGCGATCGATAACGCTAGCATGGCTATGCATTGTGCAGGCGCCAGGCACGTGCTCTGTCAACTGGTCGGATTCGACATCGTAAAAATGCCAAGAAAACACCGATGGAGAAAGAACATTTTTGCAAGTTAATTTACAGAATTGATCTAGCTTGTCTGTGTATGTATTTTCTGTGTTCAAGAGTTCATTTTGTATCGCACTACTCGTATTTGGAGTGATACATGCCGTGTGTTTCCCAAAATTTTGGACCGTAAAAACGGGTATGTCGGCCCATGGTGGGCCGCTCGCCACACACGCACGCATCACACACTTCGGAGTTTTGGCCAGCTCCTCCCCGCGTCTTGACTAGTGTTGTGCATATGGTGCGAACGACCTGAATTTTCCATTATTTTTTGAAATTATCGAACGTAAATATATTGACAATAATTAAAGGTAGGTTTGATTCACTTTTTGTTGCCATTTCGTGTATAGCTTTCGTAGTGCAATGAAAATAGTTCAGGCTTAAACTTCGCATATAATTGAATACCCCATTCAATCTGCATAAGAAAATTGGCAAAAAAAGAGAAGAATTTCCGACCGACCGACCCTATTTTTGAAAGGCATGTAATCGGAAGCAGAACTTTTTTGGGGCCTAATTAAGGCAAGTTTTATTCACTTTTTGTGGCCATCATTTTGTGTAACATAGCTTCGTAGTGCAATGAAAATAAATCAGGCTAAAACTTCGCATACTGAGGCCTAATTGAATACCCCATTCAAGCTGCATAAAAAAAAATTGGCCAAAAAAACCCCCCAAAAATCCGACCGACCCTATTTTTAAAAGGCATGTAATCTGAGGCAGAACTATATATTTTTTTGCGGCCTTAGATCATGGAGGAAGAAAATAGACCTCTATTGCTCAGGTGACATGATGACATGGGTGTTGACTATAGTCTAGTTATGACTTATGTGAAACTGATTAACTGGTGGGTACACGCTGTATAAGACGGACCAGTCAAAAACCTGGCGGACCAGTCAAAATTCTAGCCAACTGGTCCGGCTGGCCAGTCAAAAAAAAAAGTTAAGGGCAACCCCCACTGAATCACACACTCTGCTGAAATAAAAAGGATAGGGTTTTTTTTTTCTGGGCCGACTGGCTGTCACGGTTGCATGGTACAAACACTGAAGGCCAGTCATGGGAATGAAGTATTGCCTTTGGGATATTATCGAAACTGCCCCCGTCACTCGAAAACAAAAAAGGGAAAAGAGGTACGAAGCCATATTGCTGTTAATTTGATGGGGGGGGGGGTGGGGGAAAGCAAATGCTCCCCTGCTCACGCTCTGAAAAAAAATGATAAATTGAGAACATAATGAAAAAGTTTTGGGGGAAAATTTGCTTTGCCCCTCGGAAAAATCCAGGCGACGCCCATGGAAACAGGCATGCAGTAGGTGTGACTCTTATGCTCCAATATAGCCGACGATAGTTTTTCAAGCTGGTTATCATTAACAACCTTCCCTATCTGTGTAGCTAGTCCAAAACTAAACCTATACTTCACGGTATATTTTGAAAGTCTTATCACCAACTGGAGTCTGTTTTTAAAAAGAGTCAGTTCCCCTAAAGGGCCCCAGTTTTCTGCATATGAATGGGCCATTTTGTCTGCGTTCCCCAGAGCAGAACGTAAACCCAGGTACGTGATGTACGTACACGCAACCTTGACTGTAGTGGTGAATTCATATCTTTGTTATCGTCGAATATTCGTTGAATGGAATTCGTTCAGTGGGTGTCACAATTCAAGGCCTGTGATGAATCACGAATTGAAGCAAACTTTTCCACAAACAAAGTCGTGATGAACCCAGTCCCCGACCTGGTTTCAATCCAGAAGTTCAAAACCGGTGCACCACATAATTATAACCTTAGAACAGGCTTGATCTGTACTCGGGCTCTATAGTCCTGGCCTTCCCTACATTCACCAGACTGAGGTAACCAAACCAACCCCTCTTATTTCTCCAACCTATTCCTCAAAAAGAACAACGCATTGAGTGTTTCGCTGCACACTTTATATCTGGTGGTTCCATTTTACCCTCCAATTTAGTGGTTCAATGGTGTGCAAGGTAATACAGGTTTAAAAGAAATCTCACGGTGGCGGCGCTCCTGTTTTTGGTCATGCAATAGAGGTTCACCGAGTTACGATTCACCGAGGATGACGTCCTTTACGCACATGCCAAAAAAGCCGTTTTTGCTTGCGGTTCGTCGAACGAGTGGTCAAGCAGGTTCGCGGTTTGGGAACAGAACGCCCTCTATCAGGACAACATGTGACATGCATGGTGCTGCACGGTACAAGGTAGCAGACCAGTAAATAAACTTCCATATACCCCAATGGTAAATGCTCCCACTTCAGAAATTCGGGAAAAATACTCACAACTTTCCAAGGTGTGAGACACACATCAAATGAAAGCCCATTTCATCACCTTTCATTTTCTTTTCAATTTTTTTTTTTTTGGGGGGGGGGGGGTCAACTGATGACTTTTAGGAGAAATTTCCATCCAAAGATGATCACCCCTGAAAAAACTCCTGAAGCCCATCGCCATTTTGAAAAACGATGCCTACACTCCATTGCAAAATAGAGCGCTTTTAGGGTCCAAATTACATCCAAATTACACAGAACTGCAAGCTCCCAGTCCTGTGCAAAGCAAAGAGTTGCTTTGAATGAGTGTTAGGCCTGTTCTAGACGCTATGCTTCTGCCGTGCGGAACTCGAATAATTTGACTTTTTTTTAGTTCGGAGTGCTCGGCGTTCAGAACCTTTTGGCTCAGAAAATAAGCCATTTACGAGTGACCTATGCCCTTTGGGATTTAAATTTAAAAACGGTTGGTACACTGACTGGCTCAGAATGCTTGAAACATTTAACGTTGAAGTTCTCCAGTCGAAACACACTGTTGCTAATCACATGAAAAGCTCTTGCATAATTACGCAAGAGACGCAATGTTCACAATGGGTGAGAAGTGCACAAAGACATTAGACTATTCCGGAGCTGGAGGTTGGTAGCGTAAGCTTGCCCCGAATCACGTGATATAGTAACAGTCTCTTTGGTCGGGAGAAATGGCTTATTGAGTTCGGTACAGCACCACCCTTTGGCTCGACGGGGCTCCATTGTTCTAAACGCCGTGTCCTTACCATGCTTAGATCAATTTAATTCGAAGTTGGGGCAATAATTTTAGGAATGCGCATGCTCACAATACCCTCTCTCCCATCCATGGGGAGCGGAGTGAACTTGGCCCGAATATTTTGATCATGCTGAAAGTTCATTGAACTGCTTGAAGCACTTTAACCTGGCACAATACTCCAGATGTGTTAAGGTTCGACTATTACGTTCGGCGTTTCGAGGAACTGCATACGGTCACGTTTCCAACAGACTACTGCAATCAAAACTTCCAGAGCCAAATTTTTTTTAAGAACTCGTCTCTTTTTCTGGTAGCAAGCATTTCTGACTATCTCAGTGAAATAGAATCGCACATTCCCATCTTTATTATAAAAATATTTCTTTTGAGGCTCGACTGACCTGAATAATTAAGAATGCTTGGTTAAGATCAGATTCTTATTTGATTAGTCAAATAAGTTAAACCAGACACGCAATTCTTTTACTGGTGTAAAAGCAATAAAATCAAGCCGTAAAAAAGCAATCAGCATATAAGACGATGAAAACCTTGAAACTATAAATAGCTTAAAATATAGGTTTTCCCGGCCAATTTCCTGAAATGTTTTTTTACTTCTGAAATTCAGTCGTTCAATTTCGTCTGAATTTGAATGCACGTCTTTAATCCCATCTCAATTCAACGAAAGTTCAAACGTTGTCATTGTCAGTGAACTCGGTTTTGGGAAACAGACGGCCAATTACGTTACATGTGCATTCATTAACTTGACAAGCATACCTTTTCGCGCATAGTTCAGGAATACAATTTCGTGAATGTGCAATCAAAAGTACGTTTTTTCATTCTAAATAGCAGATTGCATCACATAAAACCAAACTAAAAGTGAATAGAGTGGCCAATATTTGAAATCGCCCTCTAAAAGCGAAAAGGAAGTCTAAACGAATATGAATGCATTGCATAAACGAAAGGTGCTGCTCAATCACTTTGAACTGAAATGGAATCAATGTTCCGGTAGCGAAAATGAAACGCGTGTTCCGAGCGATTCTCAAATTTAGACGAAAATGAATGACTGATTTTTAGAAGTGAATGAACATTTTAGGAAATTGGCCAAGAAAACCTATATTAACTTTATGTTATATAAATTACATAACTAAATTACTAAAAATCTTTCACACGTTTAATAGTGCAAGTGAAATGTGATAAGTGTTTAACAATGATGAGATGGATACTCATTTAAGCAGTTAATCAACAATAAGTCGCCTGGCCTCAATGAGCTGACTAGTGAATGCTATCAAACATTCCTGAACATTACATATCAAGGACGACATTATATCAAACCGATCTGTTTCTTTTGGGCGTCTACTGGTATCAAGTAGGGGGGGGGGGAGCATCACTCTCATTGCCAAAACAGGCGATTGGCTATCATTTTCGAACAGGCTTTCTGTTTCCTTTGATCAATTAATACAGACTATAATTATTTTGTTTTGCTACAATCATGACAGATGGACTGAACATGTTATCAGTAATATTGTTTATCCTGATCAAAGCTTCACTGTTGCGGGTCGCTCCATATGTGACTAAATATATTATTATATGTATGCTCATTTTCATTATGCTTCTCTGCGGTGTTCAACTTCAATACTTTTTTTTCAATAATGTTGGCCATAGTTATGTCTTCAAAGTTATGAAGGCCGTTGGCTTTGAAGAACAAGATCAATTCGTATGTCAAGCTATTATATTATATTAATGTCATGGCCAGTGTACGGCTGTGTAGTGAACTAGGCCTCCAAATTGCACTTGACATGAAGCAGTCGTATTGCAATAAATCAACATGTGACTTACACGATGAATACGGTGATTAAAACTTTGAGATAACGAATACTAATTCACCCCAAAATCACTCCTTTCGTCAACATGAAATAAACTAACACCTATCCCAGCGGTAGCAGAGAACTTGCATTGTGACATTAGAATGTAAAGTAAAGAAAATACAAATTTCGCTCATTTGAAAATAAAATGTTGGTTTTCAAGCACAAATCTATGCACGATACTCACACTTTGGTGTGCATGCAGAAAAAGGCTGATATTCGCGCGTTCACGGCACTGAGTGCGCGTTTGTATACATTTTTCTGGGCTGTGTGCCAATTGTACGGTGCCTCGTAAAAGACGTCTCACTACATTAAGATTTGTAAAGTCTTCTTAAAGTATGCGGCTCCTCGACTGCTCCTCAAAAAAGAAACTAGACAAAGATGTCCTTTCTCTGGCTTAATTTATTCTTTGGCCAAGAACCACTTATGTTGGGGTGTGAGGGCCGGCTGGCTCAAATTACATTGTGGTGGGAAAGAATACCATGCCACTGTCAGGTAATTCAAGGTGCAGACTGCGAGAATGGTTAAGATGAAATTTACTTCCATTTAGTTTCAAAATGCCAGGCATTGAAACCTCAGCTTATGCTGATGATGTTTCCAGTATGTTTGTTACCAATTATTTATTTGTTACCAATTGTTCAATACATTTATAACTGTTACAATTGCTCCTCTGCTGCAACTGTTAAACGAAATTAAACAAAATCCCAAGGTCTGTGTCTTGGGTCATGGATAAGCAGAACCAATAAACCTCTAAACTTGATGTAAGAAGGTCTCACATTTCTCGGAATTCACATGGGAAACTCGTACAATATTTTCAACCAAACTGGTAAACCTTCTGATGCAAATGCAGTGTTGTGGGGTGAAATGACGCGACGTAACACGGGATATGCTGTCACTACGGCAAACGTAATGAATTTGTAATGGTGCGCTCATAAATATACATAATAAAAAAGCTCATGCAATAAATTCAGAATATTCTCTTTCTGAACAGACTGTTTCGTACCATAAGGCACTCATCAGCAGAATGACGAAAAATAGAATACAAGTAGCATCTTACCTTATTTCGAATCAAGCGCGCGCACGCGTTACGCGCGTTACGTCATTGAAGTTAGTACGCGTTTACGTCACTGAAGTAAGAACACATCTGTCTCGATGCCTGCACTTGGAGACGATTTCGCTTCTCTTATTCAGTGTACCTAGATCATGTAGGCCAGATCTAGGTACACTGAATAAGAGAAGCGAAATCGTCTCCAAGTGCAGGCATCGAGACAGATGTGTTCTTACTTCAGTGACGTAAACGCGTACTAACTTCAATGACGTAACGCGCGTAACGCGTGCGCGCGCTTGATTCGAAATAAGGTAAGATGCTACTTGTATTCTATTTTTCGTCATTCTGCTGATGAGTGCCTTATGGTACGAAACAGTCTGTTCAGAAAGAGAATATTCTGAATTTATTGCATGTTTATAGCTCTACAGAGATGTATCGAGCACTGTGAATTGTGATAGAAGACGATTTCATTGGATAATAAAAAAGCTCCATAGAATTGGATACAAATTTCCTTTTTTATATATGTACATCATTATGAATTCCTGATGTTTCCAGAAGTGCCAAAACAAATAAGTACATGTCATCCAGGTTGCATACTGGGTACATTATGCATTATGTGAGCATTACTATTTTTCATGTTGCACGAGCAAAAGCAGATGGCAGTAAACAGCCGTTTTATTATGGATCGTTCTTTCACATGTAAATAGCTCAAGGTTACGAGATCAATGCCATATTTCCCTGTACGGAACATGTGTTTCAGACGCATACACTTTTCACGACAACAGCGTTTTGTTTTGAACTTGGCAGACGTGCGATTGTAGCAGTATCGTTTCAAATAGCGATCGAATTCAGTCGACATTGTACGTGCATGACCCTGATACGAATGTAAAGATTTTTTTTTACCATCGATTATTTGTTTTTCTCTGGTTTACGTCAGGTGAACCCCGATGAACAGACATTACTATATCTCTGACTGGGTTTGGTTCGGATCGTCTTCTCGATCTGTTACTTTGGATTTTGTGGACCATCTTTTGCAAGCAGTTCCGAACTTCGCAACTTAAATCATCGAAACGTAACATACCCTTCTGAATGGTTTATTGAAGCAAATGCGGGTACACGATCAAATATACGGTAAGTAGATATATGGTTTTTGCGATAAAAAAACTCAAAGAGATTCAAATATGCGCTGGTCTACAACATACGCTTTAACTGCTTACGCGCATCACCGTATTGACAGATTCCCCTAGTTTAAATGTGTTGTGGCCTACGCAGTGGCGTATCCAGCGGGGGGGGGGGGGGGGGGGGGGGGGGGGGGGGGGGGCAGGGGGTGCCCCCATTTGGAAGATTGGTACCAGCCCCCCCTCCTTTTTGATTTTACGGAGGGCAAGTGTCCGGAAAAAAAAAATGTCTACATTTCGGCGCAGATGTGCAGCTGCCCCCCCCCCCCCAAACATCAAAAGCTGGATACGCTGCTGGGCCTACGTGATTAGTAAATGTGTCTTATCAATGCTATATTTTATGAGCATTTTTGATCAGTTATAATTAACCATGATTTTGTCATACATGGGGCATGTCTTGCCACAGGTATTGCACAGTATTCGGTAGATGGTGTCCACTGCTATTGTCAAGTTGTTCGGCAAAAAGGTTCTCATACAGGCCTAGCCTAAGGGAGCACGGCTGCCCTGATTTTTTGCTTAAAGGATGTTTCTGGGTATAGACTCTGAAAACAAAAATCGATTTTGTAAGTCAAATTAGATCAAAAGGATGGGGCGAGGAAATAAATATTGCATCAGCCTAACTGACATTAGGGGACGCATACCAGGAAAGATATACTCCATATCTAAAAGTCGTTAACTTCACCCTCAATGAAGGTCAACTTCACCCTTTATGAAGGTCAACCTTGTTTTCCAACTATTTGGTTTAATTTGTAAAATGCCACTACGAGTGATTGTGGAATTGCAATGTAAGTTTTCGTTCGTGCGTCCGCAGTTTGATTAATTTCGACCCACGAAAGGTAGTTACATAAACTTCCCAGCACTGTTCTATTTAAGAATTTTACGAGGGCGCCCTGTGATTGACTTTTTAGCCTTACACAGAACGCGATTGTGAAAAAGCGCCAAATTTGTTGTATATACCCGATCAATTCCCAGCGTAAAACTTACAATCGACGATCGACACTTGACCATTTGGGAAATTCACCTGCTGTCCACACGGACTTAATTTGGTTAGCTCGACAACAGTCTCCGTAAGTTTCACCATCAAAAAGTCAAATGCTAACAGGCTTGAAAGTCTTGTATTGAGACCGCGAAGAGCATATATTAATGCAAATATCCGACTAATGCCACTTCTTTTATCCGTTTCGTTTCGGTTCTTACAGTGACTAAGGAGCGGGAAAATGAGGCTGTACACAAGACGCAACAGGACACTCTGCCTGGCATTTGGTGTCCTGTGCATTTGTTTCATCATCGTTAACTTCATCGGCAGGACTGACGATAAAAATGTTCTAAAGTCTGACAGCGATACATTAGATCGTGGGGAAGAAGATGTTCGCCTACGTAATGTGAACACGCCGATAAGAACAGCTTCGAGTTCATCAGCCGCGATGAGACCGAATTCAGACGCTCAAAATGCAAATCACACGAGAAAATCCAATAATGTTGAATTGAATAGGTACGCAAACAAATTTAAAAATTCGAAAAACGGAACTTCAAAATCAGACGTCATTCCTGCAGTCTTTGGTAATGGGTCGCAAGTAAAGCCTGAGCTTCTCTTGAACAAATCACATTTGGAAAATAAACACGAAGTGAAACCTGCCAAACATATTCTTGCTGATGAGGACAACGAGCAAACAGCGAGAAGGCTACAACTGCAAAAGGAAAACCCAATGTTCAGTGATCGGGTCATTAACCCGCATCCGTTCACTTTTATCAATAACTCGGGTAATTGCAGCCAACACGCGCCCGACGGGAAGGTTTTCTTGCTTATCTTGGTAGCCTGCCGACCAGAGGAGGTCCGAGACCGTCGATGGATTAGAGATACATGGGGCTCGGTTAAGGCCTATCGCGACAAAGTTCTCATTACCCGCTTTCTGGTCGGCCAGGCCCCTCGAAAGATATACACAAGAAAAATAATTTGGGAGGAGAGCGCTCTCTACGGTGACATTATCCAGGAAAACTTCGCTGACTCGTACCACAACATGACACACAAGGTATTGATGGGATTGAAGTGGGCTGGGCAGATGTGTCCACGTGCCACTTACGTCATGAATCTGGACAGTGACATGTTTGTCAATGTCTTTAGACTAGTGCGACTGCTAGAAACGACACCTCGAAGAAACTTCGCAATAGGGCGCCTCAAAGGCCCAACTCTACCACAACGCATTCGTAGGAAGAAAATCTCTACAAAGTGGTTCACCCCAGTCGAGATGTATCCGGAAAGCACGTTCCCACCATATTTGAATGGCCCTGCTTACGTCATGTCAGGTGACCTGCCAGGACGCATATTCAGCGAATCCGCGCATGTCAGATACTTACCTTGGGATGATGTGTACATTGGCATGGTCATGAAGAAACTGGGAGTGCGGATGGTGTACGGAGACCACTTTGAGGAGTATCCGGTCCGCTGGAATGGGGTGGATGTGCTCAATTCAATATTAAATGGAATCGCATCGTATGTGGGACACCAGCGAGCGTATAATTTTGTTCTGCGTGATATATGGGGAACGGTTATGAAGCAGTACGACAACTACGTATTTTCTCCCCCTCCTGATTCTCTTTTGAGGTTGAATAATGCAAGTTTACGTCACTGGTAATATTTCTCGCGGTAATACATTTACGTTTCCAACTCCTCGAATTATGCAACCCAGAGCTAAACGTCTCTGAGGTGTGCCGTAATTCGATAGGAAAAGTAACATTGTGAAGTGAAAACAGTACAGTGCTTCGTACAGTGCTTAGTACGTGTTTCCGTATGAGATTGTCTTCGGACAATTGATAAACTCTATATCGGTCTTAGTTGAGGCTTGCGGGCACTGTATTTATAATCTTCCGAGTGTGAAACTATTCAAGTACTCTTTTCTGGTCTCCCCATAACACACAAGAAGCCTCGTCACTTTTGATTGATATTAATAAAGCATCGTCAGTGTCCGTAAACGGAAAGAAACTAGGACATTCAGGCGCAATGTATTTTCAACGGACCTTGTACATAGAAAATCTCATCAGTTCCATCTTGTTTCAATTTGTTTCAAATTACGCAACTCGTACACAACCAAACCCGTGCTACTTAATCCACTCAAACTACAATCAATCTCACTTTCAGTTCCCACCTAGAGCTCATAAAGACTGTGGTGTCTTACCAGGTCTAATTTGTGACCACTATCTTATTTATGGTCTACATTGTTGCAAAACGCTAATAATAAATGGCAGTTAAAATAATGTCCGATGTTTTAAGACAATTCTGCTCTTGAAGAAAACCTCCTTAATGCACCATGGTAACATGTCCCAAACTGTACTGATTTGGACGAAGCGTGGTCAGACGGTGGTCGATTAGGCACTCCTAAATTGATGAGTGTTATTAACTTCCATGCGCCAATGAAACTAAACGTATTCGAGGTGTCTCTTTACCTTGGCTCGATGGCGAAATTCTGCCACTTATCGTGCACACAAAATCGCTAAACGCTCTGCCGCACCCGATTTCAAGACGCGCTGCGACGCGTCGCAACTCGAGTTACGACGTGTAACACATCGCAACTCGCGACGCGTCGTATGATGCATTTCACGAAAGTTGCGATGTGTTGAACGCGTCGTAAGTTCCTTGACAACGGCTTAAAACACGTCGCAAGTAAGAAGAGTGGTCATCGCAAAATAAGAAGAGTCCCTTTCTTAGCCAGTTTAATGCCAAAACATTACATAAACGAGATTATAATACCGAGGCAATGTGTAAAGTTGTAAATAGAAAATTCGTGAATAATTATGAATTAGACTGGAATATTGCAGTTGAAATTTCAAAGTAGCTATACAGTCCACTGAGAGCTTGTTTTCCTTCAAAATTGCATCGCACGACCGCCATTTTGTTTTACGTTTTAACAAATTTTGAGCTGAGATCCGACGACTCTTTGTTGAATATCAGACGACTATTTACTGTACGCTGACTAAATACATAAAACAGTCACCGAGTTGTGCTATAAATACACGTACGACGCGTCGCACTTACGACGCGTTTTGTGAAATGGATCGCAGGACGCGTCGCAGCTGCGACGCGTCGTAAAGATACGACGCGTCGCAGCGCTGCGATGCATCGTAAGTTACGAAGAGTTTGATGAAATCGGGTGCAGGCTCGATATAGTTTGTGATATTTCTGCCAATAAAACGATGGTTCGAAATGCGCTGTTCTACGAAGTATCGGTTGCCACGGTATAAATTTGGAGCCGGAACGTGAATTTCCCCGTGCTTGTTTTACATAAAAGGAATTTTGCGGGGTTTTCGCCCATCCTGTGATCAATTACTCATAATGTCTTATTCTTGAATGTTTAACTTGTGTTGTAAATATATCTTTATATCTGTAATATTTCTGAAACACTTGTATAGGTTTTCCTGGCCAAGTTAGCAGATTTGGAGCCAAATTGGCGACCAATCACTCATTTTCGCACGAAATTGAATGCACGTTGAGATCAACATTCAATTGCCTAAAAACACCAATCAATTTTACATTAGAAGCATGCGATTTCACATTTTAATCATGCAATTTTAACAATAGGGCTTACAAATTAAAATTGCAAAAACGGGCATCCAAATTCGCCGGAGCATCCAGCTGTGCAAGTTTGGTCATATGAATTCACCATTAAGCAAGCATATGTGGAAAGTAAGCAAAGGAATTCGAAATAGGTCCATGTCGTTCCGTTGTTTGTTAGAATAAGATGATGTGCTTTTGTTCCAATTTGGGAATATGGATAAAACCTGTCTCCCACAGACTCTGCCACTACTCTGATCACCATGCAAACTGTTAGATTGAAGCACTAGAAATATCAATATGCCTGCAGCTCATGGGCGTTACAAGAGAATGTCAAATGTAGACCGTGGTCGTTTGATCGAAGCTTTCGATGGCAATGCCCAAGACTATCTTGAACTTGCAGACAATCTTGGCATAAACAGATCAACTGCCAGGTCATTATTGTAACAACGTATCTCAGATGGCAGACAGGAAACCCGGCCAAGAGGAGGGGCCAGAAACACACAAAAATGGACGACGACAAGAAGCAGAAATTATTAAAAGGTGTAAGAAATGAAAAGACTCGCATCTTATACCTTCGTTTTCTTTTATTTTGAATGCAAAAAGTGCTTAATAGAATGCGCGGAAATGAAAACGAAAACAAGAATCTCATGCAAATCATACCCTTGACCAAACCGACTGCTAAATTGAATGATCACTAAAACCGAATGACATGACTTCAATTTAGGATGTGTTTAACATGAAAATGTCAATTCTTAAAACGAATTTGAACGCCTGAAATCTGATACGAACCACGGGAATGACATTTGGGCGCTACTTCGCATCAAATTGGCCACTATCAAAATGAATTCGAATGCTATTTTTCCGAAATTGGCCGGGAAAACCTAAATTCGCATATATCAATGTTCGTCGTATGTTTCACCAATGCACTTATTAGTTTAACTTAACTTAACAACATTGAATAGTTTGAAATGTATGCAGGGCCCCCAACGGAAACCAGTTTTAAACTGTTTGGGCATACCTTGGGTAAAGAAATTTAATGAATAAATAAATAAATAAATAAATAAATAAATAAATAAATAAATAAATAAATAAATAAATAAATAAATAAATAAATAAATAAATAAATAAATAATTAAATAAATAAATAAATAAATATATGAAACCAAATAAACAAGAACCTCTCTATAGATCATTCAGCAGCCTTCATGGAGTTTATTGTTTTCAGTTATTGGACAAATACACTAGCAAAAACTGTAAACATAAACAAACACTAGGCAGGAAGTCAGTATGAGTCTGGTTCTTTCGCAAGCCCTCAGACATGCAACGATCATTAAGCCCCTGTCACACCTTTGCGTATCCTAATTCCTTATGAGATCCTTATCAAACATTTTCAATACGCAGCCGTATGCTCAATTAACGTCGAAATGTTTTGATCACTTTGACTTATATGTGCCACGCACATCTAGCGTACAAGTAACGAATTCAGCGCATCCATTGCGTATGAGATGCGTATGAGTTCCGTATGCAGTACACAACATTATTTTTCGGGCTGCGAATACGTCAGTATGCAGTGCGCATGCCTAGCGTATTCCGGACGCACCCGACTTATGCCGACCCTATGCTTGACGCACTTCTGAGCGTATTCTCGCCGCATTTCCGCCGCTCGCCGTCCAGCGTGCGTTGCATCTGCGCTGCAAGTACGCTATGTATACGTCCAATACAGGCGGCTCATATGCTGACGGGGTGCGTCAAGAACACATAGCGTACTCGTAACGCACTCGACCGATGCGGGACCGATGCGCTGCGTATTTATAACTTATGACCTGCGTAACAGCGTACGCAGCATAGTTTTGTGCATGCCCAAAACTATCCTGCGTAGTGGGCCGTACCATGCGTATATCTGCGTACATAAAACCTACACAAAACGATAGAGATGCACATGAGGTGCGTATTGTGCGTACGACTGCGTATGAAAAAAATGTCAATGCGCAACTCATAAGGAATTAGGATACGCAGAAGTGTGACAGAGCCCTAAGATTACATCATTGATGCGTAAAACTTCAAGTAAAATTCAAATCCTAACCACGGCAATGTCAGTTGTGCCATGGTAAGACGTCTAGTCTGCCACCACGCGCCTGCAACCGTATATCCCATAGTGGAGTTTGCTTGCAGTACGCTACAGATACAGATAATAGGGACCGTTAATACGCATGCGGGATAACGTGCGGTATGCAGCTCTGGAACAAAAATCGCTAAAAATTACAATTTTTGTGTTATTCATCGGTCACACTATCGCCAATGCACATCTCAGTTAAAAAAATCGATATGTGTTATGTACTTCTTGTGAAATTGTCACCACATATAAGTTTCGTATGCGATACCATTTCTATATCGGTCCACATAAGCGAGTGTGGTTGCGTGATTTTGTTTTCTGTTTAAAGCACCGGTTTTTCAAAAATGGGCGAGGGCGACGGCGTAGTTTACATCCCCTGACGCAAAAAAAAAGATCCATCATGAAAAAGTGAGAACTACACAGCTCCAATATGGCTGCATTGCTAAGTTTGTATAATCTCATGATCATTCCCATGGAATGATTGGTTATTCCATCCATGGAGACATTTTGTGCAGAGTACGCAGAGCTATGCATGCACACATGTACATGTACATGTGGTATACAATCACAATGGTAGACTCGCTGTAACAGTTCAAGGACCGGGCGCTTTTGTTGATCTGTGAATTAAAACCACTCATGTGTATCACATCAATCGACATACACGTAATGAAAGCCTACACTATTAACAAAGCACGTCTGTCTGTTATAAATCCAATATTCACTTGTAGCAGGCTACACGATACGCCAGCTTCATTAATGCAAGATAAGTATGCAGAGGGGCGGGGGAAGGAGGGAGGACGGGGGTTAAACGTACGTGGGGGCATAATCACATACATGTACATCCATGTTCTATCAACGTGAACAGTATGTCACGCAAGGGAATGGAGTCTCATTTCGATCATTTCGAAATGAACAACTTACGATGTGTGAGTGAAGGAACATTTCTCAATAGGGAAGTCAGGCTTGCGCAGCGGTTCGTTCCTTGTCTTCCACAGCTGTTATAATACCCAGGTTCCGTTCCTGCCCCGGTCACATGTGGATTGGGCTTTCAGCCCCTACCTTATTCCTGGGTTTTCAGAATATTCTTCTGGGGTTTTCTTCCCCCATCTTAAACTGCACTTTATTCTCATTGTCACATTTCTGTAGGTTTCTTCAGGCTTGCGAGCTACAGTGACTTTATAGGACTTTGAGGAATCTTTGGTTTCATTAACAGAAAATAGTTCATAGGCCTAATTGAAAATAGTTCATAACGATAATAATAATTTTAAATGTCTGATTTCCGAGAAGAGAGATAAACTGACAAAATGTCAGTTAAAAGCTAATTCCCAGTTGAAGCTTGGCGAAAAAAAGTAAAACCATTTGGTTTTGTACATACGAGGCAGGTTCTTCATTTTCTTTTTGGTGGGGTGGTGGTGTTTTCTTGGCAATAGACTTAAGAGCAGATCTAGATATCGAACAAAAAACATGAAGACTGGCCTGGTAACGTAATCCGTATAGGCGCTTAATAAAGAAAGAATATGTGTGGGGATAGTATGATTGAGCAGTTATAAATGTGTGGTTTAAAACCGGGTAGGGGCCTGGCTATCGACAACGGTCCGATCCGAAGGCAAGAGCTATTATCGGCGACCAAGACCCGTGACCGGTTTTAAACATAACGTTTATAATTGCTCCATATATATACCTTTCGAACAAAAGATATAAAAAGTCCAAAGTTGACAGAATTTTAACAATTTTGTTGTACCTAATAATTACATGTGCAGGTCACTTTTCTTTTCACGGCTTTGCCGATTACTCAACATTTGGTTTCCTTCCTCGCTCAAGAGTTATTCATAGTGCTTCAATAACTGGAAACTGCGCCATCATATTAAAAAAAAGGTACGTTTTGTTGCGCTTGTGACTTTTCATGGTGGGGTATCAATTTTTGCATAATGATACCGCGGTTATTTAGCGTTCGCTGTTCTGAACATCTGTCCGAGTTAAAAAAATAAATAATAAAAACAGTGGACTTGATACAAAAGCGTACAGCGTGTGGTTTAGACGTGATGGACAGGGTTTTGTCTAAAAATCAATATCGATTCTCGTGTATCTATACTAACTCTATCGAAGGTCAACCAAGTAAAGGTTGTCCACGTCACATTATTAGTCAGAGTTTAGTCTGGATTTATTCTTTCGTCTGTAATTATCACCCCAAAAAGGCCCAATTCAGACCACATGGACTGATGTCAAGAGAACGATAGGACTGGGATCGGGTTAGCCAGTTACTGATGCAAAGATCAAGTGAACAATGTAAAACATAGTGGAACGCTTCCCGTCCCGGAAGCGATGTTTATCCGAATAATCGTGTCGCAACATGTAGGCCTCATTATAAATTTAAATGTTTCAAAACTTTTCCAAAACCAATTCCCATATAATTATGTCAGTTTTTCGGCCAAAAACAATTTTCCTAAAAAAAAAACAATCATCGGGTGGTGGCAAATGGCATCAGAGGCTATCGACTATCAATTATAAAACATCAAACTAAATTATTTTCGCCGGAGTGTCTACGGAAATACGAAAACACGTTTGTACAAAACAATGGGAAGACGACTGCGCTCACGTTGATGTTCAAAGTATTTCTGAAGATGAAAGCACTGACATTCGCAAAGTGTATTGGAATATGAAAAGTTCATATTCGATGATCAAACATTTGATCCAATATCAAATAAACGATACTCACATTTGGAATTATACAAACCTATGTCAATATCAAATTTCAAATACTGAAATGAATTCCGAACTAAGTAGTGTTGTACATTGCTTTGATTGATATGGTTGACATGGTAAGTTCCTTGACAAATGCATTAACCTTGATTTGTGCATCATTTTTTTTGCGACGTGTTCGATCCAATGATTATAACAATATACACATTTTATAGAAAAAGAAATAAACAGAAAAAAATATACAGAAAAACAAGATTGTCGAGTCATGGTACCAGAGCCGTATATAGAGAGAGTTGCGACACATATAAGGGTCACACTGTTTGGAACCAAAATGGCGGATTATGCATCAGTGCACATATGGAATTCGTACACAATAGTTGCACGCTGCATTGTACAGATAATGAACGGCCATTATGGTTCAACAGTCTGAAGTTGTTGCAACTCTCTCTGTAAACGGCTCTGCATGGTACATTACAAAAGCGCCCTCGAGCGACAGAAAACATTACGAAAATTAAAAGTAACGATATTGGTGAAATCGATTGACAAGATGAGACTTCGACATTTGCACCAAAACTGGGGTTGTGCACTTTCTCCGTAGGTTTTGTTAGCCATTTAAGTAAATAAATCAGTAGTTTCCATGGAATCACTGCACGAAAAACAGACGTTTAAAAAACTTTTCTACGGCTATAAAGAGGGTGAGTATGCTTCTAAGTGTAAATAAACTACAAATATAGTCCAAAAGTGAACATCAAAATACATCCAAATTTGACAAAGTTCTACATTTTCGAGTCCATGTTCCAAGTGTGGCCTTTATTAACGGATCGTAGTCCAGTAAATTGGCCACATTTATGGAGCTAAATTGCAATGTGGTATACCTCGATGACGTCACACGTTTAAGCTTGACCGCACCCTCTTCTGTAAGGCAAGCTTCGATCACGTACCCCAGCGTCGATCCAGGTTGCGGGCGAACAGGTTGCCGAATCCAGATTCACAGCCTGTGATGGAGACATGCTTGCCTCCGATGTCGACACGGATGCGGTCTAGTACCCGACATGCAAATACTGCAGCCGCAGCGCATACGAGCACCAACAAGCCTTCTGTTTGTTGCAAGTCAGAATGATGAAAACGATATGTATATGAAATGATTGAGTTTGGAGGAAAGTATAATATCAGCAAGCATGGATGTAAAGCTACTCGATAACTTTGACCTGTTGCGCACCACTCTGGTCACCGCGTATCCTAAGCAACAGTTCTCCATTAATGATCAGAGTGTGGTATTATTATAAATTGCAATTTAGTAATTTTAATATTTAGATATTTGATAGTTGAAAATCAATCTACAACACTGCAGTAACTTGGTACACTTAACGGTGACAAATTCACTACACTTCATTCGGTCTGTGTCAGTGGTGAGAGCTAGAGAAATACAGTGATGGAAGGGCAACGATTCCTCTTGTAGTTATGGTTTCTATAGGCCTACCATAGGGAACGAACTTGTAATATTGCACTTTGTGACTATTTTGAGGGATACCCTTTGACCTGGCAGCTATAAATATCTAACTTTTCACCACTATGGGCCTTTTGTTCTTTGGTTTTTGTTTTGTTTGTTTTTTGACAGAGAGCAATGACAGTTGAAAGTGCAAATGCGGACTGCAACTTTGCATAAAAACAGGCTATATACGATTTTGAAGCATCTCTGTGTATCAAATATTTGTTTAATACCAACAAGCATACAGGCTTAGACAATTAAGAAGGGGGTCTTAAGCGTGTGATTTGCGTTTGAATAAACGATGAAGGAAATTTCATGCTTAAGACAGAAAACAAACAACCAAACAAACGCTTATTTTTCAATTATGAATCTTTCAAATAACTGTACATTGAACTATTTTAGTTTATTTTATACAAGTGATTAAACTATCTTGTGGCATGATTCGAATTAACCATCAATTTGTTGGATTCATCATTTATTTGTCTTTCATAGACAAATATATTCGCTATGTGAAATTCGATGGTTGATAACAACTTTCGAAATAAATCGTTTATTATAAATCTTGCACATTGTACTCAGTTGTGACAAATGGGAATAACAAAAGATGACAGAGTGATGATAATGATATTGGAACATAGGCGTAGCCAGCGGGGGGGGGGGGGGGGGGGGTGAGGGGGGGGGGGGGGGGTGAGGGGGGTATTTAACCCCCCAATATTTTGTAAAGACTGCCTTTTTCCATTAAAATGCCCTTTTTTTCAACGTACTTACCCCCCCCCAATAATGTGTAAAGAGTGCCCTTTTTTAAGGAGTGCCCTTTTTTTCTGAACAAGTGCCCTTTAACAAAAAAAAAAGGTGGTGCCCTTTTTGTGTCATCTGCCGTTTTGGGTGCCTGTTACTGAATTGCGCACATGTATCGCCCTGAAAAGCACCATATATTGGCCGTTTGTGTGCATAACCGTCGGTTTTGAACAGCGCCCCCATCGACAGATGGTACCAGCCCCCTTTCTCTCCCCCCCCCCACCCCCCGCTTTTTGATTTTACGGACCCCAAGTGTCCGGAGAAAAAAACCGGTCTACTTTTCACCACGGATGTGCAAGTGCCCTTTTCAAAAATTGTACCCCCCAATAAAGATGACCGTGCTACGCCACTGTGAAAGGTTGCTTCCCAAATATTAGGGGAGTCAGGTTGGCGTAGTGGTACTTTCCTTGCCTTCCATCGCTGTGACCCGGGTTCGAATCCCGCCCGGTCCAATATGTGGATTGGGTTTTCAGTCCCTACCTGATTCCGTGGGTTTTCCTCAGAATATTCCTCTGGGCTTTTCCTCCCACCTCTAAAACTGTAATTTCTTCTCATTCTCTTCTCTCTACAGGTTTCTTCAGGCTTTCGGGCTACAGGGCCTAGGGCACTTTTGAGGGATCCTTGGTTTCATTACCAGAAAGAAATAAAATAAATAAAAAAATAAAATTTGAAACTTATGCTTTCGAATTTCAGAGTACAGTTTTAAATGACCTTTAGCATTACCTTCCTGAATATGGTTCGCCCTTAATGGAGTATCTGGGTCTAATATTAGAAACGAACGTTATATTTTACCAATACAAACGCGTCAGGAGAACAAGAGGGTTTTTCTACCTGTCTCCTATGCAAATATGTTACATTTATATTAACCTTGAAATGTTATTAGAACCGGAAACAAACTATGATAATACTTTCGAATTTTACATCTACGTTCTATTTCTCATCGATCATTCCTTTTTACAACTGGTCAAATTACAAGGCTTATATTTAAATCAAATGGTGGAATCAGCGACCTTTTTCAAGTTTTGTTTCGAAAGAAAACTGGTCGCCAAGCCAAATACAAAATCCGTGAAAAAGGCAGGCAGGAGCGAGAAGACTTTGTAGAAGAGCTTCGCTTCCAATCCAGGTAAGTACCGTCGCCATGGAAACCTGGCACGCAGCGCATGCTCCATGGCATCCGTCACGAGGTGCAACTTCGGAGACGCCATTGCCAGAGCTTGCGCCAAGGTCAGCTCAACTATTTCAAAGGCAAAAACCAAACCCTCTGTTACACACTACATTTTTCGTCTTAAAGATAAACCCTTGATATTATATCAATGCCACATACACTCTCATAAGGTTCCGGGTCAGATTTGACCCGGATCAGGGTCTTATGGGGCCTGACATGTTTTCCGGGTTAAAAATTGCGCTGACTGGGTCAACATGACCCGGAAAAAAAGGTCGAGGAAGTGTCATTTTGTCACGAGAAAGTGTTCCATGTGTTTTGACCAGGGAAAGTGCCGAGCCCCATAGAACATATTAAAGTGTATCGCGATTATGTTTCACAAAATACTTTTACAGATTCAACCCTTAACACCAATTAATACGAATATGAGGAGGAAATTGCATTCTTAAGTTTTTTGATAGTGCAGCGGCATCGTGACAGAATTGTTCACTTTGTGATAAAAACATGAAACTTCACATGTGAGGTTTTCATGCCATAAAAAACATTCTCAGATATAGAGGCAATTCATATTTTACCCCTGGTGACATTTGAGAGGTCAGTGACCTTGACGTACTCTAAGTTTACTTATTGTTCTTGAAAAATACCACTTTCCTATGATCCATAGTCTACCTCAAAGGTCTTCATACAATTTTAATAATGACCAGCATTTGACCTCTTGTGACCTTCCAGTGGTCAATTACCTTTACACACCCTATTTATAGCTATTTATACAATTTATTATTTAAAAAAACTAACATGTTAAGTGCTCATGCTGTAAAGAGAATGTTCATAGGTAAGGCGTTTTATATTTTAGCTTTGGTATCCTTCAAGATGGCAATGAACCTTGTATTCCCTATTTATAGATATTTATAAACTTCAATGGCAGATGCAGGCGCAACAGAATTTAAGAGGTACATTGAACAATCATCACACTCTAACAGTGACCAGAGGGCTTAGTAAAACAGTTAAAAATGTGGTTATCCAAGTCCGTCCGGGTACAAAGGAGTGCTATAAGTACCCAAGAGTGAATACTGTTTGAAATTTGTACAGTCCATTGCAACGAAAAAATCCCACAGACCTCTATTCAAGTCGCGTCATGTTGCGTCTGCCAAGAAAATTGGGAAGTAGAGGTCAGGGGTCAGCCCCCAAAAATGACATTTTGACGAATAAACATGATAACCTGCGACAAATAAGGTATACAAAGTTCACTGACTTCTCTAAGGGTACCAGCCGTCAGATATGATGTCCCCTATCTGAAAATCCTTTTCATGGCACAAATAGTCAACTTGTAGAATATAGGGTCATGAAAAAGTGGCATTTCCAAGAATAAATTTCGTAGATATTTAAATATGTGGTTTACAAAGGTAATAACTTCTTGAAGATCACCAGAGGTCAGCTATTCAATCCCTATATATACAAATATTTTCTTGGCATGAACACCTAACATTTAAACTTGAACAAATTGGGGTTGAAAGAGTAACTCTTATAAATAGAAATAAATAAGATTTACAAAGGTCATTGCACTCCCAAAGGTCAACAGAGGTCAGATATGAATTCTTCCAGCACCTGATCATTGTTTTCATTGTATGAAGACTTATGACGTAGACCTGGGTAATAAGAAATAAGTGACTTATGGAAGAATTGTTGTAGCAAGAGTATGCAAAAGGTCATTGACCTCTAAAATGTCACAAGAGGAATATGAAATGCCTCCATATTAAACAATCTTCATAACATAAATACTGCGAATTTTTATGCTTTCATCACAAAGTGCACAATTCTGTGGCATATTTGGGTCATGTTGCACAACTATGATTAATATAATGCTACATTTTTTCCCGACCACATCTGTTTGCTTAGATATTTAGTTTATATCGCTTTCATTATTCCAGTAATGAAACCAAGGATTCTTCAAAGTGCACAGGTAGCGTAGCTCGGACGATTGAATGAGTAGATAAGAGCAACAAAATAATGGTCAGTTTTCGAGTTGGGAGGAAAAAAACAGTACAATATTTACTCTTTTGGCTGCAATAGGGTGACTTTCCCATAGACTTGTGCACAAACCTAAACTGTCACCTAACCCAAGTTTACCTTATCTTTTTTTCCACGAAATTTAGTATTTATACTAATTGGACCATGAGGAATCGATCTAGATGGTTTGCCACAGCAAAATTCCTTGTCCTAAGGGTCGTTTTCATAAAAGGGCGACAGTTATAATGTCGCCTCAATAAGGTGTATCGCCCTATTGTGGACGGAGTTCGCAAAATCTGTCGCCCTATTATAGTAATAGTAGTAGTAATACAAACTTACGTGTTTTATAGGCCATCTCGCCCCCAAAATCCTGGCGCTCCTCCAAGGGAAGCCTGTTCCAGAGCCTTCTCAGTGAGTCTTTGGTTGTTTGCAGGTTCAAGAATGACGTTTTACACGAACCAGGCTCTATAATGTGCACTGAAACACCAGAAAGTTGCATGGATGTCCTGTGTACAAATATATCAAGAGAAAAAAAATAGTCTGGCCAACAATGAATTACAAAAGTAACTCACACTAACTACGAATCCTAAGCACAAGAATGAAAGACTCTGCCAAACTCTTGTCTACTAAGATGCGTGATGCCCGTACCGCCTGGAATATCTGTTTCAAAAAAGACTCTGACAGCCTCAGTGCGCGGTGGCTTTCGAATTTGCAGGGCTCGGTGTGGTGTCGAATTTCTGTCAAGCCACATAATTATATTGTTGAACATTCATAGTCCTTATTTGTTGGCCTATAATAAATGTACTTAAATTTATCAGTGACAAGTACATGACTATGTTAACGCCGAGCGTGTCTTCAGCTATAAATCAAACTGTGACATGTCGCAGTTTTTAAAAATCTTATCTAAACACATATACTTTTATAAGACCCCGTTCCCACTTGATCCACCAATTGGGGGATCTGATCCACCTTTTGCCAAATTGCCGAGATCCGGCAATTGTGTGTAGTGGGAACGCTAACCGTTATAAGGTGGATCAGGATCAGATCCACCTTTTCTGATCCACCTCTGGACCAGGATACAGATCCCCCAATTGGTGGATCAGATCCGGCAATTGGCGGATCACGATCAGATGGGAACGCAAAAGGTGGATCTGATCCGGCCGGCAATTTGACCTGTCAACATCTGCACGGTGCACTAGTGGCGCGAAAATTGTGCGGTCTTAAGAACGAACAAACACGTTTTCAGGCGTGTAGCTCATGTGAAAATTTCAAACGTACACAACATGTACAAAAAACAACCGCTGAACTACGGGCTAGCACCATCACACGTTCCCTGAATACAACAACATTCAGCCTCTTACTTCATCCACTTTCTACAGTTAACCCTAAACGGAAGTCGGTATAAAGTCCAGCGCACACCTTTCCGATTTTACCGGTTGACCGAATCACCCCATCACCGGAATTGTTAATTTTTTTACCGTTGCGGTTAGACCGCAAGGTTACCGGCACATATGCCTGATTCCATTCTATAATCGCATTCTATAATCGGTCATATGATGACCAGTCACGAGATGACAAAATGACCGTCATCAGCTTCGAATCATGTGACTTCCTTCGTGAATCTGATTGGTTAACATGAATATCGCGTCCGGTGAAAACACAATTCTGCCGCGGCCCACCTTTCCGCTGACATCTGATCCAGGGAAATCGGATGCGAACAAAACCAATATGTTTGATTTCAGCCGGTCGCCCAGTCTAGTTCGGTGGGATCCGTCCGAATTTTTAGAGCACATCTCTGCACGATTGCCCGATGATCCGGTGAACCGGTAAAATCGGAAATGTGTGCGCCGGGCCTAACCTAATGGAAAACAAGTCACCTTATAAAATCCGAATAGGCCTCAACACCGGCCTTGGACACAGCGTAATAGCTCCCGGCGGTAGGAAACAGCGCCAACCCGCTGGACACATTGACCACGCGTCCCTTGGCCTCCCTGACCAACGGGAAGAAAGTATTGGTGACGTCAATAGTGCCAAGGAGGTTGACCTCCATCACGTGACTGACTTCCTGTCTTGAGTGCCAGTGGGGGAGACCCATCGCAGATATGATCCCGGCGTTGTTGACTAATCCCCATAGACCTGTTAGAAACAAATACGGTAAAAAAAATACGGTAAAATATGGTCAAATGTGGTAAAGTAATGTGACAAAATGCCTGTTTTAAGGAAGCTCAAGTATACCTGATAAGGTTTGAATGATTCCTTGGTGAAGACAGTAATAAGTTCAAATTTAATGGTTGCACCAAATAACAAATCTTTCTTGTGAGTTTGCGCAGTCGAATCTCCATTTTGAAGTAGTGAGGTTTTGAAACGAACCGGAGAGACTTTACGTTTTAGACAGTCCATACATGTTGTACATTGCCCGTCGTCAGGAAACAGAATAGACTATATAGCTTGTTTTGATCAGACAAATACTGCGTGAAATTAACCATTTAAATCAGCTTTTAAAACACCTTTTCAAGCGAAACTCTTTGTAAACTTTGTCTTACTACATAATTATATTGTTCAGCGCATCGGTACTTTGTTTTAAATGCGATTGATAAGCACCGTTTATTATTAATATTATTTTTTTTAAAAATACAATCCAGTGCTTCTGAAATATTCGTTAACATTACATAATAGCACTAATGGAGCATTTTTTTAATAGCAAAACAGTGCTAATTCGGGAAATTTACAATACAGATTTAATATACTTTTTGTTTAGGGAAAGTGCATATTGATATCAAATTTGTTTTACCTTTTCCCCTAGGTATAATACTCAAAACATGATCATGTGCACTGAGAATACTTTCGTTGCTTCCAATGTCCATAAGGATGGTGGTGACCATTGATGACGTAACACTACCAAGGTCTCTCATTCCAGCTTCAGTTAAGCAAGCAGCAATCACGTGACATCCTCGACGGTTGTCAAGACGGCGAGCGAGTAAATTTCCGAAACCGCTGTCGCATCCAGTAATTAGGACATATTTGCCCGTAATGTCAATAAACATACGGTCCAGAAGCCAAAACGTTATAACCAGTATGAACACCGTAATCAAGACAAACAAAACGGATGACCAATCTTCCATTGTCCAATGCACCAAAATCTGCACTTGTATTGTCAAGAGACAAACCCACCTTATGATATAGCAGTTCGCGTACTGAGGTTTTGCAACACAGAAATGAAATAGAAATGCAACACCACACCAGATTTCCTGTGACCCAGATGCGAACTTTGATCAGGACAGTTTTGATCTGAATCACTTTGTTTATCAGTTGTAGCTTTAAATAGATCGAGTAGCACAATGGATTGTGTGGATATTGATTGGTCTCCCATTATACGCTTGTGTATACCCGTGACATGTATGCTATAGGTTATACTCATGTCATTCTCACCGCCCCGACCAAAACAATAATATATGTAACTTTGCAATAGCCATTATGTAAGGCGGAGTGAGAGTGCAACCGACGTATCTGTGGCCAGGATAGGCTTGTGTAAAAATTATTGTGTGTTCATCACAACAATATTAAATTAACAAAATAATCCTCTAAAATAATTTACACATACATTTCTCTAAATTCTTACACCCTAAAATAATGATGCGGGCTAAGTTGAAATAGATGTTCGCACTGTTAACATTTGAAAATAATTTTTCTTTCCGTGACGGTTTCTTTTTTTTGGGGGGGGGGGGGGGATTTATAGCAGCATATCTAATGTATAGCGACCAGCTGTAAAGTTATTGCAACTAGTGGCAATAATCTCTGACGGTTTCCAATCGTGGAATTTATGGACATTCACAGGGTGACGTGCTCTATGGTTGATGATCTCACCTTTTTAATGGTGCCAAACTATATATTCTTTGTAGCCTCACTATTGTTAAATGTGACTTAAAAAACGTTAGAGTATTTTAATCACAAATTTAAAATTATTCATCAGAGCAGACTGGTATTAATTTGTAACGTCATTGCTTCCATTTCTCTACACAAGTTCCAAAAATGAAGAGTTTACCTCACTCTCAATCCAATATGGCCGACTCGTGAATAAGGCCCATAGGGATGCACACCTGTAAATAGGCCTAAACCCATTCGCCGAGCTCATGAATAAAAGGTATACCCTCAAATTATTATATGTTACAGAGTTCAAAGAGCCATAACATTGGGGAATTGAAGAAATATGGCAATGACCCTCTGGCTCAGACTTGGGCCTTCCAATTCTGAGCATTTTGGATCCATTTGAGCTCGAAAGTGGCGCTATTTTTTTCCTGTTGTGGAGGGATTATTTTTCAAGATGGCTACTTTTCCGATTTGGGAAAAATAGGGATCGTCTTCTTTGGGTGAGAGTTTCTCGAAAAGTCAATTGTCAACCTACTAAAAATTGAAAATAAAATAAAAAATGACATATTGATCGTCATTTTTCTGTGCAGCTTAAATACCTGTGAGAGTTCTGAGTATTTTTAAAAAGAATTAAGAAGTATGGGCATTTAGCACTAGTGTCTATGGGAATTTTAATACACTGTTGTAGCCATAGCCAATTTTTCAATTGTAACCATAACCTGTGACTCTGTGCCGCGATGCCTGAAACCGGACCACCGCATCCAGTGCCAACCAATCATTTCTGATTTTCTTGACCCCGTGAACTGAAGAAGCCTTGGTCAAGGCGTTCGTCATTCTCCGTCCGTACGGTATATTCGGCGGCATATCCTCGCCGCGGGCTTACGTTGCCAGTCAGTTGCCGTGTCACGCGTAGCTGCTATATTTTCCCGTCCACACAACTGACAGCAACGCAAGGCCAGCGAACGATGTCCATAAAAAGGGCTTCAGTAAATATGCAATTTTCATGGCAAACCAGGGTTCGACCTTAACTTTTTTGTTCACTAGCCAGCCGGGATACTGAAACAGACTTTTAACTAGCCCGGGAGCATTACTAGCCCGCATTTTTTATTTGGCTCAAATACAAAGTGCCGTATTTTCAGGCTCAATCCAGTCATGTGGTTGCTAAGGCAAACGTCTGCCGTTGTTAAGCAAAGCTACTCCGATTACGTACTTAGACGCTATAGCAGTGAAAAGCATGCACCACAAAAAAACATGGCCTTTTGAACGTTGTGTTTCTCAGAAAATATGCACAGTATGATTGAAAAGTTAAATTACATCGGAAGAAGAAATTCTTAGCTTCGTGTCAGTAAAAAAAGTCGCCGTCATCGATGCCGAAACGTCAATACTGGTTACTGGTATAGCTGAGCTGTCCTTCAAGTCAGGAAGAAATCGTTCGAAAACTTCCCCAAATTTCTGTATTTATATCTTTTCTAGGAATTTCTCAAAATTGTTATCTCGCGAGCAGTTGAACACTTATACCATCTAAGTATATTCCGAATTTCAGCTTAATATGTTGTTGCAAACGCTAGTGCTACAATTTGAACGATCTCCATGGAAAATTTCAACGATGATTTCTGCCTACCCAAGTCACATGCATTGTTTAGCGAAGCGCCTTAGGCGCTACGGTTGACCGATTTCGGCCAAGCCACACAATATCGCATTGGGGGGGGGGGGGGGGAGGCGATGGGGGGTTTAAATGAAGAAGAAAGTCTTGCCCCGAAATAAACACATGGAGGGCCCTGCATTTAATGAATTATTTTTGGGACTTGGAATATCCCTACCCGACTCGTTATTTTTTCATGTGCATATTCACAAAAGGGGCCCGTGTGAAATTTCAGTTTACCTCATTTTCTGTTTGAAGTTTTTATGGTCTTTGAAAAAAATGCCCAAATAAAATCTTTAAAAAACCTTCCCAGCAGAATGATTGATGGCCGCATTGATCAAATTGATACAACACATCTGTTGCTCGTTATATACAAAGGATCAGTTTGGCATCAGCTAAAGGCGCCGCCGAACTTTGAGGACGGTGTCCCATGAACAGTCTCAGCCAATTAAATGAGCTGGTCCCGGCAAATAAATACGCCATTGGTTGCTTTCTCCACGGACTATTTATGCTTTCATGAATATGACGCGCCTTCCGCACTCAAACGGATATTGATGGCCAATGGCTGGAATTCCTTGCTAGGCTGAGCCGCAGGTGCAGCATGCCCACTGTCATGTCACGCGCCAACCTGGTTGCCTAGAGATACTGTTGCTAGGGAGGCTCCCCTGTGATGTCCCAGACTGCCGGTTGCGTAGCCAGAAAATCTTGCATGGGAGAGAGCGGGTGTGACTATTTTCTCGAATGCTGACGCTTTGGGGACATTTGTAAAGGCAACAACCCCAAAAAAGTCCTGCTTCCGATTTATATGCCATTCAAAAATAAGGTTGATCGGTAGGGAATTTATTTTTTTTTGCCATTTTTATTATGGAGGGCCTTTGGAGGCGTCTGCGCGTAATCAAGGGTAAAAGGTAGGAATTAATGGTTCTAGGGTGTTTTTTCCTTCATTTTTTTCCCATAAAAAAATAGGGTAGGTAGGGGCCGTCAAAATAGGGTAAGTCGAGAAACCGGAAGCAGAACTCTGTTTTGGGCCTAAGATGTGGCTTCTATTTCGTCAAATAAAAAGACCACAAAATAATGGGGCCGTATCATAAGTCCGACGCCTCATAGGTCCGACGCCTCATAAGTCCGAAATTTCGGACTTTTGAGGCGTCGGACTTATGAGGCCTAAAATGTATTTATTCCGCTTCATAGGTCCGACGCCTCATAAGTCCGACGCCTCATAAGTCCGACAAATTAAACGCCTCGTTATTCCGTTGTCGGACTTATGAGGCGTCGGACTTATGAGCGGACCCAAAAATAATAGGCCATGCCCATTTATTCACCCGACCTCAGAGAGAGAGACGCCGAATACATTTAAGGAGTTAATTTAATACAATTTGTCTGATTCTCTTTTTTTTTTTTAAATGAAACGATTTCACCACATCTTAGCCCATTAAATTCTGAACTGTCAGTTCAATCTCCTGTGAATTCCTGGGGAAAATTTTATACGAATTATGCTTAGTTTTTATTATTTTTAAAGGAATAAAATCAAGATTATCAACACTGAACAGCCCTTGAACTTTTATTAATACTGAACGTGAAAAATATATTCAAGAGTAACATCTACACAAAATAATGTAGGCAATGTTATGGGTTTTTTTATACGAAGAATAATATCAAAAAAGACATGGAGGTCTCTCTGCATTTAATGACTCATTTTGGGACTTGGAATATCCCTATCCGACTCGTTATTTTGCCATGTGCATATTCACAAAACCGGCCTGGGTGAAATTTCAGTTTCCCTCATTTTTTTTTCCAAAGTTTTCATGGCCTTTGAAAAAATGCCCAGATAAAATATAACCAAAAAAACCCTTCCCCGCAGAATGATTGATAGCCGCATTGTTCAAATTGATACAACACATATTCGTTGTTGTTACAAAGATCTATTTGGCATCATTTAAAAGGCGCCGCCGAACTTTGAGGACGGTGTCTGATGAACAGTCTCAGCCAATTAAATGAGCCGGTCCCGGCAAATAAATACGCCATTGGTTGCTTTCTTCACGGACCATTTATGCTTTCATGAATATGACACGCCTTCCACACTCAAATGGATATTGATGGCCAATGGCTGGAATTCCTTGCTAGGCTGAGCCGCAGGTGCAGCAAAACTGTCACATTCCAACCTGGTTGCCTAGAGATACTGTTGCTAGGGAGGCTCCCCTGTGATGTCCCAGACTGCCGGTTGCGTAGCCAGAAAATCTTGCATGTGAGAGAGGGTGTGACTATTTTCTCGAATGCTGACGCTTTGGGGACATTTGTGAAGGCAACAAACAAAAAAGTTCTGCTTCCGATTATTTTTTCATGGCGTTCAAAAATATGGTAGGTATGGTAGGTAGGGAATGTATTTTTAATTTTTTTTGACATTTTTTTTGGTAGGATCATTATGGAGACGTATGCGGCACAAGGTAGACATTGATGGTATCGGGTGTTTTGTTCTCATTTTCCCATATAAAAATAGGGCAGGTAGGGAACCGGAAGCAGAACTTTCTTTTGGCCTAAGATGCGGCTTCTATTTCGTTTAATAATTTTTTTAAAGATAATCTGAGCTTGAACGTTACGTACAAAATACAAATAAACGATCTTCCTCAGGCCTGGAAAATGTCTTTCTTGAAGTGACATTTTTGAAGTGACAGTGACACTATATTTGACAACACTAGCAGAAGATTGAGTTCTTCTTTATTTGTATTTCGCCTCTGGAAATGTTTTTTTCCTAACATTTTCGTATTCCCCCCCCCCAAAATACCCAGGCGGCCTCTCAAAGAAAGAAGCCTGATTCCCCCCCCCCCCCGGGCATGATACTATATAGGTCGTTTTTTAGACCGCTCTTTGGATACGTACGTACTATACAGTCTATACTGTAGAACGTTTTCGTGAAATGTTCTGAAAACCGGTATCCACTCATCATACTCATACTGTAGTGTAGCGGCCTGTTGGTACATGTATGAGTGCAGAATTACTCCAGGTAACAATGTTATTATCTCGCAGTGTTTGCTAAGGATTAAGCGCAGATAAGAAGCGTTCGCCGACCTCATAAAAACGAACTACCGCCACGAGATCTGCCTGTGGTTCAATGGTAAACACAACAACGTGTACTGCAGCAATAAAACGATATCGACTTGCCGCTTGACTGCAGGATCGTTTGTGGTTTTTTAATCCCCGCTAATCTGTCTTCCGTAGTGGGCAGAGCTGAAACACTTTGACGAAGAACGTATTTACCGTATACCAGGAATTGTTTACTCTGATCGGTACTGTAGATTAGCATATTCATAGCATCACTCAGCGTGTTTTGGTGTGGGTCTCGGTATCGACCAATGGAAGCCGGCAAATGGGTTGATATTATCAATTAATAACTCATGAAAGCGGCTTTTCTCAAAATGTTTACTGCACACCATAATGGATAGGAAACTTTTTTAATATTCGTGAGGCTTGAAAAGATTGACTGCTATTGCAAACGTCAGTGTTACAACTTTCAATGATGCACGTAGCCAGGCCTATTTTTTCAATTTCAATGAAAGTAATGAACAAATCACGATGATTTTTAGCACATACTTGGATCATTATGAGGAAAGTAAACCCTGAAAGTTGCATGAAGATACGGTCTTCCAAACGGGAGTAATTGATTTGACGTGCAATTTGTGTAAAAGTCGTCGTTGGGGGCAGCAAACAAAACATAGTAAATCGCGACGTAATAAACAGGACTCCCGATGCAGCGTAGTATAAATGAGTCCTGTTTATTACGTCACGATTTTTCTCAGTTTACAAAGAACCCAACTACTGTTGATTTCAATTATGCGCTCGCCGACCAACAAATTACTCGATGAATTTCGGTTTTATAAACCTATAAACGCACATTACAAAAGAATGGGACTTTGTCATTTCGATATACATATGGGTCTACTCTACAATAAAAAAATATAAAAAACAAAATGATTTTCAGCATTCCACAACCTCTTTAATCAAATAAACATGTACAGTACATGTATGTGTGTACATGTAGGCATCAATTTCAATCACACAGCTGAGATACTGCAGATAGGTCTATAGTTTAACCAAAGCACTTGACGTTAAAAGTGATAAACTTAAAACAAAGAAATAAACTTGAACTAGGTTTATACCTTTGTTCAAATCCCACTGAAGCCAATTTCTATTTTAAATTTATTACTGTGTACAAACAGTGTTGTAGTCGAGTACTTTTTTCCCCAGAGTACCGAGTACTGCCGAGCACTTAGGTTACCGAGTTCGAGTACTTACGAGAACAAGTACAGGTCTAAGAGTACAAGTACTGGTACTTCCAAGTACAAGTACAAGTTTTTTTATTCCGACTACAGGTACTTGTGCTTTTATTTCTGAATACGGTCATACGGCAAATGGTTCATTGTGCGTAATTGGCCCAGGCCCAGTCAGACCGATATACAGACCCACTCACGGCTACATGTACATGTACATTGCAGCTGGTAAATGTGTTTGTACGGACGTGCATAGAAGAAAATTAGGAAACTTTGATTTCTCCGCAAGTCAATCAACCAATTAATACTGAAAGAATCAATAAGACCGTGGTTAGTCAAGCTATAATATTTTTGTTCAATTCAAGTACTGCTATTCGAGTACGAGTACTTTGATGATCGAGTACAATTCTGACCTGTTGAGTACGAGTACTTTGCTGACCGAGTATGAGTACCGTCATTTCGAGAACGAGTACTTTGAAATCCGAGTTCAAGTACGAGTATGAGTACACTACACCAAAAAAAGGACTCAAGTTGTTCTTGAGATGAGTATGAGTACCGAGTACAACACTGTACAAATGCACTACAGTTTTCTTCGTCGATGAAAATTCCAATTAAAATACACTTGAAGAAATTGGACCGTGTCTAAGTGTCTTCTTGTCTACCTCGGAAATGCCGCTTCCCTTTGCCTTTTTTGCTCTTAAAAGTCCCCCCTTCATGTTGAGCGGCTTCACTCTGCTCTGGTTTGTCAGTATCCACAGGACCAGGTGGATTACTACATGATGTACGTAAATCAGATTGGCTAACACTTTGTGCCCTATCATCCTCTTTGTCCATTGATTGTTCGTTTTCAAAATGATCCAAATTGATTACGGGACGCGCACGTGGATTTCCAAGTTCATCTTCCATGTTCATGCCCGCTGTCTCCCAAAACGAAGAAATCTTTGGTTTTTTGTTTTTTGGCGCTGAGGCTTTTCCCACTTCATACTTGGGCATTTTGTAGACACTTCCGTATGACTTCTTGGATGGCTGTTCAGCCTGGTCAAGGGTCCTGGTTTCCCTGGGCTTTTGGAAGACAAGCTGCTCTGTGGTACCAGACTCTTGGACTGTTTGGTTGTCACCTTGCTGCTTTCTCTTCCTGAGTTCACTCAGGAACCCAAGGGCAACGCTTCTGTTAGCAGAGTTGCCGCACATGTTGGTCTCTTCCAGTGAATATTTAGTGTACTTATTGGGGTTCAGCACATGGTCTGCTGGATGATGCCTCCCCCTTGGATTAGAAGTACCCCTCCCTCTCCGTCCAACATTTCTCCAGGCTCCGCGGTCTGGTCTGCGAAAGGATGTGTTGTCCCTTCTGTCAGCTGTAGAGCCCAGCTGCCCTGATGTTGTTGCACCATGTTTTACAGATGCATGTTTGCCGGGAGATCTCAGATAAGGACTTGATGCTTTGTCAACTCCATGTACTTCAGAAGATGAAGAATCAGCTGTTTGAGTTACAGCGTCTGCTAAAGCTTTGTGAACTAAGGAGCCCTGAGGTTTTTTAAAGATGCACCCTCTCTTGATACATCCCTCCTCAGCCTCCTTCTCATCATCAGCCTTGGCTCCGCCCACATCTATCTCTCTCTTGCCGACTGTGGAGTTGTAATCCCTCTCCATGGTATCCAGTGAGCCGAATACATCTGCGCTCTTTGTCTTGAAAGGGGCGCTGTTTCTGATGGTACTGGTCTGTAGCTGGAAGGTGGAAGGCGGGGATGAAGACATTCTCTCGGAAATAAATCCTTCTGGTTTGGCAGCCATTGTTACTTCTTCACAGTGTAAATGTATTTCTGTGCATGGGAAAAAAAAAAAAAAAATGGCCTCCATTTTATAAAATTTTATAAAATAAAACCAAAATTGCACATGAAGCAAAACAACTTAACAAAATGACGTTGGACCTTTAATTACGAACGCACATTGTAAGTACATGTACACGCTTCAAATTTCGCAATTTGTTTTTAAGTGTTAGTTTGTGATAACTACATGTATCAGCAACAATCTAGGAAGATTCTGTGATGGTTATGATGATTCTAATAATCTCAGAAAAAACACACTTTACTTATGGGTCATTCTATAAATTTGGGGTCCAAAGTGTGACATTTTTCCCGTCCCTGTTACCTTGGTACTTTGTAATTTGCCATTCAAGCATCATTAAGAATGACTTCAAATGATTGTTTATTTGTTGGGTAGGTAGTTTGCTATTCATAATCACTCTTGGAGGATGACTGCATTAAGGAGTGCATCAGAATTATAAAATCATAGATGTCAGATGTAACAGGGACAGGAAAAAAGTGGACCCCAAATTTATAGAATGACCCAAATACATGTGTATAATGTACATGTACATACATGTACATGTTTCAATGAACAATGTACATGTACATTGTACATGTAGGTGTACTGGTTAAACTATACAAGTACATTGCCCTCAACAGCTGTAATGTGTAACATGCATGTCTCATTTTTATACATAATGAACATGTATGTAGCATCTTGCTACATGTAGTGCTGGACTGGGGGTTGGGGGGTTGGGGGGTGTGTCACATTCATTTAGAACCCCAAAAGTGTAGTGCAAACGAATAGCGTACGCACACGTGTTGGTTCGGCTGAATCACGCGCGCTAATATCTTTCACACACATTTTGTGCGCGTGACGTATTTACTTCGGTACTCCATATCCAGGCCACAGTACATCATACATGTACATAACATGTACCGTACCGGTAGGCCCACATGTACAGTCATGACAGTCACGACAGTGCCAGTGGGAGTTGTGGGGTCAGAAAACCAGATGATGTGTAGTATTCAGTGTGGGAGGCCATTGTAGTGGCTATCGCTACGGCAGCCGTAACATAACTTTCAACTGCAATCGTTATTCAGGGAACTGTCTGGTTCCCTGACCTAAATAGTACTTAACGTCACGAACCAGACCATCCACCCAATGGTTCTCGGCTATGCCCCCCGGCTGATTTTTGCACATTTTTTGTGTAGCAATTTTGTCAATAAATCAAAAGGTTAGAATTTTTGTTCAGACATCAATCCCCAAAAAGCCAACCCGCCCAAAAAACATAACAAAGGCGCCGTGAAAATGGGTATAGAATTTGCAATATGTTTAAAAATGGGCAGTTTTGAAGAGCGCCCCCATTTGGAAGGTGGGTTTTCACTAGCCCGACTGCATCTGGCCGTACAGTCCTATCGCAAGCTCTGTAGTACGGCCAGACCGCCAATGCTCCTCTACACGCTGAACTCTGATGTAGCGATTTTGCTACCGATTTTGATCGAGATTATCTTTTCATCCAGGACAGAAATTTCCAAAGTTAAGGTTCCTGATGGATGGATGAAGATTTTGGGATAAACATGATAAAAGAATGTTTTTTCGAAAAGGTATGAGTTTCTCTACGACTAGGAACCTTAACTTTGGAAATTTCTGTCCTGGATGAAAAGTAGTCCAAGTACATGTAACTTGGACCAAACTTATCGCCTTTTTAACATTCGGACATGGTCTGGCGATAGTAAAGTCCAAGCTAATAGTGTGAGCTGGACAACATCATCCTGTCACTGTCCCAAAAACCAACATTTTCCAACAAAAAACATCAGATTTCACCCTCAAAACGGCCTCCAAATTACTAGATATGCCACCTGAGGTACAAATAGACATCGATGATTAAGATGGTTGTACTGAAGTTTACTTATGATCCGGAAGAAAAGTGAAATTTCCCGTTCAATTCCGAGCATGCTGAGAGCTCCCCTCGCGATCTTGAACACGTTAAATTTCCGACTCGTGTTAATGTTTGAACGACGCGATTTCTTCTTCATGCCCAGCGTACATTCGATGGTCCCCGTATCCCGAGTGCGATTCTGTTACCGAGCGCGCGGACCTTACTATCGCCAGACCATGTCCGAATGTTATAAAGGCGATAAGTTTGGTCCAAGTTACTCGGACTAGATGAAAAGATAATCTTGTTCAAAATCGGTAGCAAAATCGCTACATCAGAGTTCAGCGTGTAGGGGAGCATCGGCGGTCTGGCCGTACTACAGAGCTTGCGATAGTAGCCTACTGTACGGCCAGATGTAGCCCCACTAGTGTGGCCGCGGTATGCTGCGCTGAACCTCTGGCCACACACCGTGGTCCGCGCACTACTGAGGACGTTTTCATAAAAATTGCAGGGAATTTCTTACATATATACGATGTCCCATCTATCACTTCTGGGATGCTTAGGTGTAATGATGTTCAATTTTCTGAGATATTCTTGAATCTTTCTGGAGCCCATATGCACTCGTGAAACGTCTGGTGATGGCAGCCATTTTGAATGTGACGAGATGACCTCAAGCTGTGACGTCGCAAATTGCTTGTCGAGCGAGGGCGCGAGTTGCAAATGCGATGGCTGTTTCCTGTGCCGTAGATCCTGAATAGAGATCAGTGCACGTGGCCCCCAGACTGCCAGACGATAAATGCATAGTACAGGAAACAGCCGTCGCATTTGCAACTCGCACCCTCGCTCGACAAGCAATTTGCATAAACGCGACGTCACAGCTGCTTGAGGTCATCTCTCTTCACATTCAAAATGGCTGCCATCACCAGACGTTTCACGAGTGCATATGGGCTCCAGAAAGATTCAAGAATATCTCGGAAAATTGAACATCATTACACCTAAGCATCGCAGAAGTGATAGATGAGACATCTTGGAATACAACCATATGTAAGAAATTCCCTGCAATTTTTATGAAAACGTCCTCAGTAGTGCGCGGACCACGGTGTGTGGCCAGAGGTTCAGCGCAGCATACCGCGGCCACACTAGTGGGGCTAGGCCAGATGCAGTCGGGCTAGGTTTTCACTACTCCTAGAACGTGGAGCCTCATAGGTTCAGAACCCCGCAAAATTGTTGTCGGCACAAAACACTAATTAAGTACAAAAACGTCCATCCCAACCAAGCTTTTTCCCACAGAACCGCTGCACAGTTTGCCCCTAAACTCCGTACAATACCTCATGACATACTCACGTTATGTGCACCCAACAAACATCGGTGGATTCTGTCTGTTTTCGGCAAAAATGATGAAAAATATGCCCTTTCCGCACTGAGCCAACCTAACACTTGAAACGAGCACGCGCGCAGAATGATCGCAGTCATTTTCGGTTCGATCGCTCGGAGCGCGCCGCGGGGGGTATGGTGTAGGAGCGGAACCACTGATCTCTATATAAAGACTGGATAGCGGATATGCATACAACATTCACACAGTAGACTTTGCATATTGACCAATTCGCCCCCGGTCTCACGAAGATGGCCGCGTATAATACGAACGTTCTACGCGTAAATACGCGCGCGTTGTATCAACAGTTGACGCGCATTTTGGTCACGTACACATATTATGATTTTCTAAAAGGAACACATTTCCGTAGTGATTATTATTTCAAAAACGCCGAAAAAGTGATTTGCGGCATTATAAAAGTAACCACTACGTTAGAAAAATTGTAGTAAACCTTGGTCAGTTGGTCAGTGGTCAGGTGGTGGTGGCCAAAATATAAGTCAAGTGAGCCGCGACGTTACAAAATAAATCAAGCTGTCTATAAAGACGGCAACTTGTCCTTTGTAGATCACCAGCCGGTCTCACCAATATGGCGTCAAATTCGTACATTGTGCGGCTCTTTATTAGCTATCCAGTCTTTATATAGAGATCAGTGAGCGGAACGATAGTATGCGCATGCGTACAAGTGCAAGTACGTACCCCCCGCGGCGCGCTCCGAGCGATCGAACCGAAAATGACTGCGATCATTCTGCGCGCGTGCACGTTAAGTGTCAGGTTGGCTCAGTGCGGAAAGGGCATATTTTTCATCGTTTTTGCCGAAAAACAGACAGAATCCACCGATGTTTTTTGGGTGCACATAACGTGAGCATGTCATGAGGTATTGTTCGGAGTTTAGGGGCAAACTGTGCAGCGGTTCTGTGGGAAAAAGCTTGGTTGGGATGGACGTTTTTGTACTTAATTAGTGTTTTGTGCCGACAACAATTTTGCGGGGTTCTGAACCTATGAGGCTCCACTACGTGTAGCCCCATAATTCCTGATCCTAGGAATAGTCAGAATCTTTTGGTCTGGGAACCGGACTACCACTGGGCCTGCGGCGTGCGTCCTGCACGCGTGATTGACAGGTGAACGATCTGCGCGAGGGCATTGTTCAGTTGGACCATGGAGATAGCTCCATGGTTGGACCAAGTTGCCAAGAAGGATCCAGAAAATGTCGTAAATTACGCAGCAGCTGGGCAACTGACACTGGCAGCAGGTTCTAATTTTGTTATTAAGAGGGTGAGTGTATTATTAAAGCATAAATGAACTGGGTTTGAAGTCGCAATGTGGAAATCACTTTCAAAATTTCGGCGAGTCAGATTCCAAGATGGTGGACGTGTGGCCTATGTTTACGGAGGCAGTCCAGTAAACTGGCCACATTATTATGGGGCTACACTACGTGGAGCTCATAGTCATAGTCAGTAGGTTTTCACGAAACCTTTTTTAGTTCGCAGTGGCTATTGTTACGGCAGCCGTAACGCATTTCCCATTTTCTATCGTTACGGTAGACTGCAACCTGGCAACTTTTATAAAAAAACATGACAATAAAATATAAAATTAGAAGGAAAAAAGTGAATTTGAACTTTATGAAATTCGGACTTTATTTCCCTTTTAAAAAAAATCCTCCAAAGCCTCAGGTTAGAAAAGGAAAAAAATTCGAGTGCAAAACTGAGATCCGAACCCGCAACCTCGCGGTGCAAAATCCTACCCTCTATCGGCTGAGCTGGCGCACTGCTCGATAAAACGTGTGGAAACAAATAATTATATACCTGCGTGCGTACCAAAAAAATATCGTAGAGGGCGCTAAACAACGAGTGCCGTAACGATAGCCACTTCGTTTTTAGTTTTGAGAGTGAGTTTTTATGAGCGTGAAATGCCGAATCGGCTTAGAGGTAGACCTACTTAAGCAACAACGGCGTACTACTGACTACCCTCAACAACTAATAATTAATATGCACACTTACACGATGTATTCTTTCGTGAAATATCCGCTTTTTCTCCTCGTTTGAGAGTTTCTCAAGCTTCGCATTCTGCAGCCATCTTGAAAATAGCGCCACCATGTGACTTACTAAAACTGAGTTTTCACTTCGCGCGCTCGTACCCCCCGCCCTGCAAACAGGACGCTGGGATACTCTGATGAATTCACGCTCTGATTGGTTGGATTTTGCGTGACCAGTGACCTGCGCGTCATCAAGGTCATGACTCTGCAAGGTTTGAAACGGCCGTTAAGACTGATTCATTACTCTTTTATTCCAGTATAGAGATGTTTTTTTCTCGTTGAAAAGCGTAATAATGTAGAAATTCCTGCATGTTATGTAGGTGTAGTAGCTGGTCAGCCACATATCAAGGGTCGCCTCGTCGACAGGCCTCGCCGTTGTTTTATTCAACAGATGACATGACAAATGACAATCCCGAAGAAGACAAGACTTCTTTCAGTAGAAGTAAAAACCCTGAAAAATTACAATAAGTGAGGTGCCAATTAAGTTTCTAACAAAGTAATCGGTCTGATTTATAAATATTATTAAATAATAAATTATACAGATAAACCTACCCCAGTGCCTTTGGCTTCGGTTATTTAAGGATACACAAAACAGCACAGCTCACAGCTGGAAGTGAGTTTAACATCACCCATATTTTGGCAAGGCTTGCATTTTTTATACCAACTGTCCCACACAACTCGTAAAGACTCATCTTCTTTCTGAAGGGAGGCAAGCTCATGTGAGAACGAGGGGAGCACCGCAGGGGCAGAACCGGCGGTCTCCTGTGATGTGCCTTCTGTCTTTTGGGTATGCGTTTCGGACGCATTCTGAGCTGACACATCAATGGGTACTTGTGAACCCTCGCAGGTGAGTCCATTATTTTGTAGTTCAACGCAGGTTACTGAGGCGATATGAGGATAGCGGCTCAGGGCGTCAGCACACTTATTTGTCTTCCCGGATCTATATTTTATCTCAAGATCGAAAGGTGCTAATTGGGCTATCCATCTCTGCTCAGTAGCACCAAGTTTTGCCGTTTGTAGGTGAGACAGAGGGTTATGGTCAGTCCATACGATTGTGTGGTGACCAAGCAGGTAGTCGCGGAATTTTTCTGACACTGCCCATTTCAAGGCGAGTAATTCCAGCTTGAAACTGGATAAATCGGCATAATTTGTCTCTGCTCCGCGTAGACTTCGACTCGCGTACGCGACTGGGTGAAGTTTCCCACTGTCATCAGCCTGACAGAGACACGCGCCTAAACCCTTAGCAGAAGCGTCCGTCAAGTACAAAGTCGCGATCACAGCATGGATATGCCAAGACGCGGGCCGTGCACAGTACGTCTTTCAAAACATTGAAAGCTACGTCGGCCTCTTCTGTCCAAACGAATGGGGCTGTGGCCTTCCCTGCTTTTGATTGTGCTTTACCGGTGAGCGCGTGTCTGCAATTTTGGCGAAGTCGCGCACGAAACACCTGCAGTACGAGGCTAACCCAAGGAAGGAACGCAGCAGATTTGCAGTTGATGGGGTAGGCCAAGACCTCACTCGTTCGGTTTTATCAGGATCTACTGACACTCCGTTCAAGGGCGGATCCAGAAGACAATTTTTTTTGGGGGGCCAAAAAAATATTTGGTCCCCCAAAAAAGTGGGTCAAAAAATTACAGCGTGGGGTTCGGGGCCCGCTTAAGGGCCCCGAAAATTTTTTTGGATTCTAGATGCTCTGTGGTGCGATCTGAGGCAATTTCTGACCACTTTTACCAATGTTTTTTTGAGGAAAAGATGGTGGTGTACTCATTGCCTGCCTTTATTGCGACGTCACATAAAAAAAAAAAATTGGTTTCGTTTTTTTTTGGGGGGGGGGGCCATGGCCCCCTTTGGTCCCCCCCCCCCTGGATCCGCCCTTGACTCCGTTAGAGTCTACGACATGACGCAAATGAACCACGGAATCTCTGAATAACTGACACTTTGACCCGTTTAGTTTGAGATCGTATTGTTTTAAACGACTGAAAACTTTGTCAAGTCTCTCAATGTGGCTGACAAATGTGGCAAAGAAGACTAACAGGCCATCTAGATAGAGAATCAGCTCCGACAGGTTCAGATCTCCGAAAATGTGGTCCATTATTCTCTGAAACGTACTTGGGCTGTTGATGAGACCCTGGGGAAGACGTAAACATTCATAGAGTCCCCAAGGTACCCTAAACGCGGTATTAGGCCAAAAAAAAGAGAGAAAAAAGTCGGTCTCTGGTCAGCGCGCGCGTCGATTTTAATCATGCGCGTCGATCTTTTTTTTTTCCAAAATGTTCCGCGGTATCTCCAACAGCGCTCTCTATTTCCGCACCTCCTCATTTTTTTTTTTACCAAAGAGCACCAAGGAATGGGAAATTGCACCAAGGCAAATGATCGAAAGCACCAAGACAAATTATGGAGGACACCAATGTACATGAGGACACCAAAAAAGCAAAATAGTACCCACCTTGTCTGTACAGTCCAAGCTTGAAGACAAAAAAAAAGAAAGCCGCGTGGCCGCGTCAATTTCGGAACTTTGGTCTGACCAGAGACCGAATATTTGTTTTTTTTGGCCTCATCAATAGAATCTTCTTCCATGGCTACTAGGAAGTAGCCATGGGTCATATCTAAAGAAGAAAATACTTTAGCGCCACCAAGAGCCTCTAGGGTTTCGTCTATCTTCGACAATGGAAATTAATCTTTGGCTGTCTTCGCGTTTAAGCACCTGTAGTCAATACATAATCTGAGTTGGCCACTTTTCTTACGCACAAGAACGATGGGACTCGCGTAAGGACTAGATGATCGACGTATATTCCCCTATCGAGAAGATCCTGAAGCAGGGTCTTCACTTCGCCAACCTTAGAAGGTAATATTCTCCGATAAGGGAGGTTCACTGGAGTATTATCGCTCAGCCGTATTTTGTGAGGGATGGTGTCACAATAACCCAAATCAAAGGGCCCGGCTGGGAAAACATCGATATACTTTTTAATTAATTCCGCTGCCTTAATAGCGTCTTCTGGTGCCAAGTGTTTAGGGGTGTGACCGGGGTTTTAAATAAAGTGTAGATACGACACAGGCTGGTCCCTCTGGCTTGGATCCTTTTCTGTTTATTCTGTAAAATGACGAAGACATCAATAAGACATGTTGAGTTGTCTTCGTCAGAGTGTAATGTCTAATGATTAAAGCTAATTAACAATAACTACACAATTCTTAAATGAAGTTCACTGGACAAAATCACGATTAATTTTAAACAATTATCAGCCATCCTGGCTAATCTCACATAATTATTTACAGAAAATGAGGAATCAATAATTGAAAATGAAGAACAAAATAAGATATTGGAATAATGGTCAAATGGACTTCGCGCCCAAAAGTCTGGACGGTTTCCGCCATCTTGAAAATCTCACTTATAACTGTACCATTAATGTGTCAAAAAGCAGTGATTCATATATATTAATATTTACAAGCTACAGCTTCAAAGTATTGGAATCTTGGAGAGCACTATACTATTCAAATAAATCTTAGACAGTATAACACTATTTAAACAAATGAAATATATTGGTGTTTCGTCTCACTTCCTGAGAAACAACATCGTGAGTCAAAGTCATAAAACACGAACCAAAGTAAATCAAAATTATACAGAATAGTTAAATGAATGCATATACAAGAATATCACTCTAGATAGAATATATTTAAACAATTTAGGAATATTGGCAATAAATAAATCAAAGATTTACCTGTAAAATGACGAAGACATCAAAAAGACATGTTGAGTTGTCTTCGTCAGAGTGTAATGTGAACCGTGGCGCGAAACTGAAGGTTTGGGTGCGCCGTACTTAATTTAAATAATAAAGGTAACGCAGGAGTGATTCTATTACAATGTAAATTAACAGTTACTCATGCATAAAAAGGACTAGAAATAAAGAAATAAATAGAGGGGGCTATATTTTACACTTGTCACAAGGGTAAGACCAGGAGGCATGACAAAATTGGTGCCGTCTGGAAAAACAAAGGTTTCCCTATTTTGGCTATCTGTCAGTGCATCCTCTTTTAACTCATGCTCATTGCAAGGCAAATTGCTATCTACGGAGTCATTCGGAGTTCGTTTTCTTCGCGAACACTGGCTACAACACGGTGCACTGACACGTTAAGCCCATCCCCATCCTGCTCAAGGAAAATAATATCCAATATGGGCATGGCTAGGAGGATATTTTTTATAAGGAACATTGGGGAAAACTAACCAGCATGGCTAGGAGGATATTTTTTAAAAAGAAAAATGGGGAAGACTAACCAGCATGGCTAGGAGGATATTTTTTTTGAAGGAAAATTGGGGAAGACTAACCAGCATGGCTAGGAGGATATTTTTTAGAAGGAAAATTGGGGAAGACTAACCAGCATGGCTAGGAGGATATTTTTTAGAAGGAAAATTGGGGAAGACTAACCAGCATGGCTAGGAGGATATTTTTTAGAAGGAAAATTGGGGGAGACTAACCAGCATGGCTAGGAGGATATTTTTTTAGAAGGAAAATTGGGGAAAAAACCAGTATGGCTAGGAGGATATTGTTAAAAAACAAAGTTGGGAAGACTAACCAGCATGGCTCGGAGGGTACTTTTTAGAAGGAAAATTGGCACAGCTAGTAGCCTAGCATGAATACTAAAGGAAGTTTACGTTAGGCCGTACAAACGCAGCGTGGAAATTTCAAGGATTGTAAGGAACGGATCATTAAAACATACACCGGAAAGTGAAGTAGTTTATAGGTTAGTATAAGTAGTAAGGAATGCCGGCATGTAAAAGCTCTTACCAGTCTGTTTTGGCAAATTTGACAAGAAACCAGAAATTTGTCTAAAAAGCGAGACTCATCAGGTACAGTTCGCTAGACCTTGGGTAGGTTTCGTCTCGAGACTGTACGACCTACCCCGTAAGAACTTTTACGTGTTGATGTTATATCATAATTTAAATTTCAAGGAAGGGGGTATTTAATTGGGTTGTAAGAGTATAATTTTCATTAGAGATCAACTCACCTAAAACGATAAGACGTCCGCTCATTAAAGCCGAGGATATGGTGTTAAGAGGTCACGTTCAAAGGTACAAGTACATGTAGTAAAGGAATTGCGTTTCAACGTCAGAAGAATACGTGTTGTTCTTATGGTAGCTGGGAGCAAAGTGTGACGTGACGCCGGCGCGACGCACGGTTTTTTGAAAACGTCTAAGATACACGCGTATCATACGCGCGCGTAATAATGAATCGTTGTGCGTATCAATGAAATGAGTGGCACAATATCAGTGCGGGGTCGACGTAAGTAAAAAACGCAGCTCAGAGATTGTTATAGGTTAAATACAATTTTTTTTAGTTAAGCATCTCGTTCATAAAATTTATTTGATAATTTAATAATTTTTAAAATCTTATTTACGTGTAAGAAATAAGATGTTCACAAAATAAGATAACGTTCGTGAAAAGAAAGAAGAAAGAGTTAAATAAGAATGGAAGATGCAGGGAGAAGAGGAAAAGGATTACAGGGAACGGCCCCGCAGACTCTCGAGAATTACGTAAGAACGCCAGTGCAAATCTGTCGACTTGTCTTTCAATTGTTTTCGTATTGCTACAAACATAAGGTCTATAGCTGTCCCTAGGCGTACCTCACGATACGTCAGACGATCAGACGATCCTCGTGGAGAAAGGGGGTTTAAACCGTTCGGAAAGTGCCTTTAAATGAGCTTGACGACCAGTTATAAAGATCCAATCATTGCCAAGCTCGGCACGAGGGGATACAAATGTTTACAGACACAAAGATGGCAACAAGTAAAACGACAGAACGAACGAAAATCTTTTTTGCCTGGAATTGAATTCTTTATTTTAGTTGAAGGTATTATATGATTATCAGAGCTATAAGTATAACTTCCATTAGAAGGATTTTTTTTTTTTTTTTTTTTTTTTTTTTTTAATTTATTATTTTGTTTTAATTTTTTAAAAGGAAATTGGGGAAGACTAATCAGCATGGCTAGGAGGATATTTTTTATAAGGAACATTGGGGAAAACTAACCAGCATGGCTAGGAGGATATTTTTTAAAAAGAAAAATGGGGAAGACTAACCAGCATGGCTAGGAGGATATTTTTTTTTGAAGGAAAATTGGGGAAGACTAACCAGCATGGCTAGGAGGATATTTTTTAGAAGGAAAATTGGGGAAGACTAACCAGCATGGCTAGGAGGATATTTTTTAGAAGGAAAATTGGGGAAGACTAACCAGCATGGCTAGGAGGATATTTTTTAGAAGGAAAATTGGGGGAGACTAACCAGCATGGCTAGGAGGATATTTTTTTAGAAGGAAAATTGGGGAAAAAACCAGTATGGCTAGGAGGATATTGTTAAAAAACAAAGTTGGGAAGACTAACCAGCATGGCTCGGAGGGTACTTTTTAGAAGGAAAATTGGCACAGCTAGTAGCCTAGCATGAATACTAAAGGAAGTTTACGTTAGGCCGTACAAACGCAGCGTGGAAATTTCAAGGATTGTAAGGAACGGATCATTAAAACATACACCGGAAAGTGAAGTAGTTTATAGGTTAGTATAAGTAGTAAGGAATGCCGGCATGTAAAAGCTCTTACCAGTCTGTTTTGGCAAATTTGACAAGAAACCAGAAATTTGTCTAAAAAGCGAGACTCATCAGGTACAGTTCGCTAGACCTTGGGTAGGTTTCGTCTCGAGACTGTACGACCTACCCCGTAAGAACTTTTACGTGTTGATGTTATATCATAATTTAAATTTCAAGGAAGGGGGTATTTAATTGGGTTGTAAGAGTATAATTTTCATTAGAGATCAACTCACCTAAAACGATAAGACGTCCGCTCATTAAAGCCGAGGATATGGTGTTAAGAGGTCACGTTCAAAGGTACAAGTACATGTAGTAAAGGAATTGCGTTTCAACGTCAGAAGAATACGTGTTGTTCTTATGGTAGCTGGGAGCAAAGTGTGACGTGACGCCGGCGCGACGCACGGTTTTTTGAAAACGTCTAAGATACACGCGTATCATACGCGCGCGTAATAATGAATCGTTGTGCGTATCAATGAAATGAGTGGCACAATATCAGTGCGGGGTCGACGTAAGTAAAAAACGCAGCTCAGAGATTGTTATAGGTTAAATACAATTTTTTTTAGTTAAGCATCTCGTTCATAAAATTTATTTGATAATTTAATAATTTTTAAAATCTTATTTACGTGTAAGAAATAAGATGTTCACAAAATAAGATAACGTTCGTGAAAAGAAAGAAGAAAGAGTTAAATAAGAATGGAAGATGCAGGGAGAAGAGGAAAAGGATTACAGGGAACGGCCCCGCAGACTCTCGAGAATTACGTAAGAACGCCAGTGCAAATCTGTCGACTTGTCTTTCAATTGTTTTCGTATTGCTACAAACATAAGGTCTATAGCTGTCCCTAGGCGTACCTCACGATACGTCAGACGATCAGACGATCCTCGTGGAGAAAGGGGGTTTAAACCGTTCGGAAAGTGCCTTTAAATGAGCTTGACGACCAGTTATAAAGATCCAATCATTGCCAAGCTCGGCACGAGGGGATACAAATGTTTACAGACACAAAGATGGCAACAAGTAAAACGACAGAACGAACGAAAATCTTTTTTGCCTGGAATTGAATTCTTTATTTTAGTTGAAGGTATTATATGATTATCAGAGCTATAAGTATAACTTCCATTAGAAGGATTTTTTTTTTTTTTTTTTTTTTTTTTTTTTAATTTATTATTTTGTTTTAATTTTTTAAAAGGAAATTGGGGAAGACTAATCAGCATGGCTAGGAGGATATTTTTTATAAGGAACATTGGGGAAAACTAACCAGCATGGCTAGGAGGATATTTTTTAAAAAGAAAAATGGGGAAGACTAACCAGCATGGCTAGGAGGATATTTTTTTTTTTTGAAGGAAAATTGGGGAAGACTAACCAGCATGGCTAGGAGGATATTTTTTAGAAGGAAAATTGGGGAAGACTAACCAGCATGGCTAGGAGGATATTTTTTAGAAGGAAAATTGGGGAAGACTAACCAGCATGGCTAGGAGGATATTTTTTAGAAGGAAAATTGGGGGAGACTAACCAGCATGGCTAGGAGGATATTTTTTTAGAAGGAAAATTGGGGAAAAAACCAGTATGGCTAGGAGGATATTGTTAAAAAACAAAGTTGGGAAGACTAACCAGCATGGCTCGGAGGGTACTTTTTAGAAGGAAAATTGGCACAGCTAGTAGCCTAGCATGAATACTAAAGGAAGTTTACGTTAGGCCGTACAAACGCAGCGTGGAAATTTCAAGGATTGTAAGGAACGGATCATTAAAACATACACCGGAAAGTGAAGTAGTTTATAGGTTAGTATAAGTAGTAAGGAATGCCGGCATGTAAAAGCTCTTACCAGTCTGTTTTGGCAAATTTGACAAGAAACCAGAAATTTGTCTAAAAAGCGAGACTCATCAGGTACAGTTCGCTAGACCTTGGGTAGGTTTCGTCTCGAGACTGTACGACCTACCCCGTAAGAACTTTTACGTGTTGATGTTATATCATAATTTAAATTTCAAGGAAGGGGGTATTTAATTGGGTTGTAAGAGTATAATTTTCATTAGAGATCAACTCACCTAAAACGATAAGACGTCCGCTCATTAAAGCCGAGGATATGGTGTTAAGAGGTCACGTTCAAAGGTACAAGTACATGTAGTAAAGGAATTGCGTTTCAACGTCAGAAGAATACGTGTTGTTCTTATGGTAGCTGGGAGCAAAGTGTGACGTGACGCCGGCGCGACGCACGGTTTTTTGAAAACGTCTAAGATACACGCGTATCATACGCGCGCGTAATAATGAATCGTTGTGCGTATCAATGAAATGAGTGGCACAATATCAGTGCGGGGTCGACGTAAGTAAAAAACGCAGCTCAGAGATTGTTATAGGTTAAATACAATTTTTTTTAGTTAAGCATCTCGTTCATAAAATTTATTTGATAATTTAATAATTTTTAAAATCTTATTTACGTGTAAGAAATAAGATGTTCACAAAATAAGATAACGTTCGTGAAAAGAAAGAAGAAAGAGTTAAATAAGAATGGAAGATGCAGGGAGAAGAGGAAAAGGATTACAGGGAACGGCCCCGCAGACTCTCGAGAATTACGTAAGAACGCCAGTGCAAATCTGTCGACTTGTCTTTCAATTGTTTTCGTATTGCTACAAACATAAGGTCTATAGCTGTCCCTAGGCGTACCTCACGATACGTCAGACGATCAGACGATCCTCGTGGAGAAAGGGGGTTTAAACCGTTCGGAAAGTGCCTTTAAATGAGCTTGACGACCAGTTATAAAGATCCAATCATTGCCAAGCTCGGCACGAGGGGATACAAATGTTTACAGACACAAAGATGGCAACAAGTAAAACGACAGAACGAACGAAAATCTTTTTTGCCTGGAATTGAATTCTTTATTTTAGTTGAAGGTATTATATGATTATCAGAGCTATAAGTATAACTTCCATTAGAAGGATTTTTTTTTTTTTTTTTTTTTTTTTTTTTTTTTTTTTTAATTTATTATTTTGTTTTAATTTTTTAAAAGGAAATTGGGGAAGACTAATCAGCATGGCTAGGAGGATATTTTTTATAAGGAACATTGGGGAAAACTAACCAGCATGGCTAGGAGGATATTTTTTAAAAAGAAAAATGGGGAAGACTAACCAGCATGGCTAGGAGGATATTTTTTTTTGAAGGAAAATTGGGGAAGACTAACCAGCATGGCTAGGAGGATATTTTTTAGAAGGAAAATTGGGGAAGACTAACCAGCATGGCTAGGAGGATATTTTTTAGAAGGAAAATTGGGGAAGACTAACCAGCATGGCTAGGAGGATATTTTTTAGAAGGAAAATTGGGGGAGACTAACCAGCATGGCTAGGAGGATATTTTTTTAGAAGGAAAATTGGGGAAAAAACCAGTATGGCTAGGAGGATATTGTTAAAAAACAAAGTTGGGAAGACTAACCAGCATGGCTCGGAGGGTACTTTTTAGAAGGAAAATTGGCACAGCTAGTAGCCTAGCATGAATACTAAAGGAAGTTTACGTTAGGCCGTACAAACGCAGCGTGGAAATTTCAAGGATTGTAAGGAACGGATCATTAAAACATACACCGGAAAGTGAAGTAGTTTATAGGTTAGTATAAGTAGTAAGGAATGCCGGCATGTAAAAGCTCTTACCAGTCTGTTTTGGCAAATTTGACAAGAAACCAGAAATTTGTCTAAAAAGCGAGACTCATCAGGTACAGTTCGCTAGACCTTGGGTAGGTTTCGTCTCGAGACTGTACGACCTACCCCGTAAGAACTTTTACGTGTTGATGTTATATCATAATTTAAATTTCAAGGAAGGGGGTATTTAATTGGGTTGTAAGAGTATAATTTTCATTAGAGATCAACTCACCTAAAACGATAAGACGTCCGCTCATTAAAGCCGAGGATATGGTGTTAAGAGGTCACGTTCAAAGGTACAAGTACATGTAGTAAAGGAATTGCGTTTCAACGTCAGAAGAATACGTGTTGTTCTTATGGTAGCTGGGAGCAAAGTGTGACGTGACGCCGGCGCGACGCACGGTTTTTTGAAAACGTCTAAGATACACGCGTATCATACGCGCGCGTAATAATGAATCGTTGTGCGTATCAATGAAATGAGTGGCACAATATCAGTGCGGGGTCGACGTAAGTAAAAAACGCAGCTCAGAGATTGTTATAGGTTAAATACAATTTTTTTTAGTTAAGCATCTCGTTCATAAAATTTATTTGATAATTTAATAATTTTTAAAATCTTATTTACGTGTAAGAAATAAGATGTTCACAAAATAAGATAACGTTCGTGAAAAGAAAGAAGAAAGAGTTAAATAAGAATGGAAGATGCAGGGAGAAGAGGAAAAGGATTACAGGGAACGGCCCCGCAGACTCTCGAGAATTACGTAAGAACGCCAGTGCAAATCTGTCGACTTGTCTTTCAATTGTTTTCGTATTGCTACAAACATAAGGTCTATAGCTGTCCCTAGGCGTACCTCACGATACGTCAGACGATCAACGTCAGAAGAATACGTGTTGTTCTTATGGTAGCTGGGAGCAAAGTGTGACGTGACGCCGGCGCGACGCACGGTTTTTTGAAAACGTCTAAGATACACGCGTATCATACGCGCGCGTAATAATGAATCGTTAGGCCGTACAAATTCTATGAGCGAGATCCTTAACTATATAAAAATTCATTATTAACCCATAAAAATCTCTGAGCTGCGTTTTACTTACGTCAACCCCGCACTGATAATATGCCACTCCTTTCATTTGATACGCACAACGATTCCTCTTTGCGCGAGCGTATGAAACGCGCGTTTTTTAGTCGTTTTCAAAAAAAACGCGCATCGCGTCGCGTCACACTTTGCTCCCAGCTGCTATAAGAACAAGACGTATTCTTCAGACGCATTTCCTCTACTTGTACATGTACCTTTGTACGTGACGTCTTAACGCCATCTACCCGACCTTAATGCGCAGACGTCTTATCGTGTTAGGTGAGTTGATCTCTAATGGAAATTATACTCTTACAACCTAATTAAATACGCCGTTTCCTTGAATCATGAATAAATTATGATATAACATCAAAAACTGACTAATAAAAAATAATAAAATAAAATAAAAGCCATTGTTATTTACCCCCCCCCTCCAACTTGTAAACTTATATAAACCTATAACGTCATGTTATAATAAACTGATATAATTTAGGATAAAAAATACATATTGCACCTAGATTATCGGTCGCTTATCAACCCCTTCTTCCGATATAGCCTAGCACGCCACGACACGCTACGCTAAACAAACGGTGTCACGGTGCAAGACGCTGTAAAAAACCCGAGCCAGACTTGTGACCTCTCTTCTTCTTCCATATACCACACGACCAATTTTAAGGTAATTTGTACGTTTATACTTGTACCTTTTCCTCTTTCTTTAACAACACGTAAAAGTTCTTACGGGGTAGGTCGTACAGTCTCGAGACGAAACCTACCCAAGGTCTAGCGAACTGTACCTGACGAGTCTCGCTTGTTAGACATTTTTCTGGTTCCTTGTCCAAATTACCAAAATAAGACTGGTAAGAGCTTTTACATGCCGGCATCTTTACTACTTTTACTAACCTTTGAACTACTTCACGTTACGGTATATGTTTTAGTGATCCGTTCCATACAATCCTTGTATTTCCCGCGCTGCGTTTTTACGGCCTAACGTACATTATTTCCTTCACTTTTCATGGTTCCCTTTTCTCCATACAAATTTAATTTCCTCAGATGCCTTTCACTAGCGCATCGAAGACTATAAACAAGATCACTGCTTGTAAAAGCCTGAACGCGTGGAAAATGGTCTACAAGAAATCCGGCTCCACCCCCTTCAGCAGATACGTCGACCGAGTTAGCAAAGACTGCGCACTCCTAGATAGATACATGCCTACCCTCCACCAACTGGAATGTAGATTTAGTACTAAGATTTATGTTAAAGATAATGTAGTTCAAGCAGACGCAGTTGATAACACTGTCGAAGAAATCCATAATCTTAAATCTCTTACGGATTCCACGCGTAAAGATATCGTAGACGTATCAACTGCTGTAAACGACATTTTCTGTCACGAATTGCATCAGCTTCGTTCTTCTAGACCACGCAATTTTAAACCTAAGATGAAATCCCTTTCTCGAAGTTACCATATTGCCACGTCTCTGATAAAGAAACGAACCTCCCTTCATGAGAAATTCTTCACGAAAAAATTGATCCAACTACAACGGAAGACAGCCCGAAATAACGTCCTTTCCACGGAAGCTGATAGTTCGTTGAGATTTCATAATTTCACTTCTTGTAAGGTCAACCAAGACCTTCGTGATGTTATAAATTACGGGCCCTCTTTTATTCCCAATGACCCCAATGAAGAGCCCTCGTCACACAAATACAGGTTGCACCGTGCTGTCAAACTTTCCCTTACCCACATGCTGACCAAAAGCAAACACACTGTTTGTCACCTTCCCTCTGCTGAAACCAACGTTAAGTTGAAGAAAAAGTTCAAACTCCCCTCTTTCCCTGACGCCTTGAGCAACCCGGCTGTTTACAAGAACACCTTCGACTATGCTCTCTCTGTACTTGAAGAGATTAATAATTCCCCGTTGTCAAACTTCAAGAATCCTGATGCCAAGCACAATGTGACCGCACAAAATATCAAAGATATAAAAAAACTCGCCAGCGACAAGAAAGTGGTTATAAGAATCTCTGATAAAAACATGGGACTCTGCTTTAATAGTGTGAATTGGTATGTACGAGAATATAAAAGACAGTTAAACTCCGACACTTACTCATATTGTGGCAGAGTCGATAAAGACAAAATTAGTGCTTTAATCCAATCAGCCCACAGTCAGTTGCAAGAAATCTTTAAAGATAACACCTCCCCCTTTGCTCATTCCGATCTAACAACTGTCAAATCTGCGCTCTCCACCAAAACAACCAAGCTTCCTTCCATGGATCTGCTTCCTAAGGTCCACAAACTTACAGATCCCCCATCGCCAAAGAATGAAAAGTCTCTGAAAGGAAGACCCATCATCACTGCCCACAGCTGGGTTACTTCGCCGGTCTCCAAGATTCTAGGTTCTAGGCTCAACCACCTTCTTCTAGCATTCCAAGACAAGTTCATCGAGAAAAACTTCCCTTGGCCCATCATCACTAACTCTTTACAGCTCATAGATTCCTTACGCGCCCTTAATATTTCTTACCAAGACGACCTCTCTTTCATTTCTTTTGATTTTGAAAGCCTGTACACTAACATCCTACCTGGTGACATATACGATGCCCTTTTCAAGATCACTGCTTTATGTGATCTATCTCATGAGGATTTTTCCTACCTTCATAATTTATACAATTTCACTAGCAAATTCAGTCACTTCTCGGTCGGCAAACGCCTTTTCAAACAAGAGAAAGGAGTACAGATGGGTAGCTATCATTCAGCACAAATTGCAAACCTTGTACTTGCTTACAAAGAATTCAAGTTCTGGTCTTCCTTTCGACACAGAAACATACTCCTGTTCGTGCGTTATATTGATGACGGACTTATTATCCTTCGCAATGAACCCTTCTCCACTAGCCGGGATGTCGTCAACGTTCTTGCGACTCTGTATCCGAAGTCGATCCCCGTCAGCTTCGTGATTAACAGCAAAACTGTTAATTTTTTGGATCTTACACTATCCATTGACCACCATACTATAAGCTATAACCAGGTACACTACCGCATCTTCCAAAAGCCGTTCCAGAAGTTCACCTACGTCAACTACAAATCAAGCCATCATCCGAGCATCTTCAAAAGTGTAATCAGAGGCGAGTGCCACCGCTACAAATCTCACTCTTCCAATATCCACGATTACACTCACATGCTTAAACTCTTTGAACTGAGACTTTTGAAATGCGGATACCCGTTACATTTCATAAAGGAACATTTCTTGCAATTCGATGGCGCAACTAGACCAAGATTGCACCATTTCAGAAAGCGCGATCACACCATCTTCTGTAAAATCCACTTCAACAAAGCCAATAACTGCATTCCAATGGCCAAGAAAATTTTCAGAAAATATAGATCTCTACACAAACCAGGTTTTCTGATGAACATCGCAGCTGTGAACAACCCCAAGTTGAAGGAACATTTCTGTACCAGCCGGGCTTTACACACCAAAGTCGCTTCCTTCTATTCTTAGGTTTCCTCAGCTTGTTTCCTCCGGTAAATTTCTAATAATAGTCATCCTCGTTCGCCTTGATCAGATAATAATTAGTCTTCTCAATCTACTCCTCTTCTTATATCTTCCTCTAGCCATGCCGTTTAGTCTCCCCCTTTTTTCTTTAAAAAGAAATTATCCTCCTAGCCATGCCGGTTAGTCTTTCCCAATTTTCCTTTTTAGATAATATCCTCCTAGCCATGCTGGTTAGTTTTCCCCAATTTCCTTTAAAAAATATCCTCCTAGCCATGCCAGCTAGTCTTTCCGATTTTTCCTTCTAAAAAATATCCCCCTAGCCATGCTGGTTAGTCTTCCCCAATTTTCCTTTTTTAAAAATATCCTCCTAGCCATGCCGGCTAGTCTTCCCCATTTTCTTTTTGAAAAAATATCCCCCTAGCCATGCTGGTTAGTCTTCCCCATTTTTTCCTTTTAAAAAAATATCCTCTTAGCCATGCGGGCTATTCTGCCCCATTTTTTCCTTCTAAAAAATATCCTCCTAGCCATGCCGGTTAGTCCTCCCCGATTTCTTTTTTAAAATATTATCCTCCTAACCATGCCGGTTAGTCTTTCCCATTTTTCCTTTTTTAAAAAAAAAATATCCTCCTAACCATGCCAGCTAGTCTTCCCGATTTTTCCTTTCTAAAAATATCCCCCTAGCCATGCTGGTTAGTCTTCCCCATTTTTTCTTTTTAAAAATATCCTCCTAGCCATGCCGGCTAGCCTTCCCCATTTTCCTTTTAAAAAATATCCCCCTAGCCATGCTGATTAGTCTTCCCCAATTTTCTTTTTAAAAAATTATCCTCCTAGCCATGCCGGCTATTCTTCCCCATTTTTCCTCCTAAAAAATATCCTCCTAGCCATGCCGGTTAGTCCTTCCCATTTTTCCTTTTTAGAAAATATCCTCCTAGCCATGCGGGTTAGTCTTTCCCATTTTTCCTTTTTTAAAAAAATATCATCCTAGCCATGCCAGCTAGTCTTCCCGATTTTCCTTCTAAAAATATCCCCCTAACCATGCCGGTTAGTCTTCCCCTATTTTCCTTTTTAAAAAAATATCCTCCTAACCATGCCGGTTAGTCTTTCCCGATTTTCTTTTTTAGAAAATATCCTCCTAGCCATGCCGGTTAGTCTTCCCCATTTTTTCCTTCTTAAAAATCCTCCCAACCATGCTAGTTAGTCTTCCCCGATTTTCTTTAAAAATTATCTTCCTAGCCATACCGGTTAGTCTTTCCCAAATTCCTACTTCAAAAATATACTCCTAACCCTTTAGGTTATTCGTTCCCAAATTCCTCTTCAATAATATCCCCTTAACCATGCCAGTTAGTCTTCCCCAAATTCTTCTTCAAAAATAATCTCCCTCCCGTACCGGTTAGTCTTCCCCAAATTCCTTCATCAAAAATAACCTCCTAACCATAACGGTTTAGTCTTCCCAAAAATTCCTTCTTCAAAAATATCCTCCTAGCTATGCCGGTCAGTCTTCCCAAAATTTCCTTTATATATATATGCCTTCCTTTTTTCGTATAATTCTTTTATCGTTTTGATATTACACCTTCCCAATTCATTACTTTAGAGTGGAAATAAGTCTTTCTCAATGTCCTCCTCCTCTAATCGTCTTCATCTTAAATTGTTTCATTATAAATTTTCTCGCTGTGATGGTTAATCTAGATAATAATCTTATTTTTTACAGATATATGCTTGTATTAATCTCGTTCTACACTAATACATGCTTGTATAAATCCTTACTATTTAAAATAATAAATAAATAAAAAGTAAAAAATATATAAAATATATAAAACATTAATTTAATTTGTTAATTTCAATATTATATACACCCTCACAGACTGAGTAATTAATGGTCACCCTTTTATCACACGCATGACTTTTCAAAATGTCCGATAAATTGTAAATACCTTTACTATTAATATAATTACTTCTTTTTAAATCTTTGTTGTAACGTTCGTATTTATTCAAACTTATTCTTCTAACGGAAATTTTACTTATTGCTCTGATAATAATATAATACTTTCAACTTAAATAAATAATTCAATTCCAGACAAATAAAGATTTTCGTTCGTCTGTCGTTTAATTGTTGCCACCTTTGTGTCTGTAAACATTTGTATCCCCTCGTGCCGAGCTTGGCAATGATTGGATCTTTATAACTGGTCGTCAGGCTCATTTAAAGGCACTTTCCGAACGGTTTAAACCCCCTTTCTCCACGAGGATCGTCTGATCGTCTGACGTATCGCGAGGTACGCCTAGGGACAGCTATAGACCTTATGTTTGTAGCAATACAAAAACAATTGAAAGACAAATCGACAGATTTGCACTGGCGTTCTTACGTAATTCTCGAGAGTCTGCGGGGCCGTTCCCTGTAATCCTTTTCCTCTTCTCCCTACATTTTCCATTCTTACTCTACTCTTTCTTCTTTCTTTTCACGAACGTTATCTTATTTTGTGAACATCTATTTTTTGACACGTTAATAATATTATAAAAATTATTAAATTATCCAATAAATTCTATGAGCGAGATCCTTAACTATATAAAAATTCATTATTAACCCATAAAAATCTCTGAGCTGCGTTTTACTTACGTCAACCCCGCACTGATAATATGCCACTCCTTTCATTTGATACGCACAACGATTCCTCTTTGCGCGAGCGTATGAAACGCGCGTTTTTTAGTCGTTTTCAAAAAAAACGCGCATCGCGTCGCGTCACACTTTGCTCCCAGCTGCTATAAGAACAAGACGTATTCTTCAGACGCATTTCCTCTACTTGTACATGTACCTTTGTACGTGACGTCTTAACGCCATCTACCCGACCTTAATGCGCAGACGTCTTATCGTGTTAGGTGAGTTGATCTCTAATGGAAATTATACTCTTACAACCTAATTAAATACGCCGTTTCCTTGAATCATGAATAAATTATGATATAACATCAAAAACTGACTAATAAAAAATAATAAAATAAAATAAAAGCCATTGTTATTTACCCCCCCCTCCAACTTGTAAACTTATATAAACCTATAACGTCATGTTATAATAAACTGATATAATTTAGGATAAAAAATACATATTGCACCTAGATTATCGGTCGCTTATCAACCCCTTCTTCCGATATAGCCTAGCACGCCACGACACGCTACGCTAAACAAACGGTGTCACGGTGCAAGACGCTGTAAAAAACCCGAGCCAGACTTGTGACCTCTCTTCTTCTTCCATATACCACACGACCAATTTTAAGGTAATTTGTACGTTTATACTTGTACCTTTTCCTCTTTCTTTAACAACACGTAAAAGTTCTTACGGGGTAGGTCGTACAGTCTCGAGACGAAACCTACCCAAGGTCTAGCGAACTGTACCTGACGAGTCTCGCTTGTTAGACATTTTTCTGGTTCCTTGTCCAAATTACCAAAATAAGACTGGTAAGAGCTTTTACATGCCGGCATCTTTACTACTTTTACTAACCTTTGAACTACTTCACGTTACGGTATATGTTTTAGTGATCCGTTCCATACAATCCTTGTATTTCCCGCGCTGCGTTTTTACGGCCTAACGTACATTATTTCCTTCACTTTTCATGGTTCCCTTTTCTCCATACAAATTTAATTTCCTCAGATGCCTTTCACTAGCGCATCGAAGACTATAAACAAGATCACTGCTTGTAAAAGCCTGAACGCGTGGAAAATGGTCTACAAGAAATCCGGCTCCACCCCCTTCAGCAGATACGTCGACCGAGTTAGCAAAGACTGCGCACTCCTAGATAGATACATGCCTACCCTCCACCAACTGGAATGTAGATTTAGTACTAAGATTTATGTTAAAGATAATGTAGTTCAAGCAGACGCAGTTGATAACACTGTCGAAGAAATCCATAATCTTAAATCTCTTACGGATTCCACGCGTAAAGATATCGTAGACGTATCAACTGCTGTAAACGACATTTTCTGTCACGAATTGCATCAGCTTCGTTCTTCTAGACCACGCAATTTTAAACCTAAGATGAAATCCCTTTCTCGAAGTTACCATATTGCCACGTCTCTGATAAAGAAACGAACCTCCCTTCATGAGAAATTCTTCACGAAAAAATTGATCCAACTACAACGGAAGACAGCCCGAAATAACGTCCTTTCCACGGAAGCTGATAGTTCGTTGAGATTTCATAATTTCACTTCTTGTAAGGTCAACCAAGACCTTCGTGATGTTATAAATTACGGGCCCTCTTTTATTCCCAATGACCCCAATGAAGAGCCCTCGTCACACAAATACAGGTTGCACCGTGCTGTCAAACTTTCCCTTACCCACATGCTGACCAAAAGCAAACACACTGTTTGTCACCTTCCCTCTGCTGAAACCAACGTTGTTAAGTTGAAGAAAAAGTTCAAACTCCCCTCTTTCCCTGACGCCTTGAGCAACCCGGCTGTTTACAAGAACACCTTCGACTATGCTCTCTCTGTACTTGAAGAGATTAATAATTCCCCGTTGTCAAACTTCAAGAATCCTGATGCCAAGCACAATGTGACCGCACAAAATATCAAAGATATAAAAAAACTCGCCAGCGACAAGAAAGTGGTTATAAGAATCTCTGATAAAAACATGGGACTCTGCTTTAATAGTGTGAATTGGTATGTACGAGAATATAAAAGACAGTTAAACTCCGACACTTACTCATATTGTGGCAGAGTCGATAAAGACAAAATTAGTGCTTTAATCCAATCAGCCCACAGTCAGTTGCAAGAAATCTTTAAAGATAACACCTCCCCCTTTGCTCATTCCGATCTAACAACTGTCAAATCTGCGCTCTCCACCAAAACAACCAAGCTTCCTTCCATGGATCTGCTTCCTAAGGTCCACAAACTTACAGATCCCCCATCGCCAAAGAATGAAAAGTCTCTGAAAGGAAGACCCATCATCACTGCCCACAGCTGGGTTACTTCGCCGGTCTCCAAGATTCTAGGTTCTAGGCTCAACCACCTTCTTCTAGCATTCCAAGACAAGTTCATCGAGAAAAACTTCCCTTGGCCCATCATCACTAACTCTTTACAGCTCATAGATTCCTTACGCGCCCTTAATATTTCTTACCAAGACGACCTCTCTTTCATTTCTTTTGATTTTGAAAGCCTGTACACTAACATCCTACCTGGTGACATATACGATGCCCTTTTCAAGATCACTGCTTTATGTGATCTATCTCATGAGGATTTTTCCTACCTTCATAATTTATACAATTTCACTAGCAAATTCAGTCACTTCTCGGTCGGCAAACGCCTTTTCAAACAAGAGAAAGGAGTACAGATGGGTAGCTATCATTCAGCACAAATTGCAAACCTTGTACTTGCTTACAAAGAATTCAAGTTCTGGTCTTCCTTTCGACACAGAAACATACTCCTGTTCGTGCGTTATATTGATGACGGACTTATTATCCTTCGCAATGAACCCTTCTCCACTAGCCGGGATGTCGTCAACGTTCTTGCGACTCTGTATCCGAAGTCGATCCCCGTCAGCTTCGTGATTAACAGCAAAACTGTTAATTTTTTGGATCTTACACTATCCATTGACCACCATACTATAAGCTATAACCAGGTACACTACCGCATCTTCCAAAAGCCGTTCCAGAAGTTCACCTACGTCAACTACAAATCAAGCCATCATCCGAGCATCTTCAAAAGTGTAATCAGAGGCGAGTGCCACCGCTACAAATCTCACTCTTCCAATATCCACGATTACACTCACATGCTTAAACTCTTTGAACTGAGACTTTTGAAATGCGGATACCCGTTACATTTCATAAAGGAACATTTCTTGCAATTCGATGGCGCAACTAGACCAAGATTGCACCATTTCAGAAAGCGCGATCACACCATCTTCTGTAAAATCCACTTCAACAAAGCCAATAACTGCATTCCAATGGCCAAGAAAATTTTCAGAAAATATAGATCTCTACACAAACCAGGTTTTCTGATGAACATCGCAGCTGTGAACAACCCCAAGTTGAAGGAACATTTCTGTACCAGCCGGGCTTTACACACCAAAGTCGCTTCCTTCTATTCTTAGGTTTCCTCAGCTTGTTTCCTCCGGTAAATTTCTAATAATAGTCATCCTCGTTCGCCTTGATCAGATAATAATTAGTCTTCTCAATCTACTCCTCTTCTTATATCTTCCTCTAGCCATGCCGTTTAGTCTCCCCCTTTTTTCTTTAAAAAGAAATTATCCTCCTAGCCATGCCGGTTAGTCTTTCCCAATTTTCCTTTTTAGATAATATCCTCCTAGCCATGCTGGTTAGTTTTCCCCAATTTCCTTTAAAAAATATCCTCCTAGCCATGCCAGCTAGTCTTTCCGATTTTTCCTTCTAAAAAATATCCCCCTAGCCATGCTGGTTAGTCTTCCCCAATTTTCCTTTTTTAAAAATATCCTCCTAGCCATGCCGGCTAGTCTTCCCCATTTTCTTTTTGAAAAAATATCCCCCTAGCCATGCTGGTTAGTCTTCCCCATTTTTTCCTTTTAAAAAAATATCCTCTTAGCCATGCGGGCTATTCTGCCCCATTTTTTCCTTCTAAAAAATATCCTCCTAGCCATGCCGGTTAGTCCTCCCCGATTTCTTTTTTAAAATATTATCCTCCTAACCATGCCGGTTAGTCTTTCCCATTTTTCCTTTTTTAAAAAAAAATATCCTCCTAACCATGCCAGCTAGTCTTCCCGATTTTTCCTTTCTAAAAATATCCCCCTAGCCATGCTGGTTAGTCTTCCCCATTTTTTCTTTTTAAAAATATCCTCCTAGCCATGCCGGCTAGCCTTCCCCATTTTCCTTTTAAAAAATATCCCCCTAGCCATGCTGATTAGTCTTCCCCAATTTTCTTTTTAAAAAATTATCCTCCTAGCCATGCCGGCTATTCTTCCCCATTTTTCCTCCTAAAAAATATCCTCCTAGCCATGCCGGTTAGTCCTTCCCATTTTTCCTTTTTAGAAAATATCCTCCTAGCCATGCGGGTTAGTCTTTCCCATTTTTCCTTTTTTAAAAAAATATCATCCTAGCCATGCCAGCTAGTCTTCCCGATTTTCCTTCTAAAAATATCCCCCTAACCATGCCGGTTAGTCTTCCCCTATTTTCCTTTTTAAAAAAATATCCTCCTAACCATGCCGGTTAGTCTTTCCCGATTTTCTTTTTTAGAAAATATCCTCCTAGCCATGCCGGTTAGTCTTCCCCATTTTTTCCTTCTTAAAAATCCTCCCAACCATGCTAGTTAGTCTTCCCCGATTTTCTTTAAAAATTATCTTCCTAGCCATACCGGTTAGTCTTTCCCAAATTCCTACTTCAAAAATATACTCCTAACCCTTTAGGTTATTCGTTCCCAAATTCCTCTTCAATAATATCCCCTTAACCATGCCAGTTAGTCTTCCCCAAATTCTTCTTCAAAAATAATCTCCCTCCCGTACCGGTTAGTCTTCCCCAAATTCCTTCATCAAAAATAACCTCCTAACCATAACGGTTTAGTCTTCCCAAAAATTCCTTCTTCAAAAATATCCTCCTAGCTATGCCGGTCAGTCTTCCCAAAATTTCCTTTATATATATATGCCTTCCTTTTTTCGTATAATTCTTTTATCGTTTTGATATTACACCTTCCCAATTCATTACTTTAGAGTGGAAATAAGTCTTTCTCAATGTCCTCCTCCTCTAATCGTCTTCATCTTAAATTGTTTCATTATAAATTTTCTCGCTGTGATGGTTAATCTAGATAATAATCTTATTTTTTACAGATATATGCTTGTATTAATCTCGTTCTACACTAATACATGCTTGTATAAATCCTTACTATTTAAAATAATAAATAAATAAAAAGTAAAAAATATATAAAATATATAAAACATTAATTTAATTTGTTAATTTCAATATTATATACACCCTCACAGACTGAGTAATTAATGGTCACCCTTTTATCACACGCATGACTTTTCAAAATGTCCGATAAATTGTAAATACCTTTACTATTAATATAATTACTTCTTTTTAAATCTTTGTTGTAACGTTCGTATTTATTCAAACTTATTCTTCTAACGGAAATTTTACTTATTGCTCTGATAATAATATAATACTTTCAACTTAAATAAATAATTCAATTCCAGACAAATAAAGATTTTCGTTCGTCTGTCGTTTAATTGTTGCCACCTTTGTGTCTGTAAACATTTGTATCCCCTCGTGCCGAGCTTGGCAATGATTGGATCTTTATAACTGGTCGTCAGGCTCATTTAAAGGCACTTTCCGAACGGTTTAAACCCCCTTTCTCCACGAGGATCGTCTGATCGTCTGACGTATCGCGAGGTACGCCTAGGGACAGCTATAGACCTTATGTTTGTAGCAATACAAAAACAATTGAAAGACAAATCGACAGATTTGCACTGGCGTTCTTACGTAATTCTCGAGAGTCTGCGGGGCCGTTCCCTGTAATCCTTTTCCTCTTCTCCCTACATTTTCCATTCTTACTCTACTCTTTCTTCTTTCTTTTCACGAACGTTATCTTATTTTGTGAACATCTATTTTTTGACACGTTAATAATATTATAAAAATTATTAAATTATCCAATAAATTCTATGAGCGAGATCCTTAACTATATAAAAATTCATTATTAACCCATAAAAATCTCTGAGCTGCGTTTTACTTACGTCAACCCCGCACTGATAATATGCCACTCCTTTCATTTGATACGCACAACGATTCCTCTTTGCGCGAGCGTATGAAACGCGCGTTTTTTAGTCGTTTTCAAAAAAAACGCGCATCGCGTCGCGTCACACTTTGCTCCCAGCTGCTATAAGAACAAGACATATTCTTCAGACGCATTTCCTCTACTTGTACATGTACCTTTGTACGTGACGTCTTAACGCCATCTACCCGACCTTAATGCGCAGACGTCTTATCGTGTTAGGTGAGTTGATCTCTAATGGAAATTATACTCTTACAACCTAATTAAATACGCCGTTTCCTTGAATCATGAATAAATTATGATATAACATCAAAAACTGACTAATAAAAAATAATAAAATAAAATAAAAGCCATTGTTATTTACCCCCCCCTCCAACTTGTAAACTTATATAAACCTATAACGTCATGTTATAATAAACTGATATAATTTAGGATAAAAAATACATATTGCACCTAGATTATCGGTCGCTTATCAACCCCTTCTTCCGATATAGCCTAGCACGCCACGACACGCTACGCTAAACAAACGGTGTCACGGTGCAAGACGCTGTAAAAAACCCGAGCCAGACTTGTGACCTCTCTTCTTCTTCCATATACCACACGACCAATTTTAAGGTAATTTGTACGTTTATACTTGTACCTTTTCCTCTTTCTTTAACAACACGTAAAAGTTCTTACGGGGTAGGTCGTACAGTCTCGAGACGAAACCTACCCAAGGTCTAGCGAACTGTACCTGACGAGTCTCGCTTGTTAGACATTTTTCTGGTTCCTTGTCCAAATTACCAAAATAAGACTGGTAAGAGCTTTTACATGCCGGCATCTTTACTACTTTTACTAACCTTTGAACTACTTCACGTTACGGTATATGTTTTAGTGATCCGTTCCATACAATCCTTGTATTTCCCGCGCTGCGTTTTTACGGCCTAACGTACATTATTTCCTTCACTTTTCATGGTTCCCTTTTCTCCATACAAATTTAATTTCCTCAGATGCCTTTCACTAGCGCATCGAAGACTATAAACAAGATCACTGCTTGTAAAAGCCTGAACGCGTGGAAAATGGTCTACAAGAAATCCGGCTCCACCCCCTTCAGCAGATACGTCGACCGAGTTAGCAAAGACTGCGCACTCCTAGATAGATACATGCCTACCCTCCACCAACTGGAATGTAGATTTAGTACTAAGATTTATGTTAAAGATAATGTAGTTCAAGCAGACGCAGTTGATAACACTGTCGAAGAAATCCATAATCTTAAATCTCTTACGGATTCCACGCGTAAAGATATCGTAGACGTATCAACTGCTGTAAACGACATTTTCTGTCACGAATTGCATCAGCTTCGTTCTTCTAGACCACGCAATTTTAAACCTAAGATGAAATCCCTTTCTCGAAGTTACCATATTGCCACGTCTCTGATAAAGAAACGAACCTCCCTTCATGAGAAATTCTTCACGAAAAAATTGATCCAACTACAACGGAAGACAGCCCGAAATAACGTCCTTTCCACGGAAGCTGATAGTTCGTTGAGATTTCATAATTTCACTTCTTGTAAGGTCAACCAAGACCTTCGTGATGTTATAAATTACGGGCCCTCTTTTATTCCCAATGACCCCAATGAAGAGCCCTCGTCACACAAATACAGGTTGCACCGTGCTGTCAAACTTTCCCTTACCCACATGCTGACCAAAAGCAAACACACTGTTTGTCACCTTCCCTCTGCTGAAACCAACGTTGTTAAGTTGAAGAAAAAGTTCAAACTCCCCTCTTTCCCTGACGCCTTGAGCAACCCGGCTGTTTACAAGAACACCTTCGACTATGCTCTCTCTGTACTTGAAGAGATTAATAATTCCCCGTTGTCAAACTTCAAGAATCCTGATGCCAAGCACAATGTGACCGCACAAAATATCAAAGATATAAAAAAACTCGCCAGCGACAAGAAAGTGGTTATAAGAATCTCTGATAAAAACATGGGACTCTGCTTTAATAGTGTGAATTGGTATGTACGAGAATATAAAAGACAGTTAAACTCCGACACTTACTCATATTGTGGCAGAGTCGATAAAGACAAAATTAGTGCTTTAATCCAATCAGCCCACAGTCAGTTGCAAGAAATCTTTAAAGATAACACCTCCCCCTTTGCTCATTCCGATCTAACAACTGTCAAATCTGCGCTCTCCACCAAAACAACCAAGCTTCCTTCCATGGATCTGCTTCCTAAGGTCCACAAACTTACAGATCCCCCATCGCCAAAGAATGAAAAGTCTCTGAAAGGAAGACCCATCATCACTGCCCACAGCTGGGTTACTTCGCCGGTCTCCAAGATTCTAGGTTCTAGGCTCAACCACCTTCTTCTAGCATTCCAAGACAAGTTCATCGAGAAAAACTTCCCTTGGCCCATCATCACTAACTCTTTACAGCTCATAGATTCCTTACGCGCCCTTAATATTTCTTACCAAGACGACCTCTCTTTCATTTCTTTTGATTTTGAAAGCCTGTACACTAACATCCTACCTGGTGACATATACGATGCCCTTTTCAAGATCACTGCTTTATGTGATCTATCTCATGAGGATTTTTCCTACCTTCATAATTTATACAATTTCACTAGCAAATTCAGTCACTTCTCGGTCGGCAAACGCCTTTTCAAACAAGAGAAAGGAGTACAGATGGGTAGCTATCATTCAGCACAAATTGCAAACCTTGTACTTGCTTACAAAGAATTCAAGTTCTGGTCTTCCTTTCGACACAGAAACATACTCCTGTTCGTGCGTTATATTGATGACGGACTTATTATCCTTCGCAATGAACCCTTCTCCACTAGCCGGGATGTCGTCAACGTTCTTGCGACTCTGTATCCGAAGTCGATCCCCGTCAGCTTCGTGATTAACAGCAAAACTGTTAATTTTTTGGATCTTACACTATCCATTGACCACCATACTATAAGCTATAACCAGGTACACTACCGCATCTTCCAAAAGCCGTTCCAGAAGTTCACCTACGTCAACTACAAATCAAGCCATCATCCGAGCATCTTCAAAAGTGTAATCAGAGGCGAGTGCCACCGCTACAAATCTCACTCTTCCAATATCCACGATTACACTCACATGCTTAAACTCTTTGAACTGAGACTTTTGAAATGCGGATACCCGTTACATTTCATAAAGGAACATTTCTTGCAATTCGATGGCGCAACTAGACCAAGATTGCACCATTTCAGAAAGCGCGATCACACCATCTTCTGTAAAATCCACTTCAACAAAGCCAATAACTGCATTCCAATGGCCAAGAAAATTTTCAGAAAATATAGATCTCTACACAAACCAGGTTTTCTGATGAACATCGCAGCTGTGAACAACCCCAAGTTGAAGGAACATTTCTGTACCAGCCGGGCTTTACACACCAAAGTCGCTTCCTTCTATTCTTAGGTTTCCTCAGCTTGTTTCCTCCGGTAAATTTCTAATAATAGTCATCCTCGTTCGCCTTGATCAGATAATAATTAGTCTTCTCAATCTACTCCTCTTCTTATATCTTCCTCTAGCCATGCCGTTTAGTCTCCCCCTTTTTTCTTTAAAAAGAAATTATCCTCCTAGCCATGCCGGTTAGTCTTTCCCAATTTTCCTTTTTAGATAATATCCTCCTAGCCATGCTGGTTAGTTTTCCCCAATTTCCTTTAAAAAATATCCTCCTAGCCATGCCAGCTAGTCTTTCCGATTTTTCCTTCTAAAAAATATCCCCCTAGCCATGCTGGTTAGTCTTCCCCAATTTTCCTTTTTTAAAAATATCCTCCTAGCCATGCCGGCTAGTCTTCCCCATTTTCTTTTTGAAAAAATATCCCCCTAGCCATGCTGGTTAGTCTTCCCCATTTTTTCCTTTTAAAAAAATATCCTCTTAGCCATGCGGGCTATTCTGCCCCATTTTTTCCTTCTAAAAAATATCCTCCTAGCCATGCCGGTTAGTCCTCCCCGATTTCTTTTTTAAAATATTATCCTCCTAACCATGCCGGTTAGTCTTTCCCATTTTTCCTTTTTTAAAAAAAAATATCCTCCTAACCATGCCAGCTAGTCTTCCCGATTTTTCCTTTCTAAAAATATCCCCCTAGCCATGCTGGTTAGTCTTCCCCATTTTTTCTTTTTAAAAATATCCTCCTAGCCATGCCGGCTAGCCTTCCCCATTTTCCTTTTAAAAAATATCCCCCTAGCCATGCTGATTAGTCTTCCCCAATTTTCTTTTTAAAAAATTATCCTCCTAGCCATGCCGGCTATTCTTCCCCATTTTTCCTCCTAAAAAATATCCTCCTAGCCATGCCGGTTAGTCCTTCCCATTTTTCCTTTTTAGAAAATATCCTCCTAGCCATGCGGGTTAGTCTTTCCCATTTTTCCTTTTTTAAAAAAATATCATCCTAGCCATGCCAGCTAGTCTTCCCGATTTTCCTTCTAAAAATATCCCCCTAACCATGCCGGTTAGTCTTCCCCTATTTTCCTTTTAAAAAAATATCCTCCTAACCATGCCGGTTAGTCTTTCCCGATTTTCTTTTTTAGAAAATATCCTCCTAGCCATGCCGGTTAGTCTTCCCCATTTTTTCCTTCTTAAAAATCCTCCCAACCATGCTAGTTAGTCTTCCCCGATTTTCTTTAAAAATTATCTTCCTAGCCATACCGGTTAGTCTTTCCCAAATTCCTACTTCAAAAATATACTCCTAACCCTTTAGGTTATTCGTTCCCAAATTCCTCTTCAATAATATCCCCTTAACCATGCCAGTTAGTCTTCCCCAAATTCTTCTTCAAAAATAATCTCCCTCCCGTACCGGTTAGTCTTCCCCAAATTCCTTCATCAAAAATAACCTCCTAACCATAACGGTTTAGTCTTCCCAAAAATTCCTTCTTCAAAAATATCCTCCTAGCTATGCCGGTCAGTCTTCCCAAAATTTCCTTTATATATATATGCCTTCCTTTTTTCGTATAATTCTTTTATCGTTTTGATATTACACCTTCCCAATTCATTACTTTAGAGTGGAAATAAGTCTTTCTCAATGTCCTCCTCCTCTAATCGTCTTCATCTTAAATTGTTTCATTATAAATTTTCTCGCTGTGATGGTTAATCTAGATAATAATCTTATTTTTTACAGATATATGCTTGTATTAATCTCGTTCTACACTAATACATGCTTGTATAAATCCTTACTATTTAAAATAATAAATAAATAAAAAGTAAAAAATATATAAAATATATAAAACATTAATTTAATTTGTTAATTTCAATATTATATACACCCTCACAGACTGAGTAATTAATGGTCACCCTTTTATCACACGCATGACTTTTCAAAATGTCCGATAAATTGTAAATACCTTTACTATTAATATAATTACTTCTTTTTAAATCTTTGTTGTAACGTTCGTATTTATTCAAACTTATTCTTCTAACGGAAATTTTACTTATTGCTCTGATAATAATATAATACTTTCAACTTAAATAAATAATTCAATTCCAGACAAATAAAGATTTTCGTTCGTCTGTCGTTTAATTGTTGCCACCTTTGTGTCTGTAAACATTTGTATCCCCTCGTGCCGAGCTTGGCAATGATTGGATCTTTATAACTGGTCGTCAGGCTCATTTAAAGGCACTTTCCGAACGGTTTAAACCCCCTTTCTCCACGAGGATCGTCTGATCGTCTGACGTATCGCGAGGTACGCCTAGGGACAGCTATAGACCTTATGTTTGTAGCAATACAAAAACGCGTGTATCTTAGACGTTTTCAAAAAACCGTGCGTCGCGCCGGCGTCACGTCACACTTTGCTCCCAGCTACCATAAGAACAACACGTATTCTTCTGACGTTGAAACGCAATTCCTTTACTACATGTACTTGTACCTTTGAACGTGACCTCTTAACACCATATCCTCGGCTTTAATGAGCGGACGTCTTATCGTTTTAGGTGAGTTGATCTCTAATGAAAATTATACTCTTACAACCCAATTAAATACCCCCTTCCTTGAAATTTAAATTATGATATAACATCAACACGTAAAAGTTCTTACGGGGTAGGTCGTACAGTCTCGAGACGAAACCTACCCAAGGTCTAGCGAACTGTACCTGATGAGTCTCGCTTTTTAGACAAATTTCTGGTTTCTTGTCAAATTTGCCAAAACAGACTGGTAAGAGCTTTTACATGCCGGCATTCCTTACTACTTATACTAACCTATAAACTACTTCACTTTCCGGTGTATGTTTTAATGATCCGTTCCTTACAATCCTTGAAATTTCCACGCTGCGTTTGTACGGCCTAACGTAAACTTCCTTTAGTATTCATGCTAGGCTACTAGCTGTGCCAATTTTCCTTCTAAAAAGTACCCTCCGAGCCATGCTGGTTAGTCTTCCCAACTTTGTTTTTTAACAATATCCTCCTAGCCATACTGGTTTTTTCCCCAATTTTCCTTCTAAAAAAATATCCTCCTAGCCATGCTGGTTAGTCTCCCCCAATTTTCCTTCTAAAAAATATCCTCCTAGCCATGCTGGTTAGTCTTCCCCAATTTTCCTTCTAAAAAATATCCTCCTAGCCATGCTGGTTAGTCTTCCCCAATTTTCCTTCTAAAAAATATCCTCCTAGCCATGCTGGTTAGTCTTCCCCAATTTTCCTTCAAAAAAAAATATCCTCCTAGCCATGCTGGTTAGTCTTCCCCATTTTTCTTTTTAAAAAATATCCTCCTAGCCATGCTGGTTAGTTTTCCCCAATGTTCCTTATAAAAAATATCCTCCTAGCCATGCTGATTAGTCTTCCCCAATTTCCTTTTAAAAAATTAAAACAAAATAATAAATTAAAAAAAAAAAAAAAAAAAAAAAAAAAAAAAATCCTTCTAATGGAAGTTATACTTATAGCTCTGATAATCATATAATACCTTCAACTAAAATAAAGAATTCAATTCCAGGCAAAAAAGATTTTCGTTCGTTCTGTCGTTTTACTTGTTGCCATCTTTGTGTCTGTAAACATTTGTATCCCCTCGTGCCGAGCTTGGCAATGATTGGATCTTTATAACTGGTCGTCAAGCTCATTTAAAGGCACTTTCCGAACGGTTTAAACCCCCTTTCTCCACGAGGATCGTCTGATCGTCTGACGTATCGTGAGGTACGCCTAGGGACAGCTATAGACCTTATGTTTGTAGCAATACGAAAACAACAACACGTTCACACGTGTACACGTCTGCTGACGTGTACTCTGCGGTATGCAGGTCATCAACCAATGCTGCGGTTTGCAACCAACGGAGTGCTAGATCCCAGTCTGGATCTAGCTGAACAGACCCAATACGGGCGATTCCAAATAGTGCGCCTCCAAGAGTTTGCAACGCGTTGGCCAATCACAATGCGCAAAATCTGTCGACCCAACGCCCGTTTGGAAAAGGTCGACTGATTTCGCGCATTGTGATTGGCCAACGCGCTGCAAACTCTTGGAGGCGCACTATTTGGAATCGCCCGTATTCTCTTCGAATTGGCTGCAATTCGCCTCAAAATGTTACAGCCAAGTATCACGGGGCAATAGTTTCTCTGGGAGACGTTAGCGGATGCTGCCGTCTCTCTAGAAACTAAGAAAGTAGCCTTAAAACTTTGGCCCAAAACTTCTAATGAGGTCTCTATGTAACCTTCTACTGGGATTTCGAGATCATTGGCGCCCATCAGTTTGATGAGCTTGCCCACGGGCTGTAATTTCCCCAAGGTGTTTGCTACATGTTTTTGATAAAACTGACTTGACAGTAAAGAGACCTCAGCGCCTGTGTCAAGCAAACACTTTGTGGTGACCCCATTCACGATAACAGTTGCAGTAGGACATTTACCGAGGAGCCTTTTACGAATCTCGGAAGCGGAAAGATTGACACTCCCGGCCAGTGGCTCATCCCTTTCAATAACAGAATTAGAAACAACTGAAATATCAGGTACACAGTCCGTGGGCAAAAATACGGTATGAGCCTCCGTTACACTGCCCTCTGCCACGGAGGATCCACGTTTCCCGAGGTATGGCCTTCTGCGTTCTTGCCAGCATGTTCTACAGGCTTTGTATTTTCGATTCGCTTTCGCTTGTAGCAATTTTCAGCAGTATGCCCCGGCCTGTTGCAGAATGAGCAATGTCACATGTGTGTGACTGTTCCGTGTTAGGAAATAATTCCAACGCAAGTTCACGCAGCTCACAAAACAAGATCCCCAGCTCTAGTGGGAGGCCCACAAAATTTCACCAGTCGTACTGTGCTGACTCGCTGGTACTTTAAATTCTGAAATGCCCCTGCAAGAGTGTCTGCGAGAGCTTGGTTCGATTGCAATATGGCATCAGCCACATCTGCAGGTAAGGCCATGGTGCAAATATCAAATTGTCAGGACAATACGGTAAGCAAATGAGGAGATTCAAGTCACACAGAACAGTAATATAATTTAAAAAGATTAACACATGTGTGGCATCTTCATTGTGTACAAAAACATGTACGATCGCCAGTCAATCACTACAGTGTATCATTAATTTTCCATGAATACCGACGTGAATCGTGTAAATAAAATATCAATGCGACCAAAAACACAAATTACACGACCTGATATTCTACATGTAACTCCAAACCATGTGCCAACTTGCACGACGGGCTGAAATTGAAACTTGAACAAAGCTTAAAGCTTCTTCAAATAATTGCAAGTTTGTTTAAACTCTTAAAACAAATTTTATAATAAACAAATCTTTGATACAGCCCTATAATGATAAGTTCGAACTAAATTTGACACTAGGGGTCTTGTCTGAAAGTGGAAAACGGCACGTCATCCCATCCTCGTCGCCATTCTGTGGTAGCTGGTCAGCCACATATCAAGGGTCGCCTCGTCAGCAGGCCTCGCCGTTGTTTTATTCAACAGATGACATGACAAATGACAAGCTTCAGATCTATCTCTTAACTAGCTTTATTATCCCGAAGAAGACAAGACTTCTTTCAGTAGAAGTAAAAACCCTGAAAAATTACAATAAGTGAGGTGACAATTAAGTTTCTAACAAAGTAATCGGTCTGATTTATAAATATTATTAAATAATAAATTATACAGATAAACCTACCCCAGTGCCTTTGGCTTCGGTTATTTAAGGATACACAAAACAGCACAGCCCACAGCTTGGAGAGAAAGCCCTCGAACTGGTCTACACGTCGCAGACTAGGTATGTCTGGCTATATGCTAGGCTCAGCCAAAACAAAAGTTATCATCTAGTACTTTAATAATAGTACGTGAAAACAGCGTCATCTCCCTGCGTCTGCAGCATGCACTGGCTTTTGTGCGCTGTGTCATATAGGCCCCAATGTATACATTTGCCACGCAATGTATACATTTGCATCCAAAAAGTATGGCGTGCCTAAGCACGGGGTGACAAAATACGTTTTGATGATTTTCAAATTATTATGAATCGCCACATAGGCATGCACATTTTATGCGACTCCAAGCGCAAGCCAGTCGGAGTCAACTTTAGAAATGTTGACTCATTCAGATCAGAAATGTGGACTTAGCTGTTCTTTGGTCAATTTGGCTGACATGTTTTTGCTATACAACAATGGGTAAAGGCCCTGTCACGCTGTCTGCGATCTTATATGCGCTCTCACTGCGTCCTTGAAAAATAGCTGGGGCGCAACAACAACTACTAGATCGCAGCGACAACTACATAGATCGCCAGATGGGCGCCAGAGAGTCTTAATGGTCTCCGATGAGCGCAAAGGTCTTTGAACATCTCTGCGCTCTGGCCAGGGCGCTCTGGCCAGGGCGCCGTAATGACGCAACTCGGGCGCTGTGCGAGCGTGAATCGAGCGACATTGAAGTGGCATTGAGGCAGCTTATAGGCGCAAGGCAGTCGATGTAGCCTCTATGAGAAGTAACTTGACTGCGATGAACTTGTTTAATATTTTTTGAAACTGGACTGTGTATTGACCGTGTTGTCGTGGTATTTATACAGCGCAAGTGACGTCACATGAGCGTATATTGGTCGAATAGAGAGCGCGACGCGAGCTACTAGGACGTATCAACAGCGAGCAGAGCGTAGTGTGGGCGCAGTGACAGCGGAGCGGCAGCGACTAGATCGAGTAATTGGGCTTGACAGGGGCGCATAGAGAGCGAGTTGAACGCATCGTAAGTTCGGGAAGAGCACAGTATGAGCGTAGCTTGAGCTTCTTTGAGACAGAAAGTTGTCATTTTCTGCGTCCTCGCTGCGATTGTTCAATTTATGAAAAAAAATTGGTCGCCGTAAGGTCTCCTATGACAGCGCATATAATGTGACAGGCCCTTTACTGAGGACCCGATAGAAGGTGCCCACCTAATGGTCAGAATCTCGAGATCAGGACGCAGACGGAACTGTACCTTCCTCTTCTATGCTAGACAATTGTTTTGCTAGACAATTTCCAGACAATTTTGTCTATGCTAGACAATTTCCAGTTTTCAAATGGAAATCAATTTACCTATCTCGTATGAAATAATACTTTCATTTTTAAATTGTCGCCAATTGTAAGTGTACAATAATTCAGCACCCGGCCTGGCTGCGACATATGTAACACGTCGCAACTCGCGACGCGTCGTAATTTCACGAAACTTGCGATTTGTTGAACGCGTCGTAAGTAGTTCCTTGACAACACTTTAATACAGGTCGCAAGTTACGACATGTCCAGTGATCATCGCAAAAATAAGAAGTGTTCTGTTCTTAGCCAGTTTTATGCCATACTAAGCGAGACTATAATACCGAGGCAACGTGTGTAAAGTTGTAAGTAGAAAATAATTTAAGAAGCTATGAACTAGCCTGGCATACTGCAGTTGAAATTTCAAAGTAGCTATACAGCCCACTGCGAGTTTGTTTTCCATTTAATTAAAATTGCGTCCCACGTCCGCCATTTCATTTTACGTTTTAACAACTTTTCGAGACAAGATCCGATGACTCTTTGTTGAATATCAGACGAATATTTACTGTACATTGAAAAATGCATAAAACAGTCACATAGTTATGCTATAAATACACTTACGACGCATTGCACTTACTACGTGTTTTGTGAAATGGAAGGCAAGACGTGTCGCAGCTGCGACGCATCGTAGGGATACAATGAGATTCACGAAATCGGGTGCTACTAGTGGAAGAAAACTTTTCATAAAGGACTTAGTGCAGAAACTACCATTGCCTCTAGCAGTGGCGTACGCAGGATTTTTTCAAGGGGGGTGTTTCAAAATTGGATGTCGTCATTTATGACGCTAGAAATGAAGATGGTAAATTGTGTTGGCGCCAGAAATAAAAGATAGTATCAGTGGGCTAAACTTAACGCTAAAATAAAAGTCAGGAGTTTGTGTTGGCGCCAGAAATAAAAGAGGGTATATTTGGACGGGTTAAACTCGAAGGGCCGGGAACCCACGACCATCAGTTATCTTTTTGAGCTAAAGCATAGTAAATCGGGAAAAAAAATGTTCTGTGTCTTTAGAGTATATGATGAACATAAGGAGTCAATGTGGGCAGTCCCCCCCCCCCCAACAGCATTTAAACAAAAACAAAAGAAGAAATTCAAGAAAAAAAGTGACACGGGCTGCGGAAGTGCTAGGATCTGTTCTTGTAATTGGCTAAAATTACTCAGCTTCGTCCCCTGGATCTTGGGAATCTTTGTGTAAACCGCCCCCACCCCCAAGGCCAAACTTCAGATACAGGATACATATGCGCTCTGGTCACAGGAGCGGATTCAGACTGCCATTTGCCGGGGGGCCTAGAATTATTGTAATGAAGGGTCCAGGACCTGCGAAGCCCTTACGGCGAGGGGTCCAAGGCCCGCTTAAGAGCCCCGGAAAAATTGGGATTTTAGATGCTCTGTGGTGCAATCTGAGGCGATTCCTGGCCACTTCCACCGTTTAGAAAACGTTTTAAACATCGAAAATTCCATTGAAATTTGTTATTTTTTGTTGTTTATAAAGTTTGTTATGTACTCAAAGTTGAGAACCATGTTCATATCCGTATTTTTCACAATTTTCTATTTTGGAAAGGGAATTAGGCCACTTGTAGAGCCGTTCACTGCTGAAGGTACAAAATGGTGGGGGCACCGCTAGGGTGAAATTATAGCATAGAAGGAATTTGGCCGGAGGACCAATGCGAGCGCGGAGCGCGAAGCACTTACGGCGTGGGGTCCGGGGCCCGCTTAAGGGCCCCGGGAAATTTTGGATCGTAGATGCTCTGTGGTGCAATCTGAGGCGTTTCCTGGCCACTTTCCCCTGGTTGTTTTAGCAGAAGTTTTTAAATTATGAGGGGATATTTTGTTTCATTTGTTTCAAATACATATAGGCCTATATACTCTTGCTCCTATGAAGTCTCTTCTGTATTCAAAGCTTAAAGTTGAGAGCATGTGTAATCGGGAAAAATGGACCGCTCGCCTAAACTAAATAAAACTAAACGCTGGGGGAACTCACTTAAGAAAACTCAATTAATCTAATGATCGAATAGGGTAAAGACGCGAGGAAATGCAAGAAGTGGGACATTGACTCAAAATGTAGGTTTCCTCAATAAACAAAAATAAGAAAAATAACTTTATTGATACTAAAGCAGTGACCAAAAGCCAAACCAGTGTAACCTTAACCAAGACCAACACACAGTAAAACTATTAAATGAAACCCAGAATTGAAACAATTAAAAACACAGTGCCAAAGAAAGTTACAGATTAAAATCAAAATGGCTTTCAAACCTGTCAAATAAAACAACAAAAAATACAATCGATTAAAATACACTTCTTCAATCAAATTTAAGAAACACAAAGTCTTAAACATTGAATCCAAACTAAGTTTATAACAAATACTTCCAAGTCCGATCTTTAAAATACAACTTTAGAAATGAAATTCCAAAGAAATAAAGGAATAATATGATTGTCAAACTAATCAACTAATGAAACAACTAAATAATAAAACAAAGTTTAAGCTTACCGAGTCCATATACATGTAGCAGTAAGGTCTTGAAGCAGGCAAAACTTATAGAGTAAAAATCAAAGCTTGGGAAGGGAGAACAAGTGTGGGTGTTCCCCTTGCGCTGCCAGTCTGCTAACTGAAGTACATGTACATTATAGGGGTGACCAACCACGCTACCAAGGATTATGTAAGAGGGTTCATTGTTTATTACACAGGATTCCTAAGAAATTAACTAAGGGGGTGCTGGAAGAGCTTAAAGGGGAAATGTAAACAGTGGAAGGGCAATTAACTCTAACATCAACACAGGGTCTTTCTACACCTGCCACACATGCACATAATTTGTAATTGTTGCGCGCTCGGGCACATAACTCTCTTTTCCCTCCATATTTTTACATGGCAAAGGGGGGTGTTTAACAGCCAAAACACCCCCCCTGCGTACGCGCCTGGCCTCTAGGATTATCGACACTTTTGGTGTTCCTAACACTTGTTTGGTAGCTTTAAGCACATTTTTTTTAACGTTATCTGAAGTACGCACAGATGTTCAGACACGATATGATGAAAAAAGCAACAACTCAAAGCCAGTCATAATTACTTTATTGCCAAATGGTAAAGGTCTATAGTGTATTTATCCCTCGTTCGAAGATGTATTTAGAGAAGGGAGTACTGCTTGTATTTCTAATTCCGACTTAACCAACTACTCACCAGAATCATTATTTCTGAGGCAAATTTCTGCTTGTAGCATTTTATTGGACAGGAATGTTAAATTTTGACTCCATTATCATTTCTCTCAATTACCAAATCTTACAAACCTGTTTCACATATACGTCTTTAAGTTACACCAGACGTTGGGAACTGCTCCAACGTGACCTCTCTTAGGCCAAAAAAGTCTCCGGTTTTTGGTATGGATCTTGCCCCCCAAATTGTGCTTGCCCCAAAACTTGTGCGGCGATGCGTTTTTTCCCCACCTGTTTTCCAAATGCCGGCTAATGTTGCAGATGACGCTTCGATCCCCTTAACAGAGTTGTAATGACCTCGAGTCCATGACTCGACTCGACTCGAGTTACTGCAAGCAAATGACTCGACTCGACTCGAGTCCCTCGTCAGAATGACTCGACTCGACTCGAGGAAGGCTAATAAGACTCCCCAAGTCTCCCTCGAGTCCCCAAAATAAAAGCAACACTTTGTGAAAAATATTTGCAATGACTTACGCCGGTGCCAGATAGTGTTCTCGTCACTTTAGAATGTTCGCGAATAATGTATACATATATACGCGGTTTGATCAGTGTCCCAATTAGTTCCATGGCGATCAGCTGGCACCCCCTTTTTATTTTATTAAGAGTCAAATTTCTTCATATATTTGCTACTCGAATTGACTCGAGCTTAATACTAGACTCGACTCAACTCGACTACACACTGTGACTCGACTCGACTCGAGTCACAAAACTAGTGACTCGTAATAACTCTGCCCCTTCAGAGTGGAGCTGAAGGTGATTTCAGTGAGGCCATTAGGCTTGAGAATTCTGCACCCGTTTACGACACGAGCACTCCCTTTAGAAGTTTGGATAGTCAAGACAAAAATCGGCGGAAACGGTAACGTCAGACCACACAGTGACATCGACATCGTGCATGATTAGCTACACCCTTACATATTGCGCGTATTAAAAAGCATTTACAGGTTCCGGATACACGACCATCGCCCCCTCAGTCTGGCTTCCAGACGTAAAATTACAAATTACAAAATTACCGTCTGCATATGGTTCCATACTAAATTTAATACAAATATATGGGAGCCCAGAGAGGACACATAAAGCTTATAGGCCTACTCGATCATAACCCGATCCAAAAAACACGTAAAAATTGTGCAGCAGCAGGATTCTAATCAAATCAGTTAGTGAGTTTGGGACTTTTGAGAAATCATCTAACATTGAAAAAAAACCCCACATCAGCCACAACTGGGCTAAACAGCTATATGGTTGCGAAGGGCGATTTCTAAAGGTTACGAAACACTTTATTTTGAATGAAACTACATGTACACAGACATGTTCACGTTGGCGGGCGAAATCTTTGAAATTTAGTTTCTCCCGTTTGGAAGACCGTATCTTCATGCAACTTTCAGGATTTATTTTCCCTATAATGATCCAAGTATGTGCTAAAAGTCGTTGTGATATGTTTATTACTTTTCGTTGAAATTGGAAAAAAGGCCTGGCTACGTGCAATTGTGAAAATTGTAACACTGGCGTGCGCAATATCTATCAATATTTTCAAGCCTCACGAATATTAATAAGGTTCCTATCCATTACGGTGTGCAGTTAACAATTGCATAAAAGCTTCCTTCACGATTTGTTAATTAACAAATATCACCCTTTTTGCCGGCTTCCATTGGTCGATACCGAGACCCACGCCATTTCGCGCCGAGTGACGCTAACGAATGCTTATATGTCCTTTATCATTGTGTGCCAGGCCGAAATCGGTCAGCCGTAGCGCATATGGCGCTTTGCTGAACAATGCATATGGGTTGGGTCGGCAAATAATTTTGTTTTGTCCGCTTCGAAATTTTCCGTGGGGACGGTTCCAGGAGTAACACCAGCGTCCGCAACAACAGATTAAGCTGAAATTCGGAATATACTTAGATGAAATAAGTGTTCAACTACTCGTGAAATAACAACTTGGGTATTCCTGGAAATTGGGATAAATACATACATTTGGGGAAGTTTTCGAACGATTTCAGCCAGACTTGAGAAACACAACTTTCAAAAGGCCATGTTTTTTGGGTTTCACCACAATGCTCTGTTACAGCGTATTAGTACGTAATCGGATTAGCTTTCCTTGACAACGACCGACGCGTTGCCTTCGCGACCATATGGCTGTATAAACGTCCAGCCCTCATCCATGCAGGTGTTTATGCAGATCCCTTCATAAGCTTGACCTTGTCAATACTGAGCCATCTAAACAATTCGACGTCAGCTGCGCATTTAACATAATATGAGGGTATTCTACAGCGGGATGTTCCAGGGAAATGGATGTTAGCAGTAACGATCTTTATTGGTGTGGATGGTGTCGTTCTTAATGATTTTTTTTTTCGGGTAACTGATTTGTTATCTTTGTTACAATGGTAACGGGCGTTTCCATATGGTGTGGCGTTTTTGAAGTGTTTCCCATAACCCATATCGGTTACACTACTGCATGGTCTTCTTGTTTAGGCCTATACTATCTGTACGAAGTAACACCCAATCATAGACAATCATGACATAAGCCTTTTTAAGCATCCCAATTTTGTGACGTATTTTGAAACACGCTGCTACTTGTTAGTCAATCAATTGGACAATGTGCATTTTCAGGGTACATCACAGCAATCAAGCAACTACGTTGGCACCGACTCTTGCCTGCTTCACAGCAACATTCATTGATCTCCCTAGCTAGGTCAATTAGTCACCTCAAATGAATTTCGCTAAGTAAAATTGTAAACCAAGATTAAAGATCTGGCGATGAACTGGATGGCATACGTATTTCTTCCCAGGTGTTCGCGTTTTCAGTGAACTAAAAAGAAGATTTTCAATCAAATAGTTTGCCATATCGCCACGAAAAAAGAGATGGAAACGTTTGTCAACCATGTATTTAGTATACAATTTATTTAAGCCCAAACCAACTGTCATGTACAAATGGGTCAAATATAATGTTTTTTCCTCTGAAGTATGGAAGCATTTCGCCCTAACTGAAAACATTGAAGCGATTTCAAGGTCGCGCACACTTTTATGTTCTATTCATAAATACTAATGGGTAAACACCCATTCCCATTGGTCGATAGCCCGTCATGTGGCCGGTCATAAACGGATGGTAAAGACATGACTGGCTGGTCTAAAACACTTTTCCTGTGTCACATGAAATTTGGACTCCTATGAAATCCAGTGCCTTGTACCGTTTTTTTTTTTTGGGGGGGGGGGTGAACGTTCACAATCCTCAGGCAGGCATGCGCAATATTACCAGTGAATCAGTATTTCATAGTCCGAAATTCACACTACACCACCCCAGCTACACTATAGTCAGAGGGGTGTTTCATAAAACATGAAGTAAAATTGTTGGCTTCGCCTCCAGTAATTATCAGCATTCCAGACTCCAACGAGTCTTAAACATAGTGTTCAACACCTCCCAACGACACATATATTCCCTTATTAATAATCTAAATGTCAGATACATGTGTTTTTGTTTACGGATTTTGGCCACATTTTTTGAAATCGGATTTCTAAAGCAAAACCTTGCCTCCAGCCATCGACTTCGCACTCTACCCGCATATATTACCAAGGTCGGAAAGTCGGGATACGTAAGGGTTTGTTTCACTGTAACCGTCAATGTCGTCACGTTCTTACAATCAAATCAATGAACAACCTTCCAATTGTATCCTCGCACTACGTTGACCTGCACAGTTTTCTTCTGCAATAATAGACCCGCGTCAGCATGCCACTACCCACCTGCGCGCAATGTGCTCGAGTAGAATATAGACTAATTATTTGGAAATGTCAGGAATGGTGCGGGTACCCGTTGCATGCGGCTCAGGAAAAAACCCAATCACCTGGCTGTTGCTATATCACCGTCTGTGTGGTTATTTCAACAAACACACAATTATACATCTCCTGTGTTGATATCAACGGCAGATTGCCCATCGTGTGCCAGATGAAATAACCACGCATAAAGCAATGGTGATATAGCAAGCAACATTTTTTGGAGCCGCGTATGTAAATGTACGCATACGAGTTACGTATGATACAAAAACAAAAACAAAATCACCATTTTGCATGGTTATTTATGTAACAGTGACCCCTTATGGAGGCTACACGAGACGAGAAATGTTGGTTTCAGGAAACTATATAATATAATTAATTCTCTGGACAATCACATTTTGATATCACACACCAAAAATAAATTTAGCCACACACACATATAGCTGCATTATCAAAAGTGCCACGCCCACAGTAAAACGGAAATTCAGCTCGGCCAGGAGCCCAGGACGCTCGTTAAATATGTAAGGCCCCCTTTACCCAGGGCTGCGACCTTTGTACCACCTATGAGCGACCAAACATGGCCAGGACGCTCAATGGTCACCTAAACCCCAAAAATCTTGTTTCTATGTATTAACTGCTCCAGCGATCCTTGTGCCTCCCTTGAACCACCAAAACTGCAATTTTCGGGCATTTTCATGTGGAGCTACGAGCGACCTGTGCGTCCGCTGAGCCACAAACCAGCTTGTCCGATTATGCAAGGGTTTGCTTGAAAGGATTGAAGCTTTTTTTTAAACAAGTGTACACGTTTTAATTCAAATTTGCTGTTTTTCTGTCAAATAACCATTTTTGGAGTATTCTGCCAGAAATCTGCCAAAAAATCCATTCTGTCAAATTTTCTGTCAAACTCGTTTTTTTTACAAAAATTCTGTCAAAGTTAGCCGAAAATCGGCTAAAACGGTGTGTGCAACCTACGGCCATTGTGGCTCAAGGGTTGCCGTGGTCGCCCGACCATTGCGCATCAATTCTGCAACCACGGCAATGCTTGTGCCTCCTTTCTGCCTCATTTGAGCCATCTTTGAGCAGCCAACCTCCTTGGCGACATTTGTGCGACTGTTTTGAACATTCTGTGTACCAACTTTGAACGACCTAGGCAACCATTCGGCCTCCTTTGAGCCTCAAACGGCGACCTGGCCAGTTTTATCGTCGCACAAGGGAGGCCCAAAGGTCGCAGCCCTGTGTAAAAGGGGTCTAAACAAATATACAGAAAAATATACTTTCATAAAATGTTGACGGGCGGCGGGTTCAAATTATACAGAAATAAGTACTACATGTAGCTACAATCCGGATTGGGTAGCAAAACTAACCGCCACCTAGTCTATTATGCGTGAACAGATTTGCTGCTACAGTTGAGGGCACTTCTCTTCTATAGTGCTCTATGACTGCGACTACTTCTACTAATGATATAACGATACTGCTGCTCGCCTGCTACGGCTTTGCTGCAAGTGCTTCTCACTTGTGCTACCGTAAGCACTAACGCTATTCCCAAAGCTACTGCTACTGTTCTGCAAATGTCATTTTTCCCCTGTCAAATCCATTTTTGGCGTTAGTTTCAGCGCGTGTGTTACTGGTAGTGCCCTCCTTTTCTTACTACTGCTGTTACTGCCGCTGGTGCCTTTTTTAAGTGCTATCACTGGAATCAATGTTATTTCTAATAATTATTTCTGCTACTACCTTACAGAAATGTCCCATGAGCATCCCATGGGATTCCCATGGGGTCCTATTATTCACCATGCAATTCCCATGGGGTCCAATGTGACATTTTCCCATGAGAACTACATGGGAAATTTCTGTAAGAGTATAGCTGCACCACAGCTTTGCTACATCCGTTGCTGCTACTGCTGACTCTTGCGTAAATTTCAATCGTACTGAAAGTAGTAGTGGGTTTATTTGCTGCTGCGACTGATACGGCTTTGCTACTGTCTCTGCTACTGTTAACACTAAGGCTACTGATCTGCAGGTGCTCTGCTACCGTTACTACTGCTAGTGTTGTTACTGCTTCAACTATGCTGCTTTTGCAGTTCTGCTACTGCTTTTAAAGCGCGCCATGTTTAGCGCCATGTTGGTAATTGTTTCGCGTACGGTACCGCTGCAAATATCGCTGAAATGCGCGTAGTCTGGTTCCCAGACCAAATGATGCTGACCATTAATGATCAATTACCGACTTGGCGAATACGTTTTCAATTTTGTACACAACATAATGGGAGTGTTTTGAGTTGCTAGCAAATTCTATGCGAGAACTCTGATTGGTTCAGATTCCAGAGTGCATTCCAGGCCGCCAAGGAAGATCATTGTCATTATCGTTTCGGTTTGCGGTAACACCATGTGGTAATAATTACTGCTTAGAAGATATTAGTTCTGAGAAGAACTTGTCCTGCTTATTATCAACTTTGCTAAGTAGTTTTTTGTTCTGTTTAGAACAGTCCAGCTGTAAGTTCTAAAAGAACTTGTCTTTGGTCTCAACGTTTCGACTAGCCTGCTCTAGTCATCGTCAGGAGACTGACGATGACTAGAGCAGGCTAGTCGAAACGTTGAGACCAAAGACAAGTTCTTTGACTGACGATGACTAGAGCAGGCTAGTCGAAACGTTGAGACCAAAGACAAGTTCTTTTAGAACTTACAGCAGGACTGTTCTAAACAGAACAAAAAACTACTTAGCAAAGTTGATAATAAGCAGGACAAGTTCTTCTCAGAACATATATCTTCTAAGCAGTAGTTATTACCACATGGTGTTACCGCAAACCGAAACGATACCGATACCCCACCATGCAAAGCCTCAAATCTTATATCATTGTCATTACTTCGAGGGTTTGTACTTTGTGTTGTGTAACATTTCAAATTCATTGTATGGAATACACGACTGAAATAAATCAAGTACAATGTATATCACAGTGATACATTTTATTTCTACATTATTGACCAAGCTGAGTGTATTGGTCGCTAAAACGGAATGAATAAGTCCTCAGTTGCATATATGCGGTGCGCGATTGGAGCCCGATGAATGTTAGCTCTCATCCTGAACTAGTAAGTGAAAGTGGTGTCCTACCTGTCCTGATTAATGATCATTATCTTGTTTACGGTCTTCATAATTGGAAACCTCCCAAAAAAGAAGCCGTTCAATTAACTTCAGATGTTTTAAAGATATCGATAATGACGCTTTTTAAGAGGACCTCCTTAATGCCCCATGGGAACATGTCCTTAATTGTCATGATGTAAATGAAGCATGGTCCATGTGGCACTCTTTGTTTATGTTTATTATTAACCACCATGCGCCAATGAAATCATAGCGTATTCGTGGTGCATCGTTGCCTTGGCTCGATGGGGAAATTCTAAAACTTATGCGACAGCGAGATCATGCAAACAAAGTGGCTAGACGTTTAGGCTCACAGAATGATTGGAACGCATTCAAAATGCTGCGAAACATGACCACTGATAACATCCGCAGCAAGGAAAGCGAACACTTTCAATCAACCATCGAGGAAAATAAAGGCAACTCTTCCGTTCTGTGGAAAAAACTAAAAGAGGTTCTCCCCAATAAACAGAAAAGTATTCCAAGGTCTTTTTTTCCCAGAATGGGGAATTCGTTGACGATCTCACCGACATTGCTGATATATACTTTTAACGAACATTTCTCAACAATCGGAACACGTATGGCCAGTAATGCCCCTCCATGTGAACTCAAAGTGGACAACAATATCCACTCTTTTGATACAGATTCACTTGATGAAAAGTGCTTACTGCCTGAGATTACTGAAGACTATGTTCAAAAGCAAATATCATCAATGTTGGTCGGAAAAGCAACAGATCCAGATGGAATAAGTGTGAACATGATTAAAATAGCGTCTCCGTACATAACTAAATCATTAAACCACATCGTTAACCTCTCGATAAGATGCGAACAATACCCCAATGAGTGGAAACACGCCCTGATTACGCCTATTCACAAGGGTGGAGACAAGTGTAATACAACTAACTATCGGCCTATCTCAATACAATACTGCCGATTATCTCTAAGATTCTGGAAAGATGGATACACTCAGCAGTGTACTCTTACCTTGATGAAAGTGGTCTGATTCCTTGTTGTCAGTTAGGGTTTAGGCCCTCACACTCAACTGAAACTACCTTACACGATTCAACGAACAAATGTTTTCAGGCTATGGAGCGTGGGGAAATAACATGCACTGTTTTTATATATTTAAGTAAAGCACTTGACTCTGTTGATCATGCCACTCTCTTAGATAAACTTGAAAGGGTTAATATGTCAACCTCTGTTCAGATGGCTTAAGTCATATCTCAGTGAACGTAGTCAATCTGTGAACATTGAGGGCAACATATCTAAAGCCCTACCACTTAACACCGGCGTACCACAGGGATCAATTTTAGGTCCACTGTTATTTATTATTTATACAAGTGACCTACCGCTTTGTATCCCTAGCGAGTGTAATTTGTTCATGTATGCCGACGACTCCACATTAACGTGTAGTTCTACCAGTGTTGATGAAGTAGAAAACAACTTGAATACAGCCCTAGCGAGAATTTACGACTGGTGTGTCAGAAACAAACTTACAATAGACACCAGCAAAACCAAATCCATGCTTATTGGAACGAAAATAAAAGTCTGCAGTACTGACCTTAATGTCAATATTGCTGGTAGTCCAGTTGTAAAGGTGAACTGCTGTCTAGGTGTTATTATTGATGACACTTTAAGTTGGGGCCCACACGTCGAATACGCGAAGAAAACAGTTTCCTCTAAACTAGGTATGCTAAATAGATTCCGCGACTATGTTCCCCCAAAGCAGTCTGCACTCTCTTTTTGTTAGCTTAGTTTTGCCATCTTTAGATTATTGTAGTACTGTATGGGGAGGAAGGTACACATCACACGACAATATTCTTAATAAATGTGTGAAAAGAGCCGCGCGGATAATCCTGAAGTGTGCATTCTTAACTCCTTCAGCCGATATGTTTGCTAGTCTTAATTGGATGTCATTTGCTGAAAGAGTAGAGTATGAAAAGGCTATTCTTGTTTACAAATGTATAAACAAAATTACTCCTTTGTATATGACAAATATGTTTACATCACTTATTCAGATTCGTGAAACGAGAAAATCCACTGATATGGCACTGAGGATTCCCTTTGCAAAAATACAGTGTTATGCCTCAAGCTTTGCTGTAACTGATACAATCATCTGGAATAATTTACATGTGCAGTTGAGAACCATGACTTCACTAGCCTCATTCAAATCTGAACTACGTAAAACGTTCAGTCAGTAATAATATTTCTGCAAATAATTATTTGTGTATTTGCCGCTGTCTTCTCTGATTATACAAATCTAGATATGTGCTGATCTACGGAGTTAACAAACTTGGTTGCCATAATAAGAAGAAGATAATAAGGAGCCTTATGGGATTTTCTCCGTGTTTTCTCCCAAAAGGATTTTCGCGGGGTTTTTGCCCCTCCCGTATTAATCAGCGAATATAGTTACAGCAATATTTGTTTTTCTTTTCTTGATGTTACAAGATAAATCCAAATTGTTCGTGTTCACTGAATCAACCTTATAGTAGAGCATTCACACTGTACATGTAGTTATAATAGTTTTAAAATATACTGTAATTATAATATTTGCTTAACACCTATGCATTATTCAAATAATGTTTTATCTCACCGTATTGAATTGTATTGTATTTGTAATGTTGTATAATTATACATGTTTGTAGTCATTATTTATTGTATGCAGGGCCCCAATGGAAACCAGTTTTAAACTGTTTGGGCATACCCTGGGTAAAGAAATGGAATAAATAAATAAATAAATAACGGTGCGAGAACGTAGTCGTCAAGTCGTTAGATTGGTCGCAACCCGGCCGATTTCGTACTAGTCTTATAACAGACGCCCAATGCATATCCAACTGAAGTTGACGGACAGAACACGAACATCTGACGACTTGTCATCAAGTCTAAGCTTACATATACAACGTATTGCTCCTATGATTACGAAATGACCACTAGTCCCTCGGTGTCGGCAACATTTGACTGTACCTCTAGATGAGAGATTGATTTCAAATTACCTAACTCGTCGTAATTGATCGATGAGATACGCGTTTTAATATTTAATATGTATGAGGTGTAACCACGTGTTTAATGACATCAATCTGTAAGCAACTTGTTTTTCTGCAGGTATTGGTTCACCTCACCAGGGTAATTAAATCATGCAAAGAGACAATAAAACAGTTTGACCTCTCTAATTTTACTACTATCTTTCTCAGTATTCGTTGTGAAACGAACAAATGGTACAGTATTGCGCAGAATAAGAGTCGAGGTAGTTCAAAATACAGTGGAAGTCGAATTGTCTGATCAAGTCAAAACGGAAATATACGCTTTTGGGGAAGCTTCCTACAGAGAGTAAGTGTAAATGTTCTATTTATATATCTTGCAAATAGTTTATTGTCTTCAAGTTTACTTGAAGATAATATATTTTTTTAAATCCAAACTTGTTTCATTAATTGCAGCTTGCCCACATGTAGCGCAATGCAAAAACTAAAATACTGCACTGAAATATCCGTTTCCTTTACCCTTAATTTCCTATGTAATGCACTTTCGTGTGCAAATCAATAATAACTATTTTGTATGTAATGTTTTTGCATTTTGTATTTCTTTTGCTACAGTTTCAATGTAATACTTTTGCCTTTTCAGGAATGGTTTGGAAGATAGCTTTATTTTTAACATGGACTTCTGTCAGTCTGTTCTTTGCAACCACTTGGGCGAGAGGTATGAATCGTTATATTATTAGCTTTTGTTGTTGTTTTTGCTACCGTGCATTGTACACATGACTATTTTGCGTCTGAATGTAGCCATGTTGTGATTGAAGGTGGGTGACATAAGCCGTATGTTCCCGTGTAAAACGCGAGGAAAGTAGTATACTGTACATGTACTGCCAATTCCACGGATTTATGAATCTGTGCCGTCCAGTAGATTATGTTCAATCGATCTAACTCATTTATATTTGCAGATCCTTGCACGGGACCCGGGTATTTTGCTTGTGGGGATGGCTCGTGCATTCCAAGGGAGTTGGTCTGCAGTGGCTATAGTGAGTGTCTTAACAGAGCGGATGAGACGGACTGTGGTGAGTTGTGCAGTGTAGGGGACGAGATATTGAGAGTCGAGACAAAAAGCAAAAAGAAGTGTTAATATTTACTAAGGTTATGCCCCCCCCCCCAAGTCTTCGGTTTCTGGTATGGAGCTAGCCCTAAAAGTGGTGCGGCGATGCTTTTTTTCCTACTTTTTTTTCTTCAAATGTCGGCTGATGTCGCAGATATGACGCTTCGATCCCCTTAAAGCTCTCAAAATATCCTTCAGAGTGGAGAGTGAGATGACCTCAGTAAGGCCATAGGGCTTGAGAACTCTGCACCCACTTACGATCTCGACCGACACGGACATTCGGGAAATTTGGATAGTCAAGACGAAAATCACAGGAAACGGTCACGTCAGACCAGCGACATTGTGCCTGTGCCGCCAGGCTGGTCATTAGTCTGCTTCCTTACATATTTAGCTAATTAAAAAAGTGTTTACAGGTTCCAGATACACGACCATCGCTTCCACACGCTCGTCTGGCTTACACACACAATCACAAAAATACAACACCGTCTGCAAATGGTGCCCGAATATTAGGTGCAAAACATATGGGAGCCCAGAAAGGCCACATAACCCTTACAAGAATGTCCCATGCAGAAACCCCATGGAAAACCCCATGGGAATTTTCCCCATGGGATTCTTATGGTGAATTGGTCATGGAAAATTTTCCCCATGAGGATTTACCATGGGTTCTTACAATGGGGTTTAGGGATTCATCATGGGGATATGCTTGGGGATTTAGCCATGGGGATTCACCATGGGGTTTTGTTTTGGGGATACATGGACATTCGCCATTTGGGTTCTGTATGGGGATTGGCCATGGGGATCTGCATGGGATTGACCATGGGATCTGCATGGGAATTTACCATGGGAATTTGCCATGGGGATCTGCATGGGAATTTACCATGGGGATCTGCATGGGAATTTACCATGGAGATCTGCATGGGAATTCACCATGGGGATCTGCATGGGAATTTACCATGGAATTTGCCATGCGCATGCAGCAAATGCAGCTACATGGGAATTTGCCCGGTCTGCATGGGAATTCGCCAAGGGGATCTGCATGGGAATTCGTCATGGGGATCTGCATGGGAATTTACCATGGGGATCTGCATGGGAATTTACCATGGAGATCTGCATGGGAATTCACCATGGTGATCTGCATGGGAATTTACCATGGAATTTGCCATGGGCATGCAGCACAGGAACTTATAAAAACCGCGCGCACTTGTGCAACCTGACAGCATGCCAGAAAGAATAATTTCACAGGGAGTTTAGTTCCCTTACTTTCTCTCAACCATGTATGTTTTTCAATAATAATTACGTCAGTTTGTTACAACTGATAATGTAGTAACCAACGGATAACGTATCACCAACCGATAATGTATCACAAATTGACCGATATTGTATTACTAACCGATAATGTAGCATAAATTGACTGATAGTGTAGTACAATTTTGTATCCGATAATGTATCACGTGTCGACGGATAATGTAACTACAAAGTAAATGTATCCGATAATGTATCACCACGGAACGGATACTGTATCAACCGATTAAGCATAAAAAAATTCAACCGATAATGTATCAGTATGGGGAGAAGGTGTACACAAATGTTTGTTTTATGTCCTATATATCCCGCCCCACTTTTTGACCGAGGAGGGGGGTCTGTGCTATTGGATCAAACCCCCCATTATTTCGTATTTAGAGAAAAAAGGCAGATTTTGAGGTATTTTTCAAACTTTCCAACCGCCGAAATGTATTAAATAGTACTGAGAAAGGGAGAAAGAGTACAAAAAGCTTGAAATGCGCTGATACATTTGTATCATGAACAGCGCCCCCAGTGTCATGTGGTCTCCAGCCCCCCCCCTCCCTCAGTTTTGATTTTACCGTGGAGCTATGGGCTCCGTGCACAAGTTCCCCTTCAACGGCCAGAAACGGAGAGAGTTGGGGGAGGACCAAGGCTGGTTCCCGGTCCATCCACTGCGTATTTTGAATGATGCAAAGTTATTGGGGGATTCGCTCGTACCCCCCGCCCTGCAAACAGGACGCTGGGATACTCTGATGAGCTTCCCGGAATCTTATGAAGGAAGTGGCCTATGACCTTTGTATAAAGCATCTGGCTGCAGCTGTTCAAGACCACACTTAAACAATGTGCGCAAATGCTATCCGAAAACTTCCAATAGAGTTGCGCACATTCAATACCGGATGTGATTTCTGTTTCATTGCGGACCATGTGGACACAATTTTGAGCATCGCATAATGCAATCCGACCGTTCGTGATTCGAAATGGAGCCTGAGCGAATGACGGGAATTGTAAATTTACAACACGATACGTTTTAAAGAATTTCGTACATTATTACGCTTTTCAACGAGAAAGAATACATCTCTAAACTGGAATAAAAGAGTAATGAATCAGTCTTAATGGCCGTTTCAAACCTTGCAGAGTCATAACCTTGATGACGCGCAGATCACTGGCCACGCAAAATCCAACCAATCAGAGCGTGAATTCATCAGGGTATCACAGCGTCCTGTTTGCAGGGCGCGGGGTACGAGCGAAATTGGGGGAGGGAATAATCTGGGAGACCATCGCAAGTTAAATTGAACGTATGCGCGCGCCGACGTTGCCTGTCGATCATGCGAAGACGCTGCGGCTAATAGCCTTGGCACATTCTGGAAGTGGTGTGGAACTTGGCGCGCGAACCAGTACAGTACAGTACGCACATGCTGTCCCGTCCATTGATCTCCATACGGAGATCAATGGTCCCATACGTCCATGGTGCTCTCAAAAGTGGTAAAACGCGCTCTCTTGGTTGGAGCACGGAGCCCAAGTGTCCGGAGAAAAGAACTGGTCCGCATTTCGGCGCGGATGTGCGAGTGCGGTTACCACCCCCCCCCCCCCCCGACATCAAAAGCTGCATACGCCACTATAGCCTAGGCCCACTTGGAAGTAGAGCGTCTCCAAACCAGAGCAACTCCCTCCCAAATTCACCGAAAAAAATTCTTAATGATAAACTTTCCCGAGTGGGGACTTATCATAGTAAAGGCACTTATTAGACTTCAATTAATTTGCAATATATACACCTTTTCCAAATATACTGATACATTATCGGTTGATTTTTGAAACATTATCAGTTGATACAGTATCCGTTCCGTGGTGATACATTATCGGATACAGTTATTTTGTAGTTACATTTATCCGTCGACACGTGATACATTATCGGATACAAATTTTACTACACTATCAGTCAATTTTTGCTACATTATCGGTTAGTGATAAAATATCGGTCAATTTGTGATACATAATTGGTTGGTGATACGTTATCCGTTGGTTACTACATTATAAGTTGTAACACAGTTACTTTTTCGATAGTTGCAAATGATGGACTGTAGATTTAAAGTAAAATTTATTTGTCTGTTACCCTTCAAATTCTAAGGTTAATCTAACTGCGTTAAACATAACAATGAAAGTGTAAATATGCCATAAAAAGTTTTCCTGATTAAATTGAAAACGTGTACCCTTTCCCAATCAATTATTTTGTGAAAAGAAAATAAATCTTAACGGTGTGATTAATTGCAGTAAACATTTTATGTACACGTATAATTTATTTTCATTGTGAAGTGTTCATTGTAAAGTTAAAATAACGTATGAAAATATGAAAAAAATAAGTGTATGTATTAATAACACATAACATCCGGTTTGATGACGTCACAGCATTCGAGAAGGGGAACGTGTGGAAAAAGGGAGAGGATTTGTTCAGGTTTATCCCTTATCAGAAGAACCTGCCGAATTGCGTACTCACAGACAAACTGTAGTAGATGCTGAGGAAGCACTTCTCCAAAATAATGACATGCGGGGTGTCAAGGGGCCTTTAATGTTAATGCTTCTCACAACATTTAATATTATACAGGGATTTACTGTTGACTATTTACATAACAGTCTTCTTGGAGTTGCAAGGATCTTTGGGAACCTTTGGTTCGACTCATCAAATCACAAAGAGGGATATTACATGGGGACTCAAATTGATCAAGTTGATGAGCGATTGATCAGTATTCAGCCCCCAAATAATTTTACACGAGCACCTCGATGTCTGACTCAGAGTCGATTTTGGAAGGGCTTGGAGTGGAGATCATGGTTACTATTTTTTTCACTTCCTTGTCTAATTGGCATTCTCCCGGAAGACTACTTGAAGCACTGGCTGCCGTTGGTTCACAGTATGGCATTGCTACTATCAGAATAAATATCTGAAACCGGTTTAGTGAATGCAGATCTTATGTTAAAAGACATTTGTTATCTTTGTCGGGGTGCTCAATGGAAAACAACACAACACATTCAATATTCACCAGGTCATTCATGTAGTCTATACCATTAGGAATTGGGGACCTTTGTGGGCCAACTCAACATTTTTGTTTGAGTCTTACAATGGCAATCTACTGAATATGTTTCATGGCACTCAGTCTGTACCAGTCCAGGTTAGTAGTAACTTTACCATAGTAACTTTACTATATGGAAGCATTTTCCTAAATTAATGTCCAAGTTTGTTGTAACTAATAAGTCGCAACAAGTTCAACTTGATTGTGACCCATTACTAGATAATCTTCTTCCATCAAGCCATGCTTTTCAGATTGATGAGGATGTCACTTTGCTAGGCTGTCCAAAAATAGGCAACACAACAGTTCTGCAAAGAATGGCACTGTACTGGACAACCCAGTTCAGGGTCATGTGTCCTTTTATGATCGAGTGATAGTTGAAGAAAAATTAGTTCACTTTAAACAATATGACAGAGTCACTCGCAAGAATTGTTCTTGCATTGTTCTGAATGACGGGTCTTTTGATACAGTTGTGAACATTGGTGTTACTGAGAACAAATGCTTTATTTTGTATAATAGATTAAAGGGAAAATACAACATTTGCAAACATCGAAAAATAAAATGACCAAGTTTTTACGAAATACCTTACAGCATCCTAAAGCATCCTAAAGCATCCTGTAAAATTATGGCACCTGGTGTGAAGTCATTTTCAAGAAAATTGTATTTTTGTTTACATTTCCAACGGTGGTCGGCCGACCACCGTAGGAAAAACCTAACTATTTTTTACTACTGCTCCAAATTTACCATTTTTTTTCAGTCCAATTTTGTTTGCTAATTGGTTTTATGTTCATGAATGGGTGCAGGTCAGCTAGACTGGTTCCCTTAGCGTACAATTTTCCGGCATCTGTAAATTGATCCATTTCATCTTCAGTGGAGTCAGGGAACCAGACTACTTGAAAATTTTTGTTTTTCTTGGTTTTTCCAGCATTTTCGAAAACAAAACTTCAAACATGTCAGTGTAACAATAATTTGATCTATTATACTAACCCCTCAAATAGTTCATTTCTGAAAATTAAAGTATAAGCCAATGATGTACATTCCCTTTAACGGTAAGCGCTTACAGAAGCATACTAAATGACATACAAACAGATGCCAATGCAGCCCATATTAAACTCGTAACTGGTACTTCTAATGATGTCGGTGTTTGTCAACCTGTTGATATTAAGAACAATATTCATTCAAAAAAGATAACTTTTCCCACACTCCTATATCTATACATTCCCTAATACCATTGAGAGTGATTGGGTTCTTAACTTGTAAACATTTCCAGTTCGTAAAATGTATACATGTAAATCAAAACACAATTTTTCAAAGAATGCTTAAATTTAAGGGTAGGTGGCTTTGGTAATGATCAAAATATCTTTTGACAAGTGTCTGAAAGCCTACTGTTTGCAAAGGAGACACTTGTATCAAACCCCCTGTGAAATATTTTTTATCTGAATTGCTAATCTGCGAGAAAATGATATCTAGAGACCGCCAAAATTTTAAATGCCACTTTTGAAATGCGGTGTGAACGTGCACAAAATAACTGATAAAATAGAAACTGCTACTCACTGTTTTCTCAACGAAAGAAGGCTTTTCCAACGGTGCTTCTTAAGACGCACCGTAGGAAATTTAAATTAGAAGTTCGTTTTGTTATTCGGCGGGAGCGCGCGCAAGTATTGCGTAGCTGCAGTCGGCTCAGTGAGAACGTGTCTCGGACGCTAAATTCAGGCCCAATGCAAAACATGAGTCAGCAACTTTTGATTTGAAATTGAGATCCTAGAATACTGTTTTTCTCGGAATATACAGCTGAAGCTAAGCTGAAACTTCATCAAGTTAGTTGTTCAGTACCCTTCTTTAGATTTTGAGCACTTTTGTTGCTTCAAACGAACAAAATGCACAAATTACAAATGATGGACTATATCTTTAAATAAACCACTTAAAAAGTGAAGATTACATTTCAACGAGAAATTGTGCACATATGCAGAAGTTTAGAGAAATAATAATTCGATTTTGGTTAAAGAAAATTGAGTCAAAAGACACAGACACAGTCAAAAGACACAGACACAGTCAAAAGACACAACGTAAATGTTATATAAGAAAGAAACACTTTAAAAGAATACAACCGTTGTCTAACAAAGAGACAAAACAGGATTTCATTATCTTTTAAACTTCGTGTTTATTTAAAACATTTAAATTAAATTAAAAAGGCAATTTAATTCTACGGTGTCTTAGTCCTCAACATGGCCACAATATCGTACAATGCACAAAGCTGGGCTCGGCGCATCATTCCTGCAACAGCAGGGCGAATCACCTCCCCGTCTTGTCTGAGAATGTCAATTTCACGAGTTATCCTTTTCTGGAGGTCATTCAGATTTGCCTACTGAAACTCTTGCAAGCAAGATCCACAAATCTGAACTGATCATGCATTCCATGACCGGATCCAAGACATTGGTTGTGTTCTTTTTAATTGTCTCAGTCTTATCCAGCCTTGACCAGTTGGCGCAAGTCAGATTTCACCCGACCCCTTTAATTGTCTCCTGTGCAGTCACGCATGAAAACTAATCCAGTGAAAATGTCACCAAAAGAAGCAGGAAGAGTTACTCTAAAAAGTACATTCGAAAATATCTTATCTATATTACTACAAAAAAAAATGGCCAATTTTAAAAGAATTTTTTTTTTTGACTCTGTATTGTGCATATTGGAGGTTATTTGCAAAGTGACGCACAGATAAAATACGTTTGAGAACAAAACATATGAATAGTGTCTGCTCATATTTGTGAAAGAAGAAGCCATTTATCAAATTTTTGAGAAGAAGCCATTTATCCAAAATAAAAATAACAATTTAGTTGATAAATTATGGCACAAGTCTGTAATATTGCTTTATATAACAATTACAATGTTGCCTCATGATGAAGACCTGCTGGGAAGTTACATGTGTATATTCCCTTGGGGAGGCTGAGGTTCACGATTGGAAAAGTGAGGTTCCAAAATAATGGAAAGCCATGGAGAAAAGAATAAGGTTCCCCTTGGGTAGGACATGGTTCCACATTAGAATGATATGGTTCCCCATTGGGAGGATATGGTTCCCCATAGGGACTTAGGGAGGATATGGTTCCCAAATGGGGAGGATATGGTTCCCCATTGGGCAAAGAGAAAACACATGGGGAAAAAGAAGGCTTATGGGGAAAAATATGGCCACCTATGGGGGAAAAAAAGCCCATGGGGAAAATGAAAAACCCGTGGGGAAGAATATGGTTACCCATGGGTAAAAAAGAAAACTCATGGAGAAGAATATTAATATGTAAGGGAAAAAATAAACACCCATGGAAAAAAGAGAAAACCCCATGGGGAAGAAAATGGTTCCCCACTGGGAAAATATAAAACCCATGGCGTAAATATGATTCCCAATGGGAAAACTTATTTTCCCATGAACCACCATATAGTCCCCATGGGATTCCCATGGGGACTACATGGGATATTTTCGTAAGGGAAAGCTTATACTCGCTCGTATCCCGTTACAAAACACGTTAAAATTGTGCAGCAGCAGGATTCCAGTCGAACCAGTGAGTTTGGCGGTCTCGAGACATCATCTTACATTGAAAAACAAACAAACACTTTTTGATTTTGCCGACGCGCATGGCTATGGCGACGCGCGCGAATATCAGAAACCGGAGCTTTTTTTGGCCTTAAGCTGGTCACGTACTTGGTATTTTTTATCTACTCGCTCGAGTGCAAGCTCCAGGCCAACATGTTCTAAATAAATAGTAAAGTTCTTTATGCTAGTTGTTAGGTTAAACCTCTTTGTTTGTTTGCCTGCCAAGGGATGCTATGAGTCCATGTTCCATGTAACGCTTGTCAACCGTTTTAGGTAGCCACTAACTAAATTTCAGCACTTAATTCATGCGAAGAGGAAAACCTTATTTTATCAAGTTTAATCGGAATCTATAGTCACTGATTCAGCTCATTCCGATCGAACGCCGGTTAAATAGTCAGCAATGGTTGGACTAGTCTTAATGACTAATTGCGAACAGTCCAAAGTGTAATGAATCGCTGGTTACTATACAACCCAAAATACCAACAGTCACATAAGGAGCCAGCATCAAGAGGTTTCATGGTGACAAGTTGTCACAGCTACGTCACGAAACATGTTGTCGACCAATGGTCCTTAATCAAGCTCACAGTTTTCTCAGCCGAAGAGCCATCATTTTTAACATCATGATGTATAGATATAAGAACAGGCACCGCCCTAAAAGCTCATTAAAGTGTACGTGCAAAGTGAGTGTGAACCACAACTTGCACGTGGAATGTTCTAAATTGCATGATTCCGTACACATTACCAATGTTTTTGGCCATATAAAGAGTGTGGCTAGATTGCTAATGAATTTCTGTACTGTTTATTAGTTGTAATTTGAGCAAGGGTGCTCAGTAGTTTTTGATTTAGACAAAAAAGTATTGGAAGGGGGGGGGGGCGTTTTTTGTTGAGTGTATCTTTAAAAATAGAATGAATATCTGAACATAGCAAACAACCAACGTACACTTATTAAGTTAATAGTCATTAACACGCACTTTATTCGGCTTTAATTTTTTCTACGGTGGTGTAAAACACGCCGTGGGCTTGAGCTGCTTATGTTGGTTGGTGGGTTGGTTTGTGGTTGGGTGGGTGGGTAGGTTGGTTGGTTGGTTGGTGGACACTTTACTCGGGGTGTATTATACGGTTCCACGCCATATCGAGTTGTACGACGCCTTGACCGCATGGTTGCTGAGTATGAAGATGTTGGTGCGCGTAGATTAACGTTTTAGCTTCCATGGTATTACGGCCCTGTAAGGATATGCACCACGACATTTCTTTGTACAACTTTCGATCAGTGGCAATAACTGTAGATGGAATGGACACTGAACAAGTTTGAGTTTTTACATATGAACATTTAACAAATGTAATGGCAATACGCATTCTTCAATTTGCCGTTTTCCATCCATGTCAATCAGCCAGCAACACAAACAGATAAAAGGGAAAATTATAAGTGTTTTACAGGGAACCTAAGGATGGTTGACTTTCCGCTTATCTTTGCTGCAGGTAGCAGGTCAACAAATCATCATGTCTCTCCGTTGGTCTGAACGTTAGTTAGTTAGCAACAAACGTTGACATTGTTCCTACATATTTGACCAATTTCAACTGAGCTTTGTCAAAAGTATCAAGGGCCCAGCCCCAAAATGTCATATAATCAAACTTGGGTCAACGGTCGTCATGGGATCAATGTAAAATTAACGTGAAATTTCAAATGGCGCTGTCAACGTGTTGGCTTAATTGATCAAACATCAAAATAAATGTTAATGGCCACGTAGCTCTTCGGCTGACCTACAGTTATGGGTCAGAGATGTCCAATTTCAAAGAAGCTGAATTGACAAAAGTAGCGCTGTCAACATGTTGGCCTTGGTCAAACATTAACAATTATCCATGGTGGCCTTTTCATCTGACACATATGGGGGCCAATTAAGGTCAAAACAATACACGAATTTGTTGGCCCGCATCTTTCAAGATCCGATCTAGCTTCTTTTTTTTATTCGTCTCTTTGTTTTTGTTTACGTGTATGACCTTATAAATGCATGTATTGTATTTGTGCTGGTATTATTAATATTGGTGCCACATATCTTCTTTTCTGTGTCCTTTTCAGAGATACTGCATTGGTGTGGCGAGGATTTCCCATGTAGATATTCCATGTTCGATCCTTGCATAGATTACGGAGCCAGGTGCTCGGGTACTGCGGAATGTCAGGATGCTTCTGACGAACTAGGATGCGGTAATTTACAGGGACAATTTTAGTTATATATTATACGAGGTTGTTGGTATAATGAAATTCACCCATTCTTCAGACAACTCAGTTTGCGGGAAAAAAAAGGAACATAACGTAATGAACTCATGAATTGTTTAATGTACATATTAGCTCTAGGCATGTAGATTGGTAATGAAACAGAAACGAAACATATTCCTTGGAGTAGTTTTTCCAATTAAACCTTACTAATATTTCACACTCAGATTTCACTTGCTATGTTCGTTTACTTTTCGTGAGCATCAGTGCCTGCCTATTGTATGTGAGCAAGTTCTTTCATTGTGGTATCTATCCAGGTCCACCGTATTTTTGCAGAGCGGACCAATTCTTCTGCCCATCCGACTACACATGCAGAGACTTCACGGAATTGTGTGACGGTGTAAATGACTGCCCTGGGTTTGATGAGTCTTTCTGTCGTAAGTGCAGTCTAATTATATATCCTGGGGACAGATTCACCTTGCTGCTACATAAGCATTAAATGCCTTAACACTAAAAAGACCGAATTATTTTGACCATCTCTCAGCCGGGGGGGGGGGGGGGGGAGGGGGGGCGGCCATCGAGTGACGAAACATTTTGAAACTTAGTACATGTATAGAGCAACTCCTTATTAACATACCCCAGAAATGTCGTAACTATAGGTCAAAGGGTTTTGGAATTATGGCTAATTAATTATTCATATGTATGAATGGTAATTCTGCTCTGTGTATACGACGTATATGGGAAAATCTATTTTTTACGGCGCATAGCGCCAGGAATTTTTTTATGTTTTTGGTTTCAAAAGATGCGCAAGGCTCAAGGCTAAAAAGTCATTACAGCTCGGGTCGCGAAAAATTAGTTTTTTTTTCAAAGCTATCGCGGAAATGTTGAGGGGGGGGGGGAGGATTCCGCCCCGGCCCTTTTAGGGTTAAAAAATGCCCAAAAAAGACAGATTGCTGGGGAAAAAAGTGACATTTCCTTTCACATACCAAGTACATTTGCTATCAAATGTTTACTGCTTAGCAGTACCTTGAACTTGGTTTTCCGGTTTTGAAAATCTAAGAGGAAACGTGTACACGTTTATTATTACTTAGACTCTTGTAACAATGTGCTTCCGCTGAGGTTAAACACGTTGGTTTCTGTTACATATATCCTCAGTAAAATGTAAGAACCGTCCTCTTATTAGAATGCAATGAGCCAAGAACTCAACAAATATCAAAATAATGTTTACAATTTCAGAGCATTGATCTGGGTTTTTTTTATACTAAATAATATCATCAAAATCGGTACAATCGTATTTTCAGCCAATACAAACCCCATACAATTGGCCTCAAAATATGTCGTTTGTTCCAAGCCATGGATTGGGCGTCGGTACAAAGAAATCACTTCCGTGGACCAATCCGGGCACGCTGTCACTTCTTTCACGAAGGCATCCTTCAATGGCGAAAGCGTTGTACAAGCTATTGCTCAGACAATCTGTCACGGGGAAGTTTCATTAGCGTCCGCAATGGTTTCTCAATTGTAAGGGGCCTCGTGAGTGAACAGTTATCGCGTTTCCGGATTTGTCTATAGATACAGGCTGACATGAACAAATGTGTTGATAACACACGCTAACGAATCTATTTGATAAGTTTCACAATTTTGGATTGGTCAGTTTTGATATTTAATACAGGGTGAGTCAAAAACAAAACAAAACAAGGAAATCCAAATGGTGCCTTCTATTTTTTATTATTATTATTTTTTTTTTACAGAAGTTTTGCATGTAGGGCTTTCCTGAGATAGGGGTTGAAAGCCCAACTAATAAGCTTTCTATTAGGAAAGAATCATTCAAATCATTTATGTACTTTTCCAGTGATTGAAGTTTGAACGCAAACACCGGGTTTTTTTTTAAGCTTGTCCACGGATCACAGTAAAGGTTAGTTATATTTCAGCAAAACGAAAACAATTCACATTAAAAGAAAACACTTCAGAACACTGTCATAACCATGATAAAAACCTGCTGCTTTCAATGTTAAAATAACGTGCATTAGAATGACAAGTGTTTGTAGTTTTGCCCTGCCTTTTACTTGGCTACACCGGACACTTATGGGATTATTCTGAAACGACATGGTTTCATTTTAACTGAAGTATCAAGTACCTAATGTGATCTGTTGACAAGGTTTATAAAAAAAATATTTGTCATCAAAATTCCATAACTGGAAAAGTACATGAGCGATTTGAATGATTCTTTTATTAAAAGCTTTTTTACTTGGGCTCTCATATCCTCGATCTGGAAAGTGCTACATGCAAACATTCTTCCAAAATAGGGGACACCAAGGCATTTTGGTTTTTTTTTTTTACTCATCCTGTAGACTCACACTGATCAATTGGTTTCACATACTCGGCGTGGGTTACTAAAGGCCTACACACCATAATGTTATTGGTATTTTTTTTTCTATCTAGACCGTGTGTGTGGTGAGGAAGAGTATCCGCTACCTTTCAATGAGATCGTATACGTTGATCACTTCACAAATGATAGATTTCTTAGTGGATTTTATCAGTGTTCTTGGTATGTTGTGGCTGAGGTGCACGCGTACATTTTCATTGAGGTGTTGCATTTGCAAATTCCATCATTCGGGAAGTTCCGTCTGTCGGCCGGGGTCGGGTCGGATCCGACGGTGACGGAGACTGTGCTGTTCTCTACCGACGTTTCTACTGTTGATATGGGCAAGATCTACGTGGGAAGCCAAACAACGCGGGCCTGGGTGTTAATGCGTTCTAGTCGGATCCGAGGAGATGAACAGTTTGAGCCACAGGTTGCATTGAAAATATACCAGCACCAGGAGAGTAAGTTCTTTACAGAGATTGCACTCATTTTCTTTTGTAATGTCTAAACTCTATTATAACCAACACCCACACACATTTAAATTAAACATCTAATGCGGGAGATTTAATTGTCGTTTATTTTTAAAGACGTATACAACTTGAAGCGCAAAAGTCCATAGTACGATGATTAAAACCTGATTTGTTTTCTAAGGCACATATAATAGTGCACACTATTCAAGAGTGAGTGATTATTTACAGGAATTTTCTAAACCACAAAGCATTATGAAATGAGGATTTTAAAGTCTCCACCAGTACCGTCCGGCCTCTGATCCTTTTCAAATTTAGTCTTTAGCTCGGTGACCATTGTTATTTACACCATTAAGTATTGATAAGATTTGTCGGTTATTCCTTCGTTTTCTGGAAAACTTTGAAAAAGGACTGTGCCCTGCTGGATTTACAAGCTGCTCAAATGAAACTGATGTGACGGTCTGCATTACAGAGTCAGCTTTGTGTGATGCTCAGTTTGATTGTCCCGACTTCTGGGATGAGAGCAGGTGTGATGTTAAGCGAAACGGTAAGGTTGATGAATCTGGGGCTTCTTGGATTAACTGTTTTTCAGATAAGTGCACTGACCATAAAAACAGTCAATTGACTATGTCACGTTTGGGGTTCCTTTTTACGCGTAACACCTCTGATATCACCGAGGAAACGGAAGCCATGGTATTTTTCACTTAATTTTAAAATGATGGGAATTTTAAGTCCCGTTTATGTTTGGATAGCTTGCAAAACACAAATACTTATTCTACCCTAATGCTGACGCAAACGACCATATCGCACAGCTTCGCAACCCTCTTTCTGTAAAAGTATTTTGATTATGAAGCATCACATGATGCAAATAATAGAATAATTGTAAAGCGCTTTGTGATTGTTGATATGATGGAAAGCGGTATATAAGCCCAATTATAATTATTATTATTACCATCAGCCTAGTCTTATCAATACCGAAGGTGTGAATATGCCTCTCTCAAAGACGACCATCTCTGTTAGGGAACTGTATCTGCGTATTTTACGCAATCAAGCAAGCAATGTCTTTTTATTCTATATCTATGATTGCGCAGTGTTGAAAATGTTCCCAAACACGCTCGCTTGGTGCTCGAAATACAACGCAGCTGATGCGCGTTATGCAAGTCGACGCCATAGATATAGAATAAAAAGACGGTCAACGCTCTGTGGGAAATGACGTCATTTGAGAGAGACCCATACAACATAAGTAGGTAGTTTGAAATTTGTGTTTACAACGTTTATTAATACTTACCATATTACATAGAACTGTGTGGCGTTCGACAACTTCTTTCCTTGGACCCTGTGGGGAGGCGTGAGTTTCAAATCCATGCAGCTTACGACCCCTGGGCAATCAGTACCGACTGTCTGTGGTTTGTCGACGTACCACCGGAGTCTCGAGTTGAAATCATCATCCACACATTTCCAGGAAACGACGCTTTATTAATGTTCGGCACGACACATGAAAATCATACGGTGGATCAGTCAGCGACGTTTCTTGTGGTCTCCAGGGAAAAATGGGTTATGCCTTCTGTGTATACGCCAATTGCAGGAGAACCACTGTGGATCACAGCGCACTTGATTTCGAGTTTATTCGTGCAGAACGAGATGGGGTTAGCCGCTTTCACATTAAGAACATTCATGGAGATAGGTAAGTCTTCCGTATAGTACACCTAGTTTAGAAGCACTGTTGAGATTGTTACTGTAAAGTTCTATCATGCGAGTCGGTAATTCTGAGTATTGTAATACTTATCAGGCGGCTTAAAGTTTCAGCTGCGGGCAAGAGTATAAGTCCGGGGGGGGGGAGGGCAGGGGATATACCTCCTTAACTTATTTTTGGTAAACATAACTCAGCATCGTCGAAGACAATTGAAAACTAAAAATATAAGTCAGCTACGAGCTATTTAGATTATGCCATGAGCCTGATGCTCGAAAACCATGTGTATGAAACCTATGATAAATCTGTAACACCGACGGACCCGGAGCCTGCCAGCTCGGGCAATGAGGCACCAATACTTGCCCCTGCATCTGTGAGACTGTGACCATTTGAACATTAATTCCGAACTCTCGCAAGAGACAATCGTCTATATGAGCTGATCAAACTTTGTATGACTCAAAATATGACATCATTGAGATCCAGGAACACCGTTGGGTCTTGGACACACCTACGACATGCCTTAACTTCGGAGGTGGTTGGAAAGCACACATTGCCACCGCCCGAGCCGGAGGTCACGGGGTTCTGATCTCACCAAGAGTCGACAGCACGTCGCTAAATATGGAACCACTGCACCATCGAATAATTTCAATGACCGTCCAACTGCACAACAAACGGCTACACCTGATAAACTGCCACATGCCAAATGCCGACACGAACGATTGTATTGACACTGTTGGGGGGGGGGACCTGACTTCAAATCCGAGTCGCGACATGACGGCATTCGTCTGCGATCTCAACGCTGATCTTCCGCCTGACGGCATTAACAGTTACGCTCATCAAGCTCGCGTCGAGCACATGACACCCCACGCTGAAGCCGTTTCTTTGTTAGCAGTGACTTAGTGGCGGTAATGGTGTTTTGCGACAACGTCGTGCCAAGCTTCCGACTTTTGGGCCTCGGAAACGGAAATGTCGGCTAGACTACATTTTCGTGAACAAGAACTGGACACGTGTGATACGCAAGGTGCGCAACATCAAGCCATATTGCGTTCACTCCGATCATACAATCTTAACCTGCACACTCAGTCTTCGACTATGGAGGCCGACGAAACACACTCGGAAAGAACGTCCACCACTCTGGTTTGCTTTAAGAATGCCCGCCATACAAAACCTTCCGAAGGTCAGGATACGCGGTCTACGACGAGTCGGTTAGACATGCTGCAGGTAAAGTTTTACCTAAGCGTCATCCTCTGTCGAAGGTCTGCTTATGGGATACAGATACGGAAGTGGAGCGAGCCAGACATCAACTAAAGGCTGCATAACGAACAAATCCAAACTCGGATTTGGCGCTATACAAGAATTAGATATTATATAATTATATTTTGTATTTTTATTATACCCAAATCACCGACAGTTGGAGGCGAGCCTCGAAAATACCTACGTGCGACGAAGGGATGAGCTGGTACATCAAATATCCAACGAGATCCAACAACATCACGAGGCAGGGCACATTTAAGTAGTCTGGCGAGCTATTGATAAGATCACCGGCAGCTTTTTAGCCTCGAGCCTTGCGCATCTTTTGATACCAAAACATAAAAATTCGACCAGGGGTTGCCGCGTAGCGAAAAATTTTCCGTCGCTACGTCCGTGAAAACTGAATTTTCCCATACGTCGTGTACACAGAGCAGAATTACCATTCGTGCATATGAATATTTAATTATCCATAATTCCACAACCCTTTGACCTATAGTCATGAAATTTCTTGGGTATGTTTATGACGAGTTGCTCTATGCATGTACCGAGTTTCAAAATGTTTCGTATTTGTGGCCGAGATCTTATTCCGCCCCCCCGGCTGAGAGACGGTCAAAATAACCCGGCCTGATTACGGTTAAGATGAATACACCGTGAGAAGACGTTTATCGGCGCGATGGACGGTGATGTCCAATGATGCAGACGCAGCCCAACGCTAACTATATCGCTATGAGGCAGCATCAGCCAAAGCGGGCTTCGCCTAAATGCCAGCAAGACGAAGATTTACATTTGGGCCATTCCACATACTGCTAATTGTGCAACAGCTGGTGTCACCCTTGCAGCCTGCAATGACTTTTACTACCTGGGATGCAGCGTGGCAGATAGCAGAAGTGCCATTCAGCGACAACGACAGCTGGCGTGGGTCGCGGCACGAAAACTCGCACCTGTGGGGGACGGAGAAGCCAGCGATAGTGCCAAAATACAGCTGTTTAAGTCCACAGTTGAGACAGTGCTACTGTACAGTACGGTTGTAATGCCCAAGCGATCACCAAAAACCATGGCCAGGCATCTTGACGCTACCCACCGCGCTCTCCTACGTTACTGCCTCGGTGGGCACTTCCCGGTACAGCTATCCAACGTCGACTTGTACGCTCGTATATTCGTAGCACCTGCCACAACCACCCTTTTTGGAAGTCGACTTCGCTTAAATGATCATGCACTGCTGAGACCTGAGGTGCCTCTTGCTGTCTTCATGAACCCCAAAACTAACCATCAGAGCCCTTCCGACGGGGAGAAAGCCTACGTCGATGGCAATAAAACAATTAGTCACAACGTCTCGAGTCGAGCACGACTCCAGTAGCGTCAACTAGTTAATGAGGTGGAGCCGCTCATACTCTCTAAATTCCAGAGTGAAATAAGGGACTAGACGTTTTAGAGTGAAAATCACTCTCATTTTTGATTGAAAAAGTCTGAGAAATAAATCACTTCAGTCGAAGCTCGAGTGAAATCTCGATCTTTACGATTGAAGAAATTTCACTTTAAAACGTCTAGTCCCTAGTTTCCGACTATGGGAGTGAATCTTCACTCGAATGGAGTGACTTTTTACTGTACAAATTTAGAGAGTAAATTGCTATCCCTCATTGCGCAGATTTGTGGTGGTATCTTGTCAAGAGGCCGGTTCATACCATACTTTACACGAATGCAAAAACAAAGCCCGAACACATTCAAAGCTAAATTCGCACGACTTCAAACGTGTTCATCTCTTGCGAATTCGCATGGTGAAAACTTGATGTGACGTTACAAATAAACGTTTGGTTACACGGACTCGGCATCTGTACCATTTGAGGATGTGAGCGTTTTATATTTGTTCTTTAACTGTTGATATTTTACAATATTTTACAGTGTCTTTCAAAGCATGTGTTTGTATGGGTATTGAACGTAAGCAATGATGGTCAAGTGTTAAGTGCATGACGATATCGGCGGAAGTGACACTGACGTTGAAAATATGCCTCCCTGAGGGAAACTATTGGTGTTGCACTTTAGTTTTACCATTTTCTCTTATTCTGCCAACACTGACACATTATTTGACCTCACTTTCAGTAAGCTTTAAACAGTTTACGCAGGGGTACAGGTGAAGATAACCTGTTTCTATTTCCACTCAGAGTGTGGTTCGGATGAGTTTGCGTGCTATGGCTCTGAGCTCTGTCTACCGTTAAGTCAGCGATGTGACGGTATCCCACAATGCCCCTCACTGAGTGACGAGAGGGGATGCAGTAAGCATAGACAACTGTTTCTTAATAATCAAATACAATAGACTTAGTTTAGTCCGAATTTAGAATAAGGTTAATTAGTCCGAAGGTTCAATAGTCCGAAACGAAAATAAGGTTCACAATAGTCCGAAGGTTCATTATTCCGAATTCAAAATAAGGTCCAATAAACCGAATTGACTATAATTTTATGTCCTATAGTCCAAATCGACAATAACGTCCAGTTATTATTGTATTATTTTTGGTTTATTAAAACACATGTGTCGTGGCCCGAAGGCCAAATTGTACATGATTTACAGATAAAAGATCATTTGAAATTCACATAAATTATAGGACTTAAAATACAGAAAGTGATTTTATTGAGGAGTTTAAAATACACAATGTTCCCACCGTAAGAATTGGTCAGGGATTCAGGATGAGGAATGTATGAAAATAACACTAGAACAAGGGATAACAACGTAGTATGGGATTGGGCTATTTTTGAAACGGCAAATTTAAGCTGGCATAGTGGAAATATTCTTAGAGTTACGCAGGTTCCTACCATGGATGGCCAAATTAGATGGAGGGAATACAGATTTACAATGCTTACTCTTCAGAAGATCCTTAGCAAAACTAAGGCAGTGACACTCTCTCCTAGTGGTCAATGAGTCAAGATGTAGCAGTTGAAGTGCAGAATCATATGAATGATAGTTCCCACCTAAAATTATTCGACAAGCCCTTTTCTGGATACTTTCAATACTACTGCATTGATTGGTGGTAGCTCCCGACTGCCATATGACATCGTTGTCCATTCGGACTATCGAACCTTATCGTAAATTCGGCCTACTGGACCTTATTGTCCATTCGGTATACATGTTGTAGACGGATGAGACATGTGGGGTGATGGCATTGTGTTCCCTTTACCCCATTTTCTAAAGATTTCACATCCGGGGTGATGTTTTTTATTTTATAAATTTCACATGTGGGCTAATGTCCATGAAAGAAAATCACCCCACATGTGGGCTATGGTCAGCACGGACTATCGAGCCTTTGGACTTTTTAACGTTCTTCTTTATTCGGACGAATGGTCACTTAAGACTCTCGAACCTTCGGACTCTCGAACCTTCGGACTATCGAACCTTCGGACTATCGAACCTTCGGACTATCGAGCCTTTGGACTATTGAACCTTCGGACTAGCGAACCTTCGGAAAAATGAACTTTCGGACTAATGACCATTCGGACTAAAGAACCCTCGGACTATCGAACCTTCGGACTATCGGGCTGTAACCCTTGGGGTTATGCCTGCCAAATCTGCTTAGTAGGTATTTAGTCGTCACCACTCAAATGTGAGCGAACGCTGGCCATGCAGTGCAAGTTCATATCTTTATGTGTCTAAAACTGTCCACTGTCATCTTTAAATAAAAATCATGTTTTGATTTTAGGAAGTCAGCCAATTAATTTTCAGATTGCAAACTTACATGGCAAATTCTTTGAGCTTCATCGTCTGAACATTGTAGACAAGAGTTAGTAGCAAAAACAAGAGTACCTTCAGACTGCAAAGCACATCACTCTAAAACAGATTGGTTAACATATGGGCAATTCCACACGTATGGGTCAATTAGATAACTTTATAGATGTTGTATATAAAGATTAAAAGATGAGCTAGTGTTTTCTTTAGTTTTTTCCTATACCTTGCAAAGTTGAAAGTGACTAGGACAAGACGAAACAAACGATGATATCTGTTTTATTGAAAAAAAAATAATAATAGGCATCTTTTCTGTGTGATACGTATCTAACGTGAACAGACACACTGCAAGGAAAAGGGTGCTTAGGACACATTCAGTTTTTAATAGGCAGTTCCAGTGACTAAATCATTTTAAATTGTTATCAATCGAAAATATAACAGTTTTCACACTGGCTTCAAATTTATTATGTGATTAGGGTTACATACGAACAGGGACAGACATTTTGTGACGAATGTCCAGTCTGTTTTTACGTATATAATCCTGATTATAAAATATCAACTAATTCTTCACAGTGACTCCGACTTTTCTAGGTTTTGACTGAAAAGCAATCCTCCAGGGTACATCTTCTTCAATTAGCCAATATTAAGGGATCATTAAATTTTATGCTTTATATTTTTGACTTTATCTAAAATATCTGTCCTTCGTTACATACGTAACACTTTTTAAAACAATATATTTTCTAAAATACAAAACCAGTTCTGTCATTTGCAGGTGAGGATATTTGTTCGAAGCTTGCAATGTTTACAGCAAAAATTGACAGACCAAAATCATAGTTTCATTATCAAAACTTAAAGGTCTTCACTTTTGGGCCCATTAGTGTGGATTGCCCATATACAATCATTGGTTGAAATAACCAACAATGGGTTAATAGGTGTTCAACCAATCGATTTGTTAGACACATATTAACCAACTATTGGTTATTTCAACCAATGATTGGTTATATTTACCAAATTTGTAAAGCTGGAACGAGAATTACCGTTCTGCTTGCTTAAATATTTTCTTTGCCTTTTTCCTAACAACAGATGAATGTGAGCCTCATGTCTTTACCTGTGACGTACATAAATGTGTGGAGGAGAAACTGCTTTGTGATGGTTTGGCACAATGCCAAGACATGACCGACGAGTATCTGTGTGGTATGTGCTTATATCGATGATTCATTTGGAAAACGGTCTCTGTCGGTCATTGTTTAGATCAAAAGCGAAAAGGCACTTTAAAAAAAAAAATAATGTCAAAGTTTTTCAATATAAAATAAGATAAAATTAGTCCCACATGCTAGTACCAGTGTTCTATTCCGCCCGAGACTGGCTATTCCACCCGAGTCATGCTATTCCACAGGTTTGTACTGTATTCGAATGAGGAATCTAATATTACAGTTTCTAGTTTTTGTACTTGGTTGGTGGTAAATGTTCAATAACAAATTAGGTACATGTGCCATATCCTATCTAATCCGAGCCTGTTGTTGTGGTAGGACATTGTGTGACCACGCCAGCAATAGACCTGTCTGATGGGGACATTCATCAACTATCTTGGATGCCAGCCAGCAGACATCCAGGTGATTGTCTGTTCTTCCTGACGGCATCAGCTGATCACCAGATATCGGTCCGCCTTCGCCGTATCCCCCAGTTCTCCCTTGATTATCCGAATCTGGAACTAGCTATGGGCAACGGCCACAATATATCCGACCAATCCACGCGGCTTTTTAACGTCGGCTTCTTGCTGGAGAATTCATATCGGGAAGTTGTCACATCATCGGGACCTTTGATGTGGATCAAGTATAAATTCGCTGATTATGCGAATGACCAGGTGGACGTCTTTAACTCCGAATCAATCCTTTTGGAAATGTCACAGATCAGACAAGATGGTACGTCATTTTGAAGTTAATCGAGGCCATTATTTGTTTGTACCCTCGACTCAAGTATATGAAAACGCTTTTAACCGCCGACCCTATCTGCACCACAACAAACACAAATAATAAATTAATGAAAACATAAATATATCAAAGTAAGGCAAGCAGTCTTAGTGCTATTTGGAAAGCAATGGAAATAATATCTGATTCTATTCAGAGCAAAACGCATCCCCTGGTGTTAAGATGTTGTCTATCATCATACCAGTGGTCTACCGTTTTCCTTCTGTGGTATGTCATGACTGCTACTACATTAAAATATTGAGTTGCACGACATATTTCAATTACATCTTGCCAAAAGATGGCTTTACCATTTTTTTTCCAGTGATAAACTCATTACAATTAACGAAAAAAGCTTCAATACGTACTTGGCATAATTTAATTTAGCCATCTGAACGTAAACAACCATATTTTTTTCTTACTATTTTTCCTCTTTTACCCCACCGAAAGACCCTACTTTGGATGTCAAAACATATACGGTGTATAAATAAACGCCCTAATCGTTTTAACAGTTTGAGTGTACAACTATCTTCCAGTATACCAAACGGAGAGTGACATTTTACTGTATGAAACTTATCCCATTCGTTGATCACTTGTTTTTGCAGCATGTACAGACAACGACCACGCATGCGCACCAGGAGAATGTATTAGCCAACAACATGTATGTAATGGTTACGTTGACTGTTTGGACTACAGTGACGAAATTGGATGTGGTAAACAATTTCAAAGTTCAAAATGTGAAGCTTTAATACGATCAGCCTGAAAGTTTAAACTGAGCAGAAACCGACCCGAAATAATGTGATGTCTTAAGCTTAGTTTCTACACGGTCGTAACTTTCGATCCAGTACAGAAAGTAACATCATTTAAAAGGCTACTGAAGCTACTTTTCGAAGCATTAATGGTTATTATTCCGAAAATTAAAGAGTGAAAGAAAAAAAAAGTCTCTTGAAGACGCACTTCCACGTAATGCATTTTCCCTCATGATGTAATATAGAAATCATTCTGTTTACTGTCAGGTAATTGTACCTCCAACGAATTCCTGTGTCTTTCCGGTGATAGATGCATTCACGAGACGAGCCTCTGTGACCATGTATCACACTGCTCGGACGGGTCTGATGTGGATGCGTGTGGTATGTCTCTTGTTATACATTCATCGCATTAAACGGAAGTGAAACTAAGGGAAAACTTTACGAGTACATCAAGGGAGACGAGACAGCTACAGATGTTTAAATCACTTTAAACAGACATTCAATAGACATTGTGTATCTACAAAAACAATCCTTAAATCTCAATTAAATTGGATATTGTAAAAACACTAAAATTTTGAAGCTCGGAATTCAAATTTTTATTTTGGGAATATGTTCACTGCAAGAGGTGAATCCAGCCAAAGCGAACACTATAAGACATAACTCAAGAACCATATGGAAAAGTAAGGTGGCACTTTATAACTGGAATGAAAGTTTGCATAAGCTTTCGTAGCAGCAACTACTACATCAGATGCCAAAAACCATGTGGATATTCACTTCGAATTATACAGCTGATGTGTAGAGTTGGCCGGAATGGGATCAAAGTGGGCAAAAGTTATCAAACCCTGTACTCAGATGTAAAGCAATATTTCCTTTTATTTAATGTGTTTTGCTTTATTTTATCAGGATATCCCCAACGAATTGTAATGACCTGTTTTCAATGGGGCCAATGAGTACATACATATACATCAAAATAATGCTTAAACCCTCCCCAGTCAAATCCTTTATAATTATTGGTAAATCATGGCATTTGAAAACAACCATGAAGTCCTTCACATAGACAAAAACTTGCTGACGTACGATATCTAACCTATCGAATTGAACAGAATTGTGGTGGTATTGATTCGATGGAGCTACCAATGTTGTTTAAACATCAAATCGTCGCATTGGAAATATGAATTTATCATGTTCTTACTTTGCTATTTGGTGTTCTTGTGGTTTATTCTTCCTGAGGTCCCTGTGGTCGATCATTGATTGACCTTTCATATCGAGAAGCCAACTCTGCACAGTCCCGCATTCTCACTTCTCCTGGATACCCACAGCCGTACCCTCAGAGTCTCTCGTGCTCGTGGTTGGTGAAAGCTCCGGACGGTCATCGGGCACTGGCAAAGATAGAGGCATTTCAGATGAGCACAGACTACGATACGGTGACCTTCGGCTGGGGCATTGATCCGACCGACGTGAATTCCCGGATTGGATCGGAACTCATGGGTCAGGATCTAGGATTGGCCTCAGTTGCTTCTCGAGACAAACACTTGTGGATCAAGTTTACTTCAGGTCTTTCACCCTCAACTTACAGCGGGTTCTCGATTCGCATTGAGGCTCAGGAGACAGGTTAGCATTACTGAATTTCGTATTCGATTTTCCTTTGCATTTTTTTAGATGCATTGTATGGGGGTTTGGGAATCACTTTCATGTGGAAATTCCATCTTGCACTTCTTCGCAAAATGAAAACATCCCCCGTGTTTGTAATGGTGGTATTTGCTTTCGTTCTTTTACCATATTCCGCAGTGTAGTTGACTCGATTCGCTCACTCGGACTCGAGTCGGACTCGAGTCTCTATTTTTTTTTTACTCGAGACGAGACTTGACTTGGGGAAAAAACGACTTGAGACTTGACTTCACTTGAAAAAATGTGACTTGTGACTTGACTTGACTGGAATAAATTTGACTTGCTGATATTAACACGTTTCTTAATGTTAAAAAACAAAAACAAATGGGCGTTCGTGCGCACTGGCATAATCGGTTGAAAATAATGCAGATATACATAGCGAATCCTGAGCCTGCCACACGTCACATACATGACTAGCACTACGCGTGTTTTATGGACAACCACGGATCCTGTGTGTAGAATCCGTGGGACAACGTATCATACTCGACCTCGAAAATTGTGAGGTGACGTTTGTGCCGTGCGTAGTACATCCGTTGTTATAGGCTACACGTACACATTGAGTGGTTTACCGTAAGCGTGCCATATGCAACTGGGGTTTAAACGACTGGAAAACGGCTGCTACCCCCAATCCGCCATAAAGCAAAAAGATTCACATCATGGATTAAAGGGAAAATACAACATTTGCAAACATCAAAAAATAAAACTACCAAATCATTTTGAAATACCTTGATGGACTGTTAGTGAATGACAGTGTAAAGCATCCTGTAAAATCATGGCACCTGGTATACTGTCATTTTCAAGAAAAGTTGTATTTTTGTATCAATTTCCAACGCTGATCGGCCGATCAGCGTTGGAAAAAACTTGCTTTTTTTCAAATACTGGCCCCAATTGACCATCGCACTTGTTTTCAATCGATTACAAACCTATGAACGGGTACGAGCCAGCTAGACTGGTTCCCTGACCTTACAATTCCCCAATGTATGTAAATTGCTCTGTTTCTTCTTATATGGAGTCAGGGAACCAGACTACAGGAAAATGATTGTTTTTCTTGGTTTTTATAGCATTTTCGAACCCAAAACCTCAACAAAGTCAGTGTAGCTATATTTGCTATATATTTCCAACCCCCCAATTCCATCCATTTCTGAAAATTACAGCAAAAGCAAATGATGTATATTCCCTTTAAACGAAAATGTTCAGAAAGACATTTTGTCAGACGACCTTCAAAATTCAACATGATGGAACAAGTTTGAAAATGTTATATCAAAATGCATTTTAGACTCTTTAGATACAATTAAGGTGTTTGGGACAGGAGCTTTTAAAATTATGATTTTTAAAAAAAAATCTCCTTACATGATTCACGCTTTGATAAACCACTTTCCCATCTCTACTCCGGCTCCGTCGTCGAACACATACACTGGTTCCTCGTACGTAGTATATACATTTAATATTAAAAAAAAAATGACTCGAGACTTGACTTGACTTGAAAAAAATTGACTTGAAACTTGACTTGACTTGCTAAAATTTGACTTGGGACTTGACTTGAACTGGAAAAAAATGACTTGGATATCTCGGATATTCCGTCAGTTACCATCGGTGGAAAGGCACAATAAAGCAGTTTTTTTTTTAATTCGTATGTGCGAAACTCATTTTAAAAGAGTTATTACAAATCACCAGTTCTATTTAATAACTGAAGAAAAGCTTTGCCTGCCAAAGAGCAGTATCTCCATCAACTCCACTAGAACACAACACTGAGGCGGGAACTGCCCGGGCAAACCCAAGTCTATTAGGACCAAATCTTACAACTATTAGGATGGAGATGATCTTCTGACACCAAGGCTCTTCCCTAGACGAGTGACCACTCAGAGCAACCTCAAGGCTAAGGCTGCAGGTCCGTTTTTCATGAAAATATACCGCCAATTGTGAATGATTGTAAAATTTAATTAACAAAACGAAATAAACAAATTAACACGAAATACCTTACTGCATTGATAGGGAATGACAGCAGTCTACAGCATCCTGTAAAATCGTGGTCCTGGTGTGCTCACATTTTAGGAAAACATGGTATTTTTCCAATGCTGGTCGGCCATCTAACATTGGAGAAAACAGACTTTTTCTCAAAAGGTGCTCCTAATTTTTCCTTATTAGCTAATTAGCTATTCCACAATTTCTTTGAAAGCCTTCTAGACTGATTTTCTGACCTTACAATTCCCTAAAGTTTATAAATTGCTCCGATTCATTTTAAATGGGGTCAGGAAACCAGACTACAAGAACATGATTTGTTTTCTTGGTTTTTTTCACTATCTACAAGCCCAAAACGTGAAACAAGTCATTTTAAAATATGTTATAATTTGCTATAACATACTGAACCTCCAAATTCATTTATTTCTAAAAATTACAGCGAAAGCTAATGTTAAACATTCCCTTTAATTGCACAATAAACCTGTAACAAAGACATCTGAAACAAAATTGTCGGTAACCTCAATCAACAATGATAATGTTTTCAACAACAATCAATAAATGCAGTTATTGGAATTATAATGCTATAATTTGGGTGGCTATTTTATTACCAGGGTCATTTTAATTATTGGGGAGGTAATCCAAGCATATACTGCTCACAGCAGCAACGCACATCAGCAATTAATGTACAACACATCAGCAATGTACAACATGATAAACAATGTACAACACTACGTCCTTGTACTCCCAACGCATAAACCGTGTACTGTCCAGCATCAGCGACGTACATATATGGCAACTTTGTACTTGCAACACATCAGCTATACATGCCAGCGTAACTTAGCATAGCTCATACGACATTGTACAAATCGCGCATAATCATTGGGCAAACACAGAGCACAAGTTAACCTACTTCCGATCTGCTCGCTGTCGCGGCTCAACTCTAGCTCTTACAATCAACACGTGCATATCACCCAGGTAAGCACGCACAATGACACCGTGCAAAACGCATGCATGTACGGTACCTATGGGACTGTGTCAACCATTGCCACGCATGCATACACTTGTACACTAACGCTACCACAATACAAATGCATTGTGAATTCCTTCCAGCATCGTTTATCCTTTTTTTGGGAGGAGGAGCATTGTAAAGATCGGAACGTCAGCCGCCCTTTGGAGTGATATAAAAAACACAATCCTATTAATTTCAGTGACCTGTGACGATGGTCAGACGATGTGCGGCGAACCTGATACTCTGTGTGTAACAGAAAACGCTAGCGAGTATCAGAAATCGTATCTCTGTGGGGATGGTGAGTACGTGTACCTTAAATTGGAGCCACAAAACTGATAACAAGGCCATTGATGTAATTCTGTTTAAGATGTGAGACCAACGATGAATCCGACAAGAAACGACGTTTTCTCTTGTCAGCTCCTGTTTGACATCATCTTCCTTAAACATATAATTTACTTTTTAAATTCCAAATGCAATGAAGTTTTTTATGGAACTCATTCGGTGCAACCTTTTGTTTCTTTTAATTGTATGAAAACAATTTGACTTTCCTTTTTGGTTAATTTGATAAAAACTCGACTTTTTTAGACACACAAAATATTGTCCCACTCTCTGGACAACTGAGGGCGTTATTGCTGTTATGTCGTTTCAGGAAGACACTGTTCAGTTAAAGGATTTTCTATTAAAGTTGTGAACCCAAACATTTACTTATTGAAATGACCTCCAACCATGTACTAACGCAACTAATCACCAAAGAAAATATATACAACAGAAGAGTATCCCAAATTCTGGCAACTTCTTTTCCAAATGTTGCTCATATATATGAACATTTTGCATTGACCTTAAAATGACAAAATTAACTTTATAAAATCACATAAATATGAAGGTTCAAGCTAATCAGACTTGCAGTTCAGAAGATAAAGGACTTTAAAATATGCACATTTAAGATAACGTCGCGTGACCCATGATGACATCAGCATGACCTCACTCTTCTACATAGGTTTTACTTATAATGTCTTTGCCTATATGACTTTGTTTTATGTCAAAAGTGGAGGCTGGGATAAAACATGCACAAAGTCTTTGGGATCAGGTAAACAAAAAAAAAACAAAAAAAAACCAAATCTTTGTCTGATGGATGGACAGAACATAATAGGGCTTTTCCGCATTGTCTTTTTATGAGTTTATGTTTTGTTTCCGTTCATATTCAGTCAGGTAAATTATATGCAAGAACATAGTTCCATGACATATTAAGCTGCATTGTAGTTCTCCAAACTTGGGCCTTTAAAATAATTGTTGCACCTTTAGAATGACGTCTCATGATACAGTATGATGTCAAAATGACGTAACTCATTTTAATTTGTATTTGTCTTTAACACGTCCCTGTCTACGAACATAATACGTTCCAACTCAGTCGGACTTACATTTTTCCAGATATCTAATCTTAAAACATAAACCTTTAAGATGACGTCATAACACCACTGATGACATCAATTCGACATCACTTTTCTTGGGCCAACCTTACTTTGGTATCTTGAAGTCAAACTGATTGCATTTTTGGTCAAATGTTGCTAGTACAAAACGTGTAAAATGTTCAAAAAGTTACTTCGGATTTTGTATATAAGTAACAGTATCTACCTACCCGCCAGGATTCACGACAATCAGACTTGCCCGAATACGGGTTTCGAAAAATGGCAGTTTTGAAGACGTCATTATGACCGCATATTTTGTAAAATTTTGTGCATAATTCTAGAAAACCTAATACAAAAACAATTTTGAATTTTGTATATAGGCCTACGGTTCGAGAGACATGGTGATAATCTTAAAATCTTTAAAATCTACTTAAAATCACAATATGAAGTCATAATGACATCACCTTAATTTTAACCCAATCTGACGTTTCAACCCGATCGGACGTATAGTTATCTCCATATAATGGCTTTAAAGTATGAACCTTTATGATGACGTCACTAAACCCATGATGAGCCATCATGACGTCACTCTTCCAAAGGTTGGTCTTACTTATAATGTATTTGCCCATGTTAATTTGTTGGGATATGAGTTTGTTTTATGCCAAAATTGAAGGGTAGAATCAAACGTATACAGAGTTTTGGGATTTTGGTCCCAAAAGAGAAAAAAAAAAGGAAAAGAAAGAAAGAAAGAAAGAAAAAACAAGACAAAACAAGGACTTTCCCGCTTTTAAGCAATCGAAACAAAAACGAAGGCTTTTCTGTAACTACATGCGGAACAGCGACACAAAATCAGAGGAAATACCAAAGCTTTGTTTTTCTACAACTATGCAGAAAATTAAAAAAATAAAAATAAATAAATTACAATATTTTATTTCTTATGACTGTCTCTTTGCACCAGATATCTGCGGAAAGAGGAAAATGCACCTGGGTGAGAATATTCCACACACTTTGACTTCTCCGAATTACCCTAACGACTACCCCAACGACGTGAACTGTGTGTGGGAATTTCAAGCTTCACGGGAGTTTTCAGCCATTGTCGTGACCATCTTGGATTTCCAGACCGAATCGAAATACGATAAGGTCAGAATAGGAGGACCGGGACTGTATCTCGGCGATATTGCTGAAGGTTCCACTAACAGTATAATCATAACCGGAACAACACACATCACTACGGTAACCTCACAGATATCTACGGTTAACGTCACCCTAACCACCGACTGGTCAATTACGAAAAAAGGATTCCAAATGACGGTTGAAGCATTTAAATATTGTAAGTATACCTTCTTCCCCCAAGCTACCTTATACGTTAGCAAGGATGTGTCTAGGAGGTTGAAGACAAGAGGTGTACGTTGCAGTCCCATACTGACACCTGTACGAAAGTTTATTATGTAGATTGCTATAACAAATTTTGAAATCGGTCGTATTATTTTCCTCGGCCCCCCCCCCTCCGCAAACAGGTAATGGGTAAAATTTATTGCTTAATCATTCTACAAAAACACAATCCTCCCGCTTTCTTTCAACTTATATTTTACTCAGGAAGTTATTTCAAAGGTTTAAAAACGAGTTTTGCATACAATTCCTAGGAAAAAAAAATATGAATTAAAAAAAAAAAATTCATGCAAAATGTAAGCCTTTTACCAGAATAGAATAGTCTACTAGTTATAACAGTGGCATCCCATAACATTGGTTTTGGCGTCATCCTATCATACACGATCAAATTCTTTCAAACCGATCAGCCGAAGCGTTTCGGAGGTATTTTCGGATTTCCGATATAACTCATGTTTTTGTTTTCACTGGTCAGTTCCGCTGGGTGATTGTTCCGGTGATTTGGATCTACTGTGTGAAAATACAACAATCTGCATAGCACCAGATGGGGTTTGTAATGGTTTCAAGGACTGTGCCTTTGGATTCGACGAGCAGCAATGCTGTAAGTTTTGCCATAGACTAAAGTTACTATATCCAGGTATGCCCACATTAGGCGTCCCTGCAGGTCCACATTCATATGTAACAGGAAATGATCACATTTGTCTGCCTTTTGCCACATATTTAAACAACCTTTCTCACGGCACAAGAAAGGCTGATGGCGTCGAATTGGATATAAACCTGAGCACAACAGACAAACTACGTGGCAGGGTGCTGACGTAAACAAAGGACGAACCTGTGTTAGTAGGAACTGCCCATATCTCTTTCCTTAGTGATTGGGACGGACTCATATACTGCCCGGGGCGCCACGCCTCCTCCACAGCGAGTTTGTTACCAATGACCTAATTGCTTGACAATGACGTAATTTAATTAATACCATTGGATAGATGACATCCTTACCTTTTCTATAGTAGTTGGCTATATCTGAAGTATTCAGTACATTTCTGATAATTTACATTAAATGTTTGGTATACTTTACTGCTGAGACAGCCTGTACTTCTGACGAACCTGAGCGGACAGAAGCCATGTTACTGAGTAGTTAAAATCAACCTGATTATCTCCCCACCATTTTGTTTGTTTCCAGACACAATCGATTGTTCTGGGTTCTTCCAATGTAGTAGAAGCAGGGAATGTATATTATGGGATAAAGTCTGTGATGGAACCGATGATTGCTTGCTCGGTGATGACGAGATTCGCTGTGGTATGTAGCCCTCACTGCACTTTATCAAAACATTTGTCTTGGAATTTTCTCAGACGTTTTGCAGCTAGTTGTGGGAAATCAAACAACTACTGTGAAAACATGTGTGATCAGTAACATTCAAAGGGCATTTTGATTATCGATACATTGTATGTGTATCCTAAAAGGGTTCTTCTTATCTTTCCCTAAATTGGATTAGTTTATGATTTGTTTGTGTTTTCGTTTTAGATGTAAATCGTTGTCCAAGTGGCTGTAAATGTTATTACAAGGATAACGCACTCTATGTCATTTGTCAGTCGGGATGGTCGACGGACACACTTGGAAACATGGCAGCCACTACCGAAGTGCTGTAAGTGCGTTTTACATAATACATGAATCAATATTGCATAGAAAAGATCTACAAACTTCTCAAAAATTGTTTACAGCTTAAACACGGCTGTGAGTTATTCAGCCAAATTGAAGCAAGGTATAGGTTTCCTTAACACAAATTTCCTAGAACAATTATTAATTTCATCGCACACTTTCTTGGAATCAAATATGGTTTTAATTTCTAATATTCCCGAGAAATTTTCTGGAAGGGCACTCGATGTGTTTCTAACAACTAACGTCCCTTGTTTGTTTTAGTTTCATTCTGATAGAGGGTGCAAGGGAAGGGGCATCGACTTTTAAGGAGGGGGCGTGCCCCCTTAGTTACTCCACAAAACCGACAGCGACATTTATATCACTGTACAGTTTTCCCTTTAGTCGATCAAATTACATAGAACTCATGTTGCTGTTGGTATTTTGCGACTGTTATTCAAAAACGGTGACTTATGTCACTTCTTTTCCATCAGTGAGCTGTCTTCTGGGTTTATTAACGTCCTTGAGCCCGGCCTGTTTAAACGGTTCTTCAAGCTTCAAGCTCTGTAAGTAGTGCAATTGTTTCTTGTGTGTAGCTGCGGCATTGAAGATATCCCATTGAGTGCAAACAAAGTCAGAATGAGCTTTTTTATGGAGTAACTTTAGGTATTATCATTGAAATGGAGCAAATTGGGTATTCAGTATTATTTTCTAACGTTTGTGATTGCATTTCCTATTCTGAGTAGAATTTGCAAGCACTTAAACAATGATCGAAAACCCGACTGGAATCCCCTGATATCAGTGGAATGGATTTGGTCAACAAAAAGTAGACATTGTAGTGAAACACTATGAAGGGAGGCACGAAATTCCAGCATGGTTACGAATCCATCTGTAAAAAAAATCATGAAAATAGTTTTAATAAAAAAATGCTTCTTTAATGTTGACACAACCAAACGAAGACATTTAGTATACTAGTAGAAAGCAAGTATTTCACTATCAATCAGAAACATGAATGGTGTGAGAATTCACTTATTCCCTGAACTAAAAAAACATTTTGTCTTTGGCAAAGTTGTTCTCGTTATGAATTAAATTTTTTGTTCCTTTTTTTCCTTCTATTTTCACTAATACATTTTATGGTATATGCTTTGCAGGTACCTCACCGACAATCACATCCAAAGGATACCACATTGGTCTTTCGACGGCTTGCAGAATCTGCTTTGGTTGTAGGTCTATTTAAATGCGATGCTTTTATCAACCCTACATTGATAGGCCTACATTGCGGTCATTTTCTCATGTTGTAGCCATCATACTACATGGAAATATTTGAAAATGAAATTCCTCAGTTAACCTCATCCCTGACAATTGTAGAATTTGTAGTTGGTCTTTGATTAAATTTTGTTTGCCTTTAGTGCAGTCCCCTTGAGTTAATACGTGTTAAAGCAGGATACCAAGATACCAAATCGCTTTGTGCCTTCATTAAGTTTATAGAAAGTTTGTTACTTTTTCATCACCTTCGCAGGAACATATCACTGAATGATTTCACCACTTTGGAAAGTAATGCCTTCCAGGGTTTACACAAGTTGCAAGGGATGTAAGTGCGATTTTTTCCAGATACATTGTCTGTAACACATCAGGACTAGAGGCATACATTCCCCTTCCCCGTTATTTATTATATTTCAATAATAGTGTAACGAACAGATTATGCAGCACTTTTCTAGTCAATGCCGTTGCTCTGGGACACCGGCGTAGGGTCTAACTTCGGCGGCGCCCACCCCATCTGGTTTTAGGTCTGGATGGCGCGCGCTCCGGAAATAGGCTCTGTATATAAATAGGGTTTTTCTCTTGTTCACTCACGCCGCTAGGGCTTGGCAAGATTCCAGGGTTGGGTAAAGTTGTGACATTGTAATAGATTTTGTGAAGCTGTGCTTGTCTATGCTGGGAATGATCAGTTGTGGTACTGGTAGCAGTGTGGCAGGTTAATCGCAGAGTTCTTCTTGCTGCATATATGAGAGTTTCTTCAGAAGTTGGGAATCCTGTGTTGTTGTTCTTTTTTCTTGCATTTTGACGGATTCGGAGGACAATGGCCCAAACAGTTATTGTTACAATAGCTCCCAAACTTTTCGAGGCTTATACTTTTATAAGGGGCCACTATGATTTCGAAATCAACCCTTAACAAAGACAACTTTGGTAATTTCAATTAGGTTATTTTTATAACACCAAAACAATGGAATTGTATTTATGCATTTTTAAACTAAAGAAACCTTTAATTTGTATTAAATATAAGTGATTTAACATCACATCATATTATTAATATCATATATTTTTGCATGAAAACAAAGTGTACTAAAATGTTTCAAAAGAAGACCTTTTAATGGGTGGCTTTTATTGCCACTTTAAACACGTGGGTAAAAAAAGCGAAACAGTTTGGTTTTTAATCTTGTTTTTAATATGCATCTTTTTAAGTGCCCCTTTTTATGAGATATGAATAGGAATATGGAAATTGGTGTTTTTTTTTATAATTGATGAAAACAAATTACCTTTTTGGGCGGGGGGGGGGGGGGGGAATAGTCTAAGTATCACGCGTACTCCACGGAGCCCTATCTCTTTCCGTCGAACGTTATGACATATCCCGAAATGCAAATTTATGCAAGCCGCGTGCCAGCCAATCGGAGTCGATCTTACTAAATTGCGACGCCATTTCATTCCCAAATCAAGACTAACGCTGTGATTGGTCAATTCGAATGCAGTGTTTTGTAATACAACAACAGCCGGGAGCGCATTCGCGTAACATGATACCGAGCGCCGCGCGCTGTGACAGTTTTTTTAAATCTATGTCTATGACGCGCAACGGGTGAATGACCGAAGACCCGATAGGCCTATAGAAAGCGCCTGCTGATTGGTCTAAATCTAGGAAGTCAAGAGACGGGGTCTTGCCTAATTAATCAGCAAATCTGTTCGCGCGTAATAGACCACGTAGACTATTGGGGGGGGGGGGGGGCAGCCAAAACAATGTTCCTCGCGTTTTATCCTTTACATTTTCCACCATTATTCTTCATTTCATTGTTGCTTATATTTGCAGTTCTGCAGACATTTGAACCTTACTGTTATAGTGTGGTTCACTTAGCTCCAACTGTTAAATAGAAAACAATGTTGAAGTTGCTAGTTCCGTGCTGTCCTCTCAGCCAAATAAAACTATAATTCCATGTTCTCCGTATGGTTTACATGGAGCTATTTGTTCTGAAATGATAGGTATCATGCCTTTGATGAAATTGCAATATACGGTATGTCTCGAGCTTTTATTTGATTTAATTCAAATGCTGAGTTGTCTTTCTGCATGAAAGGCTATATACCAATACTTCGTTTACAAAGAAACTAATCATATCTTCCTCAGTCCCTGTGTTCTTTTATTTTTTTCAGAGTCATATCTCACGTTCCCCTGTTAACCATTGAGGAATCTGCATTCAACGGACTGCAGGAGTTACGAACATTGTAAGTATTCAAGGTTCATTTAATTGTAATAGACCATGAACGGCGATACCGGGAAGGAGGCCATTTGCTCTCCATCCAACACTCAAAAGGCGTCCCCGATTAAATGTTCCCTGTGTATACCCATTTTAGCAGAATTACCTAGATTGCAGGAATGTCACCACTGTGTAGCACTTACAACTGCGCTCCAAACACCCAATTTACGTTATAATTCAACAAAACATAACATACAGGAACGGGTGTAATTTTGCTTGTGTACTCATGTAAAGGCATATGCAAACATACTTAAACAGCACCTCTTTAGCGTACCGAATTAAGTGTGACGTCATTTAGAACCAGGAAGTGCAGTACAAACGTGCTAGTACGCGCGCGTGTTGGTTCACGGGCTGAATCCACTGATCTCTATATAAAGACTGGATAGCGGATATGCATACAACATTCACACAGTAGACTTTGCATATTGACCAATTCGCCCCCGGTCTCACAAAGATGGCCGCGTATAACACGAACGTTCTACGCGTAAATACGCGCATTTTGGTCACGTACACATATTATGATGTTCTAAAAGGGACACATTTCCGTAGTGATTATTATTTCAAAACGCCGAAAAAGTGATATTTGCGGCATTTTAATAACCACGACATTAGAAAAACTGTAGTTAACCTTGGTCAGTGGTGGTGGTCAAAATATAAGTCAAGTGAACCGCGACGTTACAAAATAAATCATGCTGTCTATAAAAACGGCAACTTGTCCTTTGTAGATCACCAGCCGGTCTCACCAATATGGCGTCAAATTCGTACATTGTGCGGCTCTGTATTAGCTATCCAGTCTTTATATAGAGATCAGTGGCTGAATCACGCGCTTATGACTTTTACACACATTTTGTGCGCGTGATGTATTCACTTCGGTACCAAAATATCAACTTGGTGACCTGACCAGTTCACTACTTCGCTTTTCAAATTGGCCAAGTTGCTGGTTCCTTCAATTACTTATAGGTAGTCACTGCTGCTGCAATATTATACAAATATTGAGTGGCTCAGAGTACAAGTGGAGAAATATTATCGCAAGGTAAAATCTTGACTTTTGGAGTTCACGAGGCGATTGAAGCCGAGTGAACTGGAAAAGTCCAGATTTTACCGAGCAATAATATTCCTCCGATTTCACAGTTCGAAGTCACTCAATATTTGTTTTATATAACTGACATATAAATACTTGTCATTTGATATACTTGATCTTTTATTTCAATACAAAATTGGTGGAAAATGTGTTAACTCTCTTCTAAACCACCCCTTAGCGAAAACGTTTGAACCCAACTCTGTAGCGCTGGCTCTTTGGAATAATACACGCTACGCGGAACGCTGAACGCGCACACCAACATGCATTTGCCCACAAATACCGCGTCATGGAATAAGAATGATCCTTATTTTTCGATAGTATTTCCCATTCCCCATGAGCAAATGGGACCTTTTGAGCCCCGTCGGTGAATGAGAGTAATAACAAATGTCACTTGATGTGAGTTCCACCAATTAAATGACAAGGATCTGTATGTCGGTTTTATAAAGTTTAATGATGAACTGCAGGAAGTAGAGGCGTGAGCGTCTCCCAAGGCCAGCCATCCCTTCCTTAAATTTAACGATACCATAAGAAAGCACACACGTGGAAACAGAATCGCGTCCCCTTAATTATGTGATTGTAAAATGTAATTGAAAATTCCCATTTGAGTAACTTATTATCGGTAATGAGTTTGTTTTATTAAGTCAAACGGGGTTGTATTATTTCCTTCTAGAGTGTTGATTCGCGGAAGGTTTGCGCATGCTCAGGATGAACCTGTAAATATTCACCCTTCTGCTGTTCTGGACCTAACAAACCTTCAAACATTGTAAGTATTTGCGATTTTTTTCGCGAATCGGACAAACTGTGCAACACGAATAACATAGATTCAGTGACCAAGTTACTCTAATAATATAACAATTTCTCTGTCAACTTGTACGTAGATATCTCGATGACCATCGACTGTGCTGCGAGTTCCGAAAACGCGAAACATTCGACGTTGACAATTGTTTCACCACCGAACAACAGTCGCCCCTTTTCAATTGCGGAAGTCTCATGCAGAACACATTTCTACGGGTTTCCATGTGGTTCCTGGGTCTGAGCGCTGTCATCGGTAATCTAGGAGTAGTTGTTTGGCGGTCCTGGACATCAGTGAACGGAAATCTTGGTCACGGTACCAAATACGTAAACAATTTCCTCATTTTGAACTTGGCCGTTTCCGATTTTCTGATGGGAATATACATGGTGATAATCGCTGCAGCTGATGTCTCTTTCGGTGAAGCGTACTATATGGTAGCTTCCGAATGGAGACTGAGTGTTGTCTGTAAGCTTGCTGGTGTCATGTCAGTTTTGTCCAGTGAAGCAAGCGTGTTCTTCATTACACTCATAAGTCTGGACCGGATTTTATGCATAGGTTTCCCTCATGGGAGAGTTCGGTTAGCCAAGTCAAAAGCTCGACGTGCTGCCTTAATTATTTGGGTAGTAGCGTTTGTATTAAGCAGCCTACCGACAATTCTAATTGGTTCGGACACAAATTCTGATATTTACGGTCTATCCGACGTCTGTATCGGCCTTCCTCTCATAACTAAACCCGCCAGTTACGCTCTCAAAGAAGATGACATCGGTAACCCACTTGGTAGCCAGAGTTTTAAAATTCCAATCCCCCAGGATCACAGGCCAGCTTGGGTCTACTCCATCGTACTCTTCCTCGGCGTGAATTTGCTCTGCTTCCTAACCGTCGCCCTTTGTTATGTCTTTATCTTTATCAAAGTCCGAGATTCCTATCAACGAGTTCGAGGCTCGAGGAGCCGAGGCTCAACAGTTCATCAGGCCGACAGGAAGGAAATAAACATGGCGCTCAGGATGGCTGTGATAGTTGGGACCGATTTCTGTTGCTGGATGCCTGTCATTGTCATGGGTCTTCTCTCTCAGAGTGGTGCCGTTACCATTCAACCACACATGTACGCCTGGACTGTGGTCTTCATTCTCCCCATCAACTCCTCCCTCAATCCGTACCTGTATACAATATTCAGCGTGGTTTCAATTCGCTGTTCCACGAACGGCAGCAGTTCTACCAAAACTACCTCGGCATTACGTACCAAGGGCAAGAACAAGAACCAGGTAGCAGATACCGTCGTCGCTTGTAAATGTGCCCACTCCTGTCCCGAGAGTGAAACACATTTGTAGTGAGCCGGAAAAAAAGCTAAAATACGGAGTGAGTCAAAAAAGCGGAACCCAAACCTCAAACAATATATTTCATATTTACAAAAATATGTAGCACCAACATTAATAATGACTGGAAAGTCAATTTCATAAGCTACTCTTTTTTTTGAAACAATTCTGAAATTGCTCAATCCGTTAAAAAAATATCACTATTTTTTTTTTTATATCTAAGACGGGCCTTTAAAGACTTTGTTGAATATTTTTAACTTTAAGTTGAGGTTTTATCGCTGGTGAAGTTAAAAGACAATTGTGACGACGATTCTTGCAATCGCATTTTTTTTGGGACGAGGCAGGTTTTAGGGTCATTGTGTTGAAATGGTCATATTCTTTGAACGGATTCAGCCATTTCAGTTGTTTTTTTCCCATCTAACAGTAGCTTATAAAATTGGCTTTCTATTCGTTATTATTTTCTGTGCTACACATTTTTTGAAATATGAAATATAATTTTTCGGGTTTGAGTTCCTGAATCCTGAATCTCCAGAACACATTTGTTTAATATTTCTTAACGTTACCCGGAGAAATTAAATGCAGATTAATGTAAATATTTATTTGTGGCTAAATACGTTAAGATCGGCTCTCTTTATATTTCATATAATAATATAATGATTAAGCGCAGTTTAATCGGGCTTATGTACGCGCTGACACCGAGAAAATTTTGCGAAGATCCCTCATGTGGTTGTTTACGATAACGTCACGCGCTGAACGCGTGAATAGCTGGCGGTCATTGGTGGAAGGTTCTACCACTACACGTAGTAGCACGCAGTAACGTAGCGTCACGATATTCCGGATTCCATGCCACTGACTGGAGAAAAGGCAACATTTTCGCCGATGAAATTTTACCCACTACCAACCGTTTTTCCCCTGTTCTTCTCTCTTTTGGGTTCAGAAGCTCCGCTTTTTTGTACTTGTTTGGCGTGTTTTCCCAGCACACAAACACTGGTTCTATCTGTCTATCACCGTAATTATCTCGGCTTATTCCTGGAAATGTTATATGATTCTATCAAACAGTTTTATGTTGTGTTCTGAGTTGTTACGAAGGTTATATTAAAATAATTATGTATCATTAATATTTAGATTTTTCTGGTACGTCAGAGGAAGTGTTAAATTTTTTTTAAAATAAAACATAATCTTAAATCTGAGTGGGAAGAAGTAATAAATTATATGTATGTATTTGGTTAAATTCCAAACGTCTTGAATCTGAGTAGGAAGAAGTAATACTGTGTTGATTTGTTATGGCAACTAGGCTTCACTTTGAAAAAAATGTAATATTGCCGTGGAAACAAATTCAATCTTTCAAATGAACCTTTTTTTGCAATGTTTGTATAAATTTGCATAAACTTTAATATTAAATAAAATATAAAATAAAATATAAATAATATACAATTTTAATTGTAAATAAAATATTAAGGACTCCTGAACCCTAACTGGAGACTGGCTGGATCAGTTAGATGAGTATTTATTTTGAGTTCGAGTTACGCCAGTCCATGAATATATTTAATATGAATGAGTGAAGTTTATTCGAAAGACTGCACGCCAGCGCGTGCTTTACAAGCATCATGACGGGATGCTCACAAGATTAAAAGATTATGAAGCTTTGCGTCAAAAGTAGATTTATATCGTACACTTTCCGATTTTAATTCCATCGTGTATTTCGTGTTTTGACTTCCGTTGCGAATTAATATGTCCCATTCTCCTAAGAAAATAGCCCACCCTTTCTATTTTGTAATCATAGTACTAGTTATATATTGCATTTTGAACGGGTATCACATACTGTAACACAAACACTGATTTAAAGTTGTACACCATTTATAATAGTTGCTTTACAATCATTGCAGTAATCCCATATATTTTCATTTCATTTCATTGTGTAGTATTATATTTGTAATGTATTGTATTTGTTCAGGTGTGTAGTTATTTGTAGTGTAGCAGGACCCCGACGAAGACCAGTTTTAAACTGTGTGGGCATACCCTGTGTAAAGAAATATAATAAATTAATAAATAAAGTTTGGCGAAGCATCTAATTGCAATAACTAGTTGCAATGTGCAAGATTTTTGAACATGTAGTAATCCAGTACCTCGGCAAGAGAGCAGAAAGTGGGAGCGTACTGATCGATGCCACGCGGACGAGGTAATGGGGCTTGGGGAAAGCAATGATCAAAACTCCTGAAGGACCATAGCACATGTATACATAATACGACCATGTAGCAGTTAAGTGATACCATTACAGCTCCATGCTCATACTCAGGATTATCTTTGGGAAAATGAAGGCACGACGACACGTTGGAGGTGCAAACAGGCAGTGAAGTTCGGAGTGAAAATATCCTTGTTTTAATCTAAAGATTTAATTCAATAACCGTGATTTTTTTTAAACCCCAGAATGGCCTCTTTCCGTCGATGACGTTATAGAAAACAACAATAATGGTCAATGAACGTCAATTGGTGGGAAGTTTTGTAGTGAATGTATATAAAGTAACCTACGTGTGTTCACGACCATTATGCCCGTTTGGTCGAATACGTCCTACAACAGATTTTGACGAGCGACGACTGTTCACGACCATTATGTCCGTTTGGTCGATTACGTCCGACAACAGATTTTGACGAGCGACGCCCAATTGTGTCCGACCCATTTGTCCGACAGCCGATTATGTCCGACCCATTGTGTCCGATAGCCGATTATGTCCGACCCATTATGTCCGACAACCGATTATGTCCGACAACCGATTATGTCCGACCCATTATGTCCGACGGCCGATTATGTCTGACCCATTGTGTCCGACGGCCGATTATGTCCGACCCATTGTGTCCAACGGCCGATTATGTCCGACCCATTGTGTCCAACGGCCGATTATGTCCGACCCATTATGTCCGACACATTGTGTCCGATGGCCGATTATGCCCGACCCATTATGTCCGACGGCGATTATGTCCGACCCATTGTGTCCGACGATGGGATACGTCTGACCTACATTGTATTTAGATGGTCGATTACGCCGGATTTACTCGGTTGTGTAATGACATTATTAAGTTATCTTTGGATTGCAACTGCAGTGCGCGCGCAAAAATACCTTGAAAAATTCTGAAAATATCTCCACGCAGAATCTGAGTCCAACAAAAGTTGACGTACAAAATTCCGTAGGGCTGTCTAAGAGGAGTAGCTAACTTGCAAACGGCGATAGGTCAATCGGGCGATGTACATTGCAGTGCGCCACCAAGACTTTGCCACAGAGAATTCATTTTGCTTAATGCATTGTGGGAGATGGTGGGCAAATTCGCAGCGCGAGACATTTGAAATTGTTAGTTTGTCTGGTCAGTAGTTTTGTATTGCGTATGATTCGATTATATATTTGCCCTTTTCTTTTCTTTTTATGGTGTTCTTTGTAAAGGCGGCGGAACGCTGTGCCCAAATCTATAACAAATTAGCTGAATCATCCAAATTGCCAGAATTGTCTGTCCGCCCCTCGTTTCTACCCGCTTGTTTTGCCCACGGTTCGTGGGTAAAAGTGATTCATCTTGACATGATGACGCACAAATGTTAAATGCAATACCCGAAATCAAATCATCTAATAATAATATCTTTATTTTTAATAAACTATCTATTTCCAGACGTGTCAAATGATGTTCACTTGAAACAGCATCGGAGACCAGAAACAAAAAAGACCTCTATTTGCGAGATAGAGACATCTCTTTTAGAATATTAGACAACAAATATCTTTATTGACATAGCGTTGTAGCCCTCTCTGTTTGGTGATAATTTGGATTTTTTTTTTTGCGTGCCGTAGGCAGCGCCCTCTTGCGGCAGGCGATCGCGTACTTATTAAACAACTTTCTTTTAGCTTCGCCGCGTCGGAACCAGCACCACGTATGAGTCAAAAAAGAAATTGTTTTTTTTTTGGCGAAGTGGACGACTGATTTCTGCCATTTTGTGACGTGTACCCTAACCCGATTATGATACAGCGATGATAATGTGGATGTTGATGATAGTGATATTTAAAGTGGATGATTTGTATATTTACTCTAATTGATCTTATTGGCAAGAATTAAAAGGCCAATTTAATTTTAAAATGTGTCAATTGCGTTTAATTATTTCTGTTATCAATATTTAAAATACAATTACTACTGTTATCAATATTCAGAATACCCAAAAGTCGTCAGTGGCTTTAATATTTTTAGTGGGACTGTCCATATTAATTTTGGGTCATAAGGTTGCTTCGAAGTAGCTACCAGAAGGGCAAAAATAGCCCAAAGGTCAACGTGTACCTACACATTTTCGCCACTACAGATTCCCTTCTCCTCTGTATATTCCAAAACAAATCCTCACTCCTGATGAAAGGTCATATCCATAAAAAAGGTTAACGCACAACTTAAAAAGACGTAATTTTTTTTTTATTGTACCCTTATCATTTTTTTTCTTTAGATTATCTCCAATTTAAGGTCTCTCACTTTGAAAATTGTGCTCCTCCGTTTAAAGGAAAAATCTCCAGATCTTTACTACTTTTATGCACATAAATAATCGATAGTTTTTTTTCCTTTGAGAAACAAAATTCTCCAAACCACATTTCCATACTACAAAAGAAAAATGCCCTAAATTACTGTAAAAAACTATTTAAGTGAACGAAATTACACAAATATTGAATGAAAAGAAAAGCAATGACAATTCATGTAGTATCCACTAGACTACATCAATGACTCCTTTCACTGAGTTGTGTTATTCATTATAATGCACATGTATTGTGCCATACAATGCAATTATCCATGTAGGACCGATTTTGTGGGATAAAAAAGCTTGCCTCTGGTCAATGCAGGGTGCAACCCTGCAAAAAAGTCTCATAGACACTTGTGCTAAATGCGCATACTTCAAAATTCTTTTAAAAATACCTAGAACTCTTACAGGTATTCAAGCTGCACAGAAAAATGATGATTAATGTTTCATATTCTTTTCATTTTTGGAGGGTTGACTATTGACTTTTCGAGATTTTCTCACCCAAAGAACACGACCCCTATTTTCTCCAAAGCGGAAAAGTTTGCCATCTTGAAATACGATCCCTCCACAACTTTCGAGCCCAATAGCATCCAAAATGCTCAGAATTGGGAGCCTTAAGTCCGGGCCAGAGGTTCATTTCCATGTCTCCTCAATTCCAAAATTTTATGGCTCTAAAACTGTCTAATATAGAATATTTTGAGGGTATAACTTGTATTCATGAGTTCGGCGGACGGATTTTTGGCCTATTTACAGGCGTGTAGTGTACCCTGCAGTCCTCGGTACGCCCTGGGGATAGAGCGCCCTCATTCGAGCGTTGCTTCACGGGATATTTTATAACATTAACAGGGTCCCGATTCTAATCATTGTTGCAAATTGCACTCAGTGATGCAATTGCGCTGTATGCAGAGATTCCTTTATAGAATGCAAAACATAATAAGAACATTGAAAAAAAAACCCACTTATGAGAGTAATTAGAGCCCAAAATAGAATGAAATTATGATAAATATTATGACAACAAGCTTTCAGAGTTTACCGGAGAAAATTGGGTCAGTGAAAATCACTTTTATGAGTGAGTGCTTCTAAATACGGCCGCATTGTCACATTACGGGGTAAAGATAAGACTCGTCTTCCACATTATCAGCAATGTAGACCTACATGCAATTTAGACAAAATTATCGATCGACCGTCGGACACAATGGGTCGGACATAATCGGCAGTCAGACTAAATGGGTCGGACATAATCGGCCGTCGGATGTAGTATCCTTGCGTGAAAGCTATGTATAGGCACCACGTGCTCGGAAACCACACACCCAAACCCAGACATTACCTCATCCACACTGGAATGCATGAACCCCAACTTACTAAATGAATAATGAATAAGGCCCCAACTTGGATCAGATTGCACCCTAGAACAGTGTAGCCCTTTGATAAGCATAGAACCTCATGTGGTGTACTGAGATGTACTGAGACACAATAAACCAAGCAAGCATCGAAGCAACAACTACTATCCATGTGCTAGTGACAAGCTCACAGCATTACTTTGGCGACGAGGATTCAGGAACAAAATTGGGGGGATATATCAACATATCAACTTCCCAAGATGGCACGAGGCACCAAAGCTGCCTCAGACCACCTCTAGACATATGGCAGATCACAACCTTGCCGAAAATATTCTCCGCACCGCGGATCAGAGCATTCCGCAAAAACGCCTACTACAAGATCCAGTCATGACCCTCGTGATCATCCGAGCAACAGCAATTCAAGCCACTTCGCAAAAATCTACTCGAGTACGGAACAGCAGACGGGCGCCACACATGTTCATCAGGCCAACGCCATCATCAGCAACGACCCACCAAGCTCTCCGGATAGCGACTCCGAAGATGACTACGTGTTCTAATCGAACATGATTCAACCAACCACCAAGTGTGTTATCAACAACACCGAAGAACAACAAGCGTGTTAATCACAACACCAAGAAATGAACAAGCGTCAAGTCTGACTAACAAACGAATGAGCGTCAACTCTGACCAACAAACAAACGAACTTCACTCTGAACGACAAGCATTTACGAGTTATGGTCTCGGTCTCGGACTATCCGGTCTCGACTACAACACTGGGGTGGACGCTTTTGCACAGAACTGGACAAATGAAAACGGCCTCCTGGTCCCCTCCCCCATATTTCTTATACCCAGCGTACTTAGGCATCTTTATTCGTGCGAGGGCAAGGGGTTTTGAGTTTGGCCATGGTGGCCATCCTCCTCATTCTGGCCTACTCTGGTCCTGCTATAGAGTTTGGATAAAAGGAAGTTTTGCTGTAGAGGGGTCACAGGTTCTGCAACTAGGAAGGAAAAGGAATTCAATTTTTGGGTCGGACAGTTTCCATGGCAAAATGTGTGTTATTTACATTGACTGTACGAATGAGTGTAATTAATATGTCACTTAAAATATATTCTTGTTGTTTTCCTTATGTGCATTAGATTATTTACAAACAGAGATATTGGAAAGAGTTTCCAAGTGAAATTGCAGAATTCAAGCACATTATCTTTCGCGATCTTTTGTTGTCTAAAGGAGAGGGCACCATCAACGGATATCTCTACAAGTGCAGAGTTTTCTTTTCATGGCTCAACGATATTAAAATCCCAATAGTACTTCCAATCCGTAAGGAAATAATCGCAGCGTACATAGCAGATATAAGTAGTTCTATGAATTCTGACAGCACAATAATTAACACCGCAGCAGCCCTAAAATTGTTTCATTAGTCAATTCAAAACTTAATCCTTTAGACTCATCGATAGTTGAACAGATCTTATTTGCTCAAAAGAGAAAACGTAAGAGATAAACCACCACATCAAAATGAACCAATATCCTTAGATCTGCTAAAAGCAATAGTCGAACATTATGCAAAGCCCCATAGTTCCCCGATGCAAATGAGAACGGCTTGCTACGTTTTACTCCAATTCACACTTCTGTTTAGACATGACAAACTGGCCCAACTCAAGACCAGCCACATAAAGCAATTGCCGGACGGCAAAGGTTTGGAAATTTACATTCCAAAGGTCTAAAACAGATGTTTTTAGAGATGGTTCCGACACGTTAATTTTTGATAATAAAGAGGAGTATTCACCAGTACAAGCTCTGCATAGATACATGTCAAAATGTAGTCTTCACTTCGGAGAGGATGAGTTTGTATTTACGGCTCTGTCATATCAGTCAACTACAAAGACAAATTAAGTAAAACTTAATGCATTTTATGGCTGACTGGTCTCGCTGTTAGCACAGTGTAGCAGGTTAAGAAGGGCGAGCTGTGCAACGTGGCAGACAGTGTAAGATTATATAATAGCGAAGTAAATGGAAATAAAATGGTGCACATAGGCTACTAGATGATTTTTTGATCATTATAACGTCACCACAAACAGGCCAACGTAATTTAGAGGGTTTTCAAAGATTAGCTGAAGATTTAGGAATTCCACTTGCGCCAGAAAAAACAGAAGGCCCCTCAAGTTGCCTTACATTCGCAGGAATTGAATTAGACAGCAACACAATGTCTGCACGCCTGCCAGCCAAAAAGTTGACAAAAGCAATCGGCTTAGTCAGTGAAGCCTTAACGAAAAATAAATTGAAGCTAAAAGAGTTGCAGTCCATCATAGGTTTTCTTAATTTTGCATGTAGAGTAGTAATCCCAGGAAGGGCGTTTTTGAGAAGACTGATTAATTTAACAATAGGTGTGAAAAGCAAACATCACTTTATACGTATTAATTCTCAAGCTTAAAAAGACTTACGAGCTTGGCTTTTTTTTAAAAACAATTCAATGGGAAAACGTTTTTTTATTTCAGAAGTTTGGTTACCAGCACACACACTGCATTTGTATACTGATGCATCAGGTTATGTTGGTTACGGAGCGGTCTTTAACAAACAGTGGTTTTTGGGGAAATGGCCAGAAGCTTGGGCCAGAGAATGTATTACGTTAAAGGAATTATATCCAATACTGGCGGCCGTGAGTGTATGGGGGCGATTCTTTGCAAACAAGAGGATTATGATCCACACGGATAATGCTGCGTTAGCTACCATCATAAATACTAACACTTGCAAGGAAATGAAAGTGATGGTACTTGTACGTAGATTAGTAGTCAATTTAATGACGTGCAATATTCAATTGAAAGCAAAACATTTACCAGCAATAGATAATATTCTAGCGGATAAATTATCTCGTTTACAGATCAAAGCATTAAAAACGTTAGCCCCGTGGGCCGAGAAACATCCACTAACGCTCCCGGCCGAACTACAGCCGCAAAACTGGTTCCCGGACTATTAAAATTGCTAACTAATTCGATGTCGACGTCAACATGGAAAACGTATCAAAGGGCTCATACGGGGTATTAATTGATTTTCTACAGAAGTATGGGTTTAAAAAGTTACTACCATTGTCTCCGATTATCATTGACTAATTTGTTACACACTTAAACGAGTGCAACTACGCTGCTAGTACTATTGTCACATTTCTAGCAGCCATTAATTACTTACATAAGTTGTACAGTTTACCAGAACCAGGCCAGTCATTTCTGGTTCGAAAAGCAGTATTGGGGTACAGAACAACAAACCTAGGCAGGACATACGACTGCCGATCACATTACAACTGCTACAAAAAATTACATCAGCACTAGAGCACTGTGCGAAATCAAGGTATCAAAACTTGATGAACCGCAGCATGTTTTTGTTGGCCTTCGCAGCATTCTTACGAATATGGGAAATGACCGTTTCAAATCAAAACACAGCCAATGTGTTAAAAATAGATAACATATACAAAAGCCAAGATGGCGAAGGTGTACGATTAGTTTTTGAACACTACAAGCATTCCGAAGGAAAACAGGCCAGTACAGAAATTTCACGCAAAGGAGATGATGTATGCCCAATCAGAGCATTGTCAGATTACATGTCCAACGAATGTCATTTAATTCAAAGTTCTTGTACTGCTGGCCAATCGGCCAACCAGTGAAACGAACCGAGTTTGCCTGTATATTGCAAAAGACGGTGAAATTTATAGGATTAGACCCACATGCATATACGGGCCACAGTTTCAGAATAGGGGCCGCATGCCATGCCCTTTCCCGTGGCTTCTCTGACCCACAAATTAGGGAGATGGGAAGGTGGCATTCGGATGCATTCAAAAGATACATCAGGTTATAGGATAGAGAAAGCCTAGGGTATAGTACAGTGCGCCAAGCGAAACGGCGTCAAGAGTGTTTTGGGGGGAGCTGCCCCGCGCAAAATAAATAATTAATTAAATAAATAAATAAATAATAACAAAAACAAAAATATTGCGCAGTGCGACTTGTGGCGAGATGGCCCTCCAAAACAACCAAGAATAGGTTAAAACACAGAAGTAAAATCATAAGAGAATAGTTGACAAAAGATGAAGAAATATTACCTGTAAATAAATTACTAATTATATTAGCTTAGTTAGTACATGGAACAAAACATAATGTTAACAAAGTTCAGAACCAACCATAATTGAAAAGAAAAAGTGTTTGTATCCAAAGGTTGTAACCATGCAACAAAAATTAGTGATTAAATAAAAGAGGAAATATTTTCAGAGACAACAAATATAAAAGAGATCAGATGCCAAAGATGGTAATCTTAGTAGATATGTACTATGTTTAATTATCTCGTTAAGTAAGTAATATTTAATTTAATTGATTATTGTGTAAGAAAAAGAAAAGAAAGGACTCCTCAACCCCAAAAGGTCGAGCTATAGCTTATGATGCTTAATTGTGTGAGAGACAAGTAAAGCAATAAAGTCATATAAAACTATCTCGCAAAGACCTCTCAGCTACACCAGATGCAGGGAATGATAAACGCACTTAAGCAGCTTGGTGTAGCGGTATTATGATTAATATTTCGCCCTGCCCAAAGGCATATGAGTCTCCGGTAAAGGAAGAAACTAGGCAAGGGTTTCGTTTCTCCAGTCAGCTCAACCCTTTTAACTTGGAGGAAACTGCTCCTCTTTTTATTCCATCAACCATCGACGAAAATACAGCTCACACTCCCAAATCTTCTGCCTTGCATATACGCGTACCCCCCACCAATGTATACATTTGTAACAACTTGTCAGCGCGTCTCGCCCTTTGACCCATGACCCCGGCCAGTGGGCCCCAGGTGCACGGCCTATTATTAGCGCACGGGAATAAACAAAAGTTTAGCACAACATGCACCCCAAATAATCATTTCCCCACATTGGGATAGATAATCCAAATAAATATGGACTCCATAGCATGAGATCCGGAGGGTCCTCACACTTGGCCAACAAAGGGCCGTCTGAAAAATTACTTGTGGAGCATGCTAGATGGAAGACCCAAAATGCCAAAAAAAAAAAAAAAAAGGAAAAAGGGAAGTCTCACGAAGATAAATATTATCAAGTATCAAGACTATTCCAAAGTTAATGAAAAACTATGAATTTGTACTTTTTACTCCCGTAAAAGATTGCCGACCAAACTGCGTTAATTCGGCAATGTATATGAAGATAAAATGTAGATTAGGGGTATCAAGATTACTGCAAACTTAATGTTTCACGTAGATTACAAGTATCAAGATCACTCCAAAGTTAATCACAAATTATGAATTTGTACTTTTCACTCCTGCAGGAGGTTGGCACCATGATACTGTGTTATTTCCGTAATGTATATAAAGATGAAATGAGATGAAGGTACGAAGTACCAGGATTGACAGTTGTCCGATGAGTCAAAGGGCATTGCTCTAAAGTAGAGTAGAAAGGAGGTTGATGAAGCTTAGACCCCCTTTACACGGGGTATTGACGTGATTGCAGAATGGATGCACAATGGTCGGCCCATGGTCGCCACTTAAAAGTATGGTTGCCGTAGGTTGCACAGGGGAAGCACAGGGGAGGCAGGCAAGTGCCTCAGTGGACGCACAGGTCGCTCGTAGCTCGACATTGAAATGTCCGAAGATTGCAGTTTTGGTGGTTCATGGGAGGCTCCAAAGATCGCTGGAGCAGTTACATAGACACAGGATTTTCTGTGTTTGGGCGACCATTGAGCGTCCTGGCCATTTTTTGGTCGCTCATAGGTGGTACAAAGGTCGCAGCCCTGTGTAAAGGGGCCTTACTAACTATATACTAAACTATATACTTTACTAATTGTACTCATAAATAAAATAAACAGTAATACTAATGATAATAATTTCTGTACAACCAAAACTGAGTGGTCACAGGCGGCCGCTTCCAGCGGCAGAGTTGAATGAAATAGTTGTCTGCCCGACCACTCTGTGATTTTTAACCAGACAAAAACGAAAACCTCCAGTTTGTACTTTACTATCTCATTGACTGACTTTTATAGGTTAAAACATTTTGAATAAATCTAACCCTGGTTCCCAAAAATGCATAACTGGTCAATGAGGCTGGTCTACAGTCCTGTTTGTACAGATACGTGTATGCATATTTAATAACAGAGCAATTTAAGACAAGAGTACCTTTTCAATTGAAATAGTCACAGGTGCATTACAAGCGCAATTCTAAAACTAATTTCAAAATGTTATCCGGATAGAAAAAGAACAGAAAAAAACAAACAAACTGATGATGTGGTGACATAGAAATTGTCCATGTGGGATGTACACTGCAAACTGCAGTAGATGGAACACATCTGTGGAATTTTTAGTAGTTCAACATTACCCAATCTCCCTCGATTACGGGTGAAAGTGACAATAAGACCATCTATCACTGAAACTTTGATGTGATCCTTCACGCACACAATTCCACCAACACCACTTATATTATATTAAGTCTGCACTTACTGAAGACATTGTATTGTGGCGCTGATGAACCGGGGCTCCCCCAAACTCAGGTCGCCCTGGCCTCCTGACTTAAACCTTTGGTAAGCCTAGACGAGCGGTGATCTAGGTGACCTAGGGAATGCGTCCGTTCGGAAGGCCGTATGCCGCCAACACATACAAAGTAGTCTCCTAAGGATGTGCAATTAAGGGAGGGACACCAACTGGCAGACTGAACAAATGATGAAGGAACAGACACTGACACCTTTATTTATCAGACAACAACGACAATCGAGTTTTTTTAATTCTCCATTGGGTTCAATTTGAATGTAAGAGTCAATCAACAATAATTACTGAATGAAACGGCACCTACGTCAAGGGTGGACTATTCGCAGCGCTCCCCCACGCTCTTTTGCGACTTACTATCAGGCAACCTCAAGTTACCGGCGGCAGGACAGCCCACGAGGTAGCAACACGGACCAAGCTTCAGATCCCCGGTGTGTCTCCAGCTACTGACCTCCTGTCCTCGCCCAGTCGTCAGCACGTCAGTGCAAAAACACGACAACGCCCACACGTCCGTTCTCCACGAGACGCCGAAAACCACGTCCGTTCTCAACGACGTGCTGTGATCAACTCCTGCTTTGGAACGCGCGAACGGACCCAACTGCAGAGGGCGCTGCTCAAGCTCGCTGCTGCTTGCGCTATAAATAACTCGCTGCAAGCACACCGTTGCGCTACAGTATTCTTCCATAGATAACATTGCTTTGGGCAGTATTCAGGGTGATCCAGGTTTCTGTCATAACAGCCATAATTTTTTTAGTTCGTTGCTGTGACTCGGTACTAACTGATCAATTTTCGTTAATACGTAAGAAATATTGCACGGTAATAGAACTGTAAAGAATAATAACAGTAAATCAGCTATTTTCAAAATTCATTTGTTTGCCTTATCATATTCTTCAGTATGGTTCATTCAGCCGTAAATGAAATGAAAACAAAATACGTGCAGGACATACAGCATGTATCAATGATGTAAGCAGATAAGTAGGCATAAGTGTATGAGCTTTAACGTTTTCAGAGTGTTAACTGTGTTACGGACTTTTTATTCCTTCAAATTTCAATTTAAACTTCAAATTATTTCTGCAGTCACGGATGTCTTATAGTTATAAAATAAGCTGGTAATTGTAAAAGATGAAATATATAGAAAAAAACTCTCATTTGATATTCCGAGGATAAACGTGTGCATGAACGGTATAATTGGGAGTTCACACCTGTTAGGGACCCGGTTACCGAAGACTTTAATTTTACAGAAGGCCGATTTGTATTCGTCCGTTTCCTTGCAAATTTATTCAGACATTCTCTGCTGTATTCTGAAATGCACTTGCAGTTCGGACGGCGAAAATTACAAATTTGCCAGGCCATGACCCACACGCGGTATTCACAAATTGCCTCTTTTCATCCACACACAGAATGCAACGAGAATATTGGACAGGTATTTTAGTGGCCATTACCTGAGTCAAGTTTCAAAGGAAACCTTCAAAACACTGATTAAGCAATATTTTCAGTACGCTCACCATCAACGTTGAACCCCCCCCCTCGAAACACTCTCATACACCTAATCGATATTGATTACTGTCTTGGGAATTAAGAGAAAATTAAAACGCCCTCCAAGGTAATATTGGCCTGGTACGGTCTGTAAGGACTTGTATATTTCGGCACAACGCTGATACTGAGCACCAAACAACTGACCGCGGCATTTGATAATTGCCACGTAGTTACGACAAATACAGTGTACTGTTTGGTGTCATTCGCTCAACAAGACCTTTAGGAAAGCTCATCACAACTCGTCCACATCTGGTACATTAAACGGGGATCAAATATGGCTCTTCTTAACAACGGTTTGTCAACATTTTTTTATATTTTTTTACAGATTTGACCAACTCCTCATCCGATGGCCAATCGAATATGGCTCAAAACCAGTGTCGAGTCAATCACTGATACAGACACAAGTATATATGCAGTCGTTATAGAAGTTGGTTAACAATAATGAGGGGTGCTTTTGGCACAATTCATTGGAATAGCTTGTAATTTGATTACTTGGAATTGTGATAGACTGGAATTGTGATAGACTGGTGATACGGTGAGATATTGCGATAGACCATACTTCAACACTGCTTAAGAGTTATAATTTTATTGAGCTATGTTACAATATTAGGATCTCAGGAATTGTCGTTAATTTGGTTTCTTCTTTTTTTGTTTCGGCCACAGTAACTGCAGTGTTTATGTTTTGTGTGGCGTCGGCAGCAAGCATTCGCACAATCGGCAGGTTTCATCTCAACGATCCACACGGCATTGCTTTGCAATCTAATGTGTCCCTTGCAACCTACTACCGATGTGCTGCGGCGTGTATAAGCAACAGCCACTGCAGTTACTTCACCGTGGATCATAGTGGATGCGTTGTAGGCGAGACCGGTGATCAACAGTCGATAGGCTCTGGAACCAACTTGGTGTACCAGCGAGGAATCGACCAACAGGTAGGGCTGACGAGGCAAAGACATAAAAATAATGCCCAAGACATGTTTGGGTTCTTTTGAAGAACGCGATTGTCAGCTTCTTTGCTTGTTGACCTAGTGCTTAAATGATGGATCGACACCCTCACTGTCTGACCAACTAACCGACCACCTCATCAAGTCACTATTTTTCGTCCTTAACTGAGACTCTCTGATCGACAAGAAAAAAGTGTAGTGTTCATTTTTTTTTGGCCCTCAACCGAAGCACAGTCATGGGCGTCGCCATGATTTTTTTCTAGAGGAGGTATAGAAATTCCCATAAAAATTCTTGTATTTCTTGACATATTCTCGATTTATCAGTTTAAGAGGGGGGGGGGGGGCAGGGACATTTTGCCCCCCCCCCCTTCAACCCATTAAATTTAACTCCACTATGACTTTGCGCCTTTTTTCTTTTCTTTTTTTTCTCTTTTTTAAATTCCTTTTTTGGGCTCTTCCAGGGTGGCAAGCGCCCCCCTGCCTCCCCCCCACGACGCCCATGAGCACAGTCTGCGCTCTCAGCGTTGTCCAAGGGTTTGTAAAAGGAGATTCGTAACTTACTTGGGTAGAACTTGTGTTCATGACCCCATGTTTACTATTGCAGACATCTTACCGCGATCAGTGTCATTTGTGTGATACCATGCGCAATCTTTTAATGATTTTTTTAGTCAAAGGGAAATTACGGCCTGGAACACGCTCAATTTGGCTACAAAACACGTTTTAAACGACATTATATTAGATAGAAAAAGTAGAATATAGACGTCCATACAGTCATCATTTTGAAGCTAGGCGTTTTCGTGATGTTCTTGCGAGAATCATGAGAGAACGAATGTCGGGGTACCCAATTTCGTCCCGAAAAAAATCGAGTTGTGATTCCAGCCGCATAGTGGCTACCTTCTGCGAACGTGTAAGAAACAACATTTGTGTATTGGTGTTGTGTGTAATGCATGCGTACGTAAACGTATACGTATGCGTTTGTAAACATATGCGTACTCTGTGGTGTCCGATGTAAACAACCGGTTTTTTTTTCGTATTTCGTGAATGGTAAAACATTTGGTTAGTGTCCTTTCAACTAGACATTTAAATAGTACCAGTGTTTTCAAATTTGTTTGAATACCTGCAGGGTTGAGTATCCATAACGATGGAACAAACCAACTGGTGTAGTCGTTTGAAAGATACTTAAGTTGAAGGAATAATAATTATTTTTGTCTCGGCATATGCCGTAGCAAAATATCACACCTGACCTAGGTAGGCCTCCTTAAATAGCCAAAAGTGGGGTCATTCATCACTGACAGACAGTCACACTGATAACGTAGAGAAAACTATACATTTGGTAATTTTGTGTCTTCTTGTTTTCTCTCATGTTGCAATGGGCACAATAACCTTAAATTGCTATTTAACTAAACTTGATGGCGAACGATACATACGGCAGTGTGACGTTTATACTCTTTTGAGTTTAATCAGTGTTATTATTTTATACATTGTTATCATAAATTGAAGAGAAAAACAAGCAGAAAACCCCGAATAAGTTATCATAACCATTCACCTGTAACTGACTCACGAGGAAAGAGGCCAGTTAATTGATAGCAGTCACGCACTTGTGGCCTTTTGTTGCCCGTGGAGGAGCGGATTACATACCCCATTGTTTGGTCCCACTTGTTGAACCGGCAATTATCAGTCATGAACACAATAGATCACCTATAGTGGGTGGATGCCTCAGCCAGAGTCCTTAAACCGGCCGGTGATGGAAGCCAGGCCTAAACAATCCAAAACATGGCATTTTTAGGGAAATTCAGGTCGTATTGCCCCTTTAATATGTTTTTGCTTGACTGTTTCGCGCTCGCGTAAATTTTTTTCCTAGGAGGGTTAGGGGCAATGTCATGAATAATTCAGTTTTTCCTTTGAATCATTGCAAGACTTAGGTTCTCGTTCTATTTTCCCCTTAATTTAAAATTATCTCAGTGATAAATTTGGAGAAGAAAAATAGCTGATGAAAATGAGCAGCGACGACGTGGATTTGAACCAGGGTTCTTTGTATCCATAGCTCATCTCGCTATCCACTAGGCTACTGTGTGGTAGCTCGACGACAACCGTTATTTAAAATGCTTTAATGTATTGTAACTAGTTGAGTAACTAACAACAATGCTGTTGATGTCATTGTCCGTTCTCATGGATAAACATGAATTATTCATGACATTGCCCCTAACCCTCCTAGGAATAAAAATTACGCTTCGCGCTCAATGACAAGCAATGACCGTATATGAATCTTCTTTTTTTTTTTGCAACAGAGGGAGTGTGTTGACATTAAGCAGACAGCATATGAACCGACAGAAGCCGCGGACAACGAAGATAACGAGTTCCCTTTCGGTCCAGATATTGATCCTCCATCTCCAGATATTTGTTGCTGATACTATCTGGCTCACTACTTTTGTTTGGTAAGCTAACAATACCTAAATCTTCGTTGGAACTTTTCTGGTTTTTTTTCTCCATCAACAAATTTGTTTCTTATAAGTTATTGATATACAACTTTTAAAATCAAACAAAATATGACCCCCATTTGTATCTTGATCCTAACGGACTCGTTATTAAAGGCAAAAATAACGCAAGGATTAACAATTTGGCCGTCTAAATTTGTTTGATTTGTGTACTTCAGTTTAATTCAGTCAACATGCACTTTACATATTGTTTTTTGGGGGATTTTGGTACTTCCTGTTTAAGGTAGCCCATGTCAATTTGCTGTATTAACATTGCATATGAGTCGGAAAATCGAGGTTGGTGGGGTTATAATGCCCTCCGCCATTTAATATTATTATTTGTGTTTACTATGGAACACCAATGACATTTCCCAAATTGGTCCTCGTCTTCATCGCATCATATGCTGTGTTTGTTTTAACGTAGTATGTTATTTGTCATATTTTCCCTGCTGTTTAATGAGTTCCAAATTTTTCACTCAAAACTATGTATCTCTTTTTTTTTAAATGACAGTTCATATTGCTTGGAGATAGTGTGACACGTTTATAAATTTACATGTGAAAAGCCAATTAGAGTAGAATTTTTTCGAATGTCTTGAAATTTAAAATTGGCACTGTCACCATTTATTGTCTATAACAATTAAGATTCTTTATATAAGATTCTTTCGAGCAACACTTTTTTTTTCATTTCACATGATACATATTTTGTTTTTAAGTGTATAATAACAAATCCCCAATTGACAGGATTTTAATAATTGAAAGTTAACTGTTAGGAAGTGTACTAAAAAAATAGTAAGGTGACATCACATTCCGGGATTTCTGCTGGCACTTTTTCGAGCTGTTCAATAATAGTTTATTTTCCAAAACTTTAAATAATAAACAAGTGTAACAGCTGTTTCTTAACGTCATTGTTTACATTATTGTATTCTTACGTGGTGCCATTGCTAACAAGAGGATTTGCAAACATAATCCTCTGCTCACACCTTTAATCACATTTGATTACCCAACCTTTCGTAGTCACTCAATCTCTTGTGTCTGCCCACTCTACATTTCAATCGGACATAACTGGCAAAGACTCAGTCATGCTTTAAATCCATATTAAGCCATACAAGTCACCAGAGAAGAAGTGTCACTGAATGGGATATTGCCGCCCCTTTTCCAAATCTTCGAAATTGCACCTGGGCTGCCAGAAGAGAGTAGTATATTTCAATATTTGGTTTACCACAAGCAGTTTAAACTGATACATGACGGTTTTGACCTTAATACCACTTAATGCTCCGAGACGAGAACTATTCAAATACACAAACAATAAAAACAGTTCAAGGGACCATTCTTAGCGAATTAATTAAAGCTTCTTTTTGGTGATTCCAAATTGAAGAGAAAATATCAGGAAAGTACTGTGATTGCCAGCCAATAAGATATGCTACATATGGTTCATTCAGTCGTTAATGGAACTTTGATACTTGTAAGACATGTACCAAAGATGCAAGTTGGAAAATAATCGGTGATAAGTAGCCCTATGTTTAAGATCTGTAACACATTCATAGCGTTAACATTGCAGTTTCAAATTTTGATTGAACTTCATTTTATTTCTGCAGCGTAGTCAAGGGTGTCTCAATACCGTTTTTTTTAAGTTGCGAACTGCTTGTCAAAGGTTATTTAGTGATGCAACAAGTTGTCAAAGATATGTGTTGCTTGTGTTGATGATAAGATAATACAACGTTAAGCATTTTCATTAATTAAAGTAAAATTGAATTGCTGCAATCAGTCACATTTTATAAAAAAGGAGTGACATCAATACATGATTCATTACGTCACAGCTGTTAATGAACTGGTTTCCAAAAACTTTCAATGACAGCCGAAATGTATTCTCCTCTGTTGTCTTAGCAAATCTATCCTGACATTCCCTGTTATACAGGGTGAGTAAAAAAAAACAAGTACAAGAAACATTCAAATCACTCCTGTACTTTTCAAGTTACGGAATTTTAAACACAACCACCGTTTTAAAGTTCTGTCCACGGATCACAAAAAAAAGTGTGCGTTCTTTCAGTAAAATGAAAACAATTCACACATATCCCTATGTGATTCGTTTTTGTTGTGCTGAAAGAAGACAACACCTTCTTGTGATCCGTGGACAGAACTTTAAAACGATGGTTGTATTTACAATTCCGCTACTTGGAAAGTACGGGAGTGATTTAAATGACTCTTGTACTAAATATAAGCATATGAATTAGGCTTTTGTTTTCTATATTTTGAAAAGGCTACATGCAGAGCTTCACTGAAACAATGGTCCCGACATTCGGGTTTTGCTCCTTTTTTTAGTCACCCTGTATATAGAAATACTTTAACTAGAATCATTGCAGTCGGGTCATTTTGACTACATCAATACCCCGTGCAAAACATATAGCTTCCATTCATCCAACCATGAATGCAATGCAAACATCGACCATGTATTTAGTGACCATCAACTGAAACAAATTTCAGGGGAACCTTGAGATGCGTTAATAAACATTGATTTAGCAACAATTCTGCTTGCCTGCCATCCTTCGTTGTTAAGGAAGACCACCCCCCCCCACACACACACCCGCTAAACTCACTATCATAAACCGAATCGATAATGATTACCATTTCAAAAGTTATAAGAACAATGAAAATGCACCAGGTAATATAGGCCTGGACACAATGCGGTGCAGTTACTGTAGCAGCGCTGGTAGCGATTTTCTTTCTCCTGTAGGTGGGTTACTTAAATGTCACGGGCAATTCAGTTTTCCAAGAGAGCTCGTCAACAAGGACCATAAACCGTCATGATTTGAAAGCGTGGTGCCGCAGTGGGCTCAATAACTCACTGAATATAACAATAAAATTACTTTGTAAAACATAAAAGGTATGTTTAGTTGTTACATATTAATCTTTTTGTTCTCAGTGATTTCAAATTAGTTTTAATCTCAAATAAGTTTTTATAAGCCTTCACACCACGTCACTGTTTTTAAATTTTTCAAACACCTTTTAATTTTAAACCCAAAGCCTTACTTTATTGTTTCTTTGTGAACATGTGATATTCCCTTTGGAGCAAGATGTACGGTGTAATTAGATACACCTATACCAATGTAGACATGCTGTGGGCCCGTACTTGTACAGTGCATCTACCATGCTTCACTGAATAAGTTAGTCCCGGTGTCACAGTCTCACTTCTCCGGCGTGCTAGCTTCTCCGGATGGATTTGGCGGACAGTTGAGCACGTTATGTGTCCGCTGTGCTTACTTTTCCTCGGGCTGTATTACCAAGCCTATCAATAACACAGTGCGGGACATCCAAGAATGTGTTATGTAACACTTCCCCCATGGTCTTGCAAGCATTCTGATTTGTGTTCCTGGTGTACGTCATGCATGTGTGGTGTTCATGGAGGAAAAATTGAGAACGAACTCCTTGGTCTGTGTTCCTTGCTCGTTGTGGTCGATTTTGTCTTTAGTTTTGCCAACATGTGGCTTTATATTTGTGTGCATTTCAAGTCTTTTTTTGGTTATTGGGAGTTGTGCGCGCCACGCAAATTCTGGATTCGACTGGTACCCTGTAACTATGCATATGCATACAAATATCCTATGATATTACGTGCACCAGTAAAGAACTCATCCCACAAATAAAGTTGACAAAAAATATACAACACTGCGCCATTTTGTGTATGCGTGTTGAAGCGAAATTTCCCTTTTGGAGAAGCTAGCCTGCCGGAGAAGTGAGACCGTGACACCGGCAAAGACCAGCACCGGAATGTTTATTGACTTGCACTGCAGGGTGTGTTGTCTTAAGGATTACACAGATAAGACTCTTCATGAGGTGTTGCAAAGTCAATAGCCAAAATGCAGTGTAAAAATGGGGTTGAGCTCTAATGGAGCAGATACCTAATGAAGATACAATGTATGTAGCAAGGGGTGACATAGACGGGGAGACAGATATTGCGGGAAACCTCAAGATGTTAGTAACATTTGTTTTTGTATTTCCGTTTTTTATTTGTTGTTTATGTATGAATAATTTTCTTGTTCTTGTTTTTGTGCAGTTGAGTCGAATAATAATGTTAATAATAATGAAAATCTCACTGAATGCTACAATAGGGCGACTTTCCCATATACTTTTACACAAATCATTAACCTAAGTTTACCTGATCTTGACTCACGAATTTCGGTTAAGTTATGTTTTGGCCTACGAGTAATTTATCGAGCTGGTTTGTGACGATACCATTTCTTTGCCTAAGGGTCTTTTGCCCAATAAGGCGTGTCGCCCTAATGTTAACGCGTTTAGCACGATATGTCGCCCGTACACAGTATTCGTAATTTTAATTCTAATGGAGGGCGTTAAGTGAGAGGTTTGCGGTAACACCATGTGGAAATATCTCTTTTGTGAGTATGTGTGGTTCTGAAGAGAACCTGTTGGATTAACTCGACGTTTCGAACTGTATGCTCTGTTCGTCTGCAGGAGAATGCCGGACTCTAGCTGGGAAGGTGGTTTAAGTACTGTAAGGGTGGTGTGTATTCTAATAATGGAGGGCGATTAAAAGGTTAGGCATTACCCTCCTGGATATTGATGACGTGGGTGAATAGTCCGAAGACGTTTTATCCACACTTTCTCCCTGCTGAAGTGAACTGAGTCCCTGCGATGGTCGGTGCTTTTTATGCCCTGTAAATGAAATTGCTAGGCAGGTCTAATTGGTGACCCCCCCCCCATATTAGTGTTGATAGTCCGTCGATGACCATTAAGCCACAAAGAAGGCGGGGTGTAAATGGTTTTCCCGACATACCGGACTCAACAAAATCTGCAAAAAAATGAGATGTATGCCATCAACGGAGTTGCAAGTGATTTTAGCAGTTTTATGAATAGTGCTATACAACTGGCCAGAAAAGAGTCAGATTCCCGGATGTAGACGGCACATCTTGAACTGCACTGAAACTGCACTGCCTCTTGAACTGCACTAAAACGTGCAGGATAAAATGAGGATAGGAGGGTATACATACAAGGTGGGGACGTCGGCGAGAACAATCAAGTCTTCTAGATTGCGGTAATGCCTATATCCCAATGTTGCGCTGTCGGGGATTGCGCGGGCAATGTCACCTGAAGTACGGAGCATGTGATGATTCTCATTTACATTAAACTTCTAACTTGTAACTTTTGAGATAATATACTTGTGCGATCCATGATGCCAAAAGTTGAACATTTATCTGCCGGCTTGGTGATAATGTCACTACGAGAACGTAATGTATTAAGTGCCTAGCGCTCCTCTCCAGGAAGATTATTAGTAGTTGTGTGGACAAAGTGATCAGGGTTATTGACTTGGGAACTGACACCTTGAACATTGGTCTCAAGTGCTGGTACACGATTCGCATGGAGTACCAATGTACTCTTAACGAAAGGGAATTCCACCGAGGTCTCAGGGAATGCTACCGTAGGATGCGTCTCCGTGAAGTTTCCCTTGATTCTGACCCATGTGACCAATATCCCTTTTCACCTTTTCAGGCCAGATGTCTAATACTACATACAGAACTAGTGAAAACATTACCTTCAACACCTCCAATGCCATATATCATATTTCCTTCAGGGTTTGTGAAGTCCAGTATTAAGGAGATGTGGAGTACATGTAAGAACGTTTATTTCTACACTTAGAGAGTGGAGACCCCCTGTTGGTCACCACATCAACTTAACTAACTATTTAATTTTGAATTGATTTTTACACGGCATACAATCACCTGTTCATCGGAGGGCTCAGTTCCGCTCAGTGGGGATAACCGTATGAAAAGTCTTCGACACTGAAATACAGGATACCCCTTGTTGGTCACCACTTCGACCTGCCTAACCGTTCCATATCTGATGTGATTTAACAGGGCATAGCAACACTTAGCATTTGCAAGGGTTCAGTGGGGCGAACGTGTGGATAAATCCCCCCCCCCCCCGCTCTGACATACAAACAAATTATAACATTTAAATTAATAATTGATAACATATATGTCCACCTGTCCGCAACAATTTGACATTAAAATATCTAACGAGCCTGACCCCCCCCCCGCCAAAAAAACCCCTAGATCTGCCCCGTAGTGTTTCAGTACTAAATGTCTGTGTGTCTAATATTGTTATCCTTTTTCGATATGTTGGTAAATTCACTCACTTGCTCACTCATTCATCCGCATAGACAGCATAGGTCCGTGGCGCCGATCTCCTGTGCCCGTATCCTACAGCCTCATTCCACATTAAGTCAGTTTGGTTAGGCCGTCCGAGTAGTTCCCCTCAAGATAGTCTCGGACTGCCAAGGGGTCTCTTCCAGCCGGGGGTTGGCCGTTGACCTATCCTGGAATTGATGGCGATGCGTAAGAACGTTTTTGTATGGGATATTGTCAGCCAGGCGAGCAACGTGACCGAAGAAGGCGGTTGGGCGATTTTGGAGTTTGTGGATGATGGATGGCATTCTTTTTCTTAGGGAGACGTCGTTTTTGCTGACGAAGTCGTACCACTGGACGCATTTGATCGAGCATAGACATCTTAGGTGGAATGACTCAAGTCTTCTGAGATCAGAATTCAGGACGGTCCAGGTTTCTAAGCTGGATAGCAAAACAGGAATGACGCATGTCTCGTATATGCCCAGTTTAGGGGGACGTTTCAGCCTCTTTAGCCTCTAGATTCTTCGTACTAGGCTGTAAGTAGATGAAGCGAGGCTTAGTCGTCGGAGGATGTCGGGTTCACTGCGCCCAGTGTTGGAGATCTTACTTCCGAGATATCTACGAAATCCACTACAACGTTGACGGACTGGTCGTTCACCTTAACTTGAGAAAAGTCCAGGTCTGAGAACTTGAACTGGTCGATGGCGATCCCCACATCCACGGTCGCCCTCTCGAGGATCATGCAGTCCATGGCGCGACGAAAAGGGAAAGTGCCAGGATGCAGCCCTGTCTTCTAACAGATCTCGTGAGGAAGCTTTCGGAGGTGTTCCTTCCTTGGCAGTGGTATTGCTATGGAGATCCTTGAGGAGGATGAGGAGATGGTGGGGAACTCTGATGCCTCGTAGAGCTTTCCAGGGTGCTTTTCTATCAACCCAGTCGAAAGCTGCCTTCAGATAAATGTAGGCCAAGGATAAAGGGTTGGTTGAACTCGTCATGCAGCTAGGAAAACAGACGGAGGGCGAGAATGTCATCCATCGTGGAGCGGCCAGCCGTTAATCCCGATTGCTCAGGTCATCTGTTTTCAACTAGAAAAGGGTTCAACTGGTCTGGGAGGAAGTGGCCGTGGGCGAAAACTTTCCCGGAACTGACAGAAGCGTGAGTCACCATTTAGGTTAAAATCATGGACGCATTTAGGAATGAATTTATTAGTGACCTTTACATTTAAATTCTAAAATGTTTCAAAAAAAATATTAGATTTACTAAAATTGTTTTAAAAAGGTTCATTGTAGAATACATTTTCGTGTTTCTGTACCGTACGTACCACATCATTGGCAATATGCTCCATCTCTAGTAAATAGACAAACAAAAATAAATGAAATAAATATGCATGTACAGACCCAGTTAAAATTACTGAAAATAAAGCTAATAAACATGATCTGATAGTAGCGGATCTCGCCTCGATTCCCTCAGGCTGTTATACCTGTCGGAACTGCGGAGATTGTCATAGCGATCTTGGGCCCGAGAAACATGGATTCGTTTTGGGAGCAATTTTCCACCGATTTGTAATCGATTGTATATTTCTTGGGTTCACGCAGTAATTAGGACACAATAATGGACAAAGGAATAACCACCTCTACAAATATTCAAGACTAACAATGGCTCTCATATAAATACAGATTGTATTCGAAGCAACTGGTTTGCTTAGTATCCTGCAAATGTAACCCACAAGCAAGTGCAACCCGCAAATGTAACTCGCAAATGTAACCAACAGATCCCGCAAATGTCACTAACACACGTTACCCTTAAATGTAACCGATAGATGTAAACAGCAGTACTCATTATAATAAACCTTCTTGAAAACGAATTGAAATGACACGGGTCAGAGCTAGTTTCACTGTCTGTCTGAATCCCGTTCAGGAGGTGTCTTTTGTACAGACATGAAGGCTCGACCTGTATCATATTTCTTAGCCCCTAATTATTGACCTATTCAAATCTCTATTAAACATACAGTTGTATATAAGTATGAGACTGTCTCTACAGAGACCCGTACGAATGTACTGCTGTGGGTCTCGGTGGGATGAACATACCGGCCTCGCCGTACCGACAAGGAGCTCCCCGTCATCCGAAACAACTAATCGTCAGTGAGGACATTGCTGAAATACAGACTTTCTTCAGATTCAATGATATGGACATTTTTTGAAAGTGTTTTGTTACTAAAACGATTATTACCAAACATTTCATTCATCTATTTCATTTGACCACGATAATAGAAATTACGCAGCCACATTAATTATAGTTGGTCATCAATCTGTGCCGTGCATATTTTCTTTTGATCTTGCTGACAAGTCTTGTGGACAGAATGATTGATCATCTAAGACCTGCGGCGATACCAGCTAGATTCACGTAGTTTCTTAAACCCAAACATCATTGAAAAATGTGGTGGTTCTTGTCTGACAGGCTGAGGTTTGATTTAGAGAATTGGGTACTATCATAACATTGTCTCTTTTGTGTAATTTTGCCAGAGACCTTACCTATTGCTCAGACGGATCATTTTGTCAGAAGAAAAAATCCTTCCATGCATATAAATGGCGCTTTAACTCAGCACCGTAAAAACCTAACATCACTTGCAATGAACATGAGAAGAGGAAGAAATCCAAGTTTTTTTTTCCTTTTTAAATATATCCAGCCCCTAGAACGCGTTTTTGCAAGGAGCCCGAATTCGAAGTTTGGTGATGGCTTGTCTCTTCCATCAACTATGCCAAAGTACATCTGACTGAAAATAGGGTTAAGTACAGATTAGCTCACATGAATCCCGGACCAACCTTGTCCCCGGGTCTTCGTCATTTGTTCAACCTCATTCTAAAGCTGTTGCGAAAGTGAAACCTGGATATGCGTCGTTCCGAAAATCCGCCAAATTGACTCTGTGTTTGACACATTTAGATGCACATTTTCCAACATTGTCCGGGAAAACCTTTTTTTACCTATTCACTCCCCACCCTTACCCTATTCGTCTACCCTCTTGCAAAAAAAAAAAAAAATTGATAAATTAAAATCGAGATTAGCAAGCAATTTTTGTTGGGGATTCCATTTAGAAAACCCTCAATCTGTCGCCGCAGGTGTTGCATGCCTACTTTCAAGTGTGCTTAGTTAAAGTTGTCATGGCAATGTTTATTCAAAACCCTTTGCAGATTATGTCAGGAAATTTTCTACGAAAGTCGGAAGTCACTCTAAAAGAGAGTCATTCCGACAAACCTAAGAATTCACATTGGCGATATGCATAGTGACTGTTTAGACCGATTTTCGACTAACTTTGACAATTTTTTTTGTAAAAACAAAACAAAACGTTTGACAGAAAATTTTACAGAATGGATATGTTTTACAGATTGCAGGCTGAATTCTGCACACAAAAAATGGTTATTTGACAGAAAAACATAGCAAATTTGACAAAAATTTTACATTTTCTTTAAAAAAAGCTTCAATCTTTTCAAAACAAACCCTTGCATAATGGGACAGGTTGCCTGGTATAGGTGCCGAGGTTCACTGGGAACCGGACTTCGTCGTGACGCAACTGCGTTTTGCCTGAAATTTACGCAATATAATGACATCTTTATGTGACTATAAATTGTTTGTAATGTTATTTGAACCTTAATTAAGGCAATACTACAGCATCTGCATGTGATTGTAAGTGTTATAGCGCATTTCGAGTTATTCTGGGGAATCCAGATTTTTGATAAATCTGACAAATATTGATAAAAAATGATAAAAATGTGTGCTGGACCTGGAGCGATGGTTGAACAGCGAAGCAATTAGAGGTGGTCTACTCACCGACCTGGTCGAAGCCCTCGATGGTATTGACAGACTCGCACGCTGCCGACATAAGTAGTAGTTATGCTTCAGACCGGGGGCCAATGTCACGGCGCTGCTAAGCAAACCCCCCCCCCCCCCCAAAAAAAAAAAATGCTAAGCACAAAAAAGTTCGGCTTATAAAAAAAAGTAACAGCTGTTGTTGCTTAGCATGAATATTACGTGGAGTTTCGATTGGTAACCTGCTTTTAGAAGCCAGACATTTTTTTTATGCTAAGCAAATTTGTGTGCTTAGCAGCGCCGTGAAATTGGGCCCAGTACTTGAATGCCAATGGACACTAACGATAAATCACACCCTTCAAGGAAAAAAAACAAGTCGAGAACAAATTCAGAACTTTCACTGGTGCTGGGGCGAATCTACCGCTGCAATATATTAACAAGCATATAGTCCATTCTCGAGATATGACCTTTTTTCATAAACAGACCACACAGTTTAGTTGTCCAATATTGATCACTAGCCGGTCTGCGAACCGATGAATACCCCTTGAATACAACAAAACATAAACGTTTTTCCATCCACCTTCATGAATGACAGAAACAAACAAAATATCGTCATCACTATTAAAAAAAAAAGGAGTGGACTTATTCCTCATTATTCAAAACACACACATCTTACAGTGTAGTATAGCTTTTAGGAAGCTATTCACGTCAGTCATTATACACCCAAGTATAAACGAATCAAAACCAATTTGTGAGCAAATTGTATTTTCTTTCATGCCAGTCTTAATGAAAGTGTTCATGAAATTCACAAAGAAATTGAAAGATTATCCTGAATTTCCTCTACACTAAAACACTCTGCATTCAAACATAAGGTACACGTAGACATCTATTTGCTCTTTTAAAATAACTGCCACGCCATTTTATTACCGAACTTTCATAGAATTGAGCTTCAATTTTTCCAGCTAATTCTACAACGTAAGGAAAGAAATCCAGACTGCAGATTATGATTTTTTTATACAATATTTCGATTTGTTTAAAAGTTTGATAACATTGTTTGTAACGAAGAACAAGTGTGCCAAAAGACTGAGCTCCGGGAAGATTTAAATAGACACGTGCATGGTTGTTCAACTTATTGACGTTTGGCGCTCGCTGTGATCGACTTTGGTAACTTTAAAGTTTTTGCTGTATGGGGCCCTACAACTATCTGAAAGGATAATGTTATATGATACAGACCACATGAAATAACTGGAATGTTCTTGATCAGTTCAAATTTGAAGCAAGTTGGTAGCCGTGTTCGATTACGGAGGTATTATATAATGTTCCTGTACAAGTAAGGACAAATGTTTGGAAAACTAGACTGTCCCGGATAAGTTTAAGATGTTTAAATATGACATTGTCAGGAGGAATATCCTCTCGGCATGCATGTGCCTATATATTTATGTTATTACACTATTTCTGGCTTGGTATGACCATGTTGTCAGTTTCGTTTTGAAGAAACTAGAATATGATGTTTAAGTGAATTAAAAGTCGTAGTCATTTCAATCAAAGATAAATGTGACAATCAACATTCCAAATGACCCATGAATAATGAAAAGGCAGAAAGTGTAAATGTCTTAGGACTACGACTAATTATCGATATCTTGTGGCAGCGGAAACTAATGTTTACTTGTCCGTTGTAAGATCCTGTAGCATGGCCGTCCTTCCCGGTCGAATGAACCTTTATTACCAAAAAGATATAGCAAAAGTAAAACAGCGTTACGAAGCTAGAAAATAATAACATTTACGAGGTGTTTCAATAAAAAGGAAACCCAACTTTGAAGAACCAGTATGGACAGACTAAATATTTACTTGCTATAAAACTGTTATCATCTGAAAGCGTAATCTATATGCTTTTCAATGGTACCTTGTTTACATTTCCAGGGTCATGCATCACCGAGCGCCACTGTCATGAGATTTTGATGCAAAATTGCTGTTGGTTCACTTTCATGTCAAACACAATAGGCATGGTGTGCATGAGCATAAGTATTCAAGAAGAGGACACGGGTGCATAAAAAGAAACCAAGTCGGGTTGGTTTCAAAACTGGATTTTATTGTTTGTCATGAATTTCTCGTTTTGACCAAACCACATTCAAAACAATGTGCCATTTTCCCGAGGATTAACATTCAAGCCATTTCATAGACATTTCCGTAACAATAGACACACCATTCCCAGTGTTTTTTTTATGAAAGTGTACCAACTGCATTTTTGCTTCCAATTTTCACGACAATAATGCTCACTGATGCATGACTCAGAAAACCTAAACATGGTATCATTGAAAAGCATAGGGATTACGCTTTCCGATGATACCAGTTAACATATCGTCAGTCCATACTCATTCTTTGAAGTTGGGTTTCCTTTTTTTTAAACACCCTGTTTATCTAGGAGCATTGTCCATCATTTGTTATTTTGGGCATACTTCAAGTATTTTTATACCCTGAGCAGTGTAAATGTATTCAATGTATTTACTCCTAACACTATTTCTATCACTTGTTAATTGACAGTTGATTGACTTGTGACGGGCTAGTTCTGAATTGTGAGGCTTCGCCTTTACCTGTGGAGGTGGTGACTGCTCCACATCCATGATATGAGTCACATGTCAAATCACAAGTCAAATCATGAATGAGGACATAAAAAAGCAATGAACACATAGTGCAGTTTCAATATTTTCTGCAAAAAGTATTTATCTCGCATGTTTGGTTTGTGACTTGGGATTGACATGCTTCTGAGTAGGAGTGACTTGAAATGACTCCACCGTAACTCTACACTGCAAAAATGAATCGTGCATGTTTTATTTTCCACTGACACCCGACTTTACATCAAACACAGTCGTAAATACACACAAACTAAGTCTGACTGAATCTCTGTACATGTATTGGTTTTGAGGCAATTACAGCCAATCCATTTGTGTCCTTACCTCTAGTGAGTTTACTTGCGCATGGCCCTCTTCTTTTGATCCACTTTTCGGGCCAATTTCTCCCACCTCTTCTTAGGAGCTCTCTTGGAATTGTCGCCGAATATGGCTAGATCAAAATACAATAACAGTCAGTCTGGCAGCAACGTGTTCATATGTTTAGTTTACTCCTTTCTGAGCAATAGTAAAAAAGTAACGGTAAAAGAACATTGGAAAACAGTCCAATGTGGCCACTGCTGACTCTAACATGCAGCTGTGCATCTGTTAACTTGGGATAATCGACCGTTTTACGTTGATCGATCAGCATGGGGAGACTGTTAGTAATGACTAATGAAAGGATGTTAAAGATCTATCGACTTATGTAAGGGTATTGAAGATCTATCCACCACTATAGAAACAATCCCATTAAGAGCCAATTCAGTGTCCGACTGATTTAGTTTTTCGAACCGTCTGCACATCAATACTTAAAAAAAAATGTTTGAAAAAAAAACTCAGGGAGTTCTTACAGCAGACTATCTCAGACTCGTCCTCGCCACCGCTGCAGTCGTTCTCACCATCGCACAAGTCATCATAAGTGATGCACTCGTCGGTGTACAGGCAGGGGAACTCACCCATTGGACAGGGGTTGGAGAACATGGAGGAAAACATCGAAGAGTCGCTGGCTGAAGGGACAAAAAAAGGAGGTCGACCCACGGGCCTTAGAATAGCTTTAAAACCTGCACTGCCTTAAGGATTCTGATACTTTGCCAAAAACAGGATTCCAGGCAGTGTGCTCAATTCTCTCTTTACAATTAATATGTACAATGGGTATCAGTGTAAACGTGTGTATGCGTCATATTAATTTTCATGTCTTAATATATAAAACGAAAGTATTATTTGTTAAACCAAATGCAATAAAAAAAAAAACAATCAGAAACTTACGGCAGTTAGCCTCGTCCTCCCCACCACTGCAATCAACTATGTAGTCACATTCCCAATAACCAGGGATGCAACTTCCATCGTTACAGACGTAATCATCAGAATCGCACGCTTAATTGTCGAAAAAAAGGAACAGAATAAGTGCGCAAGTCCATAAGTTGGTATTTAAGTCTAAACTAAAATCATAAGACCAAACATAAACTGAAAACCCGCTGCAGTATACAACGGCTAACTAACAAAACAGACTTTCTTGCTACCATCCATGACAAATTACTCCATCCCGTTACCGAAAACGATTCCGTTAAGAAATAGTTAATAGTAAAACATGAAACAGAGAAGATAATGCTTGAAAGTAAGAAGAAACAATGTAACACTTCGCGACTTCAATGTAGAATGGGCGACAATTGGGCCTGGGTGATTACAATACAGTGTGGTAAAAACAGCGGAACCTCATACTTCCACTACCCTGAGACTCACACCACATATCATATCAATGTATGAATATTTATTCAGAAGAAAAATGAAACCAAAATCGCCTGATTCGGTCCAGTAGTTTTTGTTGTAGCGCCTATTTTGTGAAGCAAGGTGGGGTCGTTTTTGTCCCAATTAAATACTAAACCACGCCCGGTAATTCGACCTTCATTGTAATGGATCTATCGCGGTAGCATCGCGTTACAATCGCGTCAACCCAGCTTGTGAAACGTGTCTACTTACATGATATACAAATGGACGCGGTACGCGCACAATCTGAGAAAAACAAAACTTAGTGTACACAAATTCCCTAGGGTTGTCGAATTGGGTGCGGCTAACTCGCAAAGGGCGAAAATGTCAACTGATAGAGGAGTTGTTATAAAATAATACCAACATGAAAGAAGTATCCTTCACAAAATATACTCTGCAGCAAAAACTACTACACAGAATCGGAATATTTCAAATCGATTTTTTTTTTTTTTGGGGGGGGGGGGTTCCCCGGAAAGCGGTTCTCTTAAATGTTGTTAATAGTTACAGTTCAACGATGAAGTTCAAATGCAACATCTCTCCTCCGGATACTGAGGAGAGATACTCTCTTTTTTATTAAAAAAAAAGGCTTTTAAAACCAAATTTGAAAAGAAACGTACGGCAGTTGGCCTCGTCCTCTGAACCACTGCAATCGTCCCAACCGTCACACTCCCAGTAACTGGGGATGCAATATCCGTCGTTGCAAGTGTATTCATCATCATCACACGCTTAATAAAAACAAAAAACACAGTAAATCTGCATGCATATATGCTCGTATTTAAGCCTATTCGCAAAATGAACTGACACCCCGCATGTAGAGAGCGGTTTAAGACTTATAGATTACATATATATTGTTTATAAAGCAATAGGTGCGGCGTCAACTACACATTTCAAGTTGGACTAAATAAAAACGACGGTACACACTGGGTATAGCCATGACAGCTTCGCGATTGGTATACAGACAATGCAAAAATGCGGTGTTGTTTTGTATAAAGAAACTTGAATAGGGTGTGCCGCTCTCCACGTATTTAAAACTGTGTTGAAAACTTAAGACAAAACCGCGCATAAAACACACAAGAAATGAACCGACGGAAGTCCCTCAAATTATTTAATGTATGCATTACTATAATACGACAAAATATAGGATGCAAGAATGGGGACATTCTGGCAAAACAGGTACGACCAATGCAAATTAATTCCCTGCTGTTACAAATAGTTTCGTAAATAAAGAGTTAATCGCAAACAAATTATTTGGAAACCATATCAATAATGCATCATCTTCAACCATTTCAGTTCATTGAATTCATTATCCCCTGCTTTTACCCGTTTAAAAAAAAATGTACAACAAAATGAGAACATGTAACGAAGTTAATTGGTGGTAATAAACGTCACAATGAAACAGTTGAGAACGTATATTTATTAAAAAAAAAAAAAAATGGGCCATAAAATCGTGCACTTACTGCACCCAGCCTCGTCCTCTCCACCGCTGCAGTCATCCCAGTTGTCGCACTGCCAATAGCTGGGGATGCATGATCCATCGTTGCAGGTGAACTCAAATGCGCCGCAACCTGAACCTTAAACCAGAGAAAAAAAAATGTCGAAATGAAAAGACGCATCAGACGGGGCTGGTTTATTTTAAATCATATTGCAAAATATCGCGCTGCATTGCTCATTTCTGCAGTGAATTCGAATGACAAGAGCCCTTTTTGAAGTAATGCTTGGGTTTCTTTCGAGTGCTAAGCTGAAACTTAGTTTTGCTTCAACAAACAAAATTCGATTGTGTATAATTTGGCTTACATATGGATCTGATTTTTATTTTATACGAAGATCTGTGTATTGATCATCAATTAATAGCTCATGTAGCGCTTTGGAACTGTTTTTTAAAAGAATAAAGTAATAAAGCAAACAGTTTAAACCAGATGAATCCTTGCTTCGCACGGATTGAACAATATATTATTCCGCTTCCATCAATGACGTCAACGCAATTTGCAACTGTATTACTATCAGTTAATCGAACAGTAAAGTAAACCTCCCATTTTTTATTTCACTTAGTAAGGTTGATGAGGATTGGGCCAATATTGGCAAAATGTTACTTCATTCTGACTTACTTGATGGGCAGTTGGCCTCGTCCTCTCCACCACTGCAATCATCCCAGCCGTCACACTCCCAAAAACTGAAGATGCATGTTCCATCGTTGCAGACGAACGAGTCGCTATCGCAGGGTATACCTAAAAACCAAGACAGGTTAAGTGGGTTGGGGAATAACAAGGAGCCTGGACATACAGGGTTCGAACTAAACTTGTTTTTGTTCATTAGCCAGCCGGGCTACTGAAACAACTCTTAACTAGCCCAAGGTCATTTTCACTAGCCAACATGATATTTATTATTATTTTTTTTTATAGTATCTCATAACAACAATGTGCATAGGGGGCCTACATGTAAAACGTTTATCTTCAGGCAATCTTGTCAGTGTTTTTAATTAACAGATCTAATAATTTAACCCTAAACAGTTAATAAAATCCGACACAAAGTGATACAGGTTTGCTTCCTGAATTTAAAGATGTATTTCTTCATGTCCTTTCAACTTTGCCGTGGCCCAATAATGTTTGACTCGACCGCCGGAATACTTCAGGAATAGTTTGTCTAGCGGGCTGTCGCTAAAGTCGAACTCATTGTATCATATACGCGCCTGTTTATTCCCGAAGACAACGTTTCATGACCTGCTAAGCATGTAATGTCTAAGCTTGTGTGTATCTTCAATGAAATAATATAAAAATGATGTCAGAAATCTTACCTTGGCGGGCTTGATGACGCCCCTTCTTTGATGGTTTTGCGATGCATGATCCTGAAACATATCGACACAATCAAGGTTATGGCCGTTGGCAGTTTGAACAAATTCCTATTTGTAAATCGGTTTGCTACAACAAGTTACTCGTTAATGAAACTTTGCTCGAAGAAGCCGCACGACAAATGATTTATCCGCAGTGTATTGCATTGTTAAATCGGCATTGCTTTATGAACCAGTATATAACATTCCATGAATAGCTTTGGAAAAGTTTCACATACTGTTTCTTACAAAATAAGCGTGGAATTTGATACCAAATTAGCGTGGAATTTGATGTGGTTAGCAAACGATATTATATCAGTGCTGTTTAATACAGTCCCATCAATTGTAAATTACACTTTCTGTGTAGGCATAATCTTCAAAACATGAAACGAAAAGAACAAGAATGTAATAGAATATAGAAATAGAAAAGGCAAAAATAAAATAATATAATACATTAATAGAAAAGGGCCACAGAAAAGACAAGCCATCTAAAACTGAATATATACATATAAATACATGTACATTCATTGGATATTCTGCCATTAATTAGTCGTTAGTACAAAAAGTACATAAATGCACTTCACGTAACATCGGCTGTTTGTCAGGCTCTAGAATGTAATTAAAAGTACCTGGAATCATGAACTGTACAACTCCATCGAAATAATTGATTGAAAACCAAAATGAATGGAATAAGTTGATACACTTCCATGTTACAGAACTTTATTCTTTGATCACAACACACAGAAGTAAGAGGGGTTTCAATGACATGAAATGTTTAAACACATGATGGCCTAGTAAATTGCAGAAGATGGCTCATCAGTTTATCACTGCACAAAGTACCGGGCCGAAAGTGCTATGCTAGGTATATTATAACCCTGCGCCATATGGCTGGCTATGCAGCGCGTTCATTACGTTATATAAGCAGCCAAGGTATCATGTTGTAAATTAAATTATAGTCGTTGGCAACTTACCAATCAGCAAAGCTCCGAAGAGCAGAGCGAAGACAAGGCGTGTAGCTTGCATGGTGATATCTGCCAGTTCCGTCGAAATGTGGCTTGGTATCAGACACCGCAAAATCCGCTCACTTTTATAGGATTTCTTGCACCGTTTATCTCTAACATTTAAGCAAGCTTGTGTACTTTTGGTTTCATTCAAATCCTTTATTTCCACCTTGCGTGTCTCTCTTTTTGTTTGGCAACTCGACCAAAAGGTAAATGACAAATATTGGTTTGACTTCGCGCACGTATTTTGAAAACAGAGCTTTCAAACAAAACATCTGCATATCTTTACTCGTGCTTACTTTTAGTTTTAAATCTGAGTTATAGCTTTTTTGTCTTTCAGTGCCTGCTTGTGTAAATGTTATGTATGAACACAGGATATTAAATATACATTTGATCAGCAGTGTGTACATTTAAAATGAAACTTGCTGCGTCTGCACTTCTAGTTAACTTTTATCACGTATGTTAAACTGTCAGTCGTAAAAGAGGATGTGAAAAATAGTAGCAAACTCTACCGCAACTGCCAGAAGTCTTTTTGTTTAATGTAAATATTTATTCTTTAGGGTTCGCGTGAACCTCGACAGAGCAACACCGTTCATTGCACAGCTGTAGGTTAATTGGTAATGAGAGTTTTACTTATTATAAACAGCTACTTCGATTCGTATTAACTGTATGTCTTTTGATTCTTTCCAAAGATATTTGCGAAAGTGTATTGTTCAGTTTTCTTCAAGGAGACGTGTGAAATTCATTTATACAAACGGTTTCTTTCTTTGAAATCTCACCTAATCAATGTTTCTTCCCGATTCTGATTCCGTGTTTAAACTTAGATGTAGAAGAATACCCGGTGCCTTCAGCGCCAGTGCTACCGTACACCAAATTATTAGCATTAAATGACACCTGAAGGAATAAAAAGTATTGATCATGCAGTTGGGAAAAATGGTTTGGGCACAAAGCCGGTTTAGTACGGCATGTTTTTCATATTCAAGAACTGTGTGTTATGAGTGTAGCTGCTATGAGTTTAGACCTGACGTTTTACACAAAATCCGCAGTGTGTCATCAAGGAGCTCAAACTTTTGGATACACAGTGCGGCAGTTAAAGTAATTTGTAATTCTAAGCTTGCCACAGCGTGCTGCACTATTGTCGAATACATTTTTTTTGTCTTTGGCAGTTTCGGTAAGTTGTGAAGGATTTATAAAACCGTTGTCTGACTGTTTACATCACTATGGTTTCGCTATCGTAGTTTGAACAGAGTTTGTAGAGCACGCGCACGGCGAGCACCGGCTGCTGTTTACCGATGACCCGATTACATGATATTTAAATGGAACAGTTTCTGTTTCGGATGGTACTACTGTTAGAGAAACAAGAAGAATAAAAAAAGAGCGAAGTGAGCAGGTTTCTGGTCCCCTTACTCCTTGGAGTGTAATCAAGGCAAATCTGACCGTAGGAACAGAACCAGCACAGCCAGAAGGAGGCGAGAGGAACCACAGAAACAAAAGTAATTCGGTACTTGGCTTACAGCAAAAATCGTGAACTCTGACCAAAGTTGGTTTGCTTAGTGTTGTGTGTAGCTTTCAGTGCAAGGCTGTGGCCATCGGCGTCGCCAGGATTGCTTTCTGGGGGACCACATTTTTCCCGAAATTCTTGTATTTTCTCTAGTATATACTCAAATTATATATTTTTTTTCGAGGATTGGCGGTGAACATATACCCACCCCATCCAGTGACACGCCTGCACACAGAGGTTTTGTTAACTGCGTATGACATTAATAGCAAAATATGATGTTACACCTCTTTTTCTTTTTTTATTCTTTACCCCTTTTTCATTATTAACTATTTTGGTGTGCTTTTCCGGGAAAGGGGAGGGGGAAACGCCCCTCTTTGCCCATCCTGGCAACCCATGGCTTTGGTCGGCCATAGCATACCCGTACACGTACTGTACCCGACCCGCCCCACATAGTCATGCACACAGCAAAAACCCTCGTTCCGCCGCTTGGTCGCACTCAGTAGTAAAACTCTACGCGCACCCGCAATGCCCCTATTTTCGAGTCCAGCCCTGTTCTCCGTAGGAACACAGACTTGTGTAACCTCTCATGCATGCGGATATAATCAAACTTGCTCTATGGCTTATTTATTTATTTATATATACCTTTCTTTATCCAGGGTAAATCCAAACAGCAAAAAGCTGGTTTTCATTAGGGCCCTGCATTAAAATAAACTAATAATATGAAATTTACAAAATCGAAGGCTTAAAATTATATGCACTTAACACAAATAAAAAGCAAAAACTAAGAAAAGATAAAGAAAAACCAGCAACAAAAACAAATCAACACTCTCTCGGTAAAATAACGTTACTAAAACAGAGCGCAAAAAAGGAGTGTATAAACAAACAAACAGACAGAGGGACTTCATTACGGGAAAAATAAACAAAACCAAATATGTATAAAATATAAAAAAAACATATATCCCTTAAAAAATAAGACGTTTAAGAAGATTCAAGTAAAAAAAGAACACATAAAGAATACTCAAACATTATTTAAAGACAAATACAAATACTTATTAAACAAAATACGAACATAAAAACTGGTAGATGTAAGAAAAAGAAAAGAAAAGAAAAACCACCTAAAATGATAGAAGTATTACAAATGTTAATATAAGTAATTAAAAAGTTCAGTCTTAAAAACAGGAAGCGAACGTGTAATTCTAAGCTGGGCGGGAAAACTATTCGAAATTTTGGCTCCAGTGACTCGAAAACCTTGAGAATAAATTCTGTTTTAGAGGTGGGAATCTTCAAGCTGTTATTTGTATTCTGTCTAGTTACTTGGTATTGTGCAAAACATGAGAAGAAATCAGTCATGTATTCAGGAGCCATAGAGTTTAAAAATTTAAAGACAAAAACTCCTTTCTTATAGATTACTCTCTTTGAATATGGAAGCCATTCTAGCGAAGTAAACATATCAGCAGACGAAGTTGTGAATGGGCAGCCTAGAATTAATCTGGCTGCTCTTTTAAGCAATTTATTGAGCGTATTATTGTGACGTTCATATCTGCCTCCCCATGCAGTACAGCAATAATCTAGTGTAGGCATGACTAGGCACTGAACAAGAGTGCAAAGACTAGTTCCTGGTATACAGTGACGATTGAATACAGTGATTCTGTACAACATGCCTAGTTTGGAAGAGATGGACTTTTGAACATGTTCAATATGAGCAGACCAAGTAAGTGAGTCATCAATAATAACGCCCAAACATTTAAAAGTGATGACCTTCTCAACTAAGGAATATAAATATTCAAGTCATTTGACGTAATCTTATGCTTTGATCCAATGAGCATTGCCTTGGTTTTAGAAGCATTGATTGTTAACTTATTTCTCGTTGCCCAATCGTTTAATCTAGCCATTGCTTCGTTGAGGCTGCTCTCGATTTCTTCTAATGTTGAGGAACTACATGTTATTGTAGAGTCATCTGCGTACATGTACAATTGACAATCCTCGGGAATTATAGAAGGAAGGTCCATAGTATAGATAATGAACAACAGTGGCCCAAGGATTGAACCTTATGGTACACCAGTATTTAAAGGGAGTGGACTACATTTGTTCCGCTCAATGCACACAGATTGTTTGCGGTTGGTTAGGTATGAACCAAACCAGCTTAAAACAGACCCTGACAAGTGCGTATTCTGTAGCTTCTTTAAGAGAATAAAATGATTGACAGAATCGAATGCCTTATTAAGATCAATAAAAACGGTACCTGTCATTTTACCTTTATCTACTGCATAAAGACAATTATTAATTAATCCATGCAAAGTCGTCTCCGTCGAGTGCAGTGGTCTAAAACCAGATTGGTAAGCTGGAATTAAATTGTTATCATCGAGGTATGAATATAATGCACTGTGAACTGCCCTTTCGAAGATTTTGGAAACAAGTGGCAAAATAGATATTGGCCGATAGTTATTGACACTACACTTATCTGCACCCTTGTGGACGGGAATAACTGAGGCATGTTTCCACGCATCGGGATAAAGGCCACTTCTTAGTGACAGTTCAAAATAAAAGTAAGCGCCCCAATAATATGGGGGCATGCTAGCTTAAGAAGCTTAACACTTATGCCATCGGGACCAGTTGCTTTCCCTGTAGGCATTGAACTAATCTGTTTCTTAACAAAATCTTCAGTAATATCAGGAGAAATAAATTTCTCAAAGTTGTAGTGCACCGCGGCATGAACAGTGTTACTTTCATCCCCATCAGGAGCAACATTTGACTGAATTTTTTTCTGCCATGCGCTCACCAATTGTTGAGAAGTGGTCACTGAATACACTAGCCATATCGATGGGATTGTTTAATTGCTCGCCGCTTTGGGAAGTGATCGAGTTCACTCCGGGCTTTTGTTTGCTGGGGAGAACTCCTTTCACTTTACTCCAAAAAGCGGATGAGTTGCTTTTGTTAGACTCAATAGCAGAAACAAAGTAGCTGCCATTGTGGGAGCGTATTTTAGCTGTTACATTATTTCGTAAACTTTTGTGTGTATCCCAGTCGGCTGGTAATCCAGACCGTTTAGCTATGCTGTGGGCATGCTCGCGTTGGCGCATCAAACTAATGATCGCACTGTTGAGCCAAGGCAGCGAATTGCTACGAATACGCTTAGATTTCTCAGGGGCATGTACATTTACAATGTCCACGAACAAGGAGTGCAATAAAGTCCAAGCTTCATTAACATCCGTACAATCAATAACCTGCTCCCAAGGAGCGTTGGAAAGATCATCCGCAAAAGCATCATAATCTATACTCTTAAACGATCTAAAAGTGATAGATTCAAATGTTTGCTTTGGAATTTTCCATTCTTGTAAACCATAAACAAGATAATGATCACTAATTAAAAGAGGTAAGACGCTAGATTCAGTGATACAATCAGGTTTAGAGGTAAAAATAAGGTCAATTGCACTATTTGAGGAATGAGTAAACGTGTGGGCTCCTGTATAAGTTGTGTCAGTTGAAACAGATTAAAACAAGAAATTAATTGGTTACACAAGCTATCGTTAAAAACACCACAGTTAAAATCACCTAAAATAATCCTATCTTTAAAATCACACGGTGCCTTCTCGAGCAGGTCATTAAGACTATCGAAGAAATTGGTCGAGGTTGAAGGTGGTCTATAAATAGAACACACAAGCATTGGATGTCTGTATTTGTGCTTAATTTCAACCAAACACATTCGATGTCATCAACTTCGAGATCGGTGCGGCGGGAAAAAGACAAATTATTGCGTATGTACATGGCCACACCTCCGCCATGACGGTTTCTGTCTCGCCTCACAATTGAGTGACCTGGCAAGCTAATGTTATTATCGGAAATCGTGGGGTCACAATGATTCATTTAAACAAAGAATGTCAAAAGGTTTTTTTGACATAACGATTCTTAGATGGTCAAGTTTACTTACAAGACTCCTGACATTCAAATGAGCAAATGAACATTCCTTTGAACGTGTTAATGAGTGAATGATACCATCCATTACAGTTACTTTCGTCTTCTGTCTGGGTTTAGCAGATGTTTCACTGTCGACAGGTGCTGTTTCCACTCTAAGTCGCTGGACAGGGTCTTGCGCTGGCTCTGATGAGACATTGCTCTGGGTGCTTGGTGACGGTGTCGCAGTGCAATCGGTTGGTGTGGGCCATTGGCGGATCCAGGGGGGTGCTATGGGGGCGTGCGCCCCCCCCCCCGGCAGTGACCAAAATTTTGTAAAATAAGGCCATTTTTCACTCGAATGAGCCGTTGCGCCCCCCCCCCCCCCGGCACGAACCTCTCTGGATCCGCCACTGTGGGCGATGCTTGTTTGACATCTGAAAACCCGTCTGATTGGACTGGCCAGTTTGGGGTTGTTTGAGTACCTCTGCATATGGCCTTCCCATAGTATACTTCTGCTTGGATGTAGATCGCTGCTTGCTACTGTTGCGTTCCAAAGACCGCTGTTTTGGGATGAACTGTTCCACCAATATGCTCAATGAGGTTTCGTGCGAAGACACCTACGCCTTTCAGGTTCAGATGAACTCCATCCAAGTGGCTGCTCATCTGGTGTATTGTGGCACTCGTCAAAATGGTTAATCTCAAAGCGATTTTCGGTGAGAGCACCGGACGCATTCCGGTGAACGAAGGATCGCTCAGTTCCTCGTTTACACGGGTCAAGCCTAAACGATTTGGTAGTTTCAGGCTGACGATGGTGGCGACCTGTACGAATGACGCGAATGATCGCGCTCTCTATACCCCAGCGAATATAGCCGCAAATCATCGGAAAATGCTAACTAATATATGTACCACAGACAGGAAAAGTATTTGTGATCAGCTTAAGTCTGATGGAAACACAACATCCCTTATGGAGACGAGGAAATCCCTGTTTGATCTTGCAACTGAAAAAAACTGCTATCGGAACAGCAGGACAACATATCGACGACCACCAGCGACCTTAAACTCAAAACACGCTATAGCATGTCCTGTAATGCTTTTAGGGACTCTTTTCATTAGATTCTAACTATTGCCTCTGCTTTGTCAGTTGCCCGCTTTTGCGAATACACAGCGACCTTATATTAGCCGCAACAACTTTTTATTGTTGATATCGGCATACTCTCCCACAATCTGCCATGTGCCTACGTACATATGGCAGCCAATGGGAGACAAGTAATTTTTACTGACTCCGCCCTCAACTCCGCCCAACCATGCAGAACGGCCACATTGCAAGGAGACTTGACAACAAGGTTGCTACATTCCTTTGGGCATTAAACAACGACTTCTTGTGGGCCTTAACAATTACCGCTCCGCCCTAGCCAGACTCCACTCAACCGAACGATGACAACAAAAAGGAGTTGTGAGGAGTTTGCTACATTGTACTCATGTGTGCGGGTGTATGACCTGTTTCTTTCTTAATCGCTTGGGTAGCTTCTTAATGGTCTAATAATGATAGATTGCACCGCCAAAACCCAATTTCTCGCTTATTTCCAAACACTTCTAGCGATAATGTCATAATGCCAGGGTCGCTTTGAACCCCTGGGTTAATGTCTATTTTCAGCAGGCTCTGCTAGTCTGACACTGACTCAAAGGTAGTCTATTCTTTATTGTTGTATTGGGTTGCATCGTCTCCATGATAATTTTGTAGGTCAAGTTTTAGGGTTTCGTTCGCGCCATATATTTATTAAGTCAAATTCCAGCATTGTATCGCGTAAAATATGTTATGGCTGTGTATCACGCGAATATCATCAATATCGAGTGCAGTAATAAGACGTTCATATCGCCACACAAAATTAGTGGACAGCTTACATCCAAAATCTAAACGAAATAATTCAATTCGCAATGTTAGTCCACCTGTTTCGTCCCTTTACTCTGTGTCGTGGCATAAAGACCCGCTGGATTAATCATTTGAATAAAGCATGAACCCGATTGTCTTTCCACTTTGATGTGAATGTATCTACGTCACCTCCCCCGAATGATTTCTTGGAATAAGCGCACATGTTCGCTCCGAAGCTGCTGGATCCCAATGCGCCAAAAAAAAAAAAATGCTTTTCCGCCCCATCGGTAACTAACATTCCACGTACATTGAAGCCAAAGGTATACCATAACGCCACACACCATAACGCCCGCTGGCAATAATTATGGTAATGACGTCACGCTGATCACGATATTTTGCGAAGAAGGCCGAAGTTGACATTTGTGACCTCATTTGACCTTGAAGATAGTGACCTAGGGTCACTATTTTTCCACAACGTAACTCTCCATACCCATCACCTACAAGTTTCGTATCTTTAGCTTTTTCGGTTTTCAAGATCGTGATCCGCCCCTCCCCCCTTCTACGAGTATGATTGTCAGACCCCCCCCCCCCCACTGCGTGTGTTGTCATTTCTCACTGTCATTTGTATACATTTTCCCCGAGGTGGTTATTATATGCTCTCATATTTAGACAAATGGTTTTCCGTAGGTATTTCTACCCGCACGTAGGCTCATCCCTCCCACTTTAGTTAGTGCGCTTGCGCCAAAATATCGGCTAATGCCTTGATATCTGCCGAAATGGAAGCGCCGCGGAAAACTCGATAAATAATTGTAAAATTGGATTGATTCACGCGGGGTTTGCTATTTTCTTTCTTTTTTGGGGGGGGGGGCAAATTATTTTTTCGTTTTCTCTTATTCATTTTTCTTTCCAGAATAATGTTTTACATTTGGACAATCTCAGCTCATAACATGAGTTTAAAATTTATATTTTATGTTGTCATAGCCTACAATTTCATGAGTTTTGGTCGTCTGTAACTTGTGGCAATAATGTGATTTTTGTCGGCTGATCAAGGAGTGCGGAATGGCGCCATCTGTCGTCTGTACGATCTCAGAATCTTTTGGTCGCGTACGCTTGCGCGCAGAATAACTAAGTGTGCACAAGTGCATTGGCATGAACGTACGTGTCCGGGTTACTCGGGGTTCCGGGTTGCCATAATGTTACTTTGACGATTTTCGAATATCCGGCTTAAAGTTGGGTAGCAACCTGATTCGCTTATGCAGAATATATCGGGGAATCCGGGTTTGTATTGAGGTATTTTCTTCATAGCTCACACTGACTAGAAGTTACAATGTCCTAGAGTGGACGAATTGCAGCATGTCACAATGCAGCTACCAGCTCCTGCATATACAGTGCTCAATTTCAAATGATGATAACATTCATTTTGGTGAATAAAAAACTTAATGCTTGCCGGCCGTTGCTGTGGGCCGTGAGGCTGAGGCGGTGGGACCCGGTGGCGGCGATGGTTTGGGGAAAGCGCTGTCCTCGGTGCGGCGGGAGGGCCCTCAGTCACACACAACCACAGACACATGTTTTCGTTACATACGTAGTGTGGACATTCCTTTGCTTTCGTGTAGTTCAGAAAAAAATCTGCGAAAAAAACCCCTCAATTTACTCACACTGTGAAAACTCTTTCAACCAAATTGTTTTTCTATGATTCCCTTTAGTGTTTCTCTTCATTTTGCCACAGATAAACCTAACCCAAAAGTGCCTCTTAACCTGTTTTCCAAAGAGTGGAAACACTGTGTGGACGTGGGCAAGTCCACACAACGTCGCTGCTACGTGGTTTATGTGGACATATTTTGTTCGAAAGTCCACACAGTGAATGTAATGCTTGTACAGACACACCCCCAAGTGTATATTTGCCTGCAATCGGGGACCCCTATTGTCCATCTTTTGTTTGTACTCTAATTCTTTAGGAAGACCTCGCATATGCTTTGTACACAAATCCAAATTGGGGACCTTTCGAGAATTGGGGACCCCATTGTCCTCTATTGTTCAACGTCCCCTATTGAATGCAGAAACAAAATCATTTGCACTCGCACACTCAGACAGTCACACCTATAAAGGGCGAATAAAAAAAAAATTGAATGACGTTTTGCCTGTACTTTCAAAAAGGAACCTCTAAAAAAAATGCATTCCTATTAGAATTGTTTTTGTTTTGCTGAAACAACACCTCCTTTTGTTGTGATCCGTGGACAGAACTTTAAAACGGTGTTTGTGTTCAAAATTCCGTAACTTGAAAAGTACATGAGTGATTTGAATGATTATTGTACTAAAAGAAAGCTTAATGACTGGTCTCTCATATCATAGAGTTTGAAATCTCTACAGGCAAAATTTATTCAGAAATCGGTCCTGCCATTTGGGTTTCGTTTTTCGACTCGCCGTGTAGTCACGCCCTCTAGCCTCCCACCGTCGCCCACCGGTTATGTGGGATCCTGTGTTGTTATTGTTTTAATTCGTGATAAATGGTTTAAGCAATGTATGGGTAGGTTTGCGAAGCCACATCCGTCTTCTCTTTCGTGTGTGCGTGTAAATACCTGTATATGAACGGAAATGCCACTTCTTTCCGCCTGAACCACGGTATCAACACTATGCAAAATAATTGTCGTGAATATGTAGCGGAACGCCTTGAAGGAGGTCCGCTGAAATTATTAGATTTAAAGACGCCAAGGCAACGAAGACAAACATAATGGAAAGAGGAGTCAAAATGCACTGGTTCCAAATCGTAATTTTTCACAAAGACCCAACACCATTTTTTGCTTTCTAATTCTTAATTCTAATTGCAAAAGCCATGTACTAAGTTGTCTAATAGTTAAATCGCTAGTTATAGTTAAAGTATTTATACTAAAAGTGTAAAGCTCTATTCTGCTATAAAAAATCGCTAGCTGTGAAGTTCTTATAATAATTTTCTACGTTGTTCAGTAGTTAAAGTTCTTAAAATAAAATTACAGTTTAAGGTTCACGAATGCCAGGTCAGTGTACGATTGTAAGGACTCCTTTCCGATTGCACCTGATAAAGAACATTATTTGAGGCACAGATCAAATCGCAAGTGTAAAACATACAACAGTCGCCACATAAACCCAACTTGACAACAGTTTGGCATGCTGCAATAACCGACATGAGATTTGCACGTGAAACTGTTCGGATTAGGATTATACATATTCAACTCAAAATAAACCTTTATAGTGACAAACTTTAAACTAAAACTTCGACCAGCAGTGGAGGGAATAGTGACACAATGAAATGAGAATGTGCAGCAATTCCAAAGTCTGTTCTTTCCAAGTAAAAACGTTGGTTTTAGAGCACAAATCGATCTATGCGATACTGCCACTCTGGTGTGCAGACTGAAAACGACGATTTCCCGCCAACACCACACTGACGGCAGGCGTTTGTAATACATTCATAAAAATAAGTTGGGCAATGTGTCACTGTACGGGGCCTCCTAAAAGACGCTTTCCTATATATATATGAACACACAGATAATAATTCCCATCTTGACATTCTATAGAATTACCGGTTTCTAACACGTTATACAAGTCTGCTTTTTTGCTCCATTTTCTGCCAAATCGACCCCAGTGAAGCTCATGTAATTGATTTTTTTTGAACAAAGCTATTGTTTTCAAAAACTTTACAAAATGACTATTCCCATGCAGTAAATCTCATGTGGAGAAGGCCAATTCGGCCCCAATGATGATCACAAGCTATGCAAGCTAAAAACATGAACATTTTCAGTGCAGGCGAGACTATGATTAAACTCTTTCTGCAACATTTTGGTGACAATAGGTCAACATCTTTAAGGTCAACTGAGGTCAAAAAGAGACATGTTCTGATGATGTAGAGCATGCACAAGCTCACTTCCCACCAGCCGTCATAGTTTTGGGTGATTTTAAGACTGGAGATATTTATCTTGACTCTACGTTTGCCAATAGACACAGTGGGGTCTCCAATTGTGATGTTAACTTTAAACACACTATGACGGGGCTCAGCCAACTGATACATGAACCGACTCGATCTACAATGACTACCGCTAACTTACGTGGCTTGATACTAGTATCGAACATGGAATTTATCCATAAACAAAGGAATATTGTCTGCATTTTCCCACATTAACCAAATGCTAACTTGTGTGTCCCTTAATTGTACCGTATATCACAGAGAACCTGTGGTTCGAATTTTGTTGGGACCATAGCCAAATGAACATTGATCTGTTTGCATATTTACTTATTATCACCGATTGGGATCACTTGTGAAGTAATAATGTGGACGAGGCGGCCAACGCATTCACCAATGAGATTCATGATGCATCAGTTCAATCCAAAGTACTAAACATAATAATAAAAATAATAACAATAATTAACATTTATACAGGGTGTCTCTAAAAGGTAATCCTACTTTAAAGGGTTATTGTGACCGGACTGTATGTTTTCCAACAAAAAGCATGGTGTCATCTTAAAGCCGAAGCTTTGTGCTTTTCAATGATACCTCGGGTTACATTCCAGGGTCACGCATCATGGAGCACCACTGTCTTGAAATTATGGTGCAAAAAATGCAGTTGGTTCACTTTGAACCGATGTCATTCTAGCCTTCAGACAGTGTGTAAACCTCAGGTTGTCACAATGGTTCCGCTAACAGCAGAACAGAGAATCTTTGTGGTCAAGAAATGGCATGAAACCAGAAGTTTGCAGGCTACACAGGATGCCTTTGGAGAAGCTTTCCCAGACCGAGAACCACCAGCAAAGAAAACAATCTGGGCCAATGTGAGAAAGTATGATGCACATGGAACCAGTTTCAACCGCAACAAAGGACGTTCAGGAAGGCCAATGACAGCGAGATCTCAGTAAAACATGGTATGAGAGAGATCCCGGATTTCTTCGCAACGTCTTGATCGGGGATGAGGCTGCGTTTGAATGGTGAGGTCAACGCCCACAATGTTGTTCATTACGCCCCAGCTGGGCATCCACCAGTCTTAAACTTCGAAACAAAGATGAGCAGAGAGAAAGCAAGTGTCTAGATCGGAGTGTGTGGTAATGGCGTGATTATCGGTGCATTTTTCTTTGAGCGAAATGTCAATGGTCAGGCCTATCTCCAAATGATCAATGAAGAGGTTGTGACACAGATGGAGATCCACTTCCAGCGACGGCAAAATGGAATGTTCCGTTATGTGTGGTGGGCTCAAGATGGTGCACCTGCACATCGTCTCATCGCTGTTCGAAATCGCCTCCACGAACCTATTCACGAACGCGTGATTGCTTTGAACTACCCCGTTGAATGGCCCCCGAGGTCACCAGACCATACCCCCTGCGACTTCTTTTTGTGGGGTCATCTGAAGAACAAAGTTTTCAGCACCCCTCTCCACAACATGCAGGATTTGCGTAAAATGATTCATCGTGAGGTGGACAGTTTGCGACAAAATCCACGTACTGTGAGACGAGCTGTGGACGACATGCGCCGTCGGTGTCAACTGTGCTTGGAGAGGGGAGGTGGACATGTGGATGGTCTTGGCCAATGAGAGAAATGCTCCATAATGCGTGACCCTGGAATGTAACCCGAGGTATCATTGAAAAGCAAAAAGCTTCGGCTTTATGATGATACTATGCTTTTTGCTGGTAAACATATAAACATATAGTCTGGCCATAATAACCCTTACCCGGTATAGCGCTTAATACGCAGTGTTTCTAAGCGCTTTACAAAAAGTGAACATTCAAAAGTATATAGTACCAAAGTATACAGGTATTAACAAAAACGTGAAATACAATGTAGTGTAACAACTAAAGAAGTGATAACACTAATAAACCACTAAATACAGGCACTAAAACGTACACAACACATGCAGACACTACATACATACACCCCTACATGCATACACTACTTACACATTAAACATACTAATAATAATCGGCATTTAAGAACGCTCTTATTAGTCAACTTAATCACAGCGCTAACAGTATTATAATTACCCCTGATCACTGGGCCAATTTGGCTTTGACCATCTTTCAGCCAGGGGGGGGGGGGGGGGGGGGATTTTTCTCCCCAAAGATCTCAGCCATCGAGTGACGATTTTGGAATAATGGCTAAATAATTATTCAGATGTACGAATGGTAATTATGCTCTGTGTGCACGACGTATATGGGAAAGTTCAGTTTTCACGACGCGTAGCGCCGGAAAATTTTTCGCTGAGCGACAACCCCTGGTCCAATTTTTATGTTTTTGATATCAAAAGATGCGCAAGGCTCCATACTAAAACGTCATAACAGCTTGGGTCGCAAAAAAGACTCCGCCCCCGGCCCTTTTAGGGTTAAAAGGGAAATGTAAGTATTGTATTTATTATTAAAGTGTTATTTTACCAGGGTAGCCCCAGTTGTCAGTAAACTGTTCTCCCTGGGGGCTCTGGATTACATAAAAAAAAATGATATAATAATGACAAGAATGACCCCCAAAACCACAAACAAAACAAAACAAATGCATCGAACAGTGGCACGTAAAAATCTCTTAAAAATCACTTCAAACTAAGGTAACCGAATTGGTGTAAATTACGTTCTACGCGCGCACGCGTGATATTCACGTGAAAGCGTTAATATGATTTTTGTACACAGTCCCTTGGTTATAATGTGTAATTTTACCCGTTTTAATAACGCAGCTTGCCTAATTTTGCACTACGTATAAACAAAAACGTAAAACGCACGTTAGTAGCTCGTTGTATTAATACGTTCTGCACACCTAATAAAAACGTTATTGTCAGGTTTTTTAATCAGGTTTTGCACACCTAATATATACGTGAATCGTTCGCTCTGTGATCACGTTTTGCACGACTTATAGTTACGTTACCAATTGTGTGTGAATTACGTTAGGCACACGCTTGATAATCGCGTGAAAGCGTTAATGCGATTTTTCTGCACAGTCACTTGATTTCAATCAGGTTAAAAACACAGTAATATTACCCGTTTAAATATCACCAATTGCTCGTTCTTGTACAAACGCTTAAAAACGCAAAACGCTTATTATTACGTGTTATTACGTTTTGCGCACCTAAAGAAAACGTTGTTGTCTGTTCTTTTATCAAGTTTTGCACACCTTATATTCACGTTATTGCTGCGTTCTTTTGTCACGTTTTTGAACCCCTCCTAGTCACGTTACCAATGTGGTGTGAATTGAGTTTAGTTATGTTAGCAATTTCTGAGGTTCGGCGATACGGTTTCTGAAACTCAATTAATATTGGTTATTATTCAGATAATTATTAAAATCAATTTATATTGGTAAGTATACAATATACACATATAACGATATTTTAATGGTCATTGGTCCTCTGATTATGCCCCTTCTCCAATCTAAGAAGGTGCTTACTTGGTATATGTGTGCCTCTCGACCACCGTCGTCTGTAGTCACAGTCTGTAGTCACAAATATTTTATTTGTTTTGTTTGGGGCTTTTTTTGGCAAACTTGTTTCTTTGAGACTTTGATTAGCTAAATATTATAACATTATCTACATAAAAACATCCTAAAACATAATGCTATTACGCAAAACATATCGTTCATGGCCAAAAAATAACACAATTGTTTCACCAAGGTTTACAATGCCCACCTTAGGTCAACATGTAAATTAAGGTCACAGTAAAACAATCTATTGGTCTTTAAAAAACGAACAAAAAAAACATTTTAAACACACTAAATAATTACGTTATGTAGAGCAGTAAGATGCCTAGGTAAATGACAAGACACAATAACGTGAAGATCACTAATGAATTACTGATAATTGTACAACCAAAATCCATTGGTCTTTAAAAAACGAAAAATGAACCTTTTACACACACTAAATAATTACGTTATGTAGGGCAGTAAGATGCCTACGTAAATAACAAGACACAATAACGTGAAGATCACTAGTGAATTACTGGTAACTGTACAACCCAATCCATTGGTCTTTAAAAAACGACATAACAACCTTTTACATACACTAAATACTTACGTTATGTAGAGCAGTAAGATGCCTAGGTAAATAACAAGAAACAATAACGTGAAAATCACTAAAGAGTTACTGGCAACTAAAAAATCAAATCTATTCGTGTTTTAGTTACAAAAAAATTACTTGTTATATACACCAAATAATTACGTCAAATACAGTGGTAACTAGTCTAGGTAATGAATACATAATAATACCGTTATAATCACAGGAAATTCGTGGTAACTGTAAAACCAGAGGTAGGGTGCTTCAAAAGCAAAATAATCTCCTTTTGTAACCACCAGATAGAGACGGTTTAAAACATATAATTTGGTCAAGTGAATATGTAGTGATCATAACGCGATTCGCACTAGTAATTAAAACCTTCCGGAATCACTTTTCCTTATTCGCGTGATTAGTAGGTAATTTCCAAGTGTCATTGGAACGAGAAAACATAGTTCCGTTTATAATTAATAAAAAATTACGTTATAAAATCGCGAAAATTTGGTTTCAAAACTTCCAAACCAAACATTCACTAAAAACTCCCTCCCCAAAACAGGTTCTTTTCTGGTGTTTTGTTTACTGGGATATCACCATAAAAAACAAGGAATTTTAACCACACAAAAATAAAACCATAGATTAAAACAGACAATGTAAAGATAAAAAGATTTAAAATGGAACATTAATCCTGAATTACAAAGTTGCATTATCTTGTTAAATATGAAAGTGTGACATTGCTTGTTGGGAAAAAAAAACAAACGCAATGGCTTATACAAAACTGCCAAGCAAATAAACAGACACAGAGCATGACTAGACCAGGTGGAAATAATTTCGTTACGGATCTTAATCGTTGATTCGTAAAACTGCTGATTTCAGATTTGACCCTAACTTATTGATACCTCGTGTTGGCATCTTCTAAAATGGAGGATTAAGGGTGTTTTATCTTTGCAAATCACAAAACACCTCCTCGTCAATGACTCTTAATTCAGTTAGAGCCGCGAAACAAAAGCAAATGGGTTGCATAACATTCCGGGCGAATCAAATAAACCTAATTTCAATCATCAAGTGACATATAACCCTCCCCCATACATACGATATACCTTACTTAGATGTAGGTCAAAAGTGGCCTCACCAGAGTTCAGCTGACCTCAAACTTCACGGAGTTTGATGAATTTAGTTGCGGTAGGGATTCAAGAGATAGGTACGTGTACAGAGTGTATTTGTTTCCATGCACATATAAATTCTATATTCACGTCATTGAAAGTGCATAATAGATCGCTTGCCCAGGAACGAAAGGAGAGCGGGTGCAAAAACCACGCTAAGGCTTCGGTTAATTTCTCACACGAGAGGGGGGGGGGGGGGGGCTGCAGCCTTCTTCCTGTTACTATGCCTACATGAGTACAATACACAGATTAGTCTGCATCCGACGCACAAATACTACACATCATATGTACTGACACATACTGAAAATTATGACTAAGTAGCTATTAAGAACAGGAGCACCATGCTACAATACCACCAGACTATCGCATTACTTACACACCTAACATCAAAATGTAACACAATGAATCGACGACCAAACACTCAAGAGCGGGACAGCTTGCGTGGGTCAAAAGAAAGAACTTTCTTTGAGCAGCTCTGGTACAGCTGTGCGTAGTGCGGTACATAAATCAAAGGCGGACTGATTTAGGCAGAACTTGGGGCAGCTGCTGCAGCTAGACCGTGCCGATGCCCCATGTATCTATCACTGAGTAAGAGATGTATTTACAAAGGTCTAGTTGTTTGTCAATGTACGTCATACCATGGTAATACATCAAGTGTAATACACCTTGGATATCGAAAATAGTGAGCAAATCCACTGAAAACTCACAGTGTTATATATAACACAAAGCTGAAATTCGACGGCTCAGTGAGCAGGTGCAGAATTTTTCTTAAATTCTCAAGACGACGAACAAGTTGTCCCCCGTACGGACATTTAGACCTTCTGTCACAAAAACGCACTTGATCTGGCAGTCAAAAGCCGCTGTAAGTGGGAGTTCCATCTTCATCACTTCTACAACAAGCATAGTATCGCCCTTCTTCAGATGACACCCTTCTTGTGTACTTATTTTCCAAATGCTGCCTCCGCTTTGTGCCATTACAAATTCTTCTCCTTGGCCAAGCTCATAATCGTCATCTTTCTGTTCTTCTACATCACTCGTCATTGTATTACTGCCAATAAACCCCTGGCTTTGCCACAACTTCACCTCTTTGTCGAGATATGTTTGTTGTCGTTCACGGAATAATTCAATTGAATCTTTGTGCTCTTCGATGAAGGCTAGGTAATCCCTCAGGTCAAATGTTACATCTTCCACCCGCAGGTCCAGAGTGCCACACTCAAACTCCCGCCTCAGCCGCACCAGCTCCTCCGCCGTACAATCATAGAAACGGATCTGGTCAAAGCAACGCATAAACCATGGGTTTTGCCCGAAGACGGCGTGTTTCGGATGTTTCTGGAAAACCCCCAGAGACCGTCCCACCAGCTGGTAGCCGCCAGGTGACGAGATGCCGTAGGAGCAGAGGTAGCTGCCTCCGATCCCGATCGTGCCGTCCTGCGTCCACGTGCGAGCCGGGTTGTACTTGCTGGTGATGAGACGATGGCGCGGGTCCACCGGTACTGCCGCCACACTGGACATGTACACGTCGCCCAGACCCAGCACCAGGTAGTTGCTCTCCAACAGGATGCGCTTCACTTCAGCAGGGCCTCCCTCTAGGCCGTTCATTCGACATATGAAGTCAATATTGGACGGCAGGTAAGGTTTTGTCAGCTGGTTCTTGCAGACACTTTTCGTGTATTTTTTGATAGCAGTTTCTACGCATGGGTCGTCGAATGACAGTGGTAAGTGTACAACGCGTGACGGCAGGCACGGCGTAGCGATTTCGTTCAACTCAGCTTCTATGCAGGTTAACATGTGCAGAAGGTCACTCACATGCAATTTCTGGGACTCATAGTTCACCTGCAGGGAGCGGATTCCCGGACAAAGCTCCGTAATCATGATCTCGCCTTTGGCCTTGATGGCGTTGATGAGCTTTTCTATACGGAAGCGGTTGGGAATGGACAGTTGGTCGTCGCCGTACTGCACCAGTACACTCATGTCGCCCTGGCAGCGGTACTCCACTCTTGGCTGTCCTGTCTCCACATCGGCTGGGATGGTCTTCAGAATTCCACCTGCATTTGCAATGTCCAGAACGCTACTTTGCTCCGGTTCATCTGTATCTGCCTTGCAGTATATGTCGCTGATAAGCTTATCTTGGATGGCACGAATCCTTACGGCTTCAGCATATGTCACAGGCTGGAAGCGAACCTTGTCGCCTGTTTTGAGCTGACCGATCTTCCAAAGTTCAGCTTTGATGACTGTGATATTTGTTACAAAGCCTCCCAGACTGGGTCCGTCGACTCCGATGATGATAGGAGTGTCGCCGGTGAAATTTAGAGAGCCGATTTGGTAGACATAGTCGTGGAGATTACTCGGATGTAAGCCGGCTGTTCCTCCAGACTCCCGAGTCCATGTGAGTGACTTACCCATTAGACGAATCCCCAGCCGGTTGGAGTTGAAGTGAACCTCGTAGGTTTCGTTGAAGAACTGGCTCATAGAGGACTCTGATACATATTCTTCACTCGCGAAAGGCCCAATCATGCATTTCAGTTTCCAGTTGTCCTTCATCTGGTCTGGATGGCTGAAGCGGAGTATATCAGCTGGTGTCGGCTTAGGGATTGGGACGCTGCCATCAGCCTTATCTTGTAGCCATAGATAGTCGGCCACTTTCAGCGTTCGTCCAAGACCACCTAGTGGAAACGCACTGCTGCTTCCCAGATATTTGGCAGTACGAAATCCACCTTGAACTGCCAAATAGCATCTCAGTCCCGTTCTCAGCTTGCCGATTCTCAGCACGCTTCCTTGAGGTACTACCATCTCAGTGTACATGTTGATTTGCGCGTCGTTCAACGTCGCGTCCACTCTTCCACCTGTAAGACATATCACACTGGGCGAATGGAATTTCAGATCAGCTCCACTCAGTGTCATTTCTAGTACTGGTGCGTCATTGGAGTTGGACAGAATTGCGTTAGCAATGTTGGAATTCAGCGAGTCGTATGCTCCACTCGGTGGGATTCCTATCTTCCAGTAGCCGGGTCGGCCGCAGTCTTGAATTGATGAGTAGAACCCAGGCGAAACAACTTCCACCGCTTTGCTGGTGTACTGAAAGGTCTTGAGAAAGCTTGTCTGCATGAAGCCCATCTGAAATTCGTGTGATTCCAAGATTGCATTCAACTGCTCCAAGTTAGTTTGAACGCCATACACTGCTGTCTGCTTAACAATTGCTATCATGCGCTGTATCGCCTCTGCCCGATCCTTGCCAGTGGCAATCAGCTTAGATACCATGGGGTCGAACTTGCCACTGATCGCAGTGCCGTTTTCGATGTAGTTTTCAAGACGGAAGCCATCGGCCTCTTCAGGAAAGGAGACGCTTTCTATTTCACCGACAGAAGGCGTGTAAGCCTTCAGTGGATCTTCAGTGTTCAGGCGACACTCGATGGAGCAACCGCTTTCACGCAAGGTTCCCTTGTCCTTCAAATGACTTGGACGCCACATCTTGTCAGCCGCAGAACGCAACTGCCACTCAACCAGGTCAATGTCAAACACCTGCTCTGTTACAACGTGCTCAACCTGAAGACGAGTGTTGACTTCGAGAAAGTAGTATTCATCCGAGTCACTGTCAAAAAGCCATTCGACCGTACCCGCATTCCAGTACTCCACTGATGTGGCAAGCTCTGTCGCATAGTGTGCAAGCTGTTTTTCCGCGTCTGTGTGTTGCTTTAGGTACGGACTAGGACACTCCTCGATGATTTTCTGATGTCGCCGTTGGATACTGCACTCCCGCGTGCCGACAACGCAAGCTGTTTTGCCGAAGCCGAAAATTTGTGTTTCGATGTGTCGTGCGTTGCGTATGTATTTCTCCAGAAAAAGACCGTCATTCCCGAAATGGTTCTTCGCCATTTGCTTTACTATGTTGAAAGCATTTGGGAGCTCCTCTGGGTGTGTACAGATAGTATGTGCTATACCACCGCCTGCTGCAGTACCTTTGATGATGACGGGATAGCCAACAGTGTTTGCCACTTCTAGCGCCTGCTCGACTGAAGTTAAAAGCCCAGAGCCTTCAATGATAGGTATACACGCAGCCTTGGCGATGGATCTCGCAACGTCTTTCAGGGCGAAGGATCGCATATTAACAGCTGTGGGACCCACAAAGGTTATATTGTTGGCTTGACACGCCTCAACGAGTTCGGGCGTTTCCGATAAATATCCGTACACAGGGTGGAGCGTATCAATTGAGTTAACAACAGCAATATTAATGATTTGTTGTATGTCTAAATATGGCGACCTTACTTTATCAGAGTTTTCGATTCGGACTGCCTTGTCTGCCTGCAACAGGTAGCCGTTCCTCTCGTCCTCTTGCGCGTAGATGCATAGAACATACATGCCGCATGCCTTAGCTGTGCGTAGTACGCGCGCGGCGCCCTCACCACGGTTGGCGATCAGCAGCCGCCGACCAGCCAGCAATGAGGGCGCCTCGTCTGGTGATGTCGGCCTTTTTGGCACACCTGCGTCCATGGTATCGTCATGCAGGTTTAGCTGCGCCAGATTGACCGTTCCGTGGCGAGTTGTCGTCGGACAGCTCTTCGCAATTCAGGAGGAAGGTGGGTGCGCCCTAAGGGGATCCAGTCTGGGAAAAAACGGAAGGTAATTATCAATCATCAGACTAAATTTGTACGTACATCACCTTTTTTTACTACCATATTCAAGCAAATAGAGTATAACTTCATTCCTTTGACATATTCAGCCAAACAGATTCAGGTAGTATCATGACATTTGAGCAAAATAAATACCCAGTAATGACGTCACAAATGACGTCATGTTTTTGCAAACTTCATCAGTCTCATGCACTTTCAGCTGCGTATGTGATTTAAAAGATACTGAAGTTAAATAATGAGTGGTGGCAGTCATTCCAAATAGGTCGCAGATTGCCATACGGAGTCAGGGGACCTTCTGTAAGATCATTATAGGACAAATCGACCCATGGAAAATGACGTAATTTGTTGCAATACATTTGCATTTCTTAGATTCTTACTATGAGCGACACGAATCGTAAGGTCCGATACGAATTATGTGTTATGCGATCCTAAGTCCCAAATCGACCTGCTCTCTCACCCTGGTATTGGATCATTTGCATGTGCAAGATTTTTGAACACGTACGCAAATGATGAATAGTCTGGTGCCTGCATGTGCGTTACATTGGCGTTTGTTTTTGTATGCGGTGTCTAGGGTAAAAGCAGCATCAATTCGTCGCGCCGTGAGTTATGAGAACACGTTTTTTTAGTTAAAATGTTACAATCTGGCCCGCCAATATGCAGAGTCACATTTCATATTAATATGAGCAAACTTGAAAGAAAAGGAGTAATTTTGAGAAGGTGTGGACGTTATAATTACAATGATCGTGAAAAACACGTAATGCACGTTGAAAATAACAACACGAACTACACGATATAAATCCATTATTAGCAAATTGCGGTAACGAATCAGGATACAAGAAGAAAGTTTCCTATCAAGGGCTTACTATTGGAAACTAGGTTGGAAATAAAGTAAGCACTGGGGACGAGGTTGACTATTTATATATTTCGTTTGACCTGACCTGTGACCTCATCGGTGACCTCGAGGTCAACGAAATGTATTTTCTGTCGATGAATCATCTCCCACTTTTCAAATCTGCGCAATCGGTTCATTGGCTCCCATGATATAAAATTAGCCCACCTCCAGTCGGTGGAAGGTTACAAAACGTGCCAGTCAGTCGCGTGACATTACGCCCCCGGCACACGACAGATAATACTTTAGCTTTCAAAAAAAAAAAAAAACGGCTATGACTTTCGTTTGACCCTTCCCTATTTTTGGGAAAGTTACGCGCCCCTGGACGCAGTTGAGTTCACATGTGACACTAGGTCGTCCTTGTTTGCAGGGACCCATACGTGTATCTTTGTGATTTGTAGTGAGTAGGTACTTGCCAGGTGGACCTGAGGTGACAGCACCTTTCAAAAAGTATGTGTGAGGGGGGTTAGGCCATTGATTCGAAAGAGCTCATTTGATTTGTCTGTCAAACATGGAGGACCATGACAACACCGAGTCGGACAGTCCCTCACCTTCCTCTTTACACATAAATACACAGGGAGGGAGAGGTGAGTTCGTTTGGCCCATAAGGAGTATAGTTTTGGTGTTTAAACATTCATTTTTAGGGTCAAGGAATGCAACTGTACCATTTTGGATAGCGTCAAACGGTTAGTTTGTCCAAATACAGTATTGTGGCCATCTTGTATTTGAAACATGGCCACCATTGAAAATCTATATCTACGAATACATGAGTTGCATCTTAAAGCCACTAAGGATCTAAATCTTGGTGTCTAAACATATATTTTCAGGGTCAAGGAACGCAACTAAACCATTTGGGTTAGTGCTTAATGGTTTATTTGTCCAAATACATTGCGGCGGCCATCTTGGATTTTAAAGATGCCGTCATTGAAAACCTATATGTACCAATATATCATCTTCGAAACCACTAAAGAATACAATTTTGGTGTCTAAAGATCCATTTCCGGGGTCAAGGAATTCAACTGTAATACATGTACATGCACATGTATTTGGAATCATGTCAACTGGTCAGTTTGTCCAGATACGCTATATGGTATGCCATAAAAGGACCAACACTGGCCCGATTCAGGCCTTATGCCGTCATTTCATCATGGTTTATCGTTATATGAACTGCAATGGCCCGGTTCAGGCTGTGCGCCATCTTGCTGTTATGGTTTGTCTTAAAAAGACCAGCACTGGTCCGTTGCAGGCTCTGAATGGTGTTACCATTACCGTTTGCCACTTAATAGGGCGAGCACTGGACCAATTCCGACTCTGTGGTGTCTGTACCGTCAACACGGTTTGGGCGCAATTGCGCCAGCATTATTGCCCGCGGTCTTGTACCGTTTAAACTGTATGGTACTGCCATAACAAACCCATAATTAGTATCGGCCCAATACCGTCCTGTTTACTGTGTCAATGCCATCCTTGAACCTAGGCAGGTAGAAATCTCTGGCACTACAGGGTGTGATACAACTCTGCCTCTCCACAACTACATGCAGCTGAATTTTGATTAAAGCGAATCTTTGATCGGCTAGTCCTGGTTCTCAAGCGGCTGATAGTTTTCAATTGAACCCATTTCGATGTAGCAGTTATAGTATAATCATGACAATCGGTGGGCGTTTGCTCCCAGTCGTTGCTTCCAGTGTTGGAGTCTTGCCACTTCCCTGGATTTTGGGGAAGGAGTGGACATGGCCGGGGAAGCTTTCTTGACTTCAGTTTTTTGTGCCGAAGTTTGCCGTCCGTGGAGGAGGCGACACTCGTCATTTATCAATATTTGGACATCTTAGCTCAGCTTGCAACTTCCCTTCGGAAATCCGAAGAGAAAATGCCAGCAAAGATGTGCAAATTACTTGTGTTGGTGGGTTTCAAGCATCCAGTGATCAAACTGCATGTTGTGTAAGGCTTGGTCAGATTTCATGGTATGGGCTGATCTTTCCCAAACGGGGCACGCATACTCTCCTAAAGAATGGGACGGAGCTAAAACGGTTCATCTTAGGGTGTGGGGTTTGGTTCCCCATTCGGAGGTTGTTCAGTTTCCTTATGACGTTGTAACGGGGAATTGAATTTGGATGACTTGACCCTGAAAATGTATGTTTAGACACCAAAACGTTATTCCTAAGTGGTTTTCAATGGCAGCCATCTTTAAAATTCAAGATGGACGCCATAATGTAATAGGATAAGTTGGTTCCTATCAAAATTGAAAGCTAAGGCATTGAGCACCATGTATGGAACATTTGACGCTTTTGTCCAGAATATCCACATCTATTTCAAAAGCTGGCCTAAGCTGCCTGAATATATTCAGAAGTTGCGTTTAGGGCCTGTTCCAATGGAGAAACGTAGTTAATCTACATTCATAAATACCCAAGACAGTTTATCCATTCCCATTTTTCGAGAGCCCGTCACGTGGCCGGCCTTAAACGGATAACAACATAGCTGGCTGGTCTTAAACACTTGTACAGTGTCACATGAAATTTTGTCACCTATGAAATCCAGTGCCTTTTACCGTTGTATTGGTTGAACGTTCACAATCCCCACGTAGGCATGCGCAATACTACCAGCGAGGCAGTATTTCATAGTCCTGACGCGCGCGCCAATCTCCATGGAGAAGTTGTTTACTACTTATTTGCGAGCTCGAAACTCCATCATCTAGCTAGAGGGGTGTTTAAAAAACAACCATGAAGTAAATTTTTGAACAAAATCGTTGGAGATCTTTTATTTTTTTATTTTAACTTGTTTGACTTTTGTACAGAAAAGGTTTGGTTTTTCTTGACCGAAAAATTATTTATAAATATGTGCTTGGTCGGTATTAAACACTATCTTAAAGACTGGTTGGAGTCTTTATGCTGATAATTACCCTTACATTTGGCTCGGGTAATTATCAGCATCCAGACTCCAACCAGTCTTAAAAATTGTCTTAAGCACCTCCCAAGCACACATCTATTCCCTTAATCAGCCGTGTGGTTGCGAAGGGCTAAGACCTTATTTCGAATGAAACTACCTGCACACAGACATGTTTACGTTGGTGGGCGAAATCTTTGAAAAGTATAGTGTAGATTTTCGTCACGTGCTCAGAAAACGGACCTAAAACATCGTGTCCCTCACAGAGAGGTTTATTTTAGCCTAAAATTCCCATTTATAGCAAAGAAAATGACACAATATACCGAGGGTGGATTAGGCCAATAATGAATTTAGAGAACGTCATGCGACCACATCATGAAAGCCTGTGACCTATTTGGACTGACTCTCACGCATTATCAACTACGGTATCTCATGACACATATCACACACACGGATGTAGTTCAGAATGCCTCAAAACGATGAAGTTTCCAAAACAAGACGTCAATTGTAACGTAATAATTAAGTAACATTATAACCCTGACCTCACATTTTGGCTGGATATGTCAAATAAATGTATACACAGGTACCCAATGTTTCATCTCGATATCCCTATTCGTTATAGATGCGGCAGCCGAAAAACCAAGGTGGGAGCACCCCCTCCCCTGGTCGCAAATGTTTTTCTCCCAAACGACATCCGCATATGGCTGTACGCTATGACGTTTTTGACTTATCTTTTATAAAAAAAACATGATGAAAATATGAAATGAGAAAAAAAAGGGAATTTGAACGTTACGAAATTCGGACTTCATTTCCCTTTTTAACAAAATCCTTCAAAGCCTTAGGTTAGAAAAGGAAAAAAAAGCGGGTGCCAAACCAAAATTCGAACCCGCAACCTCGCAGTGTAAAATCCTAAGCTATATCGACTGAGCTGTTGCACTGCTCGCCAAAACATGGGGAAACAAATAATTATGTACCTGCATGCGTATCATAAGACTATCATAGAGGGCGCTAAACAACCCCGTATGCGGATTTCCTTTGGGAGAAAAAAATTCGCCCCCGGTCAGTGCACATGGGCCAGTGGCCTTCAAAGCAAGTTTTTATCCGAAATGTCAACTTTCAGTCTTTAAACTTTTGAACATCGTTACATATACATGTTAGAGCGGGGCAAGACGCGCTACAACGATTTCTCGGATAATGAAACGCTAGATACAATTTTAATGCGCGGGATGAAAAACAAAGAAAATGTTCCCTCCCAAAAATGCAGAGTCATGCAGCTGTTCAGAGATAAAGGAAGAATAATTACTTTTGGCCATTTTTTTAATTGTTCGCACTGCACTCAAGTTGTACCATCGTGAAGGGAAATAAAAAAGGCAGGGGTTAGTCATTAATCTACCGGTTAATTCCGGAATACGCAGATGTCCACATTTGCGATGTACTAGACACAAGGTGCAACTTTTCATGGTAAGGTTGGGGTGGGGTAAAACGCCCACTGAGTGGCGGGGAAAAGCGCCTAGTGGGTTGCATAAGTCAATGAATTGGTAACACTTGGGATGATAAGAATTTTTTTGAAAAATTGGAAAGTTAAGATACTCGCTCCATGGCGCTCTACGCCGTAAACCATACAATTTTGGAGTGTTAAGCAACTGTTGAAGGTGCTCAAACATGTCGAAATTTCATGGGCGAAATGTCAAGGGGGGGGGGGCATCATGCCCCATCCCCTGAAGCGTTTGGCTCATGAGTCCCTTTAGGTTCAGCAAAAATGGCGATTGAACATTTATTTGCAAAAAACAACAACAACAACAACACAAATGTTACTGGTTGCGTTGAACAAGTTCATAGAATACGATGACACCAAATCGAGTAGATTCGAGCTAACAGCAAAAGAGCTATTTGAAGACAAACTTTAGGGGGATGTCTTGCTCCACTCTACCCTAAAAAATTTAGAGCGCATTCAATGGTTGAATTATGTTCTCCCTTGGTGTTTAATAATACTTATTATTATTATTAAAAACCCCACATTGTCCATTGGTTGTGCTGACTAGCATTTCTTGTGATTTATATTCGTTACGGCCTTAGTGGCGGGAAGCATGTATGGCGCCCTCAATCAGATCCGCATTTTACAATCACATTAATTTGTCAACACTTCCTTTGTTCAAGTATTTTCCTATACAAACTTGACGCATTTTACTGTTTTAACAAACCAGGGTATTTATGATTCCATCCGCAGTCATCACAGATCATTCCTGTGCGTGATTTAAAATAGAAAGTACACCCAATACCTTTTGTGCTTACCTTATTTTTTTATGTGATTATTGAAAGTTTCAAGACTTGTAGGCCCATGTACAGGTGGGTCACATGATCCTATTATTCTGTATTATTTGTAATTAGGACACAAGACACACATGTATGGGTTTAATACATGTATATCAAGAACCACGCAAAATGTCACGCTAAACCTCACGGGATAAACAGAACAGGGTGGAATAGCTGGCAGTGGTGTAATTGCTCCACTTCCACAGCCATACAAAATACTTTAAAGACTTTTGATTCAGCGTATCATCCTTGGTGGGCTCGCTTGCATCCTTAGACGGCCAAGCCGGAGTAGAGCTTCGATGGCCCACATATAGACAAGCTGCCGAGCAAACTCTCCCCAATTCTCCGTACAAATGACATCAAGCACTACATAAAAAAGTGTATACTCAATCCAAATTCAGGTGAAACGTACACTCACCCCAGGTCGCCGCGTGACTGAAGTTCAAGTCACAGTCTGAGGTGCTCGCAAACAAATCGTTACCGCCACATCAAAGATCAGAGTGGTTCCATAGTAAACCGATATCATCGACTGGTGAAGCAGAAGCCAACTCCGACATCTGCATTCCAGACAGGTTGCAAGCAGGAGAAATTTGTGAGCCCCAAATACACCAAGCCGAATCCAAAGCCCTTCTGTCCTTTCTGTGATGGTAAAGATCACTTCCTGAATGGCTGTTAGACCTTCAAGGCACTCTCCACTGTTGAGGTGTTGAAGTGGATCCAAAGAATTCACGCTGTTGGAAGTGTTGCCGTAAGCATGAACCTGATGCATGCACCTTGAAGAAACCGTGCCACCTGTGTAAAGAAGTAGTTCTACATGAGGCTGCACAGAAAGTTACAAGTGTTTTCATGGTGAAACTTACGAGCCAGTCCGTGTACGAGGACAAACCTAGCCGAACCTGCAACACCATGCTGAAATTGGTAAGAGTTAGCCTCCACGGTCCAGACAGCACCATTGACTCTTATGCAGTAATTTATAATGGGTCTAAGTGCACCATGTTACTTCAAGAGGCAGCATAACAGCTTCAGCTCAGCGAACCAGAGAGTATATGCTCTGCGAACAGTCAGAGAAACCTTGTCACATCAAGGTCAAACCGTATCTCTTTCTGTGTTACCCTATGACAAGCCAGATGTCAGGTTCTCTCTAGATAGTGTCTTTGCTGCTGGTAACCTCTGCTTGTCCGACTACACGAATCCCGTCAGACAATGCAAAAGTACTACCAACGTCTACGTAAGTTGCCACTGACTCCAGTTGATAAAGCTCGACCGGTCATCCTAATTTGCTCAGATCATGTCGAGCTCTTCGCCCCATGACAATCTATCAGGTTCGGCCCCAGTGAAACACCGGTAGCTATTCTAACAAAGATGGGTTGGATTCTCCATGGACTAGCTGGAATCTTGAATCAGAAATCTGGTGAGCAACAGTGCTTCAGAGTTTCAGTCCAATCAGAGACAACAGAACTGATGAAACACGTTGAGAAACTCTGGTAAGTTGATTTTGTGTCTAATGTTAATGAGAAGCAGGTCATTCGCTGCAAGCAAGATCAACGTACTGTGCAACTTCTAGAAGACAAAACAACCCATGTGTACGATGGTTGAATTCAGCGTTATCAATTCTTTTGCAAGCTGACGACACCACGTTCCATGCTGCAAATGAAGCTGTCCTTCCGACCATGAGAAGAACAGAAACGCGCCTTGCAAACCGACCACTGCTGGCAGAGAGACATAACGAGCTGATGCAGACGCTATTAAATGCAGTTCAGTTAAAACTCCAGGAAACAGCAGATGCCGCAAACTTAGAAGAATCCTGGTACTGTTGTCATCACACAGTGGAACACAATGGGACATTATTTCGAATTGTGTTTAATTGCTCCTTCCAGTTTCAGAACCAGATACTCAACGTACACCTGCTTCCTGGTCCACCCCTCGGTCCATCGCTTCTTGGAGTACCGTTGCGGTTCCGCCTACATTAAACTGTGTCGGGGGGACATTAAGGCAATTTTCCACCCAGTCAGGCTGCAGCCCACTGAGGATGTCTCTTCCGCTTCCTGTGGAGAAACCTGAAGACCGACACCGAACCCAAGATCTATAAGTGGCAGGTATTACCGTTTGGAGCAACATGCAGTCCCTGTTGCGTAACTTAAGCGATACATAGGCATGCCGTTGATTACCGAGAGAAGTCTGCTAAAGTTGATGATACAGTGGATAGATTATTCTACGTCAGCATACCACAAGAAGACCGAGTCAGGACTCTTGTCAACAACATGCGTGACTTAATAATAATCGGCATTTAATAACGCTCCTATTAGTAAACCAAATCACAGTGCTTACAGTATTATTATTATTACCCCTGATCATTGGGCCAATTAAACATTCCAAATACCATCTCAGCTCCCTGGGGAGTATACAGCTCGATGCTGCCTGTTAGGCGCAAGCAAGCTTATTCAATCACAATAACCATCTCTGCCCTCACAGGTACCCATTTACTTCTGGGTGGAGAGAAGCAATGAGTGACAAAGTGCCTTGCTCAAGGGCACACGCACCATGACCCCGGCTGGCCTCGAACCCACAACCCGCAGGTTTACCCACATACCACAAATTCAGTGCCCTTAACCACGAGGCCACAGCACTCCACACTTGACTTGCTCGCCAAAGGTGGTTTTGAGATACGTCTGAGGGCCAGTTATGTACCAAACGCTATAGCTCATCCACCTCCAGAAGCATGTTCAGATGGCCGAGATTTCTGGCTGACATTTGGAGAGACATACCTTGCTGAACCAATGCTCTCCATGAAACCCATGGGACTGTAGCACTGATGATTTGCAGTACCGGCGCCGGGTAGTCAAATGTGATTATCTTAACACGAGGAGCATGTTTAAAATTTAAACATAAAATGTGCCAGCTAGTTTGACCCGAATGTATATATCACGTGATTCGCACTATGCCCAGGAGCCTTGAAAGATCATGGACCGATGGCGAGCATGGGAAGATGAGCTACCCAACCTATCTGCCATCAAACTACCTAGACGTTACAAGCCCTAAAGGCAGGCGCGAGCTTTAAATCTTCTGTGACGCATCTGAGAAGGACTACGGTGCAGTCGTCTACCTTCGGACGGAAGCATACAATACACACCAGCTTTGTAATGGCCAGAGTTGAAGAAACATCCGGAGTTGAAGAAACAACCCCTCATGCCTCGCCTCGAGTTCTCGGCTGCTTTAGCTACGGCTCAACTGTCCAGTCTCCTTCAGCAAGAGTTGACTCTACCCGTAGTCTTTATTGTTTTCTGAAGCGATTCAATGACCGTCCTGACCTGACTGAAGACGCAGTCATGTAGGTACGGAGTCTTTGTGGCACCCGAGTGGCCCAAATTCAGACCCTGACATATGCAAACCGATTGCGCTATGTTGAACATGAAAAACAACGCAGCTGATGAAATGACGAGATGTAAAACTTTGCTGTCTGTAAGTCAACTCTGCAGATTGCGAGATGAGCCACCAATCTTCCCACAAACCATGATTTTTGGCCAGCCTTCCTACCTGCCCTGGCTGAAGAAATCCTCCTTCAACGGTATAGTGACAGTAGTACCGGCTTACATCCCAGACCTGGAGAAGTACAAATCCTTGGATGGGCTCATCGAGGTATCTAAGCAGCTATGTGATGGGGCGGATATAAAAGATGATGGTCTTAATTACCTAACAGCTAAACTTTCTTTGTACTTGTTTAATTCACCAGTTAGTTTATTTAATTGACCAGTTAGTTCATCATGTTGTTTCACACTGTTCATGTAGTAATATTGTTTTTTACAATAGTTCTATTGGTTGCTTAACAATTATGCATTTATCCCACATGTTAGTATTTTAGTGTATTGTATTGGTAATGTGTTGTATTCGTACATGTGTGTATTCATTTGTATTGTATGCAGGGCCCCAATGGAAACCAGTTTTAAACTGTTTGGGCATAACTCTGGGTGAAAAAAATGTAATACATAAGTAAATATATAAATACATACATGAATAAATAAATAAGGGTACAAAGGCTGAGGGAGCGGAATTTCGATTATCCCGGTATGCTGACGATACAGTTGTGTTTTTCAATGGCACTGACTAGTCAATGCAGACATTTTTTTTTTAAATTATGGACCTATTTAGTATGGATGGAAAGTTTATGTTGAGAAATTTAACGAATGCCATTTGGATTGATTCTAAGAAGGGAAGTGGGGAAAATTGTGAAGGGATTAACGTCGACTAGGTGAGGCCAAGCAAACTCTTAAAATTCTTGGTATTGATTTTATGTAGTGACCTTAATTCCATGGTATTCTTAAATTACAATAGGATTATTAACTGATCAAGTAGACATTTGCCTGTTAGTGAGAATTGTTGTTGTTAGATCGAAACACCAAATTGAATATATAAATCGATTTTTCGAAATGGTTATCAATTGTTGACATTCCATATTCCTGTTCTGTGGATACCAATGTAGCATGGCTTTAGTTTAGATTAATTCATCGGATCCTGGGCACTAATTTGTTTTTGTTTAAAAGCAATAATCAATATTATACACTGATTATCAATATAATCATTGTACATTCTGTTCTAACGCAGAAGAGCCACTATTCCATCTTCTTTGTTCCTGTACCCCTTTTTTGGAACTCGGTATTTCCACAGATTAAAGAGAAGATTAATCTTTCTATTGCAATGGATAATGACATTTTATTTATTCGGTAATACAAACGTTAATGGCAAAGTGGTTATTTTGTTCGTGTTGATTTGTAGATTTTGCATGTATAAAATGAAAACCAACGGGAAATGCCCATCACTTTCAGCATTAAAAAAAGAAATGTGAAGAAATATTATTCGATGGGAAAAAAAAAGTTTTGCACCAACGGAGTCAGTCTCAACTTGTATCTGAAATGGAACTGTTTCTTGATATTAACCCAAGGTTAACTGGCTTTTAATATTAATGGGATTTAAATTTGTATTTGTAACTGATTTTCCCTGAATTTTGCCTGCACATACTGGTTTTTCCTAGCTTTCTTTCTCATTTTAGAAAATACTTTTTTCCAAAAAAGTCTCACTTTAAAAAGCATGGTTGAGGCTCCTAAATTCCAACCAATCTGACTGTAAAACGTAACGGTAAAGGCTTCATGTATGATTACGCCCTCTCCAAATTAACACAAAACCAGACTATGACAGCTGACAAAAAGAAATAAGAGTAGGCCCAAGTCTCAACTCTCTGAACAGAACAAAATATTTGTGAGGTAGCCTCAAATTAACTCAAAGTGAATCAAACGAAATGTGAAATCGGGAAAGCTAGATTAGCTTACCTTAGTCGTCAATGTTGGAGTTGGAAATGCCACAGGGATCCCAAGCTTCAAGCAAGCAAGATGCCCTTCAACCTATAACGAAAAACAAACTCGTGCGTTTCAACAGTAGCGACGGATTTCTTTAGAACATTACATTTCAATTTTCTAGCAAAATCCGGCTGTCTTTCCCCTGGTTGTCCTCTTTGGATATAACTCGTAAATTTGAATGGTCATCCCGATGTGATCTAGTTAATAGAACATTAAAGACAGTTTTGATTAGTGGGCCTGTTTTGTGTAAGCTAACTTGACAAGACTAGTTATAACCATTTGCGTAACGTCCTCAACTTTTTTTTTTCCAACTGATTGACTTTGCAACAAGGCGTTCATCTGACCACAGCTTTGATGGTCACATCTTGGACTTGCTGTTCCCCAGCCGGCCAGGCACTGTAACAAACATTGTTTCCATTCCCAGCCTTGGTAACAGTGATTAGGATATTGTTCGATTTAATAGGAAATGTTCCAAGCCATCTCTTTTCATTTCACGGTACATTTTTCAATTTTCAGACGTTGATATGAATGGATTTCATCAGACGATGTTAAGTGTTCCCTGGGTCACATGCATTGTTGAGGGTAATATTACCGATACTTGGGATATATTAAAAGATCTTTTCTTAACTGCAGTTAGCTAAGTTGTTCCCAAAATAATAATCGAAGGGAAACGCAAAATTCCATGGATCACTCCCGAGTTTCTCAAATTGTCCAAATCCAAAAACAAACCATACAAAAATGGCAGGAAATGGAAAAAGTACAAAACCTGTAGAAATAAACTTAGGAAACTAACTAGGCAGGCTTATTCGAAATACGTGCCCGAGTTGTTAGCAAATTGTCATCACAATCCGAAGAAAGTTTGGACCTTTGTCAAGTTGAAACGATCAAGTTCATCATGTGACAATTGTGTCAACAATGGCAGCCAAGTAAGTGATGCTTAGGTTATTTGCAATGACTTTAACTCGAGTTTTTGCAGCAATTGTTCAGCTTGCTGACATGGATGTTGATATCAGAATCAGCTGCTTAACTCTTGTGAAATGGTACATCATTGCTTAAATATACAAAATGTTATCCACCCTCAAACCACATCAGTCTTCAGGATTAGAAATTGATTTCCGAGGGTGCACGGTACCCCCTTTTCCGACTAAACTAATTGACAAATACATTTTTAATCAATGAAAATCAGCAGCAAGAGAGACGCCAAACAATCTGGTACTTAATAGCTCCTTCGCTTATTTGATAGTGTAAACTAGTGAGGGTTTGCAATAACACAATGTGGAAGAATGTTATGAGAAGATGACTTGTTCTGAAAAGAACATGTTGGTTGTGAACTGTGGAGCAGTTTTGAAGGGAAAATGTTTTCATCAATGATGTCGATGTCGACATTACAACCCGGGGGCTTGTTTTCCTTAAGTCCACGCATGCAATATGTTTGAATTTTGTTTAAGTACGTGATCGACACGCTGATAACGCTGTAATTTTGTCATACAGCTATTGAAAGGCAACTGCTTTTTGGAATGGAGTCCCGGAGGTTGCTACTGACAAACCACACACGCCTCCTGCAGCGAATCTGCGACTGAATGCATATTTCCAATCTACAGGAGGACTTCAGTCTGGCATTGCAGAGGTCCGAGGAGGTCGAACAGGTTGAAAAAAAAACTCCGAAGAGACGGCAACTTTAATAAGCAACTGGTGAGTATTCAAGTTCATGCAAATTGCAGAGAAGGAACTACATCCCTGGAAAGTTAGTTGCTTTAATCTAACAAAAAAGTTTCCATACGGTTGACCAATGTCAATGTAGGGAAAGTGCAGTCTCCAGGAATATATACATAATAATGTATACATAGTTATGTATAAACCTGTTGTAATACATTCACAATCTTATTTTCAGGTGTCTGCCTTACTTGGTTACAATTGGGGGAAATAGCGTTGTCGACTGCGTGATGAGGACAGCAACCAACCTCCTGTCGTATAAATTGGCCCAATAGTTCAACCTGCAAGATCGAGATACAAAGCGAGCATTTGGAGTGCCCTAGCTTTACGGTGTGTTGAAAAGTAAATGGCTCTTAACTCAAAAGTTTCTAATTTAACCACTGCGATGGACTTAAAGTAAACTCTTTAACATTTGCTTCATTGCACTGAATTTTTATCTGTAAATGATATGTACCGCGAAAATCTCTGTTTTGCGATCAATTTCCTCGAAAAATACAAATACAAACGTGCAAATAAATTTTTAATGGCGAATGTTTAAAATGTCATTCATTATCATTTCGGAATAAGTGAAATGTCAGTAAGCATGGCTGGCAGTGTATACCCTTTCAATGCCACACCAGGGTCATTCCTTTCATTACTGCTAGTCTGGACAACGGTGATAAAAAAATGCGGGATTGTCTGCCATGGTCCTTGACCTGATCAGGTCAATTCCTATACAAGCGACTTAGAAACCAGCAAGGAAAATGCTTGTTAAATCATTTGCAAATAATCACTAACTGAAATTGCACATTTTGCAGAACTTTTTTTCTGAGGTGGTTCGAAGAAACGATCCATTTCTGAAGTCTACGGGAGTCAAAATGGAGAGCGCCCTTGGTAATTGGCTGCGTTATGCGAATGATCGCGATGGTGGCAGGACGCGACGCACAAATAAAGCTCCTCAAATGGAACAGCAACCACCACAGCTTGGTTCGGACATTGAATTGACTGTTCATAGTGTTGTGGTTATTATGCTAAGAAAGATGTAGGCCTATAAGTCATTTTATAATGAATTTAATGCTTTGTAAGAATCGCAAAGTTTTTCTACATTTTGACAAATCAAATAACAAAATATACAATAGATGAATTGTTGAACATATAGTAATTGAATATGCTTGATTTGTAAATTTGTCGAAACTTTCGTTAACAAAAGCATGTTTTGCATGTCTTTACGTTAAAATGGCAACGATGGTGTTTTTTTTCATTATTTTAATTAGATTTAACTTATTTACCGTCTGGGATATAGTTGCACCGAGAAGGCACGATACCAGCAATAAGAGATTTGTTTTCAACGGAGTTTTGAGGGCATATTTTCTATTTCAATTCGAAAGTGATAACGTCTGGCTTAACTATTTTCCAGATCATTTTTCTGAGCCTGACTGGTATATGATCACAATGGATACTACACAACTGCGTTTGCTAGAGGTTGAAAGCAACATAAGTTATCGTTTCTGATTTCTGAGTCGACTCGAGTCCCAAAGGGTTAAGACTCGACACGACTTGAGTCACTGGGAGCAAATGACATGACTCGACTCCCGCATCAGAAGCTTGGACGACTCGATTCGAGCAAAGGCTAATAAGATTCGAGTCCAAAAAATTTAAGCAAAGCTTTGCTGAAATATCTGCAATGAGTTACGATAAAAACTGTATGTTCACCTCACTTGGCAAGTACAGTTTGTCAAATACAACGTGTCAAAGACTCCCACCTCATATGGTTCTTGAATGCAAAATGGGCGACTTTTGTCGACAAGCAACTACCCCCACCCCGCGCCTCTTTACCATAAGGCGACTTTAGTCGACCAGGAACCACGCACCGAACACCCTCAACACAGATTTATTCACTGCTTTTCAGAAAGCTGGCATGTTGGCATGTTTGGCGTCCCATACATGAACCATACATCAGCTGAAAGAGTGTTTCCGGATCATTCAAATGGTGTATTTGATTAGAATTGTTACCATTACAAACATTTAAGAGAAGTGCTTCAGAATTATCCACGTACAATTTAAGATATGGAGTGTCATTTGGTCATGTGATGTAAGGGCTTACAGTTTGATAACTTGGAGCAGATCAACAAACAGGCACAACTTTCTTATTATTACTCATATGACCATTGTTTTTTATCACATCACAGAGTAAAGTTCACGGAACAAACATTACAAACCCCACATAAATGCCCACTTTTAAATAATCAGAAGCAGTTCTACATAATGCAATGTGGTGTTGAACTGTTGATGTCACCGATCAGCATTTTTTTTTTAGACACGAAGCCAAACCAGACGTCAAACTACCTCAAGTTGAATCAAACTCAATATGAAATCCGGAAAGCAAGAATTAGCTTACCTTGGTCGACAAGTTTGGAGTCGGAAATGCCACAGGGATGCCAAGATTCATCAAGAAATTACGGATGCTGCTCAACCTATAACGAAACACAAACGCGTGCGTTTCAATAGAAGCGACAGAAGCGACGGATTGTCTTTCCAAAATTATGTTTCAAAATCTGACTGCCTATGCCCTGGTGTCTCCCTTGGATATGTATCGTAAAATTGAATGGTTACCCCAATGTGCTCTAGTTAATAGAAATGTAACCCTAAAAGGGCCGGGTTATTTTGACCATCTCTCAGCCGGGGGGGGGGGGCGGATTCCATCGAGTGACGAAACATTTTGAAACCCAGTACATGCATAAAGCAACTCTTCCTAAACATACCCAAGAAATATCATGACTATAGGTCAAAGGGTTTTGGAATCATGGCTAATTAATTATTCATATGTACGAATAGCAATTCTGCTCCGTGTACACGACGAAAATTTTTCGCTACGCGGCAACCCGTGGTCCGATTTTTATGCTTTTGGTATCAACAGATGCGCAAAGCTCGAGGCTAAAAGTCATAACAGCTCGGGTCGCGAAATTTTTTTTTAGAGGCTATCGCGGAAAATGTTGAGGGGGGGGGGGGGTCGGATTCCGGCCCCGGCCCTTTACGGTGTGTTGAAAAGTAAGGAGTGGCTCTAAACAAAAAAGTTTCTAATTTAACCACTGCCATGGTCCTAAAGTAAACTCTTTAACATTTGCTTCATTGCACTGATTTGTATTTGTAAATGATATGTACGGCTAAAATCTTTGTTCTGCGATCAATTTCCTCGAAAAATACAAATACAAACGTGCCAATAAATTGTACAGGCGAATGTTAAAATGTCATTCATTATCATTTCGGAATGAGTGAAATGTCAGTAAGCATGGCTGGCAGTGTACATACCCTTTCAATGCCACACCAGGGTCATTCCTTTCATTACTGCTAGTCTGGACAACGGTGATAAAAAAATGCGGGATTGTCTGCCATGGTCCTTGACCAGATCAGGTCAATTCCTATACGAGCGACTTAGAATCCAGCAAGGAAAATGCTTTTTAAATCATTTGCAAATAATCACTAACTGAAATTGTATATTTTGCAGAACTTTTTTTCTGAGGCGGTCCGAAGAAACGATCCATTTCTGAAGTCTACGGGAGTCAAAATTGAGAGCGCCCTTGGTGATTGGCTGCGTTATGCGAATGATCGCGATGGTGGCAGGACGCGACGCACAAATAAAGCTCCTCAAATGGAACAGCAACCACCACAGCTTGGTTCGGACATTGAATTGACTGTTCATAGTGTTGTGGTTATTATGCTAAGAAAGATGTAGGCCTATAAGTCATTTTATAATGAATTTAATGCTTTGTAAGAATCGCAAAGTTTTTGCTGCATTTTGACGAAACAAATAACAAAATATACAATAGATGAATTGTTGAACATAGTAATTGAATATGCTTGATTTGTAAATTTGTCGAAACTGTCGTTAACAAAAGCATGTTTTGCATGCCTTTATGTCATAATGGCAACGATGGTGTTTTTTAAATTATTTTAATTAGATTTAACTTATTTACCGCCTAGGATATAGTTCACTGAGAAGGCACGATACCAGCAATAAGAGATTTGTTTTCAACGGAGTTTTGAGGACATATTTTCTATTTCAATTCGAGAGTGATAACGTCTGGCTTCACTATTTCCAGATCATTTTTCTGAGCCTGACTGGTATATGATCAAAATGGATACTACACAACTGCGTTTGCTAGAGGTTGAAAGCAACATGAGTTATCGTTTCTGATTTCTGAGTCGACTCGAGTCCCAAAGGGTTAAGACTCGACACGACTTGAGTCACTGGGAGCAAATGACATGACTCGACTCCCGCATCAGGAGACTGGACGACTCGATTCGAGCAAAGGCTAATAAGACTCGAGTCCCAAAAATAAAAGCAAAGCTTTGCTGAAATATCTGCAATGAGTTACAATAAAAACTGTATGTTCACCTAACTTGGCAAGTACAGCTTGTTAAATACAACGTGTCAAAGACTCCCACCACAAATGGTTCTTGAATGCGAAATGGGCGACTTTGTCGACAAGCAACTACCCCCACCCCGCGCCTGTTTACCATAAGGCGACTTTAGTCGACCAGGAACAACGCACCGAACACCCTGAACACAGATTTATTCACTGCTTTTCAGAAAGCTGGCATGTTGGCATGTTTGGCCTCCCATGCATGAACCATACACCAGCCGAAAGAGTGTTTCCCTCCCATACATCAACCATACACCAGCTGAAAGAGTGTTTCCGGATTATTCAAATGGTGTATTTGATTAACATTGTTACCATTACAAACATCTAAGAGAAGTGCTTCAGAATTATCCACGTTCAATTTAAGGTATGGAGTGTGATTTGGTCATGTGACGTAATGGCTTACAGTTTGATAACTTGGAGCAGATCAACAAACAGGCACAACTTTCTTATTATTACTCATATGACCCTTTTTTTTTATCACAGCACAGAGTAAAGTTCAAGGAAGCACAGAGTAAAGTTCAAGGAACAAACATTACAAACCCCAGATAAATGCCCACTTTTAAATAATCAGAAGCAGTTCTGCATAATGCAATGTGGTGTTGATGTCACCGATCAGCAATTTTTTTTGAGACACGAAGCCAAACCAGATGTCAAACTACCTCAAGTTGAATCAAACTCAATATGAAATCCGGAAAGCAAGAATTAGCTTACCTTGGTCGACAAGTTTGGAGTCGGAAATGCCACAGGGATGCCAAGATTCATCAAAAAATTACGGATGCTGCTCAACCTATAACGAAAAACAAACGCGTGCGTTTCAATAGAAGCGACAGAAGCGACGGATTGTCTTTCCAAAATTATGTTTCAAAATCTGACTGCCTATGCCCTGGTGTCTCCCTTGGATATGTATCGTAAATTTGAATGGTTACCCCAATGTGCTCTATAGTTAATAGAAATTTAACCCTCAACCCTAAAAGGGCCGGGTTATTTTGACCATCTCTCAGCCGGGGGGGGGGGGGATTCCATCGAGTGACGAAAAATTTTGAAACTCAGTACATGCATAGAGCAACTCTTCCTAAACATACCCAAGAAATATAATGACTATAGGTCAAAGGGTTTTGGAATTATGGCTAATTAATTATTCATGTGTACAAATGGCAATTCTGCTCTGTGTACACGTCGTACATGCGAAACTTCAGTTTTCACTTCGCGTAGCGCCGGAAATTCTTTTCGCTACGCGGCAACCCGTGGTCTGATTTTTATGTTTTTGGTATCAACAGATGCGCCAAGCTCGAGGCTAAAAAGTCATCACAGCTGGGGTCGCGAATTCTTTTTTAGAGGCTGTCGCGGAAAATGTTGAAGGGGGGGGGGGGGCGGATTCCGGCCCCGGCCCTTTTAGGGTTAAAGGAAGTTTTGATTAGTGTGGAGGACAGCAATTACCAATACCCTATCGAATAAATTGGCCCAAGAGTTCAACCTGCGAGGTCTTGGTACGAAGCGAGCATTTTCAACTTCACGGCGTGTTGACAAGTTAGGGGCGGCTCTAGCTAAAATAGTTTCTTATTTAACCAGTGGTATTTTGTCCTTAAGTAAACTCTTATCGTCTGCTCATTGCACCGATTTTTATTTTTAGATGTACCACTAATATCTTTTTTTCTGCGATCAATTTCCTCGAAAAATACAAAGAATAAAATAAAAGAATGCGAATAAATTGCACTGGCGAATGTTGGACAAGACATTCATTATCATTTCCAAATGTCAGTAATCGTAGCTTGCAGTGTACATATACCTTTCATATGCCACGCTCTAGAGTAATTCCTTTCACTACAGTCTGTCCCTCCAGCGCACGTATACAGCAAAGAGCTATCAGCTTAATGGCTCCAATCCCGTAAGAATTTACGACCTGTCCAGTTGGCCCTGACAAGCAATTACAGCTTATCACCCAGGACAATGATTGATAAGAACATGCGGGGTTGTCTGCCATCATGGTCAATTCTTTTGACCAATAGTGAAGTCACTGAACTGGCATTTCTCACATCCCGCCGCCGCACGAGGAGTTGTCACACATTCTTACAGCAACAAGTGGTTTTCCCTTTTATTCCTTGGGGAAATAATAATAGCCATCTATCGCTCTTCAACATGCGAACATAATGTAACCATGGGTGGTTTGATGTTCGGGAATTAAAAGTGGCCCAAACAGTGTTAAATACATGTTCAACCGGTAGTTTTATTTGTTAATCTGTTGACTTTTTTTTTAACAACGATGTTCGGTACGTTGTGTACATTAAAACCGGGAACCAAGGATGATGTTTGGTATAGCCAAATGTTCGGTATAGCGGTGTTCAGTAAAGCGGCGTTCCACTGTAATATTATTTACATTTTGTTCATTCTTTAGATTAGAGACGGATAGAAATATAAAAAAAGAACATGTGGAAACCCTCGCATCTTGCTTTCGTTTTTTATTATTTTGAATGCAGATAGTACAAAGAATGCACAGAGATGAAAACGAAAAGAAGATTCTTATGCAAATAACCCTAAAACCAAACGAACTGCTAAATTGAATAATCATAAATCGAATGGCATAACTTCAACTTAGGATGTGCTAAACATGACAACGAATTTGAACGTCTTAAAACAAATACGTACCATGGGAATAGCAGCTGATAGGGAGCTAATTCACTTCAAATCGGCCTCTATCCAAATTTATTTGAATGCGTGTTTTTTGTGTGTTTAAATTGGAGGGAAAACCCATATTTTCGGACTAATGGGCCCTTCGGACTATCGAATCGGATTATCGAACCTCCGGATTATCAAACCTTCGGACTATTCTCCCATTCTGACATGTTTAAATAAATGTGTTAAGACTCTTACCAAGACACGAGTCGATGCTGTTGCTCTGGAAGTAACGTTGCAGCCAACGGTTTATACGGGAGGCTTATACCATACAGAAGGTTGCCAAATGCCTGCACTCGATCTGCAATGGCGGCTACCTAGCGCTTACATCAAAGGCATACATCTTTTTGTCATTTTAAGCATAGAGCTTGACACTGAAAACTACGTTTTAAGAGTGTACAGACTTCAATGAGGTCATTGCTTTGTGCACGATCTGTAGCAGTGACCACTGAGTGACCAGTTAGCTATGTGATGGCTTTCCGGGGCCTCATCTGCCGCTTTAACAATAAAAGCTGTTGTTTATGACTGTTGTTTGTCGCAGCTGCTGCCAGGCGTAAGGACTGCAATTGAAGGTCCAAGCTCTAAGGTCAAACCGAGAATTGACCACGCAATGTTTAGGCGCCTGGCGTAGGCCAGTAAGAATATAAGAATACTAATCAGAAACCTAAGACTTACATTGCCAATGAATGGTATATTGTCCATTTATTACATTCTCAAGTTTTTAAGGAACGTGTTCAAACTTTAATTCACCCCCCCCCCTCTAAATATAGAAAAACAACATAAATTAGGCGTCCTTTTTTTACAAAAATCTTGGGGTGGGTGGGTTTTTTTTTTTTTTTAAATAGGCCTATTCGATAGGGTTTTGTTTACATAATTTTGAAAGCCAAATCTGTATAAAACATTTTGTTATGCCATAAAATAATTATCCCAGGTTGAAAGCCAACTCTATATGAAAATTGTTGTGCATAATATGACCTGAATTTTCGATACCAAACCTCCCTGTAATATTGATACTTGCACATATTTCGATCCTAAATATGTTGAATTATAGGGTCAATGCACTTTATTGAACTCGAATTTGGATAGCGTGGATGGAAGGAGAAATAAGAGAATGTTTTAGCCTGAAATGAAACACATGAGATACAGGTAGATGGATGTACGAATACAGAATATTGACATGAGCACTGCTATTTAAACAATGTTAATATATAAATGTACCGTATAAAATGCATTGTAAATTTATCAATATAGCATAACTAAAGATGTGAATACATGCACTGTGGAGACGAACCATTTTTGATGGCACTGATGAATATTTAATATTTCTTCATCGAAACATTTAATGAGATTACTTAATATGTACAGTAATGTTATGACAGCTATTGCTTGTGGTTCTGGTGATTCCTGATGGTCACAAATAGAGAAGCCTTCTCGCGTATTCCTGTGTATCCTCCTTTACCCAGCGTCCATACATTTGGGTACGTGTATAGAATAGAATTGCTTGAAATGTGCCTAAGAAATTGGAGACTTGGACATTCGGAGATTAATGTTTTGTAAAATTATTGCATAACAAGTGCTTATGGAGATTATTTCTCCTTGATTAAGTTTACATACCTTTAACATTTCTATGCCTCTATTAAGAAATGTACTTGCAAATTCGCACCAGAAACATTTCTATAGAACAAACAAATGGAAATGGAGGTTTATAGAACCGGTAGGCCTAATGCAATTTCTCATCATGGCGAGAGATAACCAAGGATAAGGAGAGATGCTTATTTAAAATAATTGAATAATTGAATAATTTGATTCACATTCATTGTATATTTGTAATGAAATTAAATTAATTTCTATTCTTCTGTTTTCTCTTATTACAGACTGCTGAAGAATGACTGTCGTTTTTTGTAGTAATACAATTTTGATCAATTAAGTGGAATTATATCCCAGTGTCACTTTCAAATCTTCTGCGTAGCCTTCCCAGCTTGGTTAAACTCTTATTTTTGACCAGTTATTTCTCTTAAACAAAGCTTGTAATCTGTCTACGACATAGCTGTTTGTTCAGAATGTGGCATAGCAAACAACTTACAAGTAGAATGTGTTCATCCGTGGGGAAAAGTGTCCTAAACTTCACAATCGCAATAAAATAAGGCTGTTTCGGCTGGATGCCGAAACAGCCAAAAAACAACAAAAATTAAATTCACTATATAAAGCACAGGGTTTGAGAGGTGTTCATGTTTTCAAGTGGTTAAACCTAGACCCACTAGTGTGGGGCGCTAAAACTCCTTTTTATGTTTGGATTTGGTCTGTCGTAGCTAGCGCCCCACCGAGAGTAAATATTTTCTTTTTTTGCCAATCGGTATGTTTTAAATACCATTCACCTCAAAAAGTTGTCACAATCACAGCAAAGACTTGGCAAAACTGTAAAGTGCCTGCCGGCTTCTCCATATGTCAAAGACGAACTAGTGGGACTTCAATTGTACTCACGATCATTTTTGGAGCTGCAAATTGATGTTATTCGACCAGTTTGGATCATTCACGGTGCTCACATTTTCGGCTTCCATTTTTAAAATCCATGTATGCAGTGCTGGCATTAATGGATTCAGAAGAAGCGGCTGCAGCCACACTTTCCACAGACGCATGTGTTATGTCAAGCCGTAGCCAGGTGATCTAGACGCGATCAGGTGAGCATTAGATCACCAACTTTTTCGTGAAATGATTGGCTAGCGCTGGTCACGTGAGCGCAACCACGGAGCGTGATTGGCGTGTCTAAATTATCTGGCTACGGTTGGACCATGTGCGTCGGCATGACGGGGCAAGGGGGGAGGGGGTGAAAAAATAGGTGCAAAGTCATATTTTTGTTTCATTTCAATAGGCCTACACATTTAAAAAAATGGGGGTATGCAGGAGTGTCAATGGGTGTGGGCTGGGTAATGTCCCCAACTACCATAAAAAAGATAAATGGAGTATAAGCTAGAGAAAGTACTAGGATTTCGGTTCGGGGGAAAAAGTGTGTTTTGCCCCACCGGCCCCAGAATTTAGAAATCCTGGCGACGCCCATTGGTTGAACATAACACATAGGTCTATACAAAAGTGTGGCAGCAGCCGCTTCCGAACATTTTATTCAGACAGCTAGGCTATTCGGGAATGCATAACTTAAAAATTGAAGCCGAAAAGGTTTGCACCGTGAATGTTAACACCAAATTGATCAAAGTACATTGATTTGCAGCTCCCTAAATGATCGTGAGTACCATTGCAGTGGTTTAAAACCATATGTGACCCAGACATCAGTATATTCCAGGACAATAAACGGTCAAATGTCCTATAAAATACAGCAAGCATGTTTAAATACCATCTCTTGGTACAGAAAACTAGGCTGGCAATTATCTAAAAACGTAACTCACCGAAATTGTCAAAAATTGGAGCTCAATTTCAAAAAGGGCGCTACTTCAATTGCGCCTTCTTGAAAGGAGTTTTGCATTAATGTTTATTACACGTCCATCGCTTCTCACCGTACCGGCACGGAAGCCAAACATTCTTTTGTTGTTGTTAATTTTTGATATACTATGTTAAATAAAGATTCAAGGTGATTATTTTGTTATAATTTTTTTAATAATATATTCCCTGTGATAAGGCCAAATTGTTACGATTAATCTTACTAATATTTTCTGTTGTATTTTACCGGCCGAAAATGGTGCTCTTAAGTGGTGCAGCCGATATTTGTGCCTTCTAGCTAAGAGAAAACCTGTAATTCTTGAGACTTATTTGTGAAAACAGATAAAATCATATTATTTGGCCACTGCTCTCACCAAAAAAATGGCTTTTCTTAATTAATTTTATATCGCGCCTGTTCTGCTGCTGCTCAGGCATGCGTTGTTCTGCCTTCGGCAGCCGTTCCAAAATGTGTCTAGCGCCCTCTGCCGTTCATTCGTATTTTTTCATGCCAGCGTTTTGATCATAGTTATTAATCACAGTCGTGCTTTAGAAAATCAGTAATTTCGACAGGTTTTACCAGTAATCCAATCCCTTTAATCAGCACAATCTGTAAGTAATCTTTCTCTGATCATGTAATGTATAAGCTTTACTAGTTTGATCACTGTTTTGTGGGGTTTTGGGGGCTATTTCTTAAAGTTAGTGTCGTTTATTTACGGACACGTGTACATAAACGTGTTCGGTCTCGTGTACATTTTGAATGGGTTTAAGTTGTGGACATTTTGAGGGCATGGTTTTTCCTTCTCATCCCGCTTACATGTCAATTTGGGAGATTCGTCTACTATTACATGTGTGAAATCTTTATTGTAATCTCTCTGTTATTTAAGGGGGTATTTCCAGCCAGTTTTATTCTCAGAATTTGGATTCTTGGGGTAGACTTGTCATAGTCCTTGGGCCATTTCCTGTATTTTCGTCTCTTTCATTAGTGGGGAAATTAACGATGTTTTTAAGGTTGAGAAATATGTAAAACTAATCGAGTTTGAACACAGTATAAATATGATGTACCCGTGCTCTTCAACCCACATAATTTACGAAAAACTAGTCTACAAATGACCCTTTATTCGAAAAGGCTTTTATAGTTGGCGTATTTTTCATTGATCTTGTAACAGTGCTGACCTGGCCCTGAACCCTATACTCCATACACTTTGGTCAAACTCCCATAAATCACGCCAAACCCTGGGAGCTAACCCGAAAGCCCGGATTGAAACTGTATACACTTGTTACGTACAAGCCAACGAAAGCCAGATGACCCTTTATACGTGTACGGTCCTGGTACGTGAACTTTAGTCCTGACCCTTGAGACTGAAATCCTAATGCACGTTGCTATTACAACCGTACACTGTGACTTTGAGCGCGAATTTTATAATGGACTGTTTATGCTCAAATTTGCGCTAGTTTTAGTTGAGAGGAAATCTACTCAGAGATCTTTAAATTAAGAGATACCCCAGGTAACAATTTCACGGTTGTTGGCTTGGGTAATATTTGTGTCTCAATACAATATTGTTACATTTTGATTAATTCATCAAATTTTGATTAATTCATCAAATTGAAGAAAAAACAAACAAACACAAATCAAAAGTCTTCTCAATATAATAATTATGTGTACACTTGCAACAATTTGCCATTGGCTAAAACAATATCTGTTTTTATCTAAAATTATAACTATCGAACAAATAACTGTTCAATCTATTAACGTTGTTCAGAAGGGCTGTAGACACACGCACAAGTGTGTGCAGCACATTGTGCAGGGTGTCCCAAAAAAATGCTCAACTCTCCTTTTTTTTCAAATTCAAGCAAACCTGAATGCATAAATTGTTAAGCTATGGCTGATTGTTCACAATTGTTACGTGTGGTTGATTTACAAATAGGTATTTTTAGTCAAAGTCCAATAAATGGACAATGCCATGGTTGGTTGGTTGCTCTTGTTTGCTTGACAACAACTGATAACTGGTCTTTCATAATAGATACTAAGTAGAATTTTTTAAAAGCACACTTGACAAAAATCGACATATTAAAATTGGTGATTTGAGTCCCCAGCGCAGTTGGCAAATGGAGGCGAGCTCATATTTAAGCATTTCTGTCCCTAGTGGAATGATAGTATGATCCAATTTTTTTGGAAGATAACAACCAAGACACATAGCTTTCTTACCATGCATAATAAGAACATTTATGCATTCAGGTTTGCTTGAATTTGTAAAAAAAAAAAAGGAGAGTGGAGCATTTTATTTGGGACACCCTGTACAGCACGCTATTGTATAGCACGCAAGGCATGTAGCACTCACAGCTTTTGAACATTTACCGCCATGGGACATGTACTGAGGACTTAGCCATTTTCCCTCCACCTTTCCCCGGAGTCGATGCGAATTCCCCTCACACACCTTACCCCGCATCCGACCCACATTGACCCCGAGCATTTAGCGAATGTGGCTCGCTAAAACCTACCCGTGTATTCACCCCTCAGTGACCCCGTACACCCAAGCGAGTGTGTTCCGCTAACCCACTGGCCGAGACCTACGGTAGCTAGATGTCAGGTTACGTCCTTCATCTCATTATTTTACTCCATAGCATTCGTGTGTAGATTCATACCTAGATCAGTTCCCCGCAACGCACCCACGAGTGATCCTACTTTGCCCGCTAACCACTGCTCTCGGACTTTCTTCCACTAGAATGTCTAAGTCAGCCGGTGTACAAATCATAGAGAACTTTCCTTATGCCTTTGTACACGTATGCATTATTCATGACTACCAGAATCCAATGCTCTCATAGTCTAAGACGCGCACCCAAAATTCTATATAAAGCGCGTAGAAATGGCAGTTCTGGTCATAGCTGAGATGTAAATATTCCCGAATGAAGTACTAGTGTGTGTGTGTGTGTAAGATATTTGTATCGTATCTGACTCTTTATTGATAATGTCTCTCACCCAAGAGAGACGTTACAATACCACAACAGCATGGAAGCGCACATCATAATTGCAGCTTAAATTCAGTGTCAAAACACCTTTATAAAACGTTACAGCAACATGAAGTTCACAATTAACATAACAGCAACGCTGTGAAAATACCAAACTGCAATGTCAGGACAACATGATATTTACAACTTAACAGCAACATTATGATGAGACTTTTGGTGAGACGTCATCATAACGTCATGAATGGAACATCACAGCAATTAACGTGGTGTAAATTCTTATCCCAACGTCATGACAACGTGAGATTAACAACATACCAACAACGTTGTGAAAGAACCCACATACAATGTTACCGTCATGATTGTTACATCACAGCAACATTTTGAAAGACCAAACTACAACGTCGTGTCAACGTGATTTTTACAACTGGAAACAACGTTAAAAAAATAACGTATATGAAACGTTACCTCAACGTCATGATTATAACCTCATAGCAACGTTGTAAACATTCTTAAATACAATGTTCTGACAACGTAACATTGACAACTTAAAAACAACGTCATGAAAACACCTACATACAATGTCATATTTATTACTTTATTACAACGATTGTGAAACGACCACCATACAACATCAATACAATGTCATGTGATGACTTTCGTACAACGTTGTACAAATTACCGATATACAACAGTTTAACAACCAACAATTATACAGTCAAACGTTGTGTCAACGTTGCTTGAATGTCATCGTGACACGTTACCAAATGACAACATTTTCACAACTTTGTGGCAATGTGATGTGTTAGCTGGGAGTACTGTAGTAGTGAATGTTGCTAAAACATGTACATGTGTGTACATGTATGTGTTCGTAATTGTATGGATACTCAGTAGGAATCTTCTCATGTCTGTTGATTCTATGCTTTGTAAATATTGGTTGATTCTACATTCACTGACATTATCACTATCCTGCCTCAATGAATAGTGCAAGTAGATTATAGGTGATTTTATTTTTTTATGCAAAAAACACTGCAAGACCGACGAACATGCAAATCCTTTCAACACATCTATCAACTACAGGCAGGTTCACTGGATAGATCAGAAGGACCATAACGAGAGGAAACTCAGGAAAGACACAGGGGGACAAGGCTATATACATGTACTGGTTCGCAGGAAAATTCGCAGGTGCCGGGGAACTGGATGAGACTCTTGAAGATCATGGATAAGCCCGATTGATGTACTGTTTGGACAATGGATAGGCCAGGAACCATGTCAGTGGAGGACTGTTTCTAGGTTTACTCATTGCATTATGGACCGTACAGTACAAGTATAATATATAAGCACTTCCACAGTAATATGCGCCATCTTGCTGACAGGGAAAATTTAAACACGTTGCGCTGTGTACCCAACGTCAATCAAAAAATTTTCCGCTTCAAAGTCATATCATTGGTTCATTGTAAAATGGCCCTGCATCTAGCACCGAGTGTGTTTTTTTTTGCCCGTGAACAAGAGGGCGCATAATACTGTAAAACTGCTTATTTGTAAGTACTGTCCACACATTTGTTTGTGGGTCTTTTCTATTATTATGATGTTGTTCTGATATCTCCAAGGTGACTTCTTCATTACACAAGAGCTATGGGTGCAGAGCTACATGCAAATGTGATGAACGTGCTTGCAAAATTTAATCTGTGCATGTGGTTCACTGGTAATCATGGTACTACTGCACACTTCTAACAGCTGCTGGAATTTTTGATAACTTATTGTTCCGTACTGCATGGCAGAAATCTCAACTTCGTTCCTTGCTTACATGTATGTCAGTTGAAATTGAGAAAGTGTATGTGTAAATTAAATTGTGTATTTTTACAATAAAAAAATTGTTTAAAATAAAAATGTGTATGCAATTATACTAATTCAATGTGCATGCCCAACTAAATCCCAATTTTGCCCAGATTGCCCAATTGGGCCCCAATCGAATACCCGGGTGCATTTCCCAAATGGGGACCAGTTGGGCAAAACTGGGCCTTAATGTGCCCAGTTGGGACCCAGTCAAGTTGCCCAACCGGGTCCCATTCGTATTGCCCAGTCTTTCCCAATAGGAACCCAACTGGGTCCCAATTGTTTTGCTATCCGGGATGAGTCTGGGCTCCGTGTATAACGGGTGATACTGGGACTAAGCTGATAGGGGTATCTCATTCAATGCTTCGTGATACGAGATATTGATCTAAATCCAAACAGCAAACGTGATTCTTTCAGACACATGACTTCAGTACGTTCCTCAACTTACAAGGAAGTATAAGATACATATAAACAAAAACTTACCAGGGCGGGTCAAGGGACGATGTATGGTAAGGAAAAATTGGGTTCTCAATGTAGTGAAACTCGGTGTGGAGTCGAGGTTCAGGGGTGATGATTCGATCACATCAATTTATTAGTCGTCTATCTCCCATTCATCACAAAAAACCTAGTTATCAATTAAAAATAAACCAATATAAACTCCCATTACTTCACATACATGTGCACGTATCCCATTACCACAATACATGTGTGTACGATTAATAAATTAATCCTAGAAAATTACATAGTCCGACCCAGATACGAAGAGCTCGATTGCAAATACAACAGCCTTCCCACAACAATGACCATTTATAGTCCCAATGTTAGACTCAAAGGTAAGAGTACAGACATGTGAACATAATGGTATATGCTAGGGGTACTACACAGAAGCACAGTCCCCCACGGTTGTAAAAGCAGCGTGCATTAGGATTTCAGTCGCAAGGGTCAGGCCTAAAGTTCACGTACCAGGACCGTACACGTATAAAGGGTCATCTGGCTTTCGTTGGCTTGTACATAACAAGTGTATACAATTTCAATCCGGGCTTTTGGGCTAGCTCCCAGGGTTTGGCGTGATTTATGGGAGTTTGACCAAAGTGTATGGAGTAGGGTTCACGGCCAGGTCAGCTAGCACTGTTACAAGATCAATGAAAAACACGCGAACTATAAAAGCCTTTTCCCTAAAAAGGGTCATTTGTAGACTAGTTTTCGTGAAAATAAGACATATGTGGGTTGAAGAGCACGGGGACAATATCGTATTCATACTGTGTTCAAACAAGATTAGTTTTACATATTTCTCAACCCTAAAAAACATCGTTACTTTCCCCAGGTATGCAGCAGGTATGCTATACGTGAGGGCACTGGCTGCAGGATGTGGCATGTATAAACTTTTAACTTCATCAGCCTTCGAGGGAAGAAGTTTCTAATTATTTTGAAGACCACCCCATACATCTCTTCAAGATCGTTGCTGTAAGTAATTCAACATACACAATGACCTTTTAAACACGTATCTCTGTAAGATGGTGAAATTAACTTTTAAAATGTGTTAAAACTATACCTTCGTCGAAATGTGTTAAGTGATTACCCCATATTCACCAGACACTGATATTCATTCCATTTATGTATTCATAAAAATGTATCTATACTGTAAATTCAAGACCGTGAACCCAATTAATGCATGCATAACCAAATCCATCCAACTCAAAATTTTATTTCACACTACCACGTCCGCCTTAACAAAGTCATTCTTGTCGAGCCATGCGCCAGAAAAAATGCGTGCCCAATGCTCTCTAAAAATAAAATAACCCAAAAAATGCCACAACTTTGCGTGAACCTCCCTGGTGAGAGCCGATTAATTGTTTAGCAGGTATTATCTTGAATGTTGTGAAGAAATAATTAATGAAGTTTATAGTTTTGATCTTTAGATGTCTCATTCAAACATGAATAACTTGTATTTCGCAGCAATAGCAATTGAAAAAAAGGAAATAAACTTTCGGGGTGAAGATCGAAAGTAGCGTGGGCGACGAACTTTAATCAAAATAATTATGAATCAAATCAGGTTTTGCCCTTCACCGACGTATAAACAGTGTATACTCAGTGTGTATTCGCATAAAACAATTATGCGGATATCAAAACTGCTACTGTACGGTTCTTCTTAACATTTAATGAAATTGTTTCATTTGAAATTTAAGTTACTTAAAAAAAAGCTTGAGCTCTTTGGAAATCAAATATTTTCTGTATTATATTCAGGTGCCTGCATGACATCGCATGCACTTTTAGAAATGGCAGCCGATTGTGCTTGGTAATCCAGAAGGGCCAATATTCAAGGTACGTGTATTAAGAAACTAACCATCGCAGTCACCAAATTGATTGGTCCAAAGATATCAGCGACAAACACCTTAAATATGCACTTCTGAAACGAGCAAGATAGACCTAATGCAATGCCGACTTCCAAGACCATAAGCTTGCGGAAGAACCAACATTTTGTTGTTTAAACATACAAATGCGTAAAACAGGCAGGCGCTTTAACTCTCAACCAGGGTTTTTGGTTACCCTTTAAATTTGAGAAATATCCTTGAATCCTTGACTTCAGGGTCAACTTGAAACAAGATGCTCATTTATTTTATCCCTGTCTCTCATGGGTTAAAGATTGTAGAAACACAGGCACAGCTCTGCTTGAAGTATTAATCAGAAGACGGACACTATCTGGATAGTTTTAAATTTCACATCTAGTTAGCCAGCGTGACACGCAGTGAGTGTTTTAAGCGTAAGGCAGCAAACAGTAAAATAGTTCACTATGTTTAATTAATTGATACATTGTTTTTTTTTCTTTCTTATTTTCTTGTCAGATTCGTGTCATTGGAGAAGGGCGACATGATTACCACTTGATTAGCACGTTACTGCAACCTAATTGGGGACGTTTCTCCTTTACGAACGTTATTGCAACTTTGTTGACACGACACTGCAACTTCATGGGAACGTCACTGCAACTTACTGGACACTTTAAAGCAACTTTACGTTACTGCAACTTTATGGGGACGTTGCTGCAACTTTGTGGGCACGTTATTGCAACCTAATGGGACGTTTCTGCAACTTTAAAGGCACGTTGCTGCAACTTTGTGGACACGTTACTACAATTTAATGGACATGTTGCTGCAACATGATGGTCACCTTGCTACAACCTACTGGGCATGTATGTTTCTGAAAACGATAATTAAAAAAATTGAACATCAATGTAATTAACTTTTCTCTAATTTTATTACAAAGAGTGTTCAACAGAAACAACAGCATTAACATTACTAAAATGCGATCACTAAAACGGCCAGTGTAAGTAATGCTCACTGCGAATATTTGGACACATCAATATGCACATGTGTCCATTTCGTGTATAGTATAAAATCCGAGTCGTTTACTTGAATTTACATTTAAAGAATGGAATTCACGCCTTAGTGACTGGGCTGAGCTCTAAAGATCGGTTCATACTTCAAGCGAAAGCAAATTTTGAAATGTTGACGTCGAAAACATTTGACTAGAAATTCCCCAGAGTTAAATGTGGTTAACTCTTCTTTTTTTCAAATATAGCGCTGGCGTTAATCATTGCCGTAACTTCACAAATTCGCAATGGCTATCGCGCCGAGTATGAACCGACCTTTAAACAAGGCAATAACGTTGTTATGGAACGATTAGAAGATATAACAAAATATGTTAAGGGTCTGGTTGCCAATTATATAGCCAGCTAGCCGGAATGCAAGGGCTATTATCGGAGACCAAGCCACCAACCGGTTTTAAACATCACCTTTAAAAGGGCTCCATATCACACTGTTATCCACACTAGAGAATACCTATTCATGTATTGGATCAATTCATGAGGAGTCGGCACGTATGTTGACAAAATTCGTTCCATACAAAATACACAGTGCTATACGTAACGTACATTCAAGCAAAAATATGGTGTCAAATAGTATTTCAACATTAGTATTTTCCACTGTCCGTGATGAGATATAAAGTATAGGAAGGCGACTTTTACATCGAACAAATAAAATAGATCCGATAACTTTTAATCTACTGAATCACATGCTTTTTAAATCTGTCCTCTAGATCCTTTATTTTCTTCCTCTCCCATGGAACATCTTCAAAAGAAAACTCAAACGAATTTTTTTTTTTTATGAAGCTACATATAGTCTATGAAAAGAATAACACTTGAAAGGGATACTTGAATAGAGTTTGTTCGTGAATATATATCTGTATTGAGGAAAATTTTTAGAAAGCAAAAAAAACCCCTGCATTTTAAAATATTGACATAACAACATGATTTTCTTATTACCTCCATGCAGATTGGATATTTGCCCAATCTATGTTTTAGAGTAACATTCATATAATGCAACCTTTAACAGTAGATTATCCCGATGTAGAAGTAAGTGGAATCCTTGATCAGCAAGGTTGTCAATATGGCACTTCCCCAATGACACGAATCTGACAAGAAAATAAGGAAAGCGGAACTGTTTGCTGCCTTACGCTTAAAACACTCACTGCGTGTCACGCTGGCTCACTAGATGTGAAATTCAAAACTATCCAGATAGTTAGTGTCTGTCTTCTTATTATACTTCAAGCAGAGCTGTGCCTGTGTTTCTACAATCTGTAACCCATGAGAGACAGGGATGAACTAAACGAGCCTCCTTTTTAAAGTTGTACCTGAAGTCAAGGATATTTCTCGAATTTAAAGGGTAACCAAAAACCCTGGTTGAGAGTTAAAGCGCAAGCCTGTTTTACGCATTTTTATGTTTAAACAACTTCATGTTCAAATGCATGTACGCAACGAACAAAAAGTTTATGGTCTTGGAAGTCGGCATTGCATTAGGTCTATGGTGCTCGTTTCAAAAGTGTATTTAAGGTGTTTGTCGCTGATATCGTTGGACCAACCAATTTAGTGACTGCGATGGTTAGTTTCTTAATACACGTACCTTGGATCTTGGCACTTCTGGATTAGCTTCGTCCAGTAGCAGTTTTGCTATTCGCATAATTATTTCGATAAAAGATCGGTTGCCCACGCTTCTTTTGAGTTTCACCCCGAAAGTTGATTTCCTTTTTTTCAATTGCTATTTGAAAAAAAAATGAATGTATTCCTGCGAAATACATTCATTTTTGAACAAAAGGTCATTGTATGTTGAATTAGTTACGGCAACACTATTGAATAGATGTACGGGATGGTCTTCAAAAATAATTAGAAACTTCTTCCCTTGAAGACTAATGAGATTAAAAGTTTCAACATGCCACATCCTGCAGCCATGCAGTGCACTCAGGTATAGGATACCTGTGTCGGCCTACCTGGGGAAAATAACGATTTTTTTTAAGGTTGAGAAATATATAAAACTAATCGAGTTTGAACACAGTATAAAACTGATGTCCCCGTGCGCTTCAACCCAAATATGTCTTATTTTCACGAAAAACTAGTCTACAAATAACCCTTTTTAGAAAAGGCTTTCCTTTTAAAGTTCGCGTATTTTTCATTCATCTTGTGACAGTGCTGACCTGACCCTGAACCCTACTCCATACACTATGGTCAAACTCCCATAAATCAAACCCTGGGAGCTATAGCCCGAAAGCCCGGATTGAAATTGTGTACACTTGTTATGTACAAGCCAACGAAAGCCAGATGACCCTTTATACGTGTACGGTCCTGGTACGTGAACTTTAGGCCTGACCCTTGCGACTGAAATCCTAATGCACGCTGCCTTTACAACCGTGGGGGACTGTGCTTCTGTGTAGTACCCCTGGCTCGGAAATCTTAATACAATATTGTTACATTTTGATTAATTCATGAAATTGAAGAAAAAAATTATAAAAACATAGGCCTACCTATACTGGCCTATATAGTACACAATCAAAAGTTTTCTCGATATATGTATACACTTCCAAACATATTTTGCCATTTGCTAAAGCAGTATATGTTATATAAAAAAATTATAACTATCGAACAATTAACTTTCCATTTATTCCTACCTATCACGTTGTTAAAAGGTCTAATATGTCTCACATGAATTCGAGTAAATCTGTTTCTCATGTGAATAATTTCCTTGGAAAAGCATACCAAGATTGTTTTATTATAACAAAAACCAGATGACTTGAACGTTTGTTTCAGTGTATATACTCCAAAACTGTTCGAAATGACGAGACTCCAATCTCAATTGAGGCACAGATTTTCACTCTTAATCTACATTAATTCTGATCGAGTCTGAAGAACATTTTCAACATTAAAAAAAAAAAACCAAAGATGATATAGGCTGAGGAAAATGTTTGTCTGAAAAGTTGTTTTACTTTTGATCCTCTCATCAGATTTTTAGAAATGTGTTCGACATAAGAATAAGGACAAGATAAAAAAAAAAATCATTCCTACCTTGTAAGAAATGCTGCAGTGAAAATAACTTGCTTGGCGACCATGGCTAATTCACATCAACTGGACGGCGAGTCGGCGACCGTTATAGTGAGCTGCTGCTGCTAGATCGCTGACTCGGCTGAGCAGAGCGATTCAAATGAGCTATCACGTGGTCTGGACGTGGAATTTCAGCTGATGCGCATGCGCCATGGTAATATTTTTCTTTGAGAACGGGAATCATATTTCTAGTTACGTTGGTGTATAATGAGGTATACATTGAATATACAACAATGAATATGAGCGGGTGTGGACGGTAATTCTGTCCCCCGGTAAAAGTGTCCGGGGGGACAGAATTACCTAGGTAAAAGTGTCCCCCCTGTCCCGTTAATTGTGTCCCCCTCCAGGTGATTCTGTCCCCTCCAGTTAATTCTGTCCCCCCTGGTTTTGCACGCATAAGTTGTTATATTGATGTTGTTATAATAAATTCAGCGCACAGGTATAAATTTTTAGATTTTTCCACCCTTCATCAATAATTATCAAAATGAAATTAACGTTTAGATGTTAATCAACCGATCTATGTTTCTGCAAGAAGGCACGCGTAGTAATACTCAACCTACCGCTAGCGCGCACGCGCATCAGCCGCCGATACGCGTGTGACTGTCCTGGCGGACTTCAATGAGGAGAATTGGCAAAATTATACGCGACACGGGTCACCGCGCCGCAGGCCTGCTGCTGGTGCAATGTTGTCCCCGTCCCCGGCCGCGGCCCTGGCGCGGCCCGTAGGTGCGGTATCGCGCGCACGCCCACCATGCAAATCGTTCGCTCCCGAAGTCGTCATCAAAACGGGAGTTGTGCTTTGACGTAAGCACCATTCCCGAATTTAGCAAGGCGCCGCGCAAAAACAGTTAATAACTTCACTAATATACAGTCTGGGTGCTAGACTTGTGACGTTGCACGGGGACACATTTACCAGGGGGGGGGGGGACACATTTAACGTCGTGCAGGGGGACAGATTTACCTAGAGGGGACAGGTTTACCTAGGTAAAAGTGTCCCCCGGACAGATTTACCGGGTCACGACCCGGTAGATCTGTCCGGGGGGACACATTTACCAGGGGGACAGAATTACCTGCCACACGGGAAACAGTCACGCTTTGACCATGATCTCATCCATCTTAGACCATTAGAACAATATCTGCAAACATTATATTCCTACTACGACAAAACAAAACATGATGATGTTCGAAATTACACGAGTTACATTAATAATGCAAGGCGGCACCCAAATGGGCCCCATGTGGGTTATGGTTGGGTCTGATGGGCTTTAGTGGGCTTGGGCTTTAAATGGGCTGCTCACGTGGGTCCAGTGTGGGATGACGGTGGGATTTAAGTGGGCATGGGAATTAAATAGGCAAAGTATATGAGTCCAATGTGGGGATTTGGTGGGCTAAGTGGGCTGTCTTTGTAATGGGCTTGCCCAAGTGGGCCCTGTGTGGGGTATAGTTGGGCTCGGTGGGCTGTATATTGAGTGGGCAAATAGTGGGCTTTCCCATGTAAAACCTATGTGGGATGACCATGGGTTTTAAGTGGGCTGGGCTGTAAATGGGCAAAGTATATGGGTCCAATGTGGGAATTTGGTGGGCTACGTGGGCTGTCTATGTAATGGGGATTGCCCAAGTGGGCCCTATGTGGGGTATAGTTGGGCGCGGTCGGCTGTATATTGAGTGGGCAAATAGTGGACTTTCCCATGTAAAACCTATGTGGGATGACGGTGGGTTTTCAGTGGGCAGGGCTTTAAATGGGCAAAGTATATGGGTCCGATGTGGGAATTTGGTTGGCTACGTGGGCTGTCTATGTAATGGGGATTGCCCAAGTGGGCCCTATGTGGGGTTTATAGTTGGGCGCGGTGGGCTGTATATTGAGTGGGCAAATAGTGAGCTTTCCCCTGTAGAACCTGGTTGGGATGACAGTGGGTTTTGCTTGGCTTTAAATGGGCAAAGCACTCCAGTGAGGGGATTTTGGTGGGCAACGTGGGACGTCGTATACGTACTGTGACGGGCTCGCCCAAGTGGGCCCTGTGTGGGCGCGTTGGGCTGTATGTTGAGTTGGCTACGTAGGCTGCCTGTGTACTGGGGTTCGATAGGGCTCGTTTAAGTGGGTCCATGTGTGGGATACGTGGGCGCGGTCGGCTGTACACAGTACTTTTCCACCACACATCTTTTTCGTGCCGACTTTCGGCGCGGCAGTGGGGTCACACGACACTCTTGACCTTGCACACCACAACAAAAACCCGTTACTGCAGTGTGGCTGGTAGTGGTTCATTTGAATTTATTTTGGAGACGGAATGTACAAGTACATCGTTTGTGCAAGAACGGTAGTTATTCATTAAGTCACGGTACAAACTGTGTTGAACTTAAGTTCTCGTATCAAGATGTGACTCACGGCACGTAGTGCAAGTTTTTTGCTGAATCCTGGCCTCAGTTTGGACAGGGATCATGCTTAGTACTGGTCAGTTTGTACTGATTTGTGTATTCAAATATTTCTAATATTTCTTATGGACAAGCTTATGCCATTTGTATCCTACGACATTTAGATTACGTGAATTGTTATCAAAAAGCAACTAAATGGAACATTGACATATTGTACAAAATGCATTACGAATTTCTCCCATTTAAAATTCTCTCAAAATTCCACATCCTTTTCGAAGAGAAGATTAATTGAAACATGTCTCCTATGGGGATAAGTATCAGTCTAATCACTCAATGCCTCCTAAAACTTGCCAATTGTGATATGTCCACAGTCAACCTAGGTCACCAACAGGTGGTGTGGGGGCATGGTAATGCCAAATTGACCATTCACTGACTCTGGGTCAGCTAAGTTCAAGCTACACAGTAATAAGCACTCCTCTGAGAGTTTCCACACCAACTGGAGGGCAAATTATTATAATAAGTGGCCCACACTGTACACAATGTAGTATGCACAGATACAGATAGGATTTGTGCATACACAAATTGTTGGTAGTATTTGATACAGGTTTCCCTTCATTGTATACATGTACATACATACATGTATAGAGTACTGAATCTAGATTCAGAATATGCACTCAAAAAAGTTGCTGAGAAAGTTTTAACTTCAGGGTTTTTTAACACAGTGAAATGAATGCTAAAAGTACAAAAAAATAGGCTTATTTGATACAAGTTCAATCATTTACCATTTAATACTGCAGAGTCATCATCAAAATTAAACACTTAGAAATTGGCCCAATCGTAGGCAGGTCCGGAGGAGAGGGGGTATCCTCCAAGGGGTAAACGTATGCCCCCTTGTTTTCTTTTCAAAATGTCTGTGTCCCAAAATCTTACAATCTTCAATGATCCATTTTGATGACAGATACAGCATTCTTCGAATTAGACATCAAGGTATATTTGACTCCATACAAAACAACAAATAATGATGTACAACTGATTAAAATGCTAAAACAACAACATTTATAAACAAATATTGTGTTCCCATTCAACTGGAGGTCTAAAACAGTAGATTAAAATAAAATAAAGCAACCCAAAACATGGAGGACCACATAATGTATGCATATAAAATGGACAATGATGAAGTGGAAACCAACTGTACAAAGATGCTCTTCTATTTTTTTCTTTATGTGAAATTTCGAAGAGTATGTTGTTTTAAATTTAATCGAACAAATTAACTTGTTTACATTTGTAATTTCTAAAACCACATAAGTCTAGTTGTACATTAATTGGAGCTGGAGTTCATGTGCATTGAGCCATGTTAATATCCAAAATGAATTCTATGTTTTTACAATTAAAAAAAAATAACTCAGCAAATTGTTCAAAATTGAATGTTGCAGCATGAAAAAGGGTTATTAGTTGCACATAAAGAGTAAAGGAAGAGAGACACAAGAGCATAATTGGAAAGAATTATTGTAACATAATACATGTACGCACAAGACACGCTTGAAATCTCTTAAATCACTTAGGCTATATGACGCTATGATGACTATAAGTGTCTGAGCTACATGGGGAAAAGACAATCACCAGATTCTCTGTATATAATGAAAATTAATTGTAAAGATACTCTAAAACAGAGTACATCAATTCAAGAAAAATAAATTGATTCATAAAACTTCCAAGCCGAAGCAATATAAATCACTGACTTAAGAGTCTTGCATCACTGACTTAAGATTCTTGCATTTGTGAAATACTTCGCTAGAATGAGTACAATCAACGGTACCATTCATAAGGGCCTTTTTTTGTAGAACAAGAAGTCTATATAAACAATTTACACTTGCACTACCCCAAGCAACAAAATCATAATTATTGCATTATAAATATCCTGTGAAATTTCAAAGGGAAAATATCTTTGGATAAGTACATTGTACATGTATAAGGCACCTGTTAATTTCATGACAGCTAGCCCTGAAACTCAGAAAGTAGTACCATCTGTAGACTGTTGATTAATCGGTGTTATAAAAAAAAATACAAATACTTGGTTGGATCTGACCTACATGTATATGATTTTTCTTTAAAGAGACATTCCGATCTCTGTCCTTTTCAAAAGATCAGGCTTCATGACGTATAATTCCAAATGTTAATTACAATGATTCGTTGTTCAGAATTTTAAATTAAAGAGTTTTGTATAAATGAGCAACAGTAGAGTTGTAATCGTCCACTGTAGTTGTTTGCTTTTTCTGTTCGATGCTCAGCCACTTCTTCGCTTTCCACATTTCCAGATATTTGTGTTATTCAATATTAGACAGCCCTGAATACTCTTTGCAGAAATAACTTTGCTTGTTCAGGAATGAAACCTTGTGAGTACTTAAATGATGTTTTCTTTTTGAATTTGCGTAAAATAAAATACTTTTTGACATTACGATTGTAAGCCTTACAATTTTAATGTTGAAAAAAGTATTTTATTTTACGCAAATTTAAAACAGTCTGAGACTGTTTTGATTCACATGTACTTTTCTTTGTTTTTTTAATGAGACTTATCATACGTGTTTTCTTACAGAAATGTTTGTCACGAAGTGTTGGTTGCTGATTAATTTTTCCTGAGTACTTTGTTAGGTCTGGCATGCAATCGTTTGCTTTCAATAATGCATCAAGGATGAATTTGTTTTCTGCAACCGAATATCTTACAATATCTGGAAATATTTATCCATTTTGCAAAATGTTGCTTACGCCTACTAGTAAATAAATAAAATGATACCATTTTACTGATCCTATCAAATTGGGGTTTTTCTTTTGGTACGGTACATATAAGATCGTTCATCGTGAACTCTGTGTTAGATGTTAATTGTTGATATTCATAAATTTCAAGTATCCTTTTGTTAATTAGATATTTATTTTCCAATCAAGTTGATTGAGTATATGAGAAGGGGTGAAATATCCACTCATTTACAGTTTGTTGATATGCCTACAACTAATTAATGTAGGGGATGCTATTTTTCAACATGTTACTTACGTCTCAGATCTTCATAGTGAAGTATTGGATGTCTAATCGAATCCTCATCCACCCAGATATCATCTCCAGGATATATCCCATAAAACTCACTAGATGACCCCTATCATTATCATCTGTGACTACATGTACCTTAGCAGCACACCATCTTTCTATAACTCATCAATCGCCTGAACCCGACTTCCAATAGAGAATTTCCTGCCCGTTTTGTCTTCAAGGTTTTCTAGTCAATTTTTATAATCCTACACATAAAAGCTGGTGGTTTGCTGAAGTGACCACTACCATCAGTGGATGAAACAAATCAGTCAAATACTCGTTACCAACGTGGCATATGGTGTACCTTTCGAGGTCAATAGGCCATATACTTGGGCTGACCACCACAAGGGGGTATTAACCCTAAAGGGGCCGGGTTATTTTGACCATGTCTCAGCCGAAGGGGGGGATTCCGCCCCCCCCCCCTAAGATCTCGGCCATCGAACCACAAATTTTTTTGAAACTCGGCACATGCATAGAGCAAATCTTCCTAAACATACCCAAGAAATTTCATGACTATAGGTCAAAGGGTTTTGGAATTATGGCTAATTAATTATTAATATGTACGAATGGCAATTCTGCTCTGTGTGCACGACGTATATGCGAAAATTCAGTTTTCACGGCGCGTAGCGCCGGAAAATTTTTCGCTACGCGGCAACCCGTGGTCCGATTTTTATGTTTTTGGTATCAAAAGATGCGCAAAGCTCGAGGCTAAAAAGTCATAACAGCTCGGGTCGCGAACAAATTTTTTTTAGAGGCTATCACGGAAAATGTTGAGGGGGGGGGGGCGGATTCCGCCCCCCCGGTCCCTTTAGGGTTAAATTTATACCCATTGGGGGGAGCTGTCACTTAGGAATGGATGTTTTCTTTCCGAGTTAGAAAAGTCTAACTCAGATTCGTTTAAATGGGAGAAATTCGTAACGGATATTTTCAAATCACAACTTTTGATCGTTGTTATGAACCTCTTGTATATGTAGTTCATTTGAACAACTTTGCCCTGAATTTGCAATAAACCACAGACACTCTGTGCGTGGGACCCTGACCTTGTGTAGACACAGCACACACATTCATTGCGTAACAGTTCAAATGGACCGGACCATTTCACACAATGGGGGATTCTAGCTGATGTACGCAGTACAGAATATACATGTACAGTAGAACACAATGCAATTGTTTGAGTTAATAACTGTTCAGCTATATGACGTTTTAATGTAAAAAGTACTTATGTTTTCTTCAGTACATCAAACAATGGTCTGAATACAATATTTGATAAGCAAACTACTTACAAATATAATACGTATATAGACTGTACTATAAAGGCGAGGTAACGCAAACCATGCACAAATACACCCCTCTAGGGACTGATATGCTATGGTCCGACAAACATGAACTGCAAAAGACTCGTTTTGCCGATATCCAGAGGATGTTATGAACATAACAGAAAACCTATGGTATTGCAACATTTTTGATTTATTTATCACAAGAGGGCGCCATTTAAATTGAAGCAATGTGGTGCTTGTAATGAATGTGTGCATTCATGATGTAACTATGCTACTTATAATTATGCATAGCGCCCTCTATTGTCTAGAGCACATAGCCATGTGAGATTGTAGTCCATGTAGGCAGCCATCTTGTTTAGACTCAATACACTATTCTTAGCTAGCTAAAACATCTCAAGTGTGCTTCTTATTCAATCCGATACATCCGATCATTACAGTGCTGCCCTCGCTTGGCTAGGTATTTTGTACATGTAGCTATTGTTGTGTGGAATTCAGCAGTTGCTGCCCCGCCTCGAGTCAAGCATGTTGTGCTTTTTTGTTGGGTCTTAAAATTTCGCTTTTGTTTATGGTGAGTTGCCTCGTCTTCAAATTTTCCTCTTTATTTCCATTTTCTAAGGAGTTGCAATAGTGTATTTTGTAGACAGTTCTGAGGTATATTTTTGAAGATTTTGTTGTATTTTGGACGGATATTTTTTTGGGCTGTGTGGTAGGGCCTGGGTGTGTCGGCGTGACATGGTGGCCATCTTAGCCCAGTCTTATTTTTTTTTGGAATCTTGACTAAGTTTGGGTCAAAAGGCAGTTCTGAAGTCACTTAAGGGTGTTTTGCAACTCCTTGACATGGGATTTAGGGGGTTTGAAAATGGATGGCTGATATTTTCACATGAGCGGTTCAAATCTGTTCAGCAGTCCGTTTTTCGACGCCTATTAAAAATGGCCGTTGAATTTCAAAAGCCAGCGGTGCTGCATTGCCGAGACGCTGAAGATGACTGCCTGCAAATTGTGTCAGAAATTCTCCCTCCCCAATGGAAAATCCATCTCCATTGCTACACCGACAGCTGGAAGTGGGCAGGAAATTGGTGCAGAAGATTTCCAAACCTGTGTGTGGGTTTAACGCCGACCATCATGTGCGATGCCTGGGAGGAGTGTAGTGATTGGACCAATAGCATGTTGAATATTCATGTGGAATAATAAACCAGCCGAGCATGTCAATCCCCGGCGGCAGTGTGAAACCGTGAAGTCGTGTCCCTCTCTGATGTGTGGCTGACTCCGCGCTGCCTCACGACTCCGCGCTGCTGCATGACAATTGGTGGAACCATCATGGTTGTACCCCCACTTCTGCATGAGGGCTTAACACCGTCCAACCCCTGTTCTGAGGCGGTGGAGGCAAAGCTAAACTGGCCATGTCTCTTTGGCTCCTACTGGTAGGGTCTCCTCGGGGTCTAGTGACAGCATGTGGGGTTTTGATTGAAGTTGTTTCTTCCACGCGTCTGTTCTGCAGCTACGGGGGTTGCCATCTAGGGATTGAGCCGTATGCAGGAAACTATTCCTGGACTTTAGCCTCTTTGGTGCCGGGCAAGCTGGAATAGAGGGTGGCGAGGGTCATCCTCCTGTTTTGTACGTTCAACTTTTGTGGATACTGCTCTTCTGATTGGAGGGGTGCAATTCCGCACAGCAGGTACAAGTCATCAACGCGTGTAGGTTTGAGGCAGCCAGAGATGGCTCTGCAGGCTGTGTTTAGCATCGGATCCAACTTCTTGGCATGTGAGGAACGTTTCCATACTGGGCAGGCATATTCAGCTGCAGAGTAGCACAAGGCAAGAGCAGTACTCCGAATGGTTCCTGGGTCTGTTTCCCATTTAGAGTTGGCCAGCTTCCTCAGGATGTTATTTCTGGCTCCTACCTTTGCTTTTGTCTTGATGACGTGATCTTAATTTGTGTAGCTTAGGGTACAGTCAAGAGTAACTCCAAGGTATATGGGTTTGGCTGAATGGGATAGTTTTTTTCCCATACCAGTGAACAGATAGTTCGCGGTTTGTATCACGGTTCTTGAGATGGAAGGCACTAATTCGTGTTTTGTCTGGGTTTGCCCGTAGGTGATTTAGGGCGTAGTAGTTAGTAAGGCCATCTAGCGCTTCAGTGATAGATTTCTCAACTTTGGCGAAGGACTTGCACTGTGTTGCACCACAAAGGTCGTCAGCATACAAGAAACTCCTGGTGTTTGGGTGGATGGGTTGGTCATTTGTATAAATGTTGAACAGCAGAGGAGCGAGAACGCTATCTTGAAGAAGCCCATTCTTCTGTCTGCGCCATCTGCTGCGAACACCCCTGAGATCCACAAAAAAGCGTCTATTCTCCAGCATGTTTTGGATGAGGGCTGTCAGACTTGCATCTTTTGTAAACTTGTATAGCTTGTGTACAAGTATTCTGTGGTTGACTGTGTCGTAAGCCGCCGACAGGTCTACAAAGGCGGCGCCAGTTATAAGTCCATTCTCATAACCATCCTCAATGAACTGATCGAGTCAGGTTCAGGAGCTTGCTTGTGCAGGACTTTCCAGGTCTGAAACCTGCTTGCTCGGGGTACTGCTGTACTACAGTATACATACATACATAGTTGCTTCAATCAGCTTGTATGCACGCTATCCTAATGTTACATTCATTTAAATACTGATTGTGATTATGTTTTATTGTTTGTTAAAGTGAACCGCTGACTTCAAGAACATGAGGCTGTCTGTTAAGGCGTTAGGACACTATTGTCGAGTCAAGTGGAACCTGTTGCCCAGCGCACGGCGTTTCTACTTAGCCCATTTAAAATAGGCTAGGACTATTACGTTTACGTACGTTTAACAAAAATGTTGCTTCCCAGTCAATCGTCAACACATTGTCAAGCTGCCATTGTTATTCATGCATCGCATTGGTATGGCTCCGGCCCGTATGGTATCACAATTGATTAAGGAGTTTGCTTGGTATTTGGCAACACCATTCATAATGAGACTACCATTCAGATCCGTCACTTTGAATTATACTAATTCAAGTACAGAAATGTTTACTCACATCTGAAAGCATACTTAAGATAATATCTCTTTTAAAGTACAGGATAAGGCAGGTTCCCCTCCTCCCAAAATGGTGAGTCAAATATCACCTTATGTAGGCCTACTTGGAAATCAAGAATTGTTTGGAAATAGCTCTTATCCCACATTCAGTTTTCGAAAATACGAAGACTCATATACAAGATACAATCGCGCTGTATAGAGTGGCTCTTTCATTCGATGACATACAAGTGTTTCTTACAGGTGAATGAATGCTGGCGGGCTAAACCACATGAGAGGGTGGTGCCTACACTGCGCCACAAGTGGCATTATCATAAAGCCAAAAAGGAACCAAAATATCCTTGAAATTTGAAAAAAAAATTAGACAAATAAATTAATGGAATACAAAGTTCCATTTTGAAGGATTGCATTTAAAAATGAAAAATACAAAAGTCATTTTTTTAAGGATTGCATGACAAAATACCATGCATTGGTTGGTTTTGTTGTAATTATTGTTATGATATGAAAATGAGGTATCGGCATGTACTAAAGCAGTACGTCACTGTTAAAACAAAACAAAAAACCAAAAAACAATCAGGAATCAGCTAGACCAATTACAAATGGACTAGTAGTGAAACCCCAAGAGTCCCGTTAAGGTATTGAAATAACTTAAACCATCCATTAATAATAACGATGTTGATATAGATATCGGTCATGGTACCGTTATGTCTCCGTTGACACATTGCCCATTCTCTTTAAGTTAATACCTAAAATTAAGTGGTGTCGCAACAGTTAATAAGTGCCAGGAAAGGACTGTATTGTGAAATAGGCGTTAGTGTTTCAGCATAAAGGGCTAAAATCCAAAAGAACAGCTTCGATCATTTCTTTTTGAAATAACTCTAAACACATTATTACCTGACTGCTCACTATTCCTGCGCTACGCCATCCACTCTATACGTATTGTAAAAGAAAAAAAAGAAAAAAACACACACTGAAAAAATAAATAAAAACACACTTAAATAGGTTAGTTATTAACACTGACCAGGAAATAAATATAAAAAATATCAGTATATTACGTCAAAACAGGCTTGACGGTGCCTTCACCCAGGACTGGAATTTGAATTCAAGTTCTGCATTTGATGGAGCAAACCATTACACAAATACAGCATTTCTTATTAAAAACATTTTAAGTAAACATGGTCGTAGTCGAAACCTTGAAGTTTGAGACCGATACAACATTGACTGAATTCCTGGATGTCTTCAAGACCAGAGTGAATGGTGTCACCCTCAAGCTAATCTCAAGCGCTATGCTTGTTTCACACGTCGTGCTTATGCCGTGTCGAATACAGTTGAATATAGCGCGACGTTAGCACGGCATTAGTGCGGCAGTGGTTTCAAACGTCGAACTTCATAACAAACGCCTAGTCGAATTTTAAATACATCCTACTTAAATGATGAAAGGTTTGCGGAAACACCATGTGCGAATAATTTCTCAACTAAGAGAATGGTTCTGAAAAGAACCAGAGGAATAAAATCAGAGTTTATACCACTGGTTTATACCTCTGGTTCTTTTCAGAACCATTCTCTTAGTTGAGAAATTATTCGCACATGGTGTTTCCGCAAACCTTTCATCATTTAGTATCTCCAGCATGCAAAGCCTCAAATCTTACTTACATCCTACTTGGCGACCAACAGTCACAACAAGAAAACGGATGTTGCTTCAGCGGGTACTTATTCACAGTTAACTATCATGTGCCTTATTGTAGTCCTTTTGTTGTCAAGACCTAATGAAAACGTTACGCTTGTTTCCCATCTGCCTATGGATGAACCACTGTATTCAACATTCCCATAGACACCGATGCTTAATACAGGTTATTAAGCTGTACAGCAAAACAAATAATATGATCAGCATGTCATCTGTACATTTTGGAAGGTTGACCACTGACTTATCGAGAAATTCTCTCCCCAAAAAGACATCTCCATTTTTTTTCCCAAAGCGTAAATTTAAAGTACTGAGCCATCTAAAAAAAAAAAAAACCGATCCCTCCACATTATCCAAAAAGCGTCAGTTTAGGGTCCAATTGCATCCAAAATGCCCATAACTGAAAGAGTCCGGGCCAGAGGTTCATTGCCATATCTCTTCAATTCCCCAATTTTATGACTCTCATAACTCTCTAAAATGGAACATTTTGAATGTATAACTTATTCATGAACTCGGAGGATATGTTTAGGCCTATTTACAAGTGTGCACCCCAATGATTCTTGAAAATTATACAAGTTACTCGCCATATCTGTTGATGCGTTTGTTAGTTGATTATTTCTTTACTCGTACACACGTTGCGAGCATGCGCATTCCTAATTATATACGACGTTCACGGCACTAAACACGACGCGTGGTTTCAAACGTCCTGCTACTGCCGTGTCGTATATATACACTTGCAATTCGAAGTTAGCCGGCCAACTGCGACTTGAAATTATATTCGACACGGCAGTAGAACGACGTTTGAAAGTGCGCCGTGCTACTGCCGTACTAAATTGATAAGCACGGCAGAATGTCAAGCTAAAGTCTTCTGCCGAACCGAAATCAATAATTGGTTTCAAACGTCGTGCTTGTGCCGTGTGGAATAAAGAAAATTCAAGTTTATTTCTATTTGACACGGCATAAGTTCGACGTCTGAAACAGGCCTTACATTCACTGTGTGGCCTTCCGAACAAAAGATGTCCCAATAAACCAGGTAGCAGCGACGTTGTGTGGACTTGCCCACGTCCACACGGTGTTCCCCCTCTCTGGAAAACAGGTTTAGAATCATTTTGGTTAGTTTTATTAGTGGAACATGAAGCGAAACACTAAAGGGAATCAAAGAAAACAAATTTGGGTAGAAAGAGATTTCACAGTTTCAGTAAAAGTGATTTTTCCCCTTTTTTTTTAACAACACGAAAACAAAGGAATGTTAACACTAGATATGTAAACAAACCTGGGTGTGTGTGTGCGCTTACATATTGGCACTTATGGGGTACCGGGAACAAAGGGTAACAATAGGGACACTGATACCCCGCAAGTATGTCTTTAGAAATTGAAGTACCCCATACCCCTAACGCTATGTATTTTGAGATTTCTAAGGGGACAAAGGAAAACAAAAGAAGGAGATTAGGGTCGAACAACAGTGGTACCTCATAAACCCCATATGTTAAGTGTGGATGTGTGTGTGGGGGGGGGGGGGAGTGATGACGATGATGATGGTGGGGTTGTTATTGTGACGCAAATGTGCACATCTTGAGTAAAGCATGACATTTCGTATGTTATGTCTTTATGCCATGAAGACAATGTTCAGATGCCGAGGCATTTCATATTTACCTTTTGTTACCGTTAGGAGGTATTTAAAAGGTTAGCAAAAGGCTAGTCAAATAAGCTTAGACAATAAGAGTAATATGGCTATTTTAATTAAAAAAATATTAAGAAACTAAAAACTACTATTTCTCATTCAGTGGAAAACGACCAGGGTTAATGGTACCTTTTCCTTCATTAAATGGTAGGTTGACTATTTTGGCAACGAACATAATACCGCTAAATTCTTGAACATGTTGATAAAAAATAGATTATTTTCGTCGGCCCAAGGTAGCTAAGAAGCAAGAGAAAGAGCGCCCTCTGTTGAAAAGCCTTGAAGAGGGAAATTCGATGTACAGTGTATACGCAGCACCTGACGTATTTGATATTACATTTTCTTTTGACTAAAATAAGTGACAACTTTGCACAGGCAGGTTGTTTGCCAGGTTTTTCATGTATTGTTTAGCAACTAATACCTGAAATTTGTCACACGTAACATGTTTTTTTTCTCAAAATGTCGTATGTTTAAGTACACACTATTGACTATTGTAGCACAGTCAAGGATGTAAATAGTGGTGTGGGGTGGGGGTGTGGAGGATATAGTCCCTCCATTCTTGAACAGAGAAATTTGTCATTGGATCCCTGCAGATTGTTGTAATGAGAAAAACAATGCCGATTGTTTAGGTTGTTTTATAAATTTGCAACAGCACTAAAAAAATAATGCACCTCCATTCCCGGTCCGCGTTCATTACTGGGCAACAGACGGTGCTAGGCATTACGGCAAGGACATTTTTGGGCGGTGGCAACATCTGCGTTTATTTAAGAAAGATGCACGTGAAGATGAAGTGCGATCATTTTGTTAACTAATAATCAAAATGTATTTCATAACATGTGTCCTGTCTTGATGATTCCAAAAAATCGATGATGACTGGGTCGCATATGTTTTTTTCTTTTTTTTTTTACCGCTGTTTGCAACGACGAAAATTCAAGATAAACACAGAGCACTGAAATTAAATTTCGTTCAATATTTTGTCATGATGTTTGAGATAAGAATCTTGAAAATATAATCCAGGAACCGTGAAAGAATAGATTTAATGCATCTTAAGGAAATTGCAGCGTGAGGGAACTCCGCATTAATCATCATCGCTTTATTGCAAAAGAGGGCGCGCAACACAAACACCGCTCACCGCGAGCCGACTTCTGTCCATTCGTGATGTAAACATAGTTATTGTAACGCAAAAACAAAAAAAACCACAAATTTCATTGAGAGTGAATTTCGTCCATTATTTTGCTATGATATTAAGACACAAAAATCTCGAAAATTGACAGGAACCGTGAGAGAGTGTATTTAATTAATATAATTGAAGGAAATTTCAGTTTAAGGACACTCCGTATTTTATTGTCAACAATTTCTTCCTTAATCGGGCGCGCTGTATTAACAAGGCTCATTGCGGTTCGAAAATAATAAGCAACCTACCTTCACGCACATATTTCATGTCTAGCTTATTTGCTGGCTGGACGCAGTGAAAATCTCACCCTGGAGGAGGTGCACGAGTTTGCTAAAAACATGGTTTTCCGGTAATGGCGGCACTGATTTGCATATTCCTTTGCCACAAAAACATGTGGTTACTTCCAGAATACATGTAGTTTGATTGTGATATCTGACCCTGAAAACATCGGTTTATACACCTTTTTCGTTCAGTTATTGGCAATATTGGCTGAGATAAAAGTGAAAAATAAACATTTCGGTAATGGCGGCACTAATTTGCAAAAAAAACAATACGTGTGACATTTTTTTTGAATTTTTTTAACATAGCAAATCGTTCTCTCTGCATTTTTCTCTGGCCTAGAGACGTCGATTAGAAGTTGATTTCCGAGGGTGCACGATACCACCTTCTTCCCACCCAGCTATATTGCACACATTACAAGGCCCCATGAAAAGAAGCAGTGTAAGGTCAACTAAAAGTTTATTATTCTGTGCAAAGAAGGGCCAGGGTCTTCGCTTCAGTTGATGTTGGAGAAGATATACAATTAAACTTCGGATCATAGAAGGCGATAGATTTATAATGAAAGAATAATGACCTGAACTTGCACCGACACATCCTACTTTTGCACTTCTGTATCAAGCAGGTTTACAGACATAACAGCAAGGGTTAGCATCCAAGATAAAACATACAAAGGAAATGCGCCATAGCAAGCAAAGGTGAAATCTGTGGCTTGATAATAAAGAAAGCATTTGGAATTAAACAAATAAAACTTTACAAACCAAGATATACAACTTCTCTGAAATCATTTATTTGTGTTCACTATGTCCGAAATAATCCAGCTGCAAGTATATGTATATAAACGTGTCGTCAGGGAGGAGATGGAAATGGCCTAAATATCTCTTGTAGCAGACTTCAGCCTCACCAATCGAGTGATGTACTCCAACAAGAAGAAGGCCCTCGTCGAAACCTATAAGCTCATCGAAGAGGAGGTGCTTACCCAGAAAATTAGGGAGGTGGAAGTAGCTCGGGTCAACCAAATACATGCGATGAGCTGGAAGCTGATCAACGAGATTACTGGTAGAAAGTCTTCCAAGCCCTTTCAGATCAAGGGAGATACCGATGAGCAACGGGTTGAGGCATGGTTCAACCACTTCAGAAACCTTCTTGGTGATGAACCAGAGATAATGGATGAGCAGGCGGAGGTAGAACAAGTGCTCGAGGACCTGGACATCGAAGATGGTCCCTTCAACGAAAAGGAGTATGTGAAAGCAAAGGGGGCGCTCAAGGCTGGAAAATACTGTGGGGAGGACGGTGTCGTCCCAGAGGTCCTGAAGTATGTCCCCATAGACGATCTCGTACTCGACTTTGCCAACAAGGCATATGAGAAGGGAGAGATACCGGGTCAGTGAAGCAGTACTAATATCATCCCGATTCCAAAGTTTGGTGACCTCACATGTACGGACAACTACTGAGGGATAAGTCTTAGCTCTTTTGTCGCCAAAACTTTTAACCGGATGGTGGTCAACCGGATTCGGCCAGTGATGGACCCATTTCTTAGAACACCACAGAACGGGTTTAGGCAAGAGAGGTCCTCAGTGGGGCACATCATTGCGCTGAGAAAAATTATTGAAGGTATTATCTTCCTGCAGTCATCATCTTTATTGGCTCCCGCAAGGCGTTTGACACTATCCACCGGGTCAAAATGATGAACATCCTCACCGCATACGGATCCCCAATAGTGCAAATCATTGGGGTGACCTACGCTAACACCCGGGCCAGGGTCACTTCAATGGGTGGTGTCACAGAGAGCTTTGACATCCTGACAGGAGTGCTTCATGGGTGACACCTTGGCCCATTTTCTCTTCATCATTGTACTCGACTACGCCTAAGGAAGGCCATCAACGGTAGAGAAAGGGAGCTGGGTTTCATCATAGTGCCCGCAACAGCAGGCGAGTGTCTCCTGTGATGATCACTGACATAGACTTTGCGGATGACATCGCTCTGGTCCCAAATACAGAGGAGCAGGCTCGAACCCTTTTGTTATCAGTTGAGGAGGAGTGTTTGAAGGTTGTCCTACAGCTGAACACAAAGAAGACCAAGGTGCTTGCCTATAACGTCAGAGGCACAGCTGTCTGCATGAGAGATGGTACAACTCTCAAGGTTGAATCTGACTACAAGTACCTTGGAGCTTAGATCAGCTCCAGTGAGAAAGACCTCAAGACCCGAAGAGGACTGGCGTGGTCAGTGCTCCACAGAATAAAATATATAGGTGTGTTTATCACTGATCACCCTCACTACTCAGATGGAGAAGTCTCTGGATGGGTGTTACACCAGGATGCTGCGCATTGCCCTAAACATCCCGTGGCAGAATCACATGAGAAATGTAAACATCTATGCTGGCTTGCCCAAGGTGACGAAAAAGATCCAGGAACGCCGTCTCAAGCTTGCAGGGCATTGTGTCCGTCACCTGGAGCTGGCCGCTAGCCCGATCATTCTCTAGGAGCCCACATGGGGCACTGCCTCACGTGGGAGAAGAAATCTCTCCTTCGTGGACATGCTGAAACGGGACACTGGCTTGACCACCGCTGAGGAGCTTCGCTCCTGCATGCTGGACCGGGACATGTGGACCGAGATCATTAGGAGGGCTCGAGCTGCTAAAGGGCCTCGACTTGATTGACACAAACGTATATCTGTTGATTTACATAGTTCAGCGGAAAGCACTGAAACAATGGATATATAGTTTTAACCCTAAAAGGAACGGGGGGGGGGAATTCCACACCGCCCCCCCCCAAGATCTCGGCCATCGAGTGACGATGAAACTTAGTACATGCATAGAACAACTTATCATATACATAGCCAAGAAGTTTCATGACTATAGGTCAAGGGGTTTTGGAATTATGGCTAATTAATTATTCATATGCACGAATGTTAATTCTGCTTTGTGTACACTACGTATTGGGGAAATTCAGTTTTCATGGCGCGTAGCTCCGGAATAATTTTCGCTGCGCGGCAACCCATGGTCGGATTTTTATGTTTTTGGTATGAAAAGATGCGCAAGGCTCCAGGCTAAAGAGTAATGACAGCTTGGGTCGCGAAAAAAAACAAAACAATTCAAGGCTATCGCGGAAAAAGTCGAAAGGGGGAGGGAACGGATTCCGCCCCTGGCCCCTTTAGGGTTAAGCTAGAGTACCGAAACAAAATTTATAGTAACAATCAACATGCACTACTGGCATAGGCTTCACTGTTCACCAACTGCCTGTCTGTATTTTATTGCCATAATCACCTGCAATAACAGCGTAATTAATATTATGCCAATCCATATGCTAAGGGATGTACATATAATGCAATTATAATGTAACTTAATGGCAAAACACAAAACTAAGAAAAACAGAGACTAAGCTACTCATTCGGAGATGTTATCACATGTTTTTTGTACTTAGGTCGATCCTACAAAGCATTTGGCACCCTTAATGTTTTGCCAACTCGGGTGGTACCAATATCTGGTCTGGCCCATGGACTATATCTACATTTATAAAAAAAACCAAAAAACACAACTTCTTACATCTTATTCGTAGACTTTTAATACTTCGCGTACATACGGCAATAGCTTAATGATTCTTCTGTTTGTCTGTCTTTGTCCTTAGTTCGTACTTTGTAGTTGTCTTTGAGGGTTAGGGTCAATTTGTACTTGTCTGCCAGTCTGTAACTGTCCAACGGGTCAGGGAACAAAAGTGATCGCTTCGCCCTATCCCGTGTTGTGATGTGGATTATATATATATTTACATTATACATGTATACACTTCCAATATGTTAATAATGGTATTGTTTAAAAAAATTACTTCATATTATATTCGTATTCCTAAATGTTCACTTAATGATTTCATGTTTGTAGTGTTATAGGAACGTTGAAATAAATCTTCAGTATAAGAAACCCAGATCCTTCCGATGTCCTTAACATGAAAAGCCTCTTGTTTGCTTATGCCAGCATGTCTTAAACTTGACAGTTCCATCACTTTAATTGAAACCACGTACCTAAAACCTTAGCTTCTGAAACAAATGTAAGTGGTTTGTTGCCAATTCTAACCTCATTAAACATGGTGGGCGTTTTGCCAAAACACACCTGGAGGGCTTTACATTAAGAGGGATTCAATTTAAGTGGATTATCATTCGATCACTGCACAAAACTGTCTAGGTCATCATGAATATAGCCTCTACAGTTACTTTTACAAAAGTCAAGTAGTCAACATACTTCCAATAATCAGCAGTAACGTCCGTGGCAGCATAATTAATAGCAATTTGAAACCCTATGGAAACAAATTTCATGTCATATTGAGCTGAAGAAAAATCTTCTGGTTTCAACTGATTAATGTCATTGCTTATTCTTTCAGGCTGGCAAAGATTAATCAATTGTGCTTCACAATTATATTTTGTCATAAAGTTTCACTTGCTCAGAACAGGAATGTTCAGCCATTATTATGACGGCAACACAATTCAAGGTCTCATTGAGAAATGCGAATGACAAGTTGTCAAGCTGGAGACCGGATTATTTTGAACAAATTCTTCGAACTAAGCCACAAATTGTTTAAATCTTCATGATTTGTATTTCATGTCTTGGATTTGTTTGGGAATGTTCAGCATTTTGTCTCTGCAATCCTCAGATGACTCGTTAGAGTTGAAAGTCTAAGTCTAAGAAGTCTAAGAAGCAAGAAAGGGATGAGAGAATAATTCTTGTCAGAAACCACGTGATGCAGCTTAATTGAGGGGAATCGAACAGAATGGTTGTGCAATCGGAGTGCCTGGCCACCAACTCAAATGTCCACAGAACACATTTAATACAAATATCCACGTTTCAGAGTAAATATACCTCAAAGAAACCCTGGTTGGATGTGAACCTCGCAAATTCAGACAGGAAACAAGAACAAATCAAGCGGATTGCCAGATTCAGTAAAACGAGCATCCAAAGAAATCAACAAAGTAGCCTTGGTTGATTCAAACAGTAGACAAGGGAAATTGGACGGCAAGGGAAGTACTAGCACTACGTCAAGCTGAGTCATTCCACATTGTCAAGATGCCAACCGGGTACAGTTTGCGTAGAGACAAGCAAGCAATGCAATACCAAGCTACGTTCGTAGACATGCTGAGGTGGAAGGAAAGGGGCGTGAATTCACGAAGTCTTGGGATATGAACAATAGGAATAGGAAATAGCCGAACGGCAAAATTTCAAATTTTGGTGAAAATCAGCAAATTAATGTCATCTGTTTGTATCATTCAATTAAAATAAGAGGACATTTGGAAGATTTTCCTTGACCTCCTGCTTGACACGCTCTGCATCGGGACCTTTGTAATCAAGCTCAAACGCGTGTAGTTTAGGCAGATTCTTGAGATGAGCAGTGAGAGTCTCCACTCCAACCGCACTGAATGCATTGCCATCAATATGAAGCACCTCCAAACCATGTCCCGCAGGGAGAATGCTGATCAGGTCAGGGACGTCATCCTCATTCAATCCGCATGAGTATAATACCTACAACTCATGGGATGGGCGAACAAGAGGGGCTAGACCAGCAAGATGGCCATGAAGGTTGGTATCGTACACAGCTAGATTTTGCAACCTTTCACAACCCGCCAGTGCATTCGATAGTCTAATGACGTCATCATATGCTCTCTTCCACAGTTTGATATCCTTAAGGATCTGCTGGCAAACATGAGACATGGATCCTAACGCGCGCCTTCCAAAGTGAGACATCTCATCAATCCACAGTGTAAGCTCTATTTGATCACGGAGCATCTCATCCACCTCCACGGGTGTCTCCCTCTAGTCGTCTGATATTTCCGACACGGTGAACTTGACAGACACCCTTTACAGTCCCTTGTCCTTTGGAAGTCAGGTTGGCACAGCGGTACTTCTCTCGCCTTCCACCGCTGTGAACCGGGTTCAAATCCCACCCGGGCCAATTTTGTGGATAGGGTTTTCAAGCCCTACCTGGTTCCGTGGGTTCTTTGAAGAAGAGTCTTTTGGGTTGTTTCCTCCCACCTCTAAAACTGTTATTTATTGTCACTTGCTTCCCTCTACTCGTTTCTTCAGGCTTTCGAGCTTTCATTGCTTAGGGCGCTCTTTCGGGATCTTTGGTTTCATTTGGATCTTTTGGTCTCACGTAATCTCTCGTAAGCCCTATCTCGCACGATCAAGATTTAACCTCCAGGCCAAAAAAAGTCTCTATAGTTTCTGGTATGAAGAAAATATCCTTCAGGTTGGAGCTTGAGGTGACCTCAGTTAGGCCATAATTGGTTTGAGAATTCTGCACCCACTTGCGATCTCCACCGACACGGACGTTCTTCGGAAAATTTGGATAGTAAAGACAAAAATCAGAGAACACGGTAAAGTCAGACCATACAGCTATACATCAACATCGTGCATCATGTGCTGCCAGGCTGGACCTCATCTGCTCCCTTAGATATTGCGCTGTTGACATGGGATAAAGGTTCCAGATACACGACCATCGCTTCCTCAATCTGGCTTCCAGACGCACAATTACAAAATTACAACACCGTCTGCAAATGGTGCCCGACTAAATTTAGTGAAAAATATATGAGAGCCCTGAGAGGCCACATAAAGCTTATACTTGATCATAACCCTGCTAAAAACACATTAAAATATTGTGCAGCAACAGGATTCTAATCGAACCAGTGAGTTTTGGCGGTTTGGAGAAATCATCTCACAATGAAAAAAAAAATAACAAAAAATGGCGACGCGCCTGGCTACGGCGATGCGGCACAATCCAGAAACCGGAGACCTTTTTTGACCTAAATTGGTCAGTTCTCGTTCAATCCTTCAATTCTGCCGTCAATAATTGCCGTTGAATGACTGATGGACAGTTACCAAAGGAATTAGTTTAAATAGATGAAAAGAAAGTCCCCCTTTTGAAGAAAAGTGCCCTTTTTCCGTCAATAAATCAGCAACAACAAACAATTACCGCCAAAAATCCCCAGGGTACCATTTTGTCGCCAAAGATTGCCGCTTATGGAAATTTACCAGAGATTTTTTTTTTTTAATTGATGAAAGAAAGTCCCCTTTTATTGAAAATTGCCCTTTTCCAGTCAATAAATCAGCCCAAAAAAAAGGACCGACGAAAAAATACGTAGGGTACCCACTATCAGCAGGTCGCCTCTCCGGCAAGAAACGTGGCGCCACTGGTAATCTCTTGACTCTTAACGCATTCTGATCATAATCATACTGAGGAAATTTGAGAAAGCCCATTGCATTTATGACAACCAAAATAAATGATAGGTCCCGAGTTTTTTTTTTTTTTTGCACAGACTTTTAATTCGCTCGGCCAAGTGGTGTTGCCTCAAGTGGAACAAATCTGTTTACGTAAAGCTCACACGGCGGCATTTATATTGTTGGTCAGTCTGACCGCTCAGTAATCCGATTGTTGCGTTGGAAGTCCTTTAATAAAGAACCATATATCGAAAAAGGGTTTTGAACTTACAAGGATAATGCATCGGTATTTAACACCCTCACCAAACGTCCTTCGCGATCAATTTACAAAAACGTCACCATACCTCCAAAGTAGAACCGTGGCAGCAATGGCTGGTTTTCTTTTCAGTGTATAGCTGTATGTAAAGTCTGGCGCAGAGTAATACCAAGAAAGGCCTGCTATCAGGGGTATTTCTTCCATTGCATTAGGACGTATTTTTTTCATTTCATTTCTGAAATGTTAACGTCTATCTGATTTTTTTTTTCAGATCCTTATTCTCAGCATGATTTGCTGTTTGATCAAAGTGGATACTACAGAACAACAATTTTGCTAGAGGGAAAATAACTAATTATAATCTTGCATTCTCTGCAAACTCATTCATGATAAAAAAATTGAGTTGTTGGGTGGTTCCTCAAACCTCGATTTCCTTAGAAAAAACAACAACAAATAAATTGGGAAACCTGTGGTGTGTGTACGGTTACTCGAAATCATACTCTCATGACTCTTGTCTGCATGGTGAGGAAACATTTAATCGACTGAGCTAGTCAAGATGTAACAGTGAAAAATTGGATGAGGCCCTGAAACACAGTGAACACAAAACAGACGAGGGCCTTAAAAAGTTGGGTCAGGCTAGGCAACAGTCGCGTGAACATGCGGGGAAAGAACAATTTCCAGATAAAGTAGATAGTGACCAGAGTGAAATTGCAAACGCATTTAACATGAACTTCACTCAGATCGGTCCGACGTTGGACAGTAAAATCCCCCAAGCTCAAACCAGTTACCGGACTATCTCACAAATTCCAACATGCAATCTCTGTATTTCAATCCCATCAGTGAGGTTGAAATCATTTTTAATGTGGGATCGTTTTTAGCCCGGGAGTCGTCAAATGTATTATTCATGAGATTAGTAAGCCTTTATGTCATGCGTTTAATAGCTCGTTATCTTGTGGTGCGTTTCCTTGTATATTGAAAGCAGCGAAAGTGACGCCGATATGTAAAAGTGGTAACCATTCCGAGTTAAGCAATTACAGGCCAATTGATATAAAAAATAATGTTCATTTCCCAGCCCCAAACAAATATGTGGAGGCAATAATACTACGTAGAAGCAAATAAAATATCTATACTTTTTAAAATCTATACTTACAAAATTTACCAAATATAAGCCCGCTTACTCTTGCACCCTACTTTAGCTCTAAGCAATTTGCATACTAGCTGAAGTGTCATCATTTAGCAATGTTTAGGAAAGAATCCAATACCAATACAAAGACACCGGTACTGAGACCCTCACTGAGAGACCACGATCAAGACCAAGACTAAGGGATCGGGTTGTTTTAGTTACGAGGGTGACAACTTTTAATAGTCTTCGGTATCCAAACCTGCTTTTCGAGACCTTGTGATAAAAAAAGAATCATTGAGATTTTTTGTTTTAAACATGGCGCCTATTACAAAATGGGGTATCATGTTAACCTTTAGATCTTTAGTAATTAATTGGGTTTGAAATGTGGATTATTTGGCAATCTAAGCCGCTGAATGGTTGTAGGAAACGTACATACTATTTAATAAAACAATCCAAAACTGTTTCCTCTTTATAAAGGTAAAGAAATACCCATCCCCAATCGAACATAGCAAAGGTACCAACAAAACAATCAGGAATACGAACAAAACAGTCAGCGTGCAGCGTGCTCGATAATGAGGCACACAGCGAAGTTTTATTTGCAGGAGTTGTACGGTCTCGGACCTTCGAGAATTCTCGAGGTTTCGCGAGCGTTCGGCAGTGCCCCTTGAAGATCGACAAGAAACCCGTTTTCGCGGCAGTGTTGGGCCAACATGGAGAGGTAAGTGAAAGATTATTATTTTCGGCGTCGAATGATACCATTTTTTAGTGATTATATTGTTGTAAAGGTGATTAATTAGGCTTGCGAAATGAGGTATGAAAACCCTTTTTTTTTCAATACTATCTGCACGTTTTGAGTGATCCTGACTACCTCGGGATATTGTTGGATAAAATTTGTCGATTCCAGGACTCTTGAAGTGTTATGCTTTCGAACCGTACTATTACCATCTCTGCAGGTTTCGTGGGCGATTTATATTTTGATGCGAAATATACGCGAAAATTGCATAATTTTGGTAGGCAACGTCTGATTTGGATGACGTCACTCGTGTATGCAGTGTGTATTACTAACCGGCACTACGTACATGTTCGTACGTGGGTGCATCGCGACCGATGTCGACAATAGGTTCCTACCCGTTACTTTGCATGTCGCATCAAGTACAAAACAAATACATCCCATGTGCATCTAGGCTATGCATTAGGAAAGAATGTAGTATCCAGGCGCCACTTAATTCAGCGGTTGTGTACAAAGTCTATGAGTGTGAAGAATCAAGAAAATTATTTTTTTAGAAAACAGAATGGGAAATAATTCTCACTTTAATCTCAGTCCCAGATTCATGTCTTTTTAAAACATTTTTGCAATGACTAACCTAATTTAATATTAGGTCTTTCCCTGTAAATGTACATGTATATTTATTTATTATAATTTTTCTCTCCTTTCTCTTTTCTTGACCTCTATCACTGTGCATACTTGACCCTCTAGGTCAAGTATGCACAGTGATTTACCCATTTTCCCTGTCAAGATGGTTGGACACAACATCCGCACTGGAAGATGAACATGACCAATTTCAGTGGAACTCTATTATTTTACCATGGACTGAACTTTACAATTTTTGTGGTACAACCGGATTTTGCATGTTCAATGCAATGACGTGTGATCAACAACTCACAAACTGACGAATCAGGCGCCCGGGATTCTTACACCATGTCGCATGGAACATTGCATGTATTGTTCGTTGATAAAAACCCGAGGAATAAGCATTTTCATGGTACATTTAATATGTGCCATCTTGTTCACATAGCAAGAAGAACATGCATTGCTAGATGCGGACACATTTTGTAATGTACACATTTTGGAATGAACGCATGATGACTTGGAAGCACAAAAGGTCTTGTTTGATGACGTGTAGACTGCAGGGCATGTAAATTTGCCCGGTAAGAAAAATGATGCATAACAGTGAACAAAAATAATCAGTTCAATCAAATTTCTCTAAATATCAACTTCCAGTTTTATTTCACAAATTAATGAATTTGTCAGTAGCCTTTATGCTGTATATTGAAAAGCGATAATACAATACAAACATCTGCGAACGACTGTACACTGCACTCGAAGTCCATATCGATGTTCTGAAAATACGCAGACTGCGTAACATTATGAAGCACTGGCAACTTTGCTGATCGTCTGCGAAACAGTTTGCATCTGTCTGAGTTGTCGGCGACACTTCCAGATAAAATATTTCCATATTATCTGTTCTGCAGTTTTGGTCCCTTTTTTTTTGTTTCACTTTGCGTTTCTTACGTTGAGATGGAAACTAGCCTGAACAGTATTGATTGCTTGTTAGTTTGTAACCATTGCAATCTTAAATATTTATTATTTGTTCTTATATGCCTGCATTCTTACACTTGTAATTATTAAGAAATACAATTTATTGTTATTGCCAAGGGCTGGAGCGGTTGAATAATCTTGCCTCAAAACAAATTGCTGACACGTGGAATTTTATAAGCTCGTGGTCTATACATGTCGCAAGAGTATAGTTACTATACATGTAGATGTACATTGTACATCAGTGTTTTCCAGAGCATTAAAAACCTCACACAATAAAGAAACTGTGCCTTAATTTTCATGTTCACTTTTTTTCAGATCTATATTTGTAAGTCATTCCAGTTTGTGAGAAACTTTCATTTGTAAAGTTTTTTTTCTTCTCAATAGGTCTAGGATTTTCGTACCATTCTTATTGGAAACTCCACGATATTTATACATTGATTGTGCGCTGGATAGCGCGTGGCTACATTCTGCAATAATTTTGAAGTCTACACAGTAAACATAACTAGAGGAAACTAGACACACACACATCTATGTTTTGCTGTGTTTACTTTTCTGTGCAACATTTTCCAGTTGACTGCTCGTCATGATGACATGAAACCTGAGGTATCAGGTGTTCGGCCACTTGTCATTCAAAATAACCCGATATGTTTACATAGATAGATAGATAAATGGTTTATTTTCATTAGACTTGATGTGGCAATCAAAGATTGAATTGGATCAAGTCAACAGATAAAAATGCTAATACAAATACATTAAATAAAATAAATTAAATTAAATTTAAAATAAACAAGTACTTTTACATTGAAAGGTCCAAAAACTGTCTTAACCCAAAAGTATCTCTGACATGCCAATCTTCATTAATTAAAAATTCCATTTTACAGATAAAAAACAAATGGTATCAGTTGTGATAAAAAATATACAGATAGGTATGCAATAAGATTGTGTTTGAAGTTTGAAGTCCGCATGAAATATAACTGAAGAACAGTAAACATTTTTGTTTTGTTTCTGTGCAGTATTTGTCAATTGATACCACTTTTTACCAGGAGCGATTAAAAAAAAACGAGGTTATTTAAAATGATACAAGAAGTAAAACAGATTTTTGAACACGTGTCTCATTTACAGGGCCCTATTAATAGTATTATGTACCACAATGTATCTTTTGCTCAGAAAATATTGGTTAAAGTGGTCAGAAATTGCCTCAGATCGCACCACAGGGCATCTAGAATCCAAATTTTTTTCAGGGCTTAAGCGGGCCCCGAACCCCACGCCACAAGGGCTTCGCGCTTTACGCTCGCATCAGTTCTGATCAAGGTATGTTCCCCCACTTTTGAAAAGCGATAAACACCCCTGGTTGGGGTTGACATTTGACAATAGGCCTTATACCTAAGTGAGTAAGGCGACACAAAATTAGAAAATGATACGAAAAATAGGGATACACCGTAATTTTCGGAATATAAGCCGCGCAGTGTATACGCCGCAGCACGCAAACACCTGCAAATTAAGATCTGAAGTCGGCGTATATACTAAGCCGCACCTACCGCAGCGGTTTCAATTTTGTAAGGCCTCCAAATTCTAGTCAAAAAGCTCTGAACCAGTTCCAGTTACACTACAGAAGCTATAAAAAGGGCCACAAAATTTATATCAAATCATTTTCAATCGATACTCTTACAAACAAATATGGAGATTGATGATGAGAAATAAACACCGGGAACTGCTGCCGGCTGCCCCGTCCCGGTCCCCGGCCTTAAAAGTTAGTGCATGGCCGGCCAGGCAGCCTGCGCCGCGCCGGTGAATGACAACATTTTCCCGCGGTACGTGAGAGAGTATGCAACCCACCGTGTGTTGTCTGACTGGAGCGCTACAAATCTTCCTTTTGTGGCAACAGATGCTGACTTGTTTTGTCCTAAGAATAAACAGGTCCGTTTTTACCTCAAAACTTTTCAAATTTTTGTGATTACTAGCGAATAGTAACGTAAAAAATTCAAGTTTCGATAGTAACTTTCTTCAAAAATAGTCAAAACCAAAGACCCTTAGCGCCGTAGGAAACTATGCTGACATTTCTATGGACGAATCCATTAATTTTGTAAGGGGTGATTTAGTTCCTGTTTTGAGTTTTACATCGTTTCTTGAATTCGTTTCAAGAAAAAAATATATACTGTGACGTTAAACAACTTATTATCTAATAAAGAAATGTTTCGAACACCATAAAAAGTATAAGTCATCTTTTTTAGTTTTTTTTTAATGCAGAAATATTGGTAATTATTATTCCCAAGAAAGTACACCCCTTCATTACCACAAATGGTGTTGGTCCGCTGGGGGAAAGCATGCAGTTAGCTGCACAACACCCATGGTATCACGTATGGCTGGTCACAAACGTCGAAGACACCTTTCACCGTACTTTTTACCGCTCGGTACTTAAGTTTCGGTTTGTTAATTTTTTTTATTTTTTTTTCAATCAGCTCTCATCCATTGACAAATGTTAATGACTTTTTAATTGATAATTCATTTCAGCAACACCTCTCTTCTTATACCAGTACATTAACTACACATGTGAATCTTATTTTTATTCTTCAAGGCTCAGCGTATAAGCCGCCCTGTGTATAAGCCGCAGTAAACATTTTCATAGGCAAAATCAAGCCGCGGCTTATATTCCGAAAATTACGGTAGGAATAGTCAACACGCATAGGTTAGCAGACATTACGTAGGTCACACTTTCGTTTCGGACCAACTTCACACTTTTCCCATTTGCTTTGATTTTGCTTTAATCCTGCTCCGGGAACAGTAACTGGACCACTTTTAAAAGTGTTCCGCCGCCGATGCCTCGGCCCCTGATAACTTGACTCGTTAAAGGTCTGTGATATAGGTGTCCATTTTGTCAGCTAAAAAGAACCCGGATCTAGGTCAAAATAGACCGGGAATGTTAAGAGTGTATGTAGCGAGGTATTGTCCAGTTTTTGGTGTTTTAATTGTTTAATTCGCGGTCATGGTAATGGTCCTGGTCTTTAACCGACTCTCTGTCATAGTCTCGATTCTCATAGATTTATGTATTCAAACATCGACAGACGAAACAATTAACATTAAAGTATTGCGTGACCGAAAACGAAACTCAAAATTCTGGCAGCTGATAATTTAAGTGTAGTTTATAATTCTCTGAACAGGACATGCATCAGTGTTGTAGTACTCGAACTCGGTACTAGTACTGGAGTACAACTCCAGTACTTTTTTGAGTACTTTTTGAGTACTCGTACTCATAGTCGTATGTCAAAGAACTACTTTTCTGTGCAACATTTTTCAGCTGAATGCCTGTCATGATGACATGACGCGTGAGGTATCGGGTGTTCGGCCACTCGTCATGCGAAATTCCCCGATATGTTTGCATAGATTGTGTTTGAAGTTTGAAGTCCGCAGAATAAATATAACTGAAGAACAGTAGACATATATGTTTCTGTGCAGTATTTGTCAATTGATTACTTGTCAGTCGGATCCTCGGTCCCTGATAACTTGACTCGGTAAAGGTCTGTGATATAGGTGTCCATTTTGTCAGCTAAAAAGAACCCAGATCTAGGTCAAAACTGACCGGGAATGTTTAGAGTTTATGTAGCGAAGTATTGTCCAGTTTTTGGTGTTTTAATTGTTTAATTCGCGGTCATGGTAACGGTCCTGGTCTCTCACCGACTCACCGTTTTAGTCTCGATTCTCAAAGATTATCGCATTCAAACATTGACAGAAGAAACAATTAACAATTAAAGTTTATAATTGTAGTTTGTAACTCTCTGAACAAGACCGGCATTTTTTGAGTACTCGTACTCGTATGTCAAAGAACTCGTACTCGAAATGACGGTACTCACACTCGGGCAGCAAGGTAATCGTACTCGACATGTCGAAATTGTACTCGATCATCAAAGTACTCGTACTCGAATAGCTGGGGGAAGTGGTATAGCTTGACTAAACTCCGATACTTTTAGTTTGAAATGTTTGATTAATTTGTGGAAAAGTCGAAGTTTCCTTGATTTCCTCTGTGCAAGTCCGGACAAACACATTTAACAGGTAGCCGTGAGTAGGTCTGTATATCGGTCTGACTGGGCCTGGGCCAAATACGCACAATGAACCATTTGCCGTATGGCCGTAATCGGAAATGCAAGTACTCGTACTCGTTATCGTACTCGGAAGTACAAGTACTCGTATTCGTACTTGGCAACCTAAGTACTCTGCAGTACTCGGTACTCGGAAAAAAGTACTCGATTACAACACTGAAATACACCACTAAGGAAACCTGAAATTATAACTCAAAGTGAATCTAACGAAAAGTGAAATCGGGAAAGCTAAAACAACTTACCCTGACTGACAAGCTGGATATCATGCCAAGAGATCCCAAGTCTCACACAAACAAGGTTGATCCTCCACCTATAAATACAAACAGACTCATGAGGATTCTGCAAGAGAGACGTATGTTCTTTCCAAATATCCCTTTAATTCTCTAAAAAGGATAATGTTCATTACTTACCCTTTGGTTAATAAATGTTCCCTTTGAATAACTAGGTTAGTCCAATTTTACTTGCTTTAATCATCATAAATTAGGGTAATCCGACAAACTGACGAATAGCATACAAACATTTCGCTGGTAACCAGCTTATGTAAGGTGTGCGTTCAAAGTACCAACGAATGTTATTCGTCAGTTTGTCGGATGGCGCGTGCGTGCACGCGCGATCCGACAAACTGACGAATAGCATACAAACAGTGTGAAGAACAACCGGCTATTGGAGATTAATGTAATTTGACAAACTGACGAATGCGTTTACGATCAAATAAAATCATATCGCACAACTTCTCTGATTAAATAAGTGACCTGGTGGATACTTAGTTTCATATTTTATTCAGAGTATATACTAACAGTTTTTTTTATCGAAACATAAAGGGTAAAATACGGCGCCCGGAGAAGTGTCCAACTTCAAACGCGAATTACTCCAAACAAGGTTTTCAGTTATTCGTCGGTTTGTCAGCTCTGCAACAATTTGTTTATTATTCTCCTAATCGTTTGTGCTTTTCATTCTGAAACTTTAAGTAATCTCTGTTATTCATTTTTTGGGGGTTGACTTTTTTCTCAGGAGAACATGATGTAAAAGTTTCCTTATTTATGTATTTACTCATTTATTTATTGATTATTCAATCTGTTTTATTACTTTAATTAATTTGATATAAATTGCATTTTCTTTGCAGAGTAATATATCCAGAAATCCAAGCAATAGAAGATGGTAAATATAGTTTTCTTACAAAAAATCCACTTTACTCTTGGTAATAAGAGAAAACAAATACCTGTTTCAATGATCAATGATTCACTAGGTACGAATCAATTTTAATTGGTAATCAGACATTCCTAAACTTGTTTCTGCATAAAGTACAAAAACAATTCCTTCATTGTTTTGCTTTCATCTATGGAAAACAAAAACACTATTAGTGCCGAAACTAGAGTGGCTGGTATTTCATAGGCCAGAAAATGGACTTACATGTAAGGTGCAAGCACACAAATACAACCAAACGAAAATGGCCACAGGTAAGCTAAGACTTTTGACTCTAAGTCAGTTTACCTCTAATTCTGTTGTGAACTGCCAAACAATTCTGTGCCAGACTGTTAAAATCTAAGATCCTGATTCCATCCCTGAATATTACTGCACATACAGTGTGCTTTGCATTCCTTGAAAATGTATTTAGAAAATGTAGGCCCAAAAAAGAGTTGGGTTGGGAGGCTGTCCTTCCCAGCTTATGGGACTAAATGTGACATATGCTAAACAATATGATGAACATCAAGCTAGGTTGAATGACCCGGTCCCATGTTTTCCTTATATCAATAACTGCTTTTGTAGAGTGCCAGAAACAACAGTTGGCCACAATTGTACAACACTATGAGTTTCCCCTCATGACTCATTATAATTGCAATATTGCATGGAAAAAAAATGTTTCTCGTACCTGCTATTACAAGAGCTTGAGCAGATTTTATTTCATATTCATAATATTGCACTTTTACTGCAACTCATGCCAAAAAAATAGCAAATTGTTTAATGGTTATTAATCAGGTTGAAACTAGGAGCAAAAACGCTGGTACAAGCAGCCCAGTTGATCAGAGTAGCCGGAGGACCACAGATAAGGGACTGGAGGACTGTTAAAAACAAATGGAATGAGTTGAAGGTCCAGCCTCAGGCCACGGGTGAACTAACGCCTCAAACTGGCTTTCTTCTGCCCAACAATAGACATAAATTGTTTTATTAGGCTTTGAGGAAAAATGGTGATTGAGAAAATAAACACTTATCATGACCAGCTTAAATGTCAGTGCCATATGTTTTCATTTCGTTTGTTGCTCTTCCAAGAAGGTTGAAAGCACTTACTGAAAAAAACTCCTTTCTTTTGTTATAATAGTGTTGAACTCTGCAAATAAATTGTAAGTTTGATCAACTGTTACTCAATAGAGACCCATGCCTTTCTCAAGAAATCCATATCATTTCCTGTTCTAAACTTTTCTCTTCCGAGGAGGATCCATTCCGGGAAATGAAACATTTCAACTAGTCATAGATGCCTTGGCACTGCGGACAAAGTATGGAGTCTAAGGACAAGAGACAGAGACGAGTCTCTTTGGCAGTTGGTTGGTGACAAAGAAGTTACATGTAGGCCTATTGACTCATTAGGGGCCATTCAGAATTTTCAATGTTATAAAATGTCGACTATTTTTCCAAATTGTGGGTGGGTGGGTCAAGCTAAATAATTGAAAATCTAAATTCACTTTTCATGGAAAAAAGAGCAAAAAAAATAAATATCTTTTTGACTCGCCTTAACTATGCGCAAGCGTTCCGATATTGCGATGCGTGTTTCTTTTCCAACTTCACCCCCTATATGTACTGTACATGTACGTCATGTACGTGTATATAGACCCACTGTGGCATGAGAAGGAGGTGGCTTTTCAGTAGACTTGGACGCCGGGCGTTTGTAGCGGTTAGGCCGTGCAGAGGCAGCAGTGTACAAGGTGTACTAGATCGGCTCTATAACACGCCGCGGGCGTCGATTAAAATCGCTGTAAAAACTGCGTCTGCAAAACTCAATTTGGCACAATTTTATCAAATATCAAATAAGGCTTTAAGAAATGTGAAAGTTTATTTTAAAAACAAAGCTTATTGTAAACTTTGTTATTGTTTAAAGAATAAAATTGCAGAGGTCTCGTCCAAACATGTAGCTTGTCAAATGTTTACTGAAAAGTGATGGATTATTTTGGCCCCTGGCAGCGCCCCTATGAAGTGCTTCAGTAGCATCATTTTCACGTTCATTGTCCTCCTATGCATCAAAAGGTTCTTTCTGTCCCTAAAGACTCTATCCATACACAAAGCACAACGATTTTGCATCAAAAGCCGCTAAAGAAATATGATAATTCAGCGATTTTACTCACTCTGACAACATGTTAAATGTTTGAAACATTTGTCCCACCAAAAATTAAACTTAAGATTGATTGTTTTGTTGCTACGATTGATTCGGATCAAGTGTAAAGTTAGGTTTGATTCAGAGTTAATTTAAGATTGGTAGCAATCTCAAATTTCTTTATGAAACGGAGATAAGTTTAATTGCAAATTTAAGGGTTTATTTTGGAGACAGGATTGATTTTGGCAGGATAAGATTAATTGTAAAGTTGTATGAAACACCCTCCAGGAACACTATAATGATGAACTGTAATGAACTTACCTTTTTAAACTCTTCGTTGTTGTTAGATACTCGTTCTATTACATGTGCTTCCAACGCTGCAGCTAGATTCAATAAAGCAAAAGCCAATGACAGCTTAAATATATAGGCACTAAAATATATAGGCACAGTTTTGTTCACAAAAGTGCGCTCAGCAGAGATGAATTGCCATATTTTAGTATACAAAACACATTGAAGCTTATTGAATTCACCGACATCTGTGCTTGCTGACTTGGATAAAGGTTGTTGACACGCGCTCTGTATTATTCCTTGCGATACGTGCCCGGCTGCTGTATTAAAAAAACACTGCATTCGAATTGACCAATCAAACGTTTAGTCCTGATTTGGGAATGAAATAACGTCTCTATTTAGTGAAGTCTACTCCGATTGGCTGAGGCGCGAGATCGCATAAATCTGCATGGTTTGATATATCACATCGTGGATGACGGGTGATATTTGGACTAGGATATTATGCAGTAAGAACCTCCAAGGTAACCGACAATAGCCGTTTAAGTTGGCCAACAAATTCCTTCTTTAGCCGTGTCCGCTCTTGACTTTTTTTCGGAAGGTTTTACCGAGACGATGGTAAAATGAGAAATAGTCAAATGTGACCACTGTCCGCACTTGGACTTTCGACACGGGACATTTTACCCAGACCGCGTGGGAGAAGTAACCAAGCTGTCACTGTGTCAGTATAATGACTAATAATTATATTAACTTATATATTGACCGTACGCAGAAAACAAAATACCGATCACATTTTCAGCCGCCGATACGCACAGTAATATTACACACGCCATTTGCACGCACAGCACGATATTATTTCATCTTGACACGCTAAATCTTGACGAAAAAGCCTACATTTCTGACGCATATTTGGGGTGCACGACATCGAATCAATGCCATCGGTATTCGTTGGTTCCCATCGCATGCTAGCAGAATCAAAGCTATAATAGGACCGGAACCAGTGACTGCCAATGCATGACTACAATAGCGTAGCAGGACGAATTTGGATCGTAGAAAATACCAAACAAACATCGGTGGAGAAAGAGCATTTCTGCAAATTAATTCCCAGAACGTAATCTCTCTTTTTCTGTGTATGTATTTTTCCGTTGAAATATATTTATAACGACATTTTACCGCTCGGGCTTGATGATACACCGTAGGTTCGTGCGGTCTCTGTATGCATGACCTCGTGCTCAGGCCGGATGAACGCTTTCCTGAGCCGTTTTTACCGACTCGCACTGTCCGCACTGGACTTATGGTCTCGGGAAAAGTGACCTGGTCATTTTTTTTCCTGGGCGCCCGGTCAGTTCAGTTTCCTGGGCAGCAGTTGGCCGGTAGAAATAACCGCTGGTCTCAGGGAAAGTAACTGAGAGGAAAACGTCACAGCCTGTCCGCACTGGATTAAAATAGGAAAAGTTCCCATAGTCTCGGTTAGTTTTACCCAAAAAAGTCTAGTGCAGACAGGGCTTTACTGTGTTTAACAGTAGTAAAGGCCTGGGCACCTACCGTTGGTGACTGTCAAGCCAAGACCATTATGGAAAAGTAGGTCCCTAGGTCACGAACGAATGCTTTGTTGGGGTTTTTGCTTGGTTCAGTTTTCTCTAAAGGCGACCAGTTAGCTGCATATGAATGGCTCTTTTGTCTGCTAACGATGCTTGCTATAGCAAAGCGTACACTTGTATGCCTTGACTGCAGTCCGCACTGGACTTATCGTCTCGGGAAAAGTGACCTGGTCAATTTTTCCTGGGCGCCCGGTCAGTTCAGTTTCCTGGGCAGCAGTTGGCCAGTAGAAATAACCGCTGGTCTCAGGGAAAGTAACTGAGAGAAAAACGTCACAGGCTGTCCGCACTGGACTTAAAAAAGGAAAAGTTCTTATAGTCTCGGTTAGTTTTACCAAAAAAAGTTTAGTGCGGACAGGGCTTTACTGTGTTTAACAGTAGTAAAGGTCTGGGCCCCTACCGTTGGTGACTGTCAAGCCAAGACCATTATGGAAAAGTAGGTCCCTAGGTCACGAACAAATGCTTTGTTGGGGTTTTTGCTTGGTTCAATTTTCTCCAAAGGCGACCAGTTTGCTGCATATGAATGGCACTTTTGTCTGCTAACAATGCTTGCTATAGCAAAGCGTACACTTGTATGCATTGACTGCAGTACGCACTGGACTTATCGCCTCGGGAAAAGTGACCTGGTCAATTTTTCCTGGGCGCCCGGTCAGTTCAGTTTCCTGGGCAGCAGTTGGCCAGTAGAAATAACCGCTGGTCTCAGGGAAGGTAACTTAGAGAAAAACGTCACAGCCTGTCCGCACTGGACTTAAAAAAAGAAAAGTTCTTATAGTCTCGGTTAGTTTTACCAAAAAAGTCTAGTGCAGACAGGGCTTTACTGTGTTTAACAGAAGTAAAGGCCTGGGCCCCTACCGTTGGTGACTGTCAAGCCAAGACCATTATGGAAAAGTAGGTCCCTAGGTCACGAACGAATGCTTTGTTGGGGTTTTTGCTTGGTTCAGTTTTCTCTAAAGGCGACCAGTTTGCTGCATATGAATGGCACTTTTTTTCTGCTAACGATGCTTGCTATAGCAAAGTGTACACTTGTATGCCTTGACTGCAGTGCTGAATTCGTAGTAAACCTTAATCAGGGCGACCTTGTCCATGTACTTTGTGATGAACCCCCAAAACCAGCCAAAGTAGAACGAAGGCAACAAATGAGGTTACCAACATGTTTACTGTGTGTCATCTGGTGTACGTAGAGTTATTTCAAGACTGCCTGCCTGGCTATTAAGGCACCGTTTCTTTGGACCATATAACTGTTCAGTTCCAAACTTCTAATATCAAAACGTAGCTTTATTGAATTTCAGTTCTCTTATCTTAGCATCACTGGTTTGAAGTTTAAATGGAAAGATACAGTGAGGAATTATCTGTCTCCTTCGCGCGTTATCTGATTTATGATGTTAAGTTTGATATTTAAGTTAGGCAGTGATAATTGTAAACGGTTTTCTTTCATGCATGCTTTATAGTAACATAATAGCGGACACAGCGAACCAGCTCTGTCAGTGTGCAGTGGAAGGTGGCTATACCGAACACCGCTATACCGAAAATTCAGCTATACCGAACATCGTCCTTGGCTCCCAATTTGTGTGTACAAAACGAACCGAACATTGTTGTTGAAATATGTAAAGAGAAGAGCGACAAGTGGGTATTATTTCACAAAGGAATAGAAGGGGAAAGCCACCCATTGCTCTGAGCGAGTTAAAAAGTCAGCACGTGTTCAAAGTTGTATTTAGTAACTACCTGGGCGTGTAGGGTGAAGTTCTGAAGGGTGTTATTTATTGAAAATTTAGTACCGGAGCTCCGGCAGCTTAAAATAGCTATACCGAACGATTGCTATAACGACAAATGTCTGTTGATCCCGCAATTTTAGATATACGAAAAAAAATAACTTCCCGTGCTTGACAACAAAATCGATTCGTAACGAATTTTGACGCTCATCTCTGTGAGTATTCGCCAAATTATAAAATGCTTCAACTGTGGGACAATGAGAACTGCGAGAAAAAACCCCCCAAAACAAACCTCTGCAACAACAACTAGCCAGTAAGCACTCCAACCCTCCAAACATATCTCCTGTATTCAAACATTCATGCCAAGCAAAAGAAACACTACAAAACATATGACAAAAATGTCCAAAACAATTAATTGACCTTTATCAGGCTACGCAATCTTTAAAATCGCAGCGTGACATATAACTCGAACAAATATGGCGCCAGAAATACAGTGTTAATAATTGAAATAATATTGTGTATGTTTATTTCAGTGTATTGCGTAATTTTGAAGTTACTCCGTTTGCCGTAAACGTGCGCTTAGGGTAAAGGTATGCCGTGGCTATTACTGGCCGTAGGGGCAGTGGGATGTCCACTGTTTCAATAGGCGCGACATATAAGTAAGGGTGCCCATCTCCTCTCCTCTCGCCGTCTTACCTTTCCTGGACGCATCAGGTTAATATTATTAACGCATTAAAAGTGAATGTGAACATTGTGTTTAAGGATACATTCTTCGTGATATTTTCGAGTATGACATAACAAATACATTTAAATGTAATTTCTTTTCACCCACCATAGCCATACGACAAACGTTAACGTTTTAAAATGCTGGTGTGCGTTACTAAAATTTCAAAATAAATTTCATGTTTTTCTGATTAAACTGCATATGAAATATTATTTAAAAGAGTTTAAATTCCCTTTTGATAATTTGATATCAAAATTATGAAATATGTGACCTGCTCCAACGAAACCCGGACAAAGTTGACAATTTTCGTTTTCCAGATTTTTTTTTTTTTAATTTAAATTAATTAAATAAAGGTCATGTCCCCATTGGTTTTAAATGCCGTTGCAATAAGTCAGCCAGAAGTACAGCAGCCACAAAACTCAACAAAAGCAATTACCCCCCCCCCCCAAACAAAAATAAATAAAGAACACAACAACTCTGTATTTCCATATTACAATACTTTATTTGAAACAATAAAAACTTTATCACCACATTCATCATCCAACTTCGCCATTCCTTCATTCTGAATCCTCCATTCTGATTGCAAATGTATCAGTGCGTATTGAACGCTGTTCACGCATTCCTAATTAAATGTTTGTGCATGGTCAAATACACCAATTTTAGACATGTTTTTCAGTCAATGACGGCCATTTCTGTAGAACTGCAACTGCCTATTTTATGTGATCAAGTACGCATTGCGCAGTGTTGAAATGGTTCCAAACACGTGCGCTTGTTGCTCGAAATGTGTTCGAAATACGACGCAGCCAGTGCGCGTTATGCAAGTTGACGCTCAAAATGCCAATGCACTTGGATCGTTTGTAGGAAATGACGTCATTTGATCGAGGTCTATTGTCACAGTCAAACGCAGTACACACGTACATATTGCTGGGTGGATGATTATAAGTAAGACAAATTATAAAAATGTTTGTTTAAACTCGGAGCAACTATAGAATGCAGGGCCACGCCGGAAAAGGTTTTTTTTTTGTAGTTGGATGCGATGTGAGGAGTGGGGTCGTTGGGCACTCTTTTGAGAACGAAGCAACATTGGTATATATGAGACTCCTATGCTAACGCGTACATGCGTGGGTATATACGGTATGAACATAGATGTATACAAAAATAAAAGAAAATAGAGGGCGGTATAAAGAGTGAATGAGCGTGAAGTAAATTGTGGTCAATAGAGGGCGCTATAGAGAGTGAATTATTGACAAGTACGTAGTATATATACGTACCGAGTGAGACGGCTTGGGATGTCTTGGATGCGTGGATGCGCGGATGCGCGGATGCGGGGTGGATGAGCATGAAGTCATCAATAGAGGGCGCTTTATTTACCCAAGGACCTTCTACTGTATTTACCCTATAGGACCCACTATTTTATTTCCCTATCTAAAACCAACCCCAACCTACCCACTCATTCCGTCTTGGATGCGTGGATGAGCGGATGCGCGGATGCGGGGTGGGCATGAAGTTAATTTTCATCAATAGAGGGCACGTTATTGGAAGCCTGGATGCGCGGATGCGCGGAGGCGGGGTGGGCATGAAGTAAATTTTAATCAATAGAGGGCGCTATAGAAAACCGACTGCGCATCCACGCAGCCATGGATGCGCGGATATGGAATGGAGTGGCCCTGTATTCTATAGTTGTGCCTTAAACTCTTGCTTGGAAATGCTGGCCAGACTATACAATTGGTACTTGATTACGTACATGTGACTGTTTCTCAAGCACCAGTCTTAACATGCCCTTTAGCATGGCAGTGCATCATTGAGACTCTCCAGGTTCAGGACACGAAATATCGCGGGTCGTTTCTGTACACAATTCCCTATTTTTTGTGTGCAGATTTGGCTTTCGTGCAACTGGCAAACCTGGTGCAGGCATGGCAAGTGGCAAGTCTCTTGGTGGCAATTTGGATGGGTCCCGAAGAAGTTGAAACGCTTTCTCTTCGCTGTCACATGTGGACTTTGCAAACACAGTACCCGGGTGCTGCTCACTGAACCTGCATTATGTGAGTGGAAAAAACCTGTTAACTATTAACATAATTTTGGCCACAATGTCTAGGAAAATCCATGATCTCAATAAGTTTGATAAATCTACAAGTCTCGACAGCCACATTTTTGGGACTTTAGTACATGCTCAGAAGAACTTAAAATCTTAAAGACGCCTTTGCATGTAATAAAACATTTTGAGTAACAGTGTTAGTTCGAGTAAAGGTAACAAAATTGTTAATTATGTACCTCATGTACTGCAAGGACTTGATCCCTGGTAGAGCAAAAAAATACGGCCCAAGGAATTCTTGCCAGTTGAATGTTGGCACAAACACTTCTCCTGCCTCTAAGCCGACAATTCTTGGGATGTTGACGCCAGATACAGATCTCTTTGAGACAACATCAGCGATATCTGCAAGGCAGCTCACCATCGAACGACGATATCTTTGTTTGACCAGCCAGTCCGGTGCAAATTTTGTGTGGCCGGCGATCATAAAGTTCAACGTCAAGTTGCTGTGCAGGCCATGGTGCGCCACGCAAAGTACCATATCACATACCTATTCTGTCCCGAACAATTATCACAATGCATGTGCACATCCGATTCCCCAAAACCAAAGTTCGCAAAGAAGTCATGAAGGTAACTTATCACTGAATTTGATCCTTTGCCTCAAGCCATCCCTTCATCTACGAGATAGTTGATTTGCTGTGGTACAGCTTCACATGTAACCCAAAAAGTCCACATTTTCTTGGACACAAAAAAGTACATTAGTCCTGGCTGAAGTGGATCACTAGGAAAGTGCACCTGTTGTGCGAAATCGAAAGAGTAGTGGTTTGCTCCTTCACGGCTGCAATGGAGGTGGCGTCCCAAAACTACTTCTTCAAATGAAGCTTTTGCATTACTAACCATGCTCCTATAAAGGTTGCGTTCAGCAGCCACAAGGTGAAGGTGCTCCTCTTGTTTCTGTACTCGAAGTAGTTTGTGCTCTTCAAACAGGTTGTTATTTTGCTGGCATTGCCAGCACAGGTCGCTCATAGTTCTCGTTGTCAATATGAAAGGGCAATAGCGTTTCCACAGTTTTCCAAAGGTTGAACGCTTAGTGATCAGACATTCAGGGAGGCCTGTCAAATGAATACATTTATAAGCACATTTAAAAATAGTGAATAAAAATGGAGAGTACATACATGTATGATAACTTTGATTTATGAATGTACCATGGCCCATTCTTTCGATCCTAGCGCACTCAATAGAAGAAAAAAAGAGAAAATGGAACGTGTCAAGTTCCTTTACAAAACAACTGGAAAAAAAATAACTAAACTAAAAGTGACATGGCTACCAGGATCTCCTTTGACCAGTTTGCGCCGGTTTTTTTTTTTTGCTATTTACTGGACCCAGGCGCGGGATTATTTTTCACGAACATCTACCCCAGTGGGCCCAGGCCGTCAATGCGTGGGCAGCATACCCACACATGCCAGCTGCGAGCCGCTCGCTGACAATATTTCTGGCCGTACTCTGAGTTGCTCGTGACGTATCAGTCATCCGTTTTGAAATTTGGAACAGTTTTGCGTGTATAAATGTCCTCCGGCACGAACTGGTTAATTAACTTTGTATTCTTATTATTTTGAACAAATTAAAAAAACCTATTTCATTGGTTTTGGGAAAGAAGTCAACTAAATAAAATATTTGTGTATACGTGTACCTGCAATGCGCATGTTGTCATTGCTTGCTGTCATCTGCACTTCATACTGCCTCCAGATAGAAGACTTGTTTTCACTCGAGGGCAAAAGTCTAACCCTTGGGTCAGAACATTTTACGCCTCTGATGCGCCCAGGAATGACCATGCCTTTCAACTGAGCATGGTTGGTGATAAACGTCACCACGGAACGGATGTCCTTCTCTGTCAGTGCATTCTTCTTGTACCGTCTCCCTCCAGATTTCTTGGAAGGGGGGACCACGCCATGTTGCTGATGTTTGATAATGCCAGAAAGCTGGCCATTGCCAATGCTGCACAGAAAAATTAAAGAAAAAAACTTACATTGAAAAATTTAAAACTTATTTGTGTACAGTCTTTAAATTAACAATAATAAATTTAAGTTTATGCAAATGACGGGTTTGCGATTATAACTTAGTTACATGTATGCTTAAACTTCATGCACCATCCAACAATGTTCGATTGCAAGTTGCACATGACCAAACGTCATTGCACGTTTATTTGGCCCCTACTTCCTGTAACCATAGACAATGTTCACATGTGATGTCAATTATGCACATTGACGGATCATGCCCAACATGTACACGAGTTCTACATCAGAAAAAGACACAAAAAGATTTTGTCAAATGTTTGTCGCCTTTTAATTTTTTATAGGCCTATTTTTTAGGCCTAATTCTTTTTAAAAATGTATTATTACTACTACTTTATTAATAAACACGTTTAAAAACTACTCACTTGTGCATAAAGGTGAACGATTTACGGCATATCTCCTCCCGTCAACTGCGTATCGCGTTACGCGAACTCTTGTTCTGTTCGTTTGTCTATTCCGTCTCGTGCATCTTGGTCAGGTTCCCTGTATGTACTGATGTGCTTATCTTCCCCATGATAAACATTTTCCGCTCAGTTCGGTTCAGCATCTCCCATCTGAGCCTGCAGCTTCAAAATGTACATGGGGTCAAATTTGTTTGTGCAGGGATCATGTCTGTTTTTGTTTCTCTTACATTTACAGTTCTTAAATGCAAGAATCTTTTGCAGTTCTTCGTCGATGTCCGGTGAAGTCCAGTCGTCAGTCCCTTCGATGTCCAAGATGTTTTTAGCGAGGTCACGGACTAACGTTTCTGCTGGGCCTTCATCGTCGCAATCGTTTTCATCACGATCATGGTCATCATGGTCATCATCATGATCGGCATTATCGATATCATCATGGATGTCAACTTCGGGGACGGAATCGGACATGCCGACTATTTCCATGGGCTCTTCGTTATCCAATTCATCCCCGGATGATTCGGCCTCTTCATCATCAGAGGAAAGATCACCATTACCAAAATATTCTGTCAAGAGATTCGACAAGTTTCCATTGTCATGCTTGGACAAACCAAAGCACCAACGACTCGTTCAAGGCTGCTCGCAAAATTGCCGAATCTGCCGATGTTTTGCCCTTCGTTTGACTTGATCCGCTATTATTCACTTGATCCATGATCGTTCAGACTATCAGTATTTGATTTTAAGACTTTGATTTAAAGAAAATGTTACTGGAAAGTCACGAAATACTTTGAAAAAAAAACTGCCTTGCATCGCTTGAAATCAACGCGTAATGTTATCTAGCTAGCTAGCGTCAAATATTTTTTATCAAGTGCGCATGCTCAATAGATCACGTGTTGCAATTTGACGAATAGGGGTGCTCGTTTTAGCGAAACTTGGCAGCAAGTGAATTGTTGTTTACATGAAAATTGTCAACTTAAATGATCTCCTATTGGTTAAAAAAGACGAACCCGCCAATTCTGACTCATGAATCAGATATTTGAGGTCATAACCTTTAAGGTGATACCAAATTCTATATGGGGGGAGTACGGAAAGGAACAAAATTACAAGTCGTTTTGACAGGTTTTGTTTTACAATTAACTCGTGCTGATACAATCTTTGTAGTTATTTCTATACACAACTGTTTCAAAAAATCGTAAAAAAACACACACTTTCGGGTGAAGGATCATGTTCAGATTTGGGGAGATTGTAGATTAATAGTTACTAATTCGAAAACCCCCAAAACCTCAAAATGGTATAATCCACCCCAAAATGACTTCACAAGCCCGTTGTACGAAAACACATTGCGCGACTTTCCGGTGGAATTGCAAGATACGTATTACAGTTTTAATTTTTATTTGGTGACTGCACCAAGGCTGTCTATGCCTGCATACCCAAGCTGATGGCGAACTTTTTAACACTGCTCGCCTTCACTCCAAAACTTCGCGAGGTCTTCATCCGCGAACTGCTGTTTGCTGGTGATGCTAAGGAGTCTGTATTTCATAAAACCTGAATTTAGGCTACAACGGCAAAATCATTTTCATTGGATACGCGCAAGCGTTTGCATGGTTTACGCTAAGCAAAATAAAACGCTTACTGATTGTGCGTTTCGATTGTTACGTGTAACTCGTAGCAATTTGCGACGCGTCGTACGATCCAATTCACGAAACTGGCGATGTGTTGAACGTGTCTTAAGTTCCTTGACAACGGCTTAAAATAAGACGCGTCCTGTTCTTAAAAGCAGTTTTGTGCCATACAAATTACATAAAAACGACCATAATACCGAGACAATTTGTGTAAAGTTGTACATGGAAAATAGATTAAAGAAATTATGAATTATCCTGGATTATATAACCGACATACAGATCCTTGTCATTTGATTGGTGGAACTCATATCACTTGTAATTCGTTATTGCTCCCATTCACGCCGGTGCTCAAAAAGTCTCATTCGCATATGGGTGATGATAAATATTACTATACCTCAAACATATTCATGATCGAGAGCCGAACTCTCACTGGTCAATTCACCATCACGTGCCAGATGTTATTTTTGCTGTTTGGGTCATTCTTTAAATTTGGGGTCCAAAGTGTGACATTTTTCCCGTCCCTGTTACCTTGGTACTTTGTAATTTGCCATTCAAGCATCATTAAGAATGACTTCAAATGATTGTTTATTTGTTGGGTAGGTAGTTTGCTATTCATAATCACTCTTGGAGGATGACTGCATTAAGGAGTGCATCAGAATTATACAATCATAGATGTCAGATGTAACAAGGACGGGAAAAAAGTGGACCCCAAATTTATAGAATGACCCGTTTACCAAGCGCGCGCGAGGATTCATGCACAGGGTAAATACACATGCGAAGTGGACTGTCGCACGGGTTAACCGTGCGACAGTCTACTACGCATGCGCTTTACAAAGCAATCGTGGAACTGTCGCACGGGTATAGTACGCACGCGCGAACATCGCCCAAACGAAAAATACAATTACTCTACTGAACAGTTTACCCCTTGTCTTTCCAGATGTATGTTCCTTGACTGCAACAGAAAAGTAAAGAAATGCAACAGAAATAGAAACAAATATCAAAAAATATTCTCAAGCATTTTTAAATTACCTCATGCTTGTAACAAGTCTGAAGGTAAACTCGAACAGGATACGTCTTGATATGTGCCACAAACTCTGATAAACAAAATGGCATGTTGCTGATAGTCGTTGGCAACTCTTCCCCGCTGAAAGTGGTGAGTTTTACATCCAGGGAAGTTATCTGCATCTCAGTTGCTTTGTTGATTCCATTAGGGTAGTAGAGATTCAGAAATCGATCCTTAATTTCATTCAGGGAGGCATCTCTTGATAAGTCTAGTGTCATAGATCCACCTCCGCGTCCAGCTGTAACCAACTTTGTAAATAATTATAAAAAAATAGTCTCAAAAATGTGTCTAAATAATGTGAGGCCCTTTCAAAAAAACATTGAAATATTAAGTGAGGCATATGTAACCGGGGAGAGTGAAATATATTAGTTTTTAAAATGCGGCACTCTCCTTACAACCGAGTGGTTCCACTAAAAAATGGTTTGGGTAGAGCGAAGTTTAATATTTATACGAATGATTAGGTATTTACAAAAGAATTACAGTATATATATGAACTTTGGGTATATCGAACGACTTTGTTGGGTGTATAAAAACGACAGTCAAAAAGGGAAAATAGGCTAATGAAGTTGCTCCAAGGATGGTATCTGAAATGCACAAACACAATAAATGACTAATGAATTATGGGAATAACTTCCAGATCCAAATACATTATTAACGATATTTAATTCAAAGAAATTTGGGAAAAACTTGTTTCCTTCTTTGTAAATCAAAATACTTTTTTCATACATGCATAAGTAAAGGAACAAACTGTGGCATACAATGACTGTTGCCCAAACAGAAGAATTATTTAAATGGCAATAAACAAAGCATACACAAGACCAGAATGTTGCATAAATGATGGCATCAAAAGATTCAGGCATAAAAAGGTTTTAGGCATAAAAAGTGAAATATCAGACAAGGAATTTACTCACCACTTGGGATGGTCTACATTAATGCCTTCTCCGTGTCCGATGTCAAAATCGAAGTAGAAGCAGCAAAAATATTGCAAAATGCAATGCCGGCAACTCCGGATATAAAATTATATTGCTGCTATCGGGGAGCCGCACCCAAAACTTGCAGAAAAAGTGTAGTGTGCAATGCTCGCTGTAAATGCTGGTCGCAAAACAGGAGCAGAACCAGGCAGATAGATGTCAACCCAAAGCAGAGTTGGAACGGAATCAACAATATTTTGGACCTAGCGCTACAAGAAAACTATACCGAAACGCACGGAATGCCAGCTATCTAATTTGAACAAAGCGCGTGGAATGTTAAACTTGCCTGCTCGCTACGCCCATTGCATAGTTGAAAAAGTAGCGGGCAAAATTCTAGGTGGCGCGCGCTGTGCAAAAAAAAGTTTAGTTGGCCGCGAGAGGGCGCTAGGCAAACAGCATGATCGCAATGGCTGCTCACATGTAAAATGACACAAACACGAAGTTAAGAAGTTATGAAACGAATGCTGGAGTAAGGAACCTGTCGGGTAAAAGTAAGTACTGAAACCCGACCTGGTTACACATAAAATAATTTTTCTCTTTTAAAATTTAAGCAGGTTAGCCGCTATTTTTGAGCTAGACTAGACTATGGCCGAAAACACTTGACAAGTAAAATACGACGGCTTTATTCACAGGCACGACGGCTTTACTCACAGGCACAACGGCTTTACTCACAGGCACGACGGCTTTACTCATGTGATGCACCTGATTATTTTACAGTGCCTTCACCTGATTATTTACTTACGTAATTGCGGAACGAGTACATGTGCTCCTTAATCCGAATTCACTGTATCCCTTGGAATTTGATTATATAACCCAGCCGTATTAATTCTGTATAAAACCCACGGTCTAGCCCCACGCTGGTGGTCTGTGTTCCAGAGGCGTGTGGTCACCATAGCTCCCTGTAGACTGCAGTTTGTGTATTTATGGATTCGGTCTTGTTCTGTTTAATTAATAAATTATTTGAGTACGGAAAAAGTCTGTGTTCACCGTCTTTAATTTACCGAGTCCTTCATAGTTAAAATTGTCAACTTGAATCCCGGATGGCCGATTGAAGTTCGTCCATCACATATGGTGGAAGATCCGAATCTACACAGCATGGCGTGACCACACGCGGACACAGACCCGCTGGTCTGTATGGTACGTAACTATACAATGTAAATATGTTTTTATATTTTGACCAGCGTATTTTGTTTGTATAAATGTGGTTAATACAAAAAAAGAAAAACCCGTACTCTGTTTTTAGCCTACACGTGTTAAATGTAATTGTTTCAAGATGGTTAGTAAATATGAGTGCAAGTTTGACGACACATATTCAGGAACAGAAGATCTCGACCTTTTTCTTAATAGATTCGAGACATACGCTAAATTGCGAGATTTTGCTAGCGACAAAAAGGCTTTAGCTTTGGGCCTTCGATTAAAAGGTCCAGCCGCTGTTTGTTATTCTGGTTTGTCAGACAGTGATAAAAATGACTTTTCTAAAGTGGTCACTTCCCTCAAACAAGTATTTGAAGGGGATAGCGCTAGATGGGTCCGCGAAGCAAAACTTGCTGACCGTTCACAAGGCGAATCTGAATCAATTGATGCTTATGTAACTGACATTCTTCAATGGAGTCGTCAATTGAAATGTTCAGAAATGTCCTAGGCCACGCAAACTACCTGAGCGAGACATTGTTCAATTGTATATACCAAAGACTCTAGTAGATACTATTCTTTACAATTGTCATGATCATGTACTATCAGCTCATTTTGGATTCCATAGGACTTATAGTAAAGTCAGACAAAAATACTATTGGAAATTTATGCATAGAGATATAGATAATTGGGTACGATCTTGTGATTCTTGTGCTAAGACAAAAACTCCTAAACATAAGGTCATTGCTCCACTCCTTACCATGGAAACTACTGAACCATTTGAAAGAGTTAGTGTTGACATTTTGGGACCACTCCCTGTAACAACTTGTGGTAACAGATATGTGTTATGTTTTACAGATCATTGTACGAGGTGGCCGATGTTAGTTCCTATACCTACCATTGATGCAGTGACTGTTGCCACAGCTTTTTTTCGAGAAGTTGTTTGTAATCATGGCTGTCCTCGCATGTTACTTAGTGACAGAGGTTCAAATTTTTTGAGTAAAATTGTAGCTGAGGTCTGTAAATTAATGCGAACTGATAAGATCAACACAAGTCCATATCACCCTCAATGCAATGCGGTGCAGGAACGCTTTAATGCAGTTATTCTTGACACAGTCACTCATTATGTTAACAAATTTCAGACTGATTGGGACAAATTTATTCCGGCGATTCAATTTGCGTACCGTAGTACACCAGCAGACAATTCTGTGGGTTTTAGCCCATTCTTTTTGTTGTACGGGCGAGAGGCTGTGTTGCCCATAGATGTGTCGCTTTGTCCAAAACCACAGTATAAAGATCGCACTGTGAGAGATTATTTACATGATCTTATTTCACAACTAGAAGTGACAAGAGAGATTTCTAAACAGAATTTGAAGTTAAACCAGGCCTCTATGAAACAACGTTATGATAAACGTACTCAGATTGTTCCTTATCAAGTTGGTGATGTAGTATATTTGTATATTCCTGCTACTCAAAAAGGACTGTCTAGGAAACTTTCTCAGTTTTGGTGTGGCCCATATTTGTTGGTTGAACAAACTGGCCCTGTTGATTTCAGAGTTCGAAATCTTGAAAATAACAAGTCACTCAAAACCCCTATCCATGTCAACCGAATGAAATTTGCTTATGATAGATTTGAGCGACCAACCAACGCAGAAACACCACCAGATCTTGAACAACAAAAAACAATTTACGATTTGGAAGATAAAGATTTGCCAGAATCATCTTTCGCACCTCTAAAAGCAACTCAAACTCAAGCTAATAATAATCAGATTCCAGGAATTCCAAGTTCTACTAAAGCTCAAAAAGAGTATGAAGTCGAAAGGATTTTACGTGGAAAGTTTCTAAATAACAAATTGTACTATCTAATCAAATGGAAAGGTTTCGCAAAAAGTAAGAATACTTGGGAACCAGCTGAAAACTTAAACGAAACTTTGCATGATTATTTGAGAAGTAATCCAGTAAGGATTACGGGTAAGCCCAATAATTAATTTGTCTGTATATTTTTATGATTGAGTATTGTCCACGAGGCCTCGGCTCCACGTAGTACTACAACAAGACCAGGCCTGGAGCAGTGTCTGATGTCCTACCTTAGACGTTGGAAACCGATGAACCGCGGCATCGAACTTCCCATACGCGAAGGATGATGGAATATCAGCAGACGTGTTGGACAACTGACAAATATTAATTGATTTATATTGTATAATTCATATTGATTTATGTTGTATAAAATTATTCAATGATTGTCCTTTAATGTGAAATTGGCAGGAGCCAATTTTAAAGGAGGGGCGTATGTGATGCACCTGATTATTTTACAGTGCCTTCACCTGATTATTTACTTACGTAATTGCGGAACGAGTACATGTGCTCCTTAATCCGAATTCACTGTATCCCTTGGAATTTGATTATATAACCCAGCCGTATTAATTCTGTATAAAACCCACGGTCTAGCCCCACGCTGGTGGTCTGTGTTCCAGAGGCGTGTGGTCACCATAGCTCCCTGTAGACTGCAGTTTGTGTATTTATGGATTCGGTCTTGTTCTGTTTAATTAATAAATTATTTGAGTACGGAAAAAGTCTGTGTTCACCGTCTTTAATTTACCGAGTCCTTCATAGTTAAAATTGTCAACTTGAATCCCGGATGGCCGATTGAAGTTCGTCCATCACACTCACAGGCACGACGGCTTTACTCACAAACACGACTGATTTACTCACAGGCACGATGGCTTTACTCACAGGCACGACGGCTTTACTCACAGGCACGACGGTTTTACTCACCGGCACGACGGTTTTACTCACAAACACGACGGTTTTACTCACAGGCACGATGGCTTTACTCACACGCACGACGGTTTTACTCGCCGGCACGACGGTTTTACTCACAGGCGCGCGGTTTTACTCACAGGCGCGCGGTTTTACTCACAAACACGACGGTTTTACTCACAAACACGACGGACCTCTCCACAAACACGACAGACCTGCTCACAGGCACGACGGACCTGCTCACAGGCACAACAGTTTTACTCACACGCATATGGTGCTCTATGGACGCCAAATCTGCGTCGCGTCGTGCTCTCACGTCGTGCCGTCGCGTCGTACCGTCGCGTCGTGCCGTCGTCCGTTGCGTAGTGCCGTCGCCCGTCAGTATCTTGCTCGAGATTCAGCCCACCCTGAGTCAGTGTTTGGCGGTTTGATTAAGGGAGAATTAATGAGATATGACCGTATATGCACACACTCAAAATAATTTGAGGAGAGAGCTGAATTCTTCAAAGACAAACTTCAAAAACAACCAAGAAGACTTAGCCCTTCTTCCCCAAAAGGCGAAACTCGCGTGAACTGTAAAAAGCGTGCAAAAACCGAAAAGAATATCCCGCTGGTCTTTGTTTTACCCAACAACCCACAAATTAAACACCCAGATCTTAAGCAGGCCCTTCTGAAACACTGGAATCTGATCAGCGATAATGATTTTCTCTGTGCACTCTTTGCGACCCAACCCATCCTGGCATACAAACGGATTAACCCATCTCCACCATCCAATCAAGAAAAAAAACTTGGATGAGGAGAACGTACAAGTCCTATTGGAACTTCTTGAAGAACAGAACTAACATAATGGTCGTTTAGGCATGGATTTCGAAAAAAAAAAATAAGGAATCCACTTAATCTGATCATTACAAGAAATGCTAACGCGTAAAATATTCTTAACCATCATTAGCAATAAAGTAAATACGTATAAAAGAATTAAACAAAGGATGACTGATGAAGTGCGTAAAAAGGGCACAGAAATTATGCACTGTTTCCCCCGACACACAAAAAAGAAAAAAACAGGTGGGACGGCATATTATCACCTGTATAAATCAAATCATTAAGTGAACTAGAAACAAAAACCACATGTAAACAAACCAGTCCCTGCGTCGCCTAAACACCGAATGAGTTTTTTGAAACTCCCGCTCTCCGGTTATCACCAATTTAATGGGCCCGCTGGCGAGGTATGTGTTGACAAGTTGTAACCCACCCATCACCGCAACCCAGCAGTGGAACTGATGTTACTCCCTATATGCGTATTGAATTTCCAAAAAAGAAAAAACCTTAACAAATACGCTCTAGGCGGTTTAGTCATATACTTACACAGGTATCCATACCAGTGCTTCTAAGTCTTAAATAAACGGAAATCTTCCCTAGCTGGTTGCAAATACAATGTTTTCAAAAATTCATCAGGTCGCAGAGCCCCTCGCACTCCAATTTTACCATACATCCCATAACAAGAAAAGAATGAGGAACGGCCCTGCTGATGCTGATAGCAAATCCCATCCTCCTCCCTTGTTTTAAAGGTAGAGTCCATCATTTGCAGCCATCCGAAAAGTAACTGGCGTAATTATTGTTGAAAAACTAACTTGGTTGAAAGATAGTAAGGAGACGAAACTCCCTGTGAAATTATTCTTTCTGGGAAGCTGTCATTTTGAAGTAATCAACGAAATAAGGCATTTCCAACGGTGATTCTTAAGAAGCACCGTAGGAAAATTTAAATTAGTAGTTTGTTTTGTTATTCAGCGAAGCGCGCACAAGTATTCGAACGACGCACACGCGCGCGCGGTTGTTATAATTCGTCGGATCAGTGCGCGACGCCGCGTAATAGTTGCAATTCAAAACAATTCAAAACATGATTCAGCAACTTTTGATTTGAAATTGAGATCTTAGAATGCTGTTTTTCTCGGAATGTACAGCTGAAGCTTAGCTGAAACTTCATCAGGTTAGTTGCTCAGTATCCTTCATTAGATTTTGAACTCTTTTGTTGCTTCAAACGAACAAAATGCACAAATTACAAATTCACGGCGGCAACTTTCTTGGAATGACTTTGGAACTTTCCAACAAGTTATTAGTATCAAAAGATTGTTCCCTGAATTTTGCTCGCACAAAACCGGTTCTTCCTTGCTATTTTCCTAGCCAGAAAACCACTTCTTTTTAAGAAAACACAAGTGTGATAAAAACTTTAATGCATGGTGGCGGCCAAACTCCATTCCATTTAACTTAAAATGTAGTGGCGACATGTATGATTTACGCCCCTTCCTATTAAACACAAGTACATGAAGAATGAAGGCGCCACCTATTGCCAAAAAAGATACAGTCACGCGACGGGCGACGGCACGACGCGACTCACGACGGCACGACGCGACGTGTGAAGGTGCGTCGCTTCCTCATGCAGTGTACGTGCTTAGAAACGGTTATTTAAGAGGTGACGGCACGACGCGACGGGCGACGCCACGGGCGACGCCACGACGCGACGGACGACGGCACGACGCGACGGTACGACGCGACGGCATCATACATTTCCTACTCTGCAAATAATTAGGCGAAACTTGAATGCAGGATCAAATCTAAACAGGGTCTTTCTAGATTGTACGTGTTAAAGCGCGCCATCTAATCCTATTGGTCGCTGACGTCTTTTCCCAAACCGCAAACCTGCTCGACCACTTGGTCGAGCAAAAACGGCTTGTTGACATGTGCGTAAAGGACGCCATCTTCGGTGAATCGTAACTCGTGCACGCTAAACCTCGGTGAACCTCTATAACATGACCAAAAGAAGGAGCGCCGCCACCGTGAGATTTCTTTTAAACCCGTCTTACCTTGTACACCATTAAACCACTAAATTGGAGGGTACAATCAATTATGGTAAGCGGTCTTCACTTAAATTATCGTGATTATTAAAGAGAAGGTACAAAATTTGCTTTCGCTGCAATTTTCAGAAATAAATGGATTTGGAGGATTAGTATTTTATAAACAATATTGTTTAACTTGTCCCACGTTTTGGGCTTGTAGATGCTGAAAAAAACAAGAAAACATCATGTTTTGTAGTCTTGAAACGGAGCAATTAATACACTCAGTTGGGGAATTGTAAGGTCAGAGAATCAGTCTCGCAGGCTTGTACCCCTTTACATACAGGTGTGAAATCCATTGCAAAGAAAATGTAACAAATAGAGCAGTTTTTGTAAAAAGCCAGTTTTCTCCAACGCAGGTCGGCGGACCAGTTTTGGAAAAATACATTTTTTTCTTGGAAATGTCAGCAAACCAGGAGCCACGATTTTACAGGTTGCTTTAGACTGTCATTCCCAAACAATCCAGTAAGGTATTTCGTGATAATTTTATCATTTCGTTTTCTGATTTTTGCAAATGTTGTATCTTCCCTTTAAACTTGTAAATATATATATTTGGACTGACACTAGATTTCGCAATCTCCAGCTTTGGAAGACACATGTTATTGAACACTTATTGAAGGGGAAGGTAAAATGTGACTTAAAGAAACTGACACCTCGGGCAAAGGAAATGTGTGGGTTCGGACTATCGAATCTTCGGATCAATATACCTCCGGACTATCGAACCATTGGACTATCGAGCAGACCACAATATTTTACATTGATGCACATTGGTTTAAAACCATGTATGTCCCAGACATCATCGATTTTCCTGAATCATCATCAGAAATATTATTGAAAACGAAATCAAATGCGATCGATTACCATGTAGAATATGTTGCACGTTGCTCAGCACGTGCATTTTTGTCAAAACGATGTAGATTTTGTTATTCGTGAGTTTTACTCGCCGTTGGTGAGTAGCGCCCTCTGTTGACCAATATTGTACAGTGTATCAACTATTTTTTTCAGGTCGAAATTGCAGATCTGGGACGACGTACGTTCATTGCACTATTTTGGGAAATTAAAAGTAAGCCTTACCCCTTTTTTAATTCAATCTACACAAATGGGACATCAATTTACTGGAGAATTCCCATTTTCGAAGGAATGTAAAGTAGTTTTTAATCTTTTCCCTCGAAATTTTGAGAAAAATTAATGATGTGTGCGACACAGGTGAAGTAATGTACGTTTTATTCAGATGAAATTTTAATTTTCTCGGCTGTTTGGTTTTGAGGAGAAGAGGGCGATAATGGAACAAAGTAATTTTTTTATTCCAGTATTTATCAAAAAATATATAATCAGAAGTACTTTGTAGCTTACTCTATAAAGTAATTAAAGTTTATGTTGGGCTAAGGAAGATTTTATAAAAGTTATCCGTTTCACGGAGTAAGGTGTTCTTTGCTCATGCGATCGCAAAATCTGCCTGACCGACTGAGAAACTCACCAAGTCACACTTTTTTGTTTGTCACTGGGCTGCGTTTTTTAAATTTGTTTCCATTCACTGTTTAATAATCTGATTCGATGTAGAATTTTCTCGGTGAATTGGTCCAGGTTATCAATGGGCAATATATGTGAAGCTAGTAGTAGATCGGTGCCCACGTTTTTACTTTGAGATCCTTCTAAAAAATAGTCCACATTTTGAACCTGCCTGTGCGAAATTTTCACCTTGATTTTAATCCAAGGACACTCAGTAAAATGTAACATCTATACAGCATGTTCCATGTCCAAAACGTGAGGCGCGCTCACTACAGTACAGTGCAATTGGATCAGAAAGGGAATTCCCCTCTTTTTGAAGTGTCAACAGAGGGCGCCGTTTTTCTTGCTCCGCCGCTGTATTCTGATCACCGGGCCGGCGAAAATGATAGGTCTTTCGGAATAAAGGCGTTTTTGCAGGATTTTTGCGCTATTATATTTTCACAGCCAGATAGTTGGTCTAACGATTTATGAAGGAAAAAGTGCCAAATACCCTAGCCAATGGTGGCCAATTGCAAAAATGTGTCAATTTTTGGTTTAGTAATTTTTTTTCTTCTTAAAATAGTGAGCTACTCATTATGTCCACCCTCATTTTACTTACCTCTTGCTATAGCTATTGATATAAATCATATATCAAATGAAAAACTGATAAAGTGGCTTTAGAATTAATGGGTTACAGGGTCCTGGACTTAGCAACTCCTTAAATCTCATGTAGCCAAATTATAATCTACAATTATTGTATAAACAGGCTGGGTAATAAAATGTCAATTCCGAAGTAAATTACACCTTAAACATACCTTTTATTTTATTTGAATTATATATTTAGACATGTCAGGGTCTTAAACCAATGTGCATCGGCAGACGGTACAGCCCCCCCCTCCACTTTTTTGATTTTACGGAGGCCAAGTGTCCAGAAAAAAAACCCCCAAAAATGTGTCTACATTTCAGACCGTGCTACGCAACTGTATTGTTGAGTAATTTGGCCTAAATCTGGCTTGTTCTACTGATGGGCTTTCATCGAGTTGCGTGCAAAGTCTGTTTGTGACAACTTTTGGTAAAGAGTTTGTACGTTGAGAGAGTAGGCTGATTGACCAAGTTTTTATACAACACCTGTATAAATCCCAGTCATCTGATTGGTGGATCGTTGATCACATGTCATTGAATTATTCGTACCAACGCACGGCGCGCGCGTGGCGCGCAGCACACAGTGCAATGGAAGTTCTAATGCACTTTGAATAGAACTTCCATTGCACGGTGTCGCTGCTGCTGGTGATGGCGCTGTTTTAAATCGAAATAAATTGCATATGTCTGTTCTTAACCTGTCGAACAGTTTGCATTAATATAGACATGATGAACTAGTTGCACCTTTAAACAGTTTTTAACCTGAATAAATTGGCTATTAAAAGTCAACCAATCAGATGACAAGGATTTCGTCAGGTGTTATATTAAACAAATAATGAATGTTTCACGTTCGTGCAATGGAAAGAATAATTTTATTCGGTGACAGATGGAATGTTCCATTGCACTCGGCTTCGCCTCGTGGAATGGAACAATCATCTGCCACCTCATGAAATCATTCTGTCTCTGTCTCCGACGACGGTGCCATCTTCCTCCTTGATTGAAATGATCTGGGTTTTTTTCTCCTATCGTTAGCTTTTCTTGATTTTCTTCACAGTCCTCTTGTTCAACAATTCGTTTCTTAATATAGTTACGGATGTCCGTTTTCATCTTCTTCCTTTTACCTTTTAACAAAGCTCTCGGGTGTATTGCAATTGTCCTTGTTTGCTGTCATTTGCCTTCTTTTTGTTTGCAGAGATTTTATTTCTTGAGAATATTGTGTCTGTGTTTTTTTTTCTTGCTGTAGCCAGCCATATTTTGTGCTGTGGTGTGTACCGTTTCATTGCAAAGGCTGTCACCACAATCCTTCAACTCCAGGACCTGAAATCGAGTTTTCAATTCCAGTTCGAAGATGTGATTCCTTTCCTTAAATTTGTTTAGAGCTAGCGCTTTTTTTTCTTACGAGCTCATTTCGTTTTTTTCCCACGTTGTATGATGTTTCACATCTGACAGAACTATTGTCACTTCCTGTTGTGAATGTGTTGAGGAATGAGGTATTTACCAGTAACTGTTATTGATTATTATTGATCAAATAGGGTATAGTGTATTTCGTTTTCGTGAAGGCCATTCAGGCTTTTGCATGTCCATGTGCGACTTTCTTTCTTGTGGAAGAAGGTGTTTGCTATTTCAGTTGGTTTGCTTCTGTAAATTCTACGAGAAGGTTTCCTCGGTCATTTCAGTTCTTGTATCCAAAGTTTCCCACTGATATTTCTTGTTCTTCTCCCTTACTCCTTGTGCATTGAAGTCTCCCATGACAATATTGAGATCCGCCTTTTCATCCCCTATAAGCTTATTTCCTCATAGAGCTCTTCCACTTCATCCACCTGTATTATCTGAAGACTGTGTCTTTCTGAAAAAGTTATCTAGGCTATTCTATCGCCTAAGTGACTGTAGTTTATGACATTGTTCTTGATGTTTTCTGTCCTTTTATAGTAGAACACTGACCTACGTACATTGAAGATCTATTAGTTCCTTGCCCGGACGCAGATCCAAATTGGGAGGGGGGGGGGGAGGGTAAGCTCAATCAAAGATGTTTTTTCCATAAACAAACATTAAACAAAATAACGTGAACCCCCCGCTCTGACACCTTACAAAAGTATACTGGTAATAATGTCCGCCTGTGCACAAAATTCGAATAGGGCCAGCTGGGTAATTGTGGTATTTGTACACTATTCTTTAATATAGTGTTAATGATGGTCGGATTTGAGCAGCGCCCCAGTTGAAAGTATGGTACGAGCCCCCCATCCCCCATCAACCCCCCCCCCCCCAAAAAAAAAAAAAAAAAAAAAAAAAAACCTATTGATTTTCCGGAGGACAGGTGTCCGGAAGAAAAAAAATCAAAACCTTTCTACATTTAAGCATTTGTCTGCTGATGAAACAGCCTCCTTGCAAAAATTCCAGAATCCGCCCCTGTTGCCCCTCCTTTTCACTTCGCTCAGTCCAACTATATCCCATTTGATAGTTACATCTGATTCATTTTGAGATGACTAATCACGAGCTTTTTTGTGAATGACATAATATACATTTAATGGCTCACATACGTGTTTCTTCGAGATAGATGCATCTCGTGCGTGTCTGCATCGTTTAGTAAACGATATCAGTCGCGTGCTGTCCAATGCGAATTCGGCTTTCGCTAGGGTGGCTATGTGGTCTTTATCGTATCACTCGTTGAGCTTAAAGCCATCATAGGCCGTTGCACGTCCCCTGTTATCGTTCAACGTCGTGGTCTATCCTTGAGAACTAGGCAAACTTCAATGTTTTTGATAGATAATGGGATACTAAATTAAATTTTTCATGTTTGCAACTCTAAACGTTTCCAGTTTTGTTTGGAAATATGTATAGAGGAAGGAATACTTCGAAAATTGTCTTGACTCTCTGTACACAATCGTGGAAGTGGCGTTAGGTTGCAAATTTTTTTCAATTTTATTTGTAATCGTTTACTGTTCCTTCTAATCATTGGCAATTAATCAGTAATTATTTGTTTTCTAACCCACATTACCCACACACTCATAAAATGAAAAGAGAAAAGGGAAGAAAGTCACATAAACCGAGTCAATTTGTTAATCTAATTCAAAGTTAGGCCAACAAAAAATAGTCGGTCTCTGGTCAGACCGAAGTTCCGGAATTGATGCGGCGACGCGTTTTTTTGTGGCTTTTTTTCAAGCTTGTATTGTACAGACAAGGTGGGTACTATTTTGCTTTTTTGTGACCTCATTATACATCTGTGTCCTCCATAATTTGCCTTGGTGCCCTTTATCATTTTCCTTGGTGCAATTTCCCAGTTCCTTGGTGCTCTTTGGTACAACAATTTGAGGAGGCGCGGCAATAGAGGGCGCTGTTGTAGCTTCCGTGTTAATTTGAAGAAAAAAGGGTTGACGCGGACAAATCTGTCCGAACAAATCTTGTCAGCGTGATAACTTGAGAAATACTTTACATATGAACTTCAAATTTGGTTTGTGTATTGTTCTTGGTAATCCTAAGAACTCTTTTGCATTTGGGGCCGAAAAGGCAAGGGTTAAGGTCACAGTGACTAAAACAAAAGAAATTTTGTCAGCGCGATAACTTGAGAAATACTTAACATATGAACTTCAAAGTTGGTTTGTGAATTGTTCTTGGTAATCCTAAGAACCCTTTTGCATTTGGGGCCGAAAGGTCAAGGGTCAAGGTCACAGTGACTAAAAAAAAGAAATTTTGTCAGCGCGAAAACTTGAGAAACACTTTACATATGAACTTCAAATTTGGCTTGTGTATTGTTCGTGGTAATCCTAAGAAGCCTATTGCATTTGGGGCCGAAAGGTCAAGGGTCAAGGTCACAGTGCATGAAACACTAGAAGTTTTGTCAGCGCGATAACTTAAGAAATACTTTACATATGAACTGCAAATTTGGTTTGTGGATTGTCCTTGGCAATCCTAAGAAGCCTATTGCATTTGGGGCCAAAAAGTCAAGGGTCAAGGTCACAGTGGCTAAAACAAAAGAAACTTTGTCAGCGCGATAACTTGAGAAATACTTTACATGTGAACTTCAAATTTGGTTTGTGGATCGTTCTTGATAATCCAAATAGGCCTATCGCATTGGGGGGCGAAAGGTCATGTCACAGTGGCTAAAACAATACAAATCTTGTATTTATTCTGAGATCATAGGGATTAGGGATTAATTCATAAAAAACCTACAAAAGACACTAATGCTGTCAATGAACGTTCCGTGTGACCAAGGTACATGTAAGTTGATGTTAAAAGAGTGGTGTTATGTCACGGGAACAGTTACGGTTGCGGGGCATTTGTGTTTGTAAACACACCTGACTTGTTTTTGTGCTGGTGCTGAAATGAAAGTCGATGAAGCTATTCTTCTCCATATCAGAGGCAAGGAGTATAATGCAAAAGAAGTCAGATATCACAAAGACTGCTACCAAAATATACGAAGGCGGTGTACAACCAAGCAAGGAAATCAACAAAGTAAGTGATGAATATTCTGTTTTCTTTGACATGCAAATGAATGTTTAGTTTTGACACATGTATTTACTGCTTGGGGTATGTTTTTTATTCACATTGCAAGATGATGGAATTGACTGTGACGATTCCTACCCATAGCTGAGAGAAAAGCATGCTCCAAGTTATGTTATCATATATGCAAGTTATCCACATTGAGTGTACATGAACTGATATCAGCTCTATTTATCCCGTCGTGTAGTAGCCATTTGTTTATTGCTGTTTTTGCTGATGTGGCCCTGAGAATGATGTTGCGCAAACTTTACATACTTTCATTTGCCTAGTGTGTAACCCTTCATCTCCTAGTCCTAAACAGCCCAATGCATACCTGAAAAAAAGCCCAATGGGCAAAACCTAATACTTTTTGATTTGTTGTGTTGCAAAATTAAATAAACTAATCTATCTTCAGTGAAGTACATTGAGCTCATATCCTTTGTTCGTGGCTTATTCTAGGGCTTGATTGCATCAATAACATAATTTTTCTCTTTTTCAGTGATACAGAAGAACCTGTACCGATATATGACAAGGCTTTTGATGTGTTTTGTGGAACTGTTATTGGCCCAGAGATCATCGATGGGAATGGCGTCCGAAGAATGACTGAACTGCTGAAGCGCTTCGTAGATATAGCATGTGTAGCAAGAACATCTGAAAACAAGGATGCGTCCAGCTATAGGTGAGATTATGAAGTGTGGACAAGTGAACTGTGGAGTTTGTATAGAGAGGTTTGAAAACATCAGCGGAAAAATGATACAAATTGCATAGTCTGCTTTTTTTTCTCGCCAATTTTTCGATTTCTTTAGGACACACACAAAATGTAGTTTGATGCTTTCATATGATATACAGCAGTGAAAAACTCTAATCTAAAGTACAGAATTTGTCCTTGTCATTGATACAGTATTTATTTCATATTTCACAGGAATAAAAGTTAAGCGTCCCTTAATCAGTTTCAGACCCTCCACTCACATTGTATCACCACATGGGCCTACACCAGAGTCACAGTATAAGATGCGTTGCACTGGAGAATAGAGTTGCCAACAGTAATAATTTGCTCCCCCTCCAAACATGGGGATGGAGCTTTGACAGAAATACATGCACTTGGTGGGTGCATTATTTAAATTACACTGGTTTTTTTTTCTCTGTTATGGCTCAAATTACTTCTGTGTACAGTACTGCCATTCATTATTTTATTTTCATTTTTCAGAATGCCCTTTCTTAAACGAAGGCAAAAGGAGAAGAACCCCAAGCTATCCTTCCATCGTCCTTCAAAGCGCTCAGCTAGTGAGTTTGTCTTCATTGACAAATCTGATGCTGCACCATACATTGAACAGTTGTGGTCATCAAGCTCTGAATCAGATACTTCATCATTCAGTGAGACGATTTTACCAGTCAAGCAGACAGAGACCTCTCATCTCCAGCCTCACCTCCACAAGTTGTACTCATCTGCAATGGCTGTGCGTGAGGAACTGAGGGCCTATAGTGGACTTGATATTGAGTGGCCACCGCTGAGGTCGATGTAAGAGCTGCTGAGACAGTCGTCCCAGTCATGCTGTGCAATGTGATGGCATGGATGACAGGTTACTCAGAGGAACCAACACTTGAGAACTTTGTCTGTGTTCCTGAGGACATTCACCTGAAACTCCTGTCCATCCTACAAGACATTTTATACCTTCAGTCTAAGGGGAAAAAAACAAAACCTAAGTCTTACTGTTCCATAAATATTTTAATTGCTTCATTCCAAATTTATAAGAATTTACTGATTTTACAAGATTTACGCAGTACTTCTTTAACTGAATTGATTTGCACATGGCAACATGCAAAATAAATTGTAATATCCATGAACTGCAACAATCACCAATTCTCTGTAATATTGCAGGTTCTATGTTAGATAAATATTCCTTTGTTTTTACTATAGGTGGATATTCTACCCCTTTAAAGAGTGGAACTGCTTCATAATTTGTCCATTTAAATACAATAATAGAAATACACACAAAATATGCAAGACAAAGTGACCGTAATCAATGCCATTTTATTGTCACCATTTAGTATTACTGTGCATCTTTAAGGACAGAATCTCTTTTGAAATAAATGATAACCTCATATAATACTTTTTATTTTTTTGTGTAAATATTTCTGATTCCCTGTCCTGCTCTTTGTAGTACATTGGTTTTGTTACCTATCATGCTAACTTTTTATCTTTTTATGGATTATTGATGTTCCGGTAATCAATGGCAATTAACTGCAGTAATTCGGACAAGCTAACATCAAAATAAACTACATGTACATGCACTTCCACTAAAGTTTTCATTAATGTTGCAATAACAGCACCACGTCGAGGTTTAAATAACTGTACAAGAAAACAAACAATTAAAAGAAACAAAGGAGATGGTAAGCACCTTTAATTATGCAGTGATGACAAAAAAAAGGATGAACAAGGCAGGGCACAGGGGCACTTTTCTGAACGCAAAATATTATGAGAAAAGATTGTATTCAGAATGCTGTCATCTTGATGATGGAAACATAATGATCATTAACACTATATTACAGAGTAATGTACGAATACCCCCTTGACCCAGTTGACTCTGTCCAAATTGTGTGCACAGGCGGACATTATTACCAGTAATATTGTTTTGGTTTTTTTGGGGTGTAACAGCGGCGGGGGGGGGGGGGGGGGGGGGGGGGGTGGGGTTTCACTTTTTATGTGTTTCAGTGAAAAACAAAATGGTCAGAGCTGGTGGGGGGGGGGGGGGGTAGGAACCCATAACCCTCCACCCCCCCCCCCCGAACCGCGCATGAACAGGTGATACTCAGACGAATCACAATATTGTCATTACACTAGATTTAAAAAATGTGGAATAAGGCCACTTGTGTAATAATTTTACACCGGTGATCCTACAATAGCTCTGGCTTACAATTTTGCAAAATGCCATTCCGCATTGTCATGATGCGAAATGGGATTGTGTTGTACCAAAATGCTTGAAAAAAAAAAAACAACGCACTAAAAAACCGCAACACTCTATCGATCCCACAAGACATTTTGCAAACTCTCAAACATGATGCTGGCTACACATTACACGTTGTAGACAATGGGAATTGTAACTAGAGTTTCGCGTTTGTTGAATTACAAACGCAGAGTGGTCGGGCGGACAGCCTTCTCATTATACACTGCCCAGTTAAGTTAGGAATATATGTAGAAAAAAGGATCACGAAGTTAAATCCCTTCAAGTACAATCAATGTTTCAAAAAGGTATCTTTAACGGTGTGATAAACTTCAGTAAACATTCTATGTGCACAAAAAGTTATTTCTAGTTTGATAACGTCATCAGTCAAAAATGGTTAGTGAATACTGATAAAGTTCGGAGAGGATAATTTGTCATTTTAAAATTAAATAACGTATGAAAATATGGGAAATATAATTGTTTGTATTAATATCACCTAACTTCCGGTTTGACGACGTATTTATAACACCTAACTTCCGGTTTGATGACGTCACATCATTAGAGATCCAAAGGTGAACATTGTAATGGATATCATTATTTGGACTTCGAAGATATGACAGGGATCAAATGATGAAAATAAATTTAAACTTTGATCATTTTCGAATTCTCCTTAAAGTAACTTCCGGTCTGATGACGTCATGAATTTGAAACCTTGCCACCTTATCTGTGGTTAATCAGAGAATGTCAAGGGGCGATTTGGTAAAATTTGGACGGATAGTTTTACAATTACAGACAGGAAACTATATTTTATGTGCCGATAGGGGCGCCCTTTCGGATGATGACGTCATCACACTGTTTTTTGCGTCTTGCATTCCTCACTATACACTTTCATAATATATATGTCTGTAGTGAAATGTTTCCGCTTTTGAGTAATATTCAGTTTTTATTGCACTTCCGGTAACACCGGAAGTAAAGGTCAAGCGGTTTTGCGTTCGGGAACATGAAATGTTTCTCACGGCATAGTCTACAACCTCACGAAAAAACGAACACGATACTCTATTTAGTTCAAAAGATATAACGCAAACTATTTTGTCAAAGTTTGCCCTTAAATCGCTTGTAATTTGATACCTGATTACGTCATGATGACGTAACAAAATGTACAACATCTTCGTAACATGGTACAAGTTCACACAAGGTTTTGTGATCATACCGTGAACCGTTCGGAAGAAATGCTGCTTTGTTTTGATGTCAGGCTAACGTCTTCATTTTAAATTCACCTAACTTTGACCTTCCGGTAGACCCGGAAGTAAAGGTCAAGCGAGTTCACGTACACTACAAAAACTGTTAAGCGATTAATGGTCTATCTGAGTACAGAATACAAACATCATTGATTGTTTAGTTCAAGAGTTATAGGTGAAAGTAATTGGTCACTTTTTCAGATAAAATCACTTGTAATTTGACACCCGATGACGTAATCATGACGTCAGAGTAATATGCACCACTTCGGATGAGGGTCGATATATATTGAAAGTTACAAGTTCATACCATATACCGTTTAAGAGAAAACCCGCGGAGAAGTATTGTCCGGAAAAAAAAAGAAAGAAAGAAAGAAAGAAAGATTAATCGTAACAGATCCAACTAGAGTTTCGCGTTTGTTGAGTTACAAACGCAGAGTGGTCGGGCGGACAGCCTTCTCATTATACACTGCCCAGCTAAGTTAGGAATATATGTAGAAAAAAGGATCACGAAATTAAATCCCTTTAAGTACAATCAATGTTTCAAAAAGGTATCTTTAACGGTGTGATAAACTTCAGTAAACATTCTATGTGCACAAAAAGTTATTTCTAGTTTGATGACGTCATCAGTCAAAAATGGTTAGTGAATACTAATAAAGTTCGGAGAGGATAATTTGTCATTTTAAAATTAAATAACGTATGAAAATATGGGAAATATAATTGTTTGTATTAATATCACATAACTTCCGGTTTGACGACGTATTTATAACACCTAACTTCCGGTTTGATGACGTCACAGCATTAGAGATCCAAAGGTGAACATTGTAATGGATATCATTATTTGGACTTCGAAGATATGACAGGGATCAAATGATAGAAATAAATTTAAACTTTGATCATTTTCGAATTCTCCTTAAAGTAACCTCCGGTCTGGTGACGTCATGAATTTGAAACCTTGCCACCTTATCTGTGATTAATCAGAGAATGTCAAGGGGCGATTTGGTAAAATTTGGACGGATAGTTTTACAATTACAGAAGGGAAATTATATTTTATGTGCCGATAGGGGGCGCCCTTTCTGATGATGACGTCATCACACTGTTTTTTGCGTCTTGCATTCCTCACTATACACTTTCATAATATATATGTCTGTAGTGAAATGCTTCCGCTTTTGAGTTATATTCAGTTTTTATTGCACTTCCGGTAACACCGGAAGTAAAGGTCAAGCGGTTTTGCGTTCGGGAACATGAAATGTTTCTCACGGCATAGTCTACAACCTCACGAAAAAACGAACACGATACTCTATTTAGTTCAAAAGATATAACGCAAACTATTTTGTCAAAGTTTGCCCTTAAATCGCTTGTAATTTGATACCTGATTACGTCATGATGACGTAACAAAATGTACAACATCTTCGTAACATGGTACAAGTTCACACAAGGTTTTGTGATCATACCGTGAACCGTTCGGAAGAAATGCTGCTTTGTTTTGATGTCAGGCTAACGTCTTCATTTTGAATTCACCTAACTTTGACCTTCCGGTAGACCCGGAAGTAAAGGTCAAGCGAGTTCACGTACACTACAAAAACTGTTAAGCGATTAATGGTCTATCTGAGTACAGAATACAAACATCATTGATTGTTTAGTTCAAGAGTTATAGGTGAAAGTAATTGGTCACTTTTTCAGATAAAATCACTTGTAATTTGACACCCGATGACGTAATCATGACGTCAGAGTAATATGCACCACTTCGGATGAGGGTCGATATATATTGAAAGTTACAAGTTCATACCATATACCGTTTAAGAGAAAACCCGCGGAGAAGTATTGTCCGGAAAAAAAAAGAAAGAAAGAAAGAAAGAAAGAAAGAAAGAAAGATTAATCGTAACAGATCCAAAGAGTGGTCGGGTTGTGCCCGACCACTCAAAGAGTGGTCGGGTTGTGCCCGACCACTCAATTCCTTTATCCTTTGGATATCTGTTGAATCATACACAGGAATCATTAAGTATGAAAGGTATGATTAACACGCACGAGGTCTTGGTTTCAAGTGTTTACGTGAAATCGCAACCACTCTTGAGTCAACAGTAAACAGCTCATTTATTCGCTGGTTCTTATAGTAACGAGACGAGCAAAGTCTATTTTACGCCCTACATTTGTCAGCAGCGGTTGGGTACATTGCAAGTCATCAGAAGCCAAACAGAAAAAATGACTAGCGCCCCTGAACAAAGACACTGACAAATAGGGGAACCGCTTACATTTGGCGGGAAAACTCAAGTTGGTAAACCACCAGAAGGGTAATAGAGCATTCGCCCGAACTCCTGCCCTGCAAACAGGGCGCTGGGAAAGGCTGATGGTTGCAGGCCAGTAACTCGGTCCAAAAAAATGCCTACGCCTGCTAAATAAAAATTTGCATGCCCTCGGTATTTGAGCAAATTGAGGGCCATAAACCGTGAGGGTTTGTAAAAAGAAATATGAATAGAAGCCGTGCACAAGACTGGGAGCTTGTGTTTCTGTGAAATTTTGATGTAGTTGGAGCCCTAAAAGCGCTCTATTTTGCTATGGAGTGTAGGCATCGTTTTTCAAAATGGCGATGGGGTTCAGGACAATTTTTGGTACAACAAAATGCCATTTCGCATTGTGTGACAACAATTGTCACAATGCGAAATGGCATTTTGCAAAATTGTTAGCTATTGTAGGATCACTGGTGTACAATTCGTCGATCGTAACACGATCTGACCTATCTGAATTTTTGACGAATTTGGGTTTTTAGCATATTCTGGTTATGCATGATGAAATCTTTATTTTCTGAAAATTTCAAATTCATAACTGGCCTAATTAGATAATTAAGCCGATTCAGCTAATTAGAAATGTCGACCTATCTCTACAAAATGCAAAATTATCATTTCACGAACTGACGCATCGAGATCGGTCACTTCGAACTGACGCATCGGTCACTTCGTGAAACGCGTGATTCCACGAAGTGACTTATAGAATCTGGTACCTGGCACGTATGTTTCAGCCCCATAGACCGTGCGTGCATTTAGTTCCTCTTCTCACGCATGCGCAATGGTTTCCTCCGCGTCGTCGGCTTGCAAACAGCGGTAGCAGACGACGCGCTGAACGATTGTCTGGTTTTCATGTCTTATAGTCAGGTTGGATACGGTTGGAATCGTGACCGACTGGTCCAAAGCACCAAACTTGGCAGATAGATTCTTATAGCCCCAGAGAAGATATTTAGAAGGGGTGACACCTGAAATTCCTTTGGGAAGAGTGCCTAATTTGCATAAAGCGTTAATCCCTGTCATGTAATATATCTATTCCCATATTTGGGTAGATTTTTTATAAGGAGTCCGTAAATTGGGCTAAAAATTACTTGAAGCCTGACGTGGAGGACTTGATCAAGCTCCCCGTTTTGTGTTCTGGGCTAAATATCACAATGTTGTTGTCCACATGATTGTCCATGAAGTCTTAATCGAGTAACTGTGCCAGTAAGCAACTGGTGAATTTGAAGCTCATCAATACTATTTGGCAAGACTACATGATTATATCTGGGAGAAGGTTAATGAGCGCAACTTTAGAGTATAATAGTAGCCATTTTGAATCGTTACTATGTCCTCATAATTATCCAGTCAGTCTTAAATGCTTTAGAACATGTTATTTAAGTAAGGATGTGTAAGGCCAAAAAAAAAAATAAGTCGGTCTCTGGTCAGCGCGCGAGTCGATTTTAATCATGCGCGTCGATCTTTTTTTTTCCAAAATGTTCCGTGGTAGCTCCAACAGCGCCCTCTATTTCCGCACCTAATCTTTTTTTTTTTTCAAAAAGCACCAAGGAATGGGAAATTGCACCTAGGCAAATTATGGCGGACACCAATGTACATGAGGACACCAAAAAAGCAAAATAGTACCTACCTTGTCTGTACAATCCAAGCTTGAAGAAAAAAAAAATCAAAAAAAAAAAAATAAGCCGCGTGGCCGCGTCAATTCCGGAACTTTGGTCTGACCAGAGACAATTTTTTTTTTTTGGCCTAATCCCCAAAATATACTTAAAAAAAAAAAATGTACTCAAATGTGGGAATAAATGTATACACGGTAGGGATTAATGATTTAAGCAAATTAAGCACTCTTCCCAAAAGAATTTCAGGGTCACCCCTTCAAAATATCTTCTCTAAGGCTATGACAACATATTTGCCAAGTTTGGTGCTTTGGACCAGTTGGTCACGATCTTATCAAAAATTGGGTCTAAGCCACCTGACTATCATGAGCAGTGGCGTCACCAGACTTTTCAGTCTGGGGGGCACAGGGGGGGGGGGGGGGGGCACCAGCATTTGATGGGGGGGCACTTAGGTGGATACGGATCGCCGTCCTGGGGGAGGGATCTAAGGGGAGGGGTGCCCCCCTCCCCTTAGGACAATTTTCGCATACGGAGGATGGGCTAGATGCAAAATGGTGCCACGTTTGATGCTAAATTCGATCTGAAGATATCTCAAGAAATTGTTATTTTTGAGGTAATGATTTTAACAACGAGCAGAATTTTGCAGAGGATAGGGGGGCACCAGCATTTGATGGGGGGGGGGGGCACTCGGGGGGCACTAGGTTTTCCAGGGGGGCACGTGCCCCCCTGGCCCCCCTTGGCGACGCCACTGATATGAGGGGAAAATAATAGGCAGGAAAGTCAAAAATACAGACGCACACTTTGACACATGCTTAGCTTTGGAGAGTCCCAGACGGTGTATAATCTGTGCTCGCTCGGTCCAATATTTGATTATAATTTTGTAAGTTTAGAAGAGAAATCGGTCCTCGGATAGGGCAATCATCACCCGATGAATAGTACATGGAAGCGCACATTATTAGAAACTGTGCATACTTTGGTGACAGCATTTACTTGGTTCTCCAAGAAGAAAGCGAGGTAAAAGACAATACATACATTCATAAATCGTTAAACATATTTGCGTTTATACTCACTTAGTATTAGTATACCGGGCGTAAATGATTTTAATCATAAATGGCATAAAGCTAGTAATAATTTACTAAATCTGTAAAGTTTTGATATTGTTTGTCAATTTATAACAACAAAAAATGGTCCCAGGTTATTTGTACCGGGTACATGTGCTAGCAATGTAAATGCGGTGCCAGGGAAGTACCGAGCCTAGAGACAACTATATGCCATTACAACGTTACATAATTATTTTAACTTCTCATTAACCGACGCAAACCGCAGCAGCACAAACCGACAACGTTGTGCCCCACGATGAACACTGCGCAAATATCGTTTCAACTGGTGTGGGTCGTTATTCCCTTGAATTTCGGTTTTATCAAAAACATGTGCATGTATTGAGAAAATCAAATCAACAACGCACACGCAGACTCCTGCAGCACATGTGCATGCATGCGAATAAATAAAGCAAACTGTGGCGAGGCGTACCCGGTTGCAACCGCTAGATGATGGTGTAGGCCTGCGTGACTCGCTTTTGGTATTTTCAACCTATTTGCACCGCTAGCGACGTAGAGGGCGGATGAGTATACATCAGAAGTTTAATCCGGTGTCATATGAAAATCGGACTCGTAATAAAATCGGACTCTTTTTTCCCTTTTATTGGTTAAACCCTCTCACGTGACCGGTCGCCCTCCTAATAATCTATGCATGAGCTGAGCAATATGACCAATGAGTCCGTATTTCATAAAACCTAAATTCATGCTGCACCGGCTGTGGCAGGGATGAACCATGAGGTGAAGCAGAAGCGGTAAGGTCAAGGAGATTTAAGTTATCCTCTCGAGTTTGGACATAAAAGGTCGCCTGTTTTTTTTGCCCCGCCCACCCTCCTCAGCAAGGTTTCTTGTTCGGACTCTGGTTTCTACGCTCAAATCGTTCTTCCCCATAGGCAGGGTGTGCATGGACTTATAAAAAGCCTATAGGGTCATTTGCTTTTCATGCATATTGGTTGTTTCCAATAATAAAACGGGTAACACCACTCAAATTCTGTTGAAGTTTCAGCTCAGTGGATAGTACACTTTTCGAGAAAACAAAAACAATACACATGATCGCGACACACGATTTCGTCAATAACACTCTTTTTTTCAAAAGTCAGTTAGTATTAACTGATCGTTGGGATTCACCTACAATAAATTTCACGGGGTGTACGATACTAGTCTATAATCCAAGACTTGGTAAGCTTGTCGATAATTAGTCGGTATTTACTTTTCGGATAAATGCAATGATATATGCCTTTAACAAACGACATTGGTAATATACAAGACATTTCGATGTACGTTACTTTATCATGGATAATTATGAGGGGAAAAAAGACATTTGGAGAGGACCAAGTGTGGGTAAAATAAACGGAAATAAGTTTTGACGTGTTTGATGTTTCCCCTTAAATTCTGTTTGTGTCATTACTGACCTCTTTGCGGCTGGTTTTGTATGAGAAAACAAAACTGTAGAAAGGACCAAGTGTGGGTAAAATAAACGGAAATAAGTTTTGATGTGTTTGATGTTTCCCCTTAAATTCTGTTTGTGTCATTACTGACCTCTTTGCGGCTGGTTTTGTATGAGAAAACAAAACTGTAGAAAAGGCCAAGTGCATAAGTAAAATAAACGGAAATAAGTTTTGATGTGTTTGATGTTTCCTCTTAAATTCCGTTCCTGTCATGTGACTAATTCCGTATGTCATGTAACTCGCATCTTTGCTGCTTTTTTTTTTTTTTTTTAAAGTATTATCGATACTTGTCACATGCCTCCCCTCAACCTTGAAGTGGCATCATCATCATTGAATTATGTCAACACATACCAGGAAACCAAGTGAAAACAAAATATCTGTATGTGCCAACTTGCACAGATCAGGGTGGACCAACTTCATTATGTACAGTGGCGTAGCCGGGGGGGGGGGGGGGGGGGGGGGGGGGCGTGGGGGGCGACAGCCCCCCCCCCCCCCCCATGAAACCTTGTCGCCCCCAGTCGACCCCCCCAACTGAGATTTTGAGTTTCTAAAAATAATATCATTGATCTACATGACCCCCCATGATATGTTCTAGCCCCACCCCCCCCCCCCCCCCCCCATGAAAAATTCCTGGCTACACCACTGATTATGTATTACACATTAGGGATTAACGATTTATGCAAATTAGGCACCCTTCCCAAAAGAATTTCAGGTGTCACCCCTTCAAAATATCTTCTCTAAGGCTGTAACAACATATTTGCTAAGTTTGGTGCTTTGGATACGATCTTGTCAAATATTGGGTCTAAGCCACCTGACTATTAAAATGTATCTTTCTCAAACGTACTAAGAAGGAAACCTGTAGCTTATAAAAATCGTCATTTTTCGAGTAAACCCATTTTGAAAGCTTCGTGCACAAATACACTGGTCCCAGTGCCCTCTGTGATCGTACTTGCATTTTAGGGGCGGGAACCAGTCAGTTGTAAATCGTTTCAGTTAAATGTATACATTTATTTGCCAACGCGTCGAAAGATTAATACAAACGGAGCGCCGCGCGCGGCGCGTGGCTAGCCATGTTTACGGGCCAGATTCCCGCAGGGTCTGTGTACAGGTACGTGCACACTAACGTTACATTCAACGAAAAAACGTATAACGTGAGACCTTACTTTTCTCATTGAAACGGTTTCCGACTTAAATGATATTTAAACATCGCACTTTCCATGGCATCTTTTACCATTTTTCAGTGAAGACAAGTTTACAATTATTCGGCAAAACTGAAAAATTATCCCCTAAACTGTCGCCTGTTTTGAATTTGTGACCCAATATTTCGTACTACACGACACGGAAAAAAACAAAAAAAATGCATCAAATACTCTCTGTTTTTTTGCGCTAAGGTTTGCAAAAGTGACTTTGATTGCCTTAAATTCCTGTCCACGTGGAAAGAAAAATTTATCAAAGTTCTTAAAGCGTGATGTTGACCGATACTTCAGTGGGTCAAACTGCGACCGCAGGCATCCATGTTTGCTGATTATCAGTATTTCATATTTTGAGTGCGCATGCGCGCAAACTAAATGAGCGGCTGAAACATACGTGAGCCACAGCGAAATTGAAATTGTTCGTTTCACGAAGTGACCTATCTGGATAGGTCGCCGTTTGCGCGCATGAAATATGAAAAATTAATTTTCACGAAGTGACCTATCTAGATAGGTCGCCGTTCGCGCGCATGAAAATTAAATTTTCACGAAGTGACTTACGGATTTGGCGCTTATTTTTCACCTGGTAATAATGAGTTTTTGCCTTAGAAACAATTCAAAATCATAATTCAACTATCCAACTTTATCATGTATAAAAACTGAGTCAATAAAAAATTGTGTTCTGTGTGAAAGGGTGGATGCAAAAAAGGCCCAACTTCAAACGCGTTTTTCTCGAAATGACAAAAACTGAGATGGGTCAGTTCGTGGTACGATCGACGAATTATTACACAAGTGGCCTTATTCCGCTGTTTTATTTATTTAGTGTTTTATGATTCGTCTGGGTAACACCTGCTCAGGCGCAGATCCAGAGGGGAGGGGGGATTATGGGGTCACCCCCAGCTCTAACTTTTTTTTTAGTATTGAAATACATTAAAAAATTAATGTGAACCCCCCCCCCCCCACGCTGTTACACCAAAAAGTACTGGTATTAATGTCCGCCTGTGCACAAAATTCGGACCGAGTCAACTGGGTTAAGTGGGTATTTGTACATTATTCTGCAATATAGCGTTAATGATCATTATGTTTCCATCATCATGACGACAGCATTCTGAATACAATCCATTCTCATAGTATTTTGAGTTCAGAAAAGTGCCCCTGTGCCCTGTCCTGTTCATCCTTTTTGGTCGTCACTGCATAATTAAAAATAAAACAAATGTAATAAAATCACACTATTCCTGTGGTTAAATTACCGTCTAAATTCTCCGTCCCTATTGGCGGTTTCCCTATTTGTCAATGTCTTTACTCAGGGGGCGCTTGTCATTTTGTTTTTGGATTCTGATGACTTATAGCATTGTACCCAGCCCATGCTGACTAGATATGTGTGGGGCTTAACAACGGACTTTGCTCGTCTGGTTACCATAAGAACCAGCGATTAAACGAGCGATTCTTTGTGTGACTGTTGACTCAAGGGTGGTGCAAGTTCACGTAAACACTTGAAATCCGGACCTCGTACGTTAATACATCAAATACTTAATGATTACTGTGTGGGAATTAACAGATAATCAAGGATAAAGGTATTTATACAATTTCCATTGTCTACAGCGTGTAAGATGTGGCCAGCATTAAGTTTTTGAGTCTGCAAATAGGTGTTTTGGGATCGAGTGTTGCATTGTTTTTTATTGCCTCTTTTTCCTAGGCATTTTAGTACAATAAAATGCCATGTCACGTTGTTTGACAATAAGTGTCAAAATGCGAAATGGCATTTTGCAAATGGCGGGCTGGTAAATTGTATAAGCAAGCAGTATCTATATAGGATCACTGGTGCAAAAATACACAAGTAGCTCTTCATCGCCGGTTATTTTTAACGGTGTATTGTATGGTGTTCTATAGACGCCAAATCTGCGTCGCGTCGTGCTTTCACGTCGTGCCGTCGCGTCGTACCGTCGCGTCGTGCCGTCGTCCGTCGCGTCGTGCCGTCGCCCGTCGCGTCGTGGCGTCGCGTCGTGCCGTCGCCCGTCGCGTCGTGCCGTCGCCTCTTAAATTACCGTTTCTAAGCACGTACACTGCATGAGGAAGCGACGCACCTTCACACGTCGCATCGTGCCGTCGTCCGTCGCGTCGTGCCGTCGTCCGTCGCGTCGTGCCGTCGCCCGTCGCGTCGTGCCGTCGCCTGTTACCTCGGCGCTTCTAAGTAGACTGCTTGAAGAGGCGACGCACACATTGCCCGTCGCGTCGTGCCGTCGCCCGTCGCGTCGTGCCGTCGCCCGTCGCGTCGTGCCGTCGCGTCGTGCCGTCGCCCGTCGCGTCGTGCCGTCGCCCGTCGCGTGACTGTATCTTTCTTGGCAAAAGGTGGCGCCTTCATTCTTCATGTACATGTGTTTAATAGAAAGGGGTGTAATCATACATTTCGCCACTACATTTTAAGTTAAATGGAATGGAGTTTGGCCGCCACCATGCATTAAAGTTTTTATCAGACTTGTGTTTTCTTAAAAAGAAGTGGTTGTCTGGCTAGGAAAATAGCAAGGAAGAACCGCTTTTGTGCGAGCAAAATTCAGGGAACAATCTGTTGATACTAATAACTTGTTGGAAAGTTCCAAAGTCATTCCAAGAAAGTTGCCGCCGTGAATAAGGGTTTAAAACAAGGGAGGAGGATGGGATTTGCTATCAGCATCAGCAGGGCCGTTCCTCATTCTTTTCTTTTTATGGGATGTACGATAAAATTGGAGTACGAGGGGCTCTGCGAGCTGATGAATCTTTTTGAAAACATTGTATTTGCAACCAGCTAGGGAAGAATTCCGTTTATTTAAGACTTAGAGGCACTGGTATGGATACCTGTGTAAGTTTATGACTAAACTGCCCTTGTTAAGGTTTTTTTTTTTTTTGGAAATTCAATACGCATATAGGGAGCAACATCAGTTCCACTGCTGGGTTGCGGTGATGGGTGGGTTAAAACTTGTCAACCATACCTCGCCAGCGGGCCCTTAGATTGGTGTAGCCGGAGAGCGGGAGTTTCAAAAAACTCATCCAGTTTTGAGGCGACGCAGGGACTGGTTTGTGGCAGCAATTATGCGCCGCAGCACCTAGCAAAAAAGTGCTACATAATGGGTCTCATAATGTTCATATACTTCATTTACCTGGCTTTGGTTGCATTCTCCCCCAGCGCTTTGTATCCTCTGGCAAAAAGCGCTATATAAATACAGTTATTATTATTGTTATTATTGTGTACATGTGGTTTTTGTTTCTAGTTCACTTACTGATTTGATTTATACCGGTGATAATATGCCGTCCTACCTTTTTTCTTTTGTGTGTGTCGGGGGAAACAGTGCATATTTTCTGTGCCCTTTTTACGCACTTCATCAGTCACCCTTTGTTTAATTCTTTTATACGTATTTACTTTATTGCTAATGATGGTTAAGAATATTTTACGCGTGAGCATTTCTTGTAATGATCAGATTAAGTGGATTCCTTATTTTTTATTTTTTATTTCGAATTCCATGCCTAAATGACCATTATGTTAGTTCTGTTCTTCAAGAAGTTCCAATAGGACTTGTACGTTCTCCTCATCCACGTTTTTTTTCTTGGTTGGATGGTGGAGATGGGTTCATCCTTGATCGGACCAGGCCATCTTTTATGTTATTTTGTCGTTTGTATGCCAGGATGGGCTGGGTCGCAAAGAGTGCACTTAGAAAATCATTATCGCTGATCAGATTCCAGTGTTTCAGAAGGGCCTGCTTAAGAGCTGGGTGTTTAATTTGTGGGTGGTAGGGTAAAACAAAGACCAGCGGGATATTCTTTTCGGATTTTGCACGCTTTTTAGAGTTCACGGAATAGCGTGTATATGTGCTTTGTTGTTTGACAATCGGAAGCAGAAAATAATCTATGTATTTTGAAATTGATTGAGTCGGACCTCCGCAACCACTAATAATAGGCCTCCCCACAAACCGTGTACAAACTGTACGACATTGCAATTTGTAACACTTTCACCGCACGGCACGCATGTCATAAAAAAGTACAGGTACATGAAGAATGAAGGCGCCACCTATTGCCAAGAAACTACAGTCACGCGACGTGCGACGGCACGACGCGACGGGCGACGGCACGACGCAACGGTACGACGCGACGGGCGACGGCACGACGCGACGGGCGACGGCACGACGCGACGGGCAATGTGTGCGTCGCCTCTTCAAGCAGTCTACTTAGAAGCGCCGAGGTAACAGGCGACGGCACGACGCGACGGGCGACGGCACGACGCGACGGACGACGGCACGACGCGACGGACGACGGTACGACGCGACGTGTGAAGGTGCGTCGCTTCCTCATGCAATGTACGTGCTTAGAAACGGTAATTTAAGAGGCGACGGCACGACGCGACGGGCGACGGCACGACGCGACGGGCGACGGCACGACGCGACGGACGACGGCACGACGCGACGGTACGACGCGACGGCACGACGTGAAAGCACGACGCGACGCAGATTTGGCGTCTATAGAACACCATAGTATTGTGGTAGTCCGAGCATCACCCGGTTCTGATTCCTGCTCGAAATTTGTAAATGTGCCTTTTGCCTTGGAGATTGTCCTGAATGAAGAAATCTCTTCATACTGAGTTTAAATGCCAAATAATATATAATAGTATTTTTAGCTAGGAAATTTTAAAGCTAAAAATATAGTTCCACGTAAAAAGGAGCTGATGAGTGTTCTTATAAGCATTATTATCATAATACTCCATGACCTGATTTTAAACAACAGTCCAGTGGCCTGTCGCGGGCGAGGATTGGTTCCACATGATGACCGTGTTGACCACAAAAGAGCGGTTTACACCATTTCCCCCCATTTTTTGTTAAACAAAAACAGTATTTTTTGCATATTTCTTCATGTATTCATTCACATACCTTCAAATTCGTTTCACATGCGTATGTTTAGGGTCCTTGTCAATCAAATTCAACAAACTTTGCCATCATGGTCACGGTTAGAGGGCGCTATACCCGCTTTGGGGTGCACAATTATTTTTCGTGATTTTGGCCCATTGTTTGGCTTTCGTCCAAATGTTGCACTTCTTAAGAACCTTATTGTTTGACATCTTTTAGTTAACACAAGAACTGTCACAAAGAGACACATTTTCCAGCATGTATTTGACCGTAATTGTATGTCTTCAGTGGATCCTTGATGGGTTCAGGCACAGCGAACATGGTTTTGCATATTTCCATATTTTTTATACAAATTACTGGTGTTTTGAAATTGATTTCCATGGTAAGCATAGACATTTTGGTACCATATTGACCCGTGATAAACTACGAGAATATACCACCACCGATCGGCCAAAGTTCATAGTGGATTGTGCCCATATTATGCAGACACCCGCCCCGGCCGCCACTTTTCTTTTCCCAAACTATATCCATCATACATGGTTCTTTAGCGCCCTTTACACGATACGGCCGATGTCGTTTGGGAAAACAAATTCGCCCCATAGTAGGCCAGCCAAATGTGTAAAAGTTCTCTAGATAATAATTTCACGGCATTTCTGAGTAATAGCTGGCATGCATGCTGGATCATTTCTTTGAACCATGACAAACAAGATGTGGGTGGATGCCATCGTTAATTTTGACCCTAAATATACCTAATTTGAATAAATTGTTAACCCCTGCCGTGTAATATATCTGTTCCCCACATTTGGGTATATATATATATTTTTTTTTTTGAAAATTTTATTTTGGTGATTCTACTTACACATCCTTACTTCAATAACATTTTCTAAAGCATGTAAGTGACTGAATATTGGCTACTCTTACACTCCAAAGTTTCGCGCATTTACCTTGTCTCCAGATATCTTCAAGTATATTCTTGCCAAACATCAGTATTCAATTTTGATGCGCTTCAAATTCACCAAGTTGTTGACAGGCGCAGTTACCCTATTAAAACCTTATTGAAAAGCATGCGAACAGTGATAACGTTGTGATATTTAGCCCAGCAAACAGAAACGTGGAAAACGAGGTGTCTGTGAATTGGCCTAATTAGTGAAGGGTTGCCTAAAACGGGAGACTTGAAAAAGTTTAAGGAAATTCCCAACATTATTGGAAAGAAAATTAATGAAAAGAAAACATACTGACATTGACATAATTACTGGAAGTATTTTTTTGGGGGTGGGGGTTCTTTGAACTTATTCAAGTCTCCCGCGTTAGGCGACCCTTCGCCTAATTTAAGCCCAGTTTACGGACAGCCGGCTCGTTTTCCCATTTTTGTTTGCTGAGCTAAATATCATAATGGTATCATTGTTCACATGATTTTTCTATAAAGTTTTAATCGGGCAACTGTGCAAATAAGCAACCTGATGAATTTAATGCTAATCAATACTGAGGTTTGGCAAGACCACTCGATGATATCAAGAGACAAGGTAAATGCGCGCAATTTTTGGTATAATAGTAGCCATTTTGGATTGTTGCTTTGTCCTCATAATTATTCAGTCACTTTAATTATATGCATAAGAAAATGTTATTTAGGTAAGGGTGTGTTAGTAGAATCACTAAAAAGTTTTTTTTCAAAAAACAAAAACAAAGAATATACCCAAATATGGGAATAAATATATTACGCGGCAGGGGTTAACAATTTATGCAAATGAGGTATATCTAGGGTCAAAATTAACGATGGCATCCACCTACATCTTGTTTATTTTGGTTCAAAGAATCGATCTAGCATGGATGCCAGCCATACCAAAAAAATGCTATCCAAAGGTCATATTTCTTTTTGGCCAGTCCACTACCAGGCCTGCCGCGATATTTTTTTCCAAACGATATCCGCATGGGGTGTACGTACGCTATGACGTTTTGGACTTTACATCTCTTAAAACATGAGAAAAAATACATAATAAGAAAGAAAAGAAATGAATTTGAACGTAATGTTTACCTCGGCTATTAAAGTATAGTTAACTTGAAACTTGAAACAGTATGCCCTGTTCTGTTGGTTTCTGAACAATAGTCAATAGGGTTGGCTATCTCGTACCCAGGCGCGGATCCAGACGGGGGCACACCCGGCCCGTGCCCCCCCCCCCCCCCCCCCCCCTTTTCGCAACTCTTTTTTTCCTCTTTTTTTACGAGTCGTCTTAGGGCTGGCGGGCATTAAAAACATTCCTTTGAGAACATGGCTGTTTTTTTCGTTTTTGAGGAGTCATTATTATATCGCTTTGAACATAACTATCATACATAATTATAAACAAAAATATACAATGTATAAGTTTTGAAGGTAGCCTGTCAATCATTGTCTCAAAATTTATTTCAAAGCAAGAATATATTTTTATAAGACACTTTTATTTCCCGGCTGAAATTGGGGGCACATTTAATACAGCACTTGCATTTAATGCTTCATGTCAAAATATATTCCAAAATATATTCTAGAGTAGAACATGTACCGGTACACGAAATAATGTAGGCCATGTGGGTTTTTTTAATAAATGAAGAATAAAATCGTCATCCCCTTTTTTATTTTCCCGACATCAGAGAGAGATTTACGTCTGGTTCTCTAAATATTTTTTTAAAAGCAAAATGATTAAAAAAAACCTAGCCCGTTAAAGTTTGCACTCTAAGTTAATTCTTTTGTAGATTCCAGGGGAAATTCAATACGAATTATGCTCGGTTTTTCTTATTTTTAAATGAATATATCAGGATTAACAACTTCCCTCAAATAATAGCGTCAAAATATATATTCCAAAATATATTCTAGAGTAAAACATTTTCACAAAATAATGTAGGCCATGCGTTTAATTTTTTAAATACACGAAGAATTAATCGTCATCCCTTTTATATTGTCCCGGCCTCAGATAGAGAGAGACATCAAATAAATAGGGGTTATTTTAATACGATTTAGTATGTCTTGTTCTCTCGATTTATTTTTAAAGTAAAACGATTTCAAACACCCTAGCCCATTAAGTTCTGAACTCTCAGTTAATTCTTTTGTAGATTCCAGGGGAAATTTTGATACGAATTATGCTTAGTTTTTCCTAATTTTAAAAGGAATATGAATAAGATCATCAACAGCCCTTTGACTTCAAACTTAATTTCAAAATGTATTCCGAAATAATTATATTCTAGAGTAACATTTACAAGAATAATGTAGGCCATGCAGTTTTATTTTTTAAATAAGCGAAGAATAAAATCGTACTACGAAAAAAAGACATCGGGAGCCCTGCATTTAATGAATTATTTGGACTTGGAATATCATCCCCCAATCGTTTATCTATGTGCATGTAGGCCTACACAACACGGAGGTTAAATTTCACGTTCAATTCAGTTTCCCACATTTTTCGCATAAAGTTTTCCCCCTGTCTCTGAGAAAAAAATGCCCAAATAAAATGTCAGCTCCGAAAAGCCTTTCCAGAGAATGATTGATAGCCGCATTGTTCAAATTGATACAATGGCACTCTTGTTCGTTACAAAGCATATACATTTGGGCTCAGCTGTAGGCCACCGAACTTTAAGGCCTTTGAGAACTTGCCGTCAGTAATTGGAAGATTCTTAGATGATAAACAGTGATGATAGTATCTCAGCCAATGAAATGAGCCGGTTCCCGGCAAATAAATATGCCATTGGTTGCTTTCATCACGGACCGTCTGCTTTCATGAATATGACTTCCTTCCACGCGCAACTGGAGTGATTAGCTATCTGAGCCACAGGTGCATGGCTGCATGCCCGTCACATTCCAACCTGGTTGCTTGGAAATACTGTTGCTAGGAGGCTCCCCTGTGATGCCTGGGACTGCCGGTTGCGTAGCCAGAAATCTTTTATGTGACTATTTTGAAACCTTGTATGTGAAAGCGGCAGCTGCCGCTTTCGGGAAATTTGTGCTGGCAAAGTTTTTTATATTTTGGAAATTGGAATTTGGATGCAGTTTGCATTTCCGTTAAATAAAAGCTTTTTTTTTTCTTTTAAGAAAATCGGAGCCCCCCCCCCAAAAAAATACAAATAAACGATTTTCCTCAGGCCTTGACATTTCTTGAAGTGATTCGACAACACTTGCAGAATGTAGACGATTCATTTCGTCTTAAATTATTTAGCCTGCAGACTTCAAAAGAACATGGAAAAAATGGTGGTTAAAGTGTATGCAAGTGTATATACAAATTAAGTATATATGACCGCAGTTACCACACATTATACTGGGACTCAAAAGTGAAGCCAATCACATCCGCGCGAGCTCGATTTACACCATAAACAAACCCACACACACACACCCACACACACACACAAACGGGATGATAATGGAGAAAATACGAATTGAACTAAAATCACCAATTACATTACATGGTAAAAGAAAGAAAATACCAGGAGAGGGGCAAAACGAAAAGGATATTATTAATGATGATGGAAGCAAAAAAAAAACCAAAAAAAAAATGAAACGACAATAACATCAACCAAAATGGGGTGGGGTGGGGGTAGGGGCTGCTTGGGGCCAAGGGCGGATCCCGGGGGGGGGGGGGGGGGGCCAAAGGGGGCCATGCCCCCCCCCCCCCCAAAAAAAAACGAAAGCAATTTTTTTTTTTATATGACATCGCAAAAAAGGCAGGCAATGAGTACACCACCATCTTTTCCTCAAAAAAACATTGGTTAAAGTGGTCAGAAATTGCCTCAGATCGCACCACAGAGCATCTAGAATCCAAAAAAAAATTCGGGGCCCTTAAGCGGGCCCCGAACCCCACGCCGTAATTTTTTTGACCCACTTTTTGGGAGGACCAAATTTGTTTTTGGGCCCCCCCCCCCAAAAAAATTGTGTTCTGGATCCGCCCTTGCTTGGAGCAGGCTGTCCCCTAATGAAATTCAATTTATTTTGGTTTCTTTGTTTGCAAGGCAAATTTCTGGGTAGAAATGTATGTTTTAATAGTAAACATGACTTTTTTTGGCTCGCTCGCTCCGCTCGCTCGCAAAATAACACATTTCATTTTTTTTCACCCGGGGGCTGTCATCAGCACCTTCTAATTTTGGGGTTCATTTTCAACTAACATCAACAGTGACTTTAAATTCTATATTTGATAGGAAAAAAAAGTATTATTAAAATTAAAAAATAAACATTGTGAATTTTGCTCTTAATGGCTTAAAATACTCATGATGTAGGAGAGAACATCTAAAATCGTAGAGCTTCCAGTGCCCTCAACCCCGCCCGCAAGGGATTTCGCGCTTCAGTCTCGTTATGTGTGCAACGCGCACAAAGTTTTTGTGCCCCCCCTTTTTGAAAATCCTGGATCCGCCCCTGCTCGTACCATGGAGGTAGGTCGTACCATCCCGAGTAATTTCAAGAGCGGATCCAGGGGGGGGGGGGGGCCAAAGGGGGCCATGCCCCCCCCTCCAAAAAAAAAAACGAAACCAATTTTTTTTTTTTTTTATGTGACATCGCAAAAAAGGCAGGCAATGAGTACACCACCATCTTTTCCTCAAAAAAACATTGGTTAAAGTGATCAGAAATTGCCTCACATCGCACCACAGAGCATCTAGAATCCAAATTTTTTTCGGGGCCCTTAAAGGGAATATACATCATTTGCTTTTGCTGTAATTTTCAGAAATTGATGGAATTGGGGGGTTGGAAATATATAGCAAATATAGTTACACTGACTTTTTTGAGGTTTTGGGTTCGAAAATGCTATAAAAACCAAGAAAAACAATCATTTTCCTGTAGTCTGGTTCCCTGACTCCATTTAAGAAGAAACAGAGCAGTTTACATATATTGGGGAATTGTAAGGTCAGGGAACCAGTCTAGCTGGCTTGTACCCGTTCATAGGTGTGTAATCGATTGCAAACAAGTGCGATGGTCAACTGGGGCCAGTATTTGAAAAAAAGCCAGTTTTTTCCAACGCTGATCGGCCGATCAGCGTTGGAAATTGATACAAAAATACCACTTTTCTTGAAAATGACAGTATACCAGGTGCCATGATTTTACAGGATGCTTTACACTGTCATTCACTAACAGTCCAGCAAGGTATTTCAAAATGATTTGGTAGTTTTATTTTTTGATGTTTGCAAATGTTGTATTTTCCCTTTAAGCGGGCCCCGAACCCCACGCCGTAATTTTTTGGACCCACTTTTTTGGAGGACCAAACATTTTGTTGGTCCCCCCCCTCCCAAATTTTGTTTTGGATCCGCCCTTGAGTCATTTTATAAGTCTTAAATCTTAAATATACTGGAGTAATTCCTGACGGGAAAAATCGTTAGTTTTCTTCCCGCACTCATGATCTTTTAAAATCCACATTCAACTTTCATAACGAAAACGTGTGAGGGCGCTGTTTCCCAGAACCAAAACAAGCCATGCATAATCACACGTTCGCTGTTCGGTGCAGCCGGCTTGAGTAAATTTTTGGTAAGATATTTTCCCACAATGTCACTGTCAGTATGTTTCGATCTGTGCCTTGCTCTATGGTCGATACTATAACCATTACTGTATGCATAACAATGTGTCTCTGGATCAATGTAGGGCTAAAGCTAGACCCTAGCCCAGGTTGGACGACGTCTTCATTTCATCATTGCATTACGACTGTACACAACGGAGTCCAACCTGGTCTAGGCTACCACTAGGCCCGTGAACGTGGCGTTGTACTTAGTCGGACCTAGCCACATAAATGTGGCCTATTTACTGGACTGCCTCCGTAAACATAGGCCACACATCCACATGTACAAAAACGTGTCGCACTTTGCCAAATTTTGATTTTCACATTTAGGCTTACTTTGTAATTATACTTATTTGTAGGTTTTTTTTGCTTTAGAAGCATACTCACCCTCTTTATAGGCTAATCAGAAAGTGCTGCCTTTTTCAGATGTCCATTTTTCGTGAAATTTCCAGATACATTTGCAGACGTTTGCGTTTCAAAATTTCAACATGAAATTTCACAAAAATTAGACATCTGAAAAAGGCAGCACTTTCTGATTAGCCTATAAAAAGGGTGAGAATGCTTCTAAAGCAAAACAAAACCTACAAAAGAAAGTAAGCCTAAATGTGAAAATCAAAATTTGGCAAAGTGCAACATGTTTTTGTACATGTGGATGTGTGGCCTATGTTTACGGAGGCAGTCCAGTAAATAGGCCACATTTATAGGCTAAGTCGGACCATGGTCGGACTAGCACTACTATCGCGGCATCCCTATCACTGCATGGGAAATTTCTCTTTTTGCGTTGCCAAAACTTCTTCAAGTGGCGATTTTTATCCAGTTCACCAGTCATTAAGGACGTTTTGCCGAGTTGTATAAAGAGGACAATTAAAAAATGTTGTGTCTTTCGGAACTTTTAATGTTTTTTAATAAATATTCATGTCATGGGTTGTGATAATCACGCCCTAACTAGCTTGTGTGAAATTTTGGCAAAAGTGCATCGGTCCGGCTGTTGCCTGTCATTCAGTATTGGTCAAAAGTTGGTCAATCAGCCATCAGAAAGCGATAACATGTCCTAACAAGTCAAATTTATGGGTTCAACGCATTAACCCTTACTCTCTGAGGGTAGTTTACTGCATGTCAGTTGGTTATGCCAATGCCCTCCAGCTGCAGTTAATTGGAGGATAAACTATCTTGACTGTGAAGGCTCCAATTGGCAGGAGTTGGAGGCCCTGGAGGGTGCCTGATACTGACCAGCTGGGGGCACTCACTTTGTTATCAGAGGACTCTCATTGTTCTCTGTGGCATGTATTGGAGTGCCTGTCCAGTTACCCTTGAAATGACATGGCAGATATTGGAGGGCCATGCAAAAAACATAGGAGATTTTCTTGAGGCACATATTGGCATGCGTTGGAGGGTCTAGTAGGGTAAGGGTTAACCATCGAGCAACACGTTTTCAAAATGAAAACCAGGCAACTTGGAAAAACCAAAAACAGGTTTGACGTTGATGTGCATTTTTATACGCGACACGACAGATCTCGCCAAAGTTTCAGCTTTCACCGTAAAATATCAAGCCCTCCAGACAACTTTTGAAGTTTGGGGTTGGTTTCTTTTATGGGTATGTGTTTTACTTCAATTAGGTACATGTACCGGGGACCTGGCTCCCGTATTACCTGTGAGTGCTCACCACTTTCAACATATTGTCTTTCTGTTTACGTTTGTTTCAGAATCATAACAATGGACAGTTTGCAACCTACAATGTGACTTTGAATCGATGCAGTTATCAGTAAGTGTTGCCACACTTATCAAACCAAACAGTTTTGAAGTAAATTGATAAAAAGAATCATGACATCATCGTCTGAGTGCAGTCAAGTTTGCAGAGTTGTTGGTGAGTTCCTACGCATTATTGCACCTGTTAAAGGGAATGTACATCATTGGCTTTTGCTGAAATTTTCAGAAATGAACTATTTGAGGGGTTAGTATAATAGTTCAAATATTGTTACACTGACATGTTTGAAGTTTTGTGTTCGAAAAATACTGGAAAAACCAAGAAAAACGAAAATGTTCAAGTAGTCTGGTTCCCTGACTTCACTAAGGATAAAATGGATCAATTTATAGATGCCGGAAAATTGTAAGGTAAGGGAACCAGTGTAGCTGGCCTGCACCCGTTCATGAACATGTTACCAATAGCAAACAAAATTTGAACTGAAAAAATGGTAAATTTGAAGCAGAAGTTAAAAAATAGTTAGGTTTTTCCAACGGTGATCGGCCGACCACTGTTGGAAATGTATACAAAAATACCAATTTCTTGAAAATGACTTCACACCAGGAGCCATAATTTTACAGGATGCTTTTGACTGTCATTTACCAACATCCAAGTAAGGTATTTCGTAAAAACTTGATAGTTTTATTTTTCGATATTTGCAAATGTTGTATATTCCCTTTAATTCGGGCGATTCACAATTCAGTGTGCTACCAAGAGTTTGCCATGGAGAGTCCATTGTTCAAGTTTACGGTCGACAAAACATGAATAATTTAAATAACTGTAAGCAGACATTTTGAGTTAATTTGTTATAGGTTTGGGCATAGCGTTCTTTTCCCTTACAAAAAAAACCACTGTATTGATTTAAAAGAAAACGAAAGGGCAAACAGATCCTCGAATAATTCGCTTACGAAACTACTGCCTGGAAAAACTAACAGTGTTAAATGTCTCGTCCTGCGAAAACCGGGTACGTCCACCATCTCCCACAATGCACTGGGAAAAATGAACTCTCCATCATGTCCATGACAAAATCTTGGTGGTGCACTGCATTGTGAAATTGTACAAACACGACGAAGGACCCCCAAACAACCCTCCCCCCCCCCCCCCCCCCCCCCCCCCCCCCCTCCCCAGCAAGAGCGCATCATGTTCTTCATTACTGTGATTCAAGTTTTGGTGTGTCAAATAATTTACTTGAGGTACGGCATTTTTCGTCACTAGGTGCGTTATGATCATAGAGCTTTATTAAATTACAAGAGCGCTAACTCGTCATTCTGCGCGCGGAGACACTTTGAAGCCGTCCTGGGTGCAGACATTTTGAATTCATGTTCGTGTTTGTAGAACATAGTGAAATTAGATGGAGTGAATTTCGAAAGGTGTACTCTACATGCAACGTGCAAGTAGAACATACGCAAACATCTTAAGCGCGTCATTGACGGTTCAAAAAAACGTGACGGAAAAAAGCATCTGCAGCAAATACCGAATGTGTTGCGCTGTTTGCGTAGAGCAAAATAACACGCTCATTTGCTGATCGTGCGTTTTGGTTTTGGGCGTATTGGCTTCGATAACGCATTGGTATGGAATACAAACGCAGATATGCAAATAGCCGTACAAAAGCCGTACACATTTTCTAGGTCTCCATATGCCATAGGTTTGTGCACAAACATAGATGCGCCCAGCAGGCATTACTTTGTACGCGAAGTTAGCACTCTAGTAATACAATATAGCTCTACGGTTTAATGATCTGTAAAAGATGGGTCAAAAGAATTGAACATGAAAGTTGCAAATTGTTTTTTTCCAAAACAACACTTTAAGTCAACAATATTTATAATATTTCTTTGAAAGAATGTGTAGCAGCCGTATCAAAGATTGCAAATATCAATAAATCTGATAATCTAAAAAAAAATCAACCATTCCTTTTTTTGTTTTCATTTTTCTCCACTACGGCCTGTGCCCAGTTCCATCTCATTTTGCCTGAACACCCCACTAATCTCTATTTAAAGACTGGATAGCTAATAAAGAGCCGCACAATGTACGAATTTGACGCCATATTGGTGAGACCGGCTGGTGATCTACAAAGGACAAGTTGCCGTCTTTATAGACAGCTTGATTTCTTTTGTAACGTCGCGGCTCACTTGACTTATATTTTGTCCACCACCACCGACCAACTGACCAAGGTTTGGTACAATTTTTCTAACGTAGTGGTTACTTTTATAATGCCGCAAATCACTTTTTCGGCATTTTTGAAATAATAATCACTACGGAAATGTGTTCCTTTTAGAACATCATAATATGTGTACGTGCCCAAAATGCGCGTCAACTGTTGATACAACGCGCGCGTATTTACGCGTAGAATGTTCGTATTATACGCGGCCATCTTCGTGAGACCGGGGCGAATTGGTCAATATGCAAAGTCTACTGTGTGAATGTTGTATGCATATCCGCTATCCAGTCTTTATATAGAGATCAGTGGAACACCCCCATGTGTGTGTACATATTTTGAATGGTGCAGTGGTTGTGGATTTGTTCTATTTTGCAGTCCACCAGGCAAGGCACCTGGTTGCCAAAGGTGCTGATGGAACGTGGAGCAGCGCTTTTGTCAAGATGAGCTGCGGCAAGGAACGTTTCATGACCTCTGTCACGGACAAATCGCCCAATCCACAATGGAATGAAGACTGTGAATTGTGAGTTATCCTGTTGTGAAATACAAAATGTCTCCTGTAAATTGCTACAGGCCCAGAATATGCAATAGGCACAGTATGCACCGTGCCTAGGGCCCACGAACAATTCAGGGGCCTAAACAAATTTGAGGGCCTATGAAAATAACTGCAGTGTGTCATAAAAATCAAACAACCACACCAACATCCATGCACAGACAACAAACGTTTTTAACCATTTAGTTTTAGCGCCTCTCTAAATTTTTCGATTTTGGGAAAGCTTCAGACTACCGGTATATGTAGCTGACCCTGACCATGAACCTCAATAGGTGTAATACTGTCAAACTGTAATAACTGGTAGCGAACCTCAATAGGTGTAATACTGTCAAACTGTAATAACTGGTAGCGAGCCGAGGGCCTATGGAACACTTACAATGTAATCCGGCCCTGCATGTGAATGTATACTGTTAGTATGGTTCCAGACTGCATTTGGATGTTCTAATTCAGCTGTCTTTGACAAGGACAGTCAAGCGGCCATTGTGTCGGGCACATTCAAATCTAGCCCCATAAATGTGGCCTATTTACTGGACTGCCTCCGTAAACATAGGCCACACATCCAAATGTACAAAAACGTGTCGACTTTGCCAAATTTTGATTTTCACATTTAGGCCTACTTTGTAGGTTTTTTTTTCTTTAGAAGCAATCTCACCCTCTATATAGGCTAATCAGAAAGTGCTGCCTTTTTCAGATGTCTAATTTTTGTGAAATTTCATGTTGAAATTTTGATACGCAAACGTGTGCAAATGTATCTGGAAATTTCACGAAAAATGGACATCTGAAAAAGGCAGCACTTTCTGATTAGCCTATATAGACGGTGAGAATGCTTCTAAAGCAAAAAAAACCCTACAAAGTAAGCCTAAATGTGAAAATCAAAATTTGGCAAAGTCGACACATTTTTGTACATGTGGATGTGTGGCCTATGTTTACGGAGGCAGTCCAGTAAATCGGCCACATTTATGGGGCTAAATCAAATCCAGCCTTGGAAATTTTGGCACGTACACACAAGAAATTCCAAGCACACCTCACGCACACGCATTATACATGTAGCTTGAATTTAGTGTATGTTAGGGGTGTGCATCGGAACCGGGTACCCGTGTACCCGACAACAGATGGAATCGATTATAGAATCAAGTACTTGTAACAATTTACAAATTACTTAGTAACTTCTCAGAAAATGAAAAAAGAAAGGTTTCAAATGTCACTTGTGGAAAATTTCTCAAAATGAAAACCAGGCTACATTGTACATGTACCTAAAGAGAAACAAAACAGATTCACGTTTGTCAGGCTTGCGGAAATGCAACTTAAAGCTGCATGCTGGCCTATGGAGCTGACTACACACTTGCATATCTTGCTGTGTCGACCCACCGATGTGATGGGACCATTATGGACAATCTGTGCGAAATTGCGAGATTTGAATTATTGGGTTGTTTTTTTTAACGGGTGCCCTGGGAGGCCGGTACCCGTGTTCAATCGGTACCCGGTTCCCGTACTACCCGTTAAAATGCACACCCCTAATGTGGTCTACCGGGGGTATATGCGTGGAATTTCTCGGGTCTGGGTGCCAGAGGTCATATTTCCGGATTTGAATCATCTTGTCAATAACACCCTACAGCATGGCCACTTGTCTGCTTGTCAGAGGCCAGCTTAACAATAGCGGAACAACATCTAAATCTAGATTTTAAGTTTTACAGTACTTAATACTTGGTACTTGGTTGGTTCTTCTCCTAAGGACTTCCACAAGGGAGTATAACTAGGAGACCAGAAACACCGGGGCAGACCCCTTCTCTTAGCGATAAGTGTTACTGGGTTCTTTTACGTGCGTTAGGCCTTATTAGATACAACACATGGGACCTCCGGCTTAACGTCCCATCCGAAGGACAAAGCAATAATGGTTAAGTGCCTTGCTCAAGGGCACAAGTGTCCGGGCCCGGGCTCGAACCCACGCCACTGTTGCCTCTGAAACACCAGAGCATGAGTCAGGTGCTCTTCACCGCTCGGCCATGACACTCCAGTAAGCAAAGAACATTGACTAGAACAGGTTTGAACATAAGTGGTCCCTGCAACTAGAACAAGTTCTTTGTTGAAAAAACTTGAATCATTTTTACATTGTTCCGGGTACCTCATTACTTTCAATATTCCTTGCATCCATCTATTTCACAGTGCCATCACTAAAGAAGACTCATGCGTCGAGCTGCTGGTTTATCACCGGGGCAAGTTGTTGGATATTTTCCTAGGCATGGTCACGATCCCTATAGGGAAGCTGCAGGAATCACATGCTGCCATTACAAAGTAAGTAACAGCACATATAGAAGTCTGGGACCAAGACTGAATTTGGATTTTAAAAAACTCTATGATGCAGTCGGTCACTAGTGTGGACTTGTGAACTTACTTGTGACTAGTGTTGTGCAAACCCGACCCCAAACTGACCCGACCCGAAACAGAGTTTGGTTTGGGTTTGTTTGGTTTGTTTGGTTTCGAGTTTGGTTTGGGTTTTGTGTTTGCAATTTTCGGGTCAGGACGGGTTGGTAAGGCCATCTTGTGAAAAACCCAAAAGAAACGGGGAAAAAACAAACAAAATTGGTAGGAAATTCTCATTCTGCAATAAGCCAGTTCGGTATTTCAAATGACCAAAGTTTATTCGGGATAACATCGCTGACGTGATGTTACGCGATGTTACGTGTACGCCCAATCTGCTGGTAATTTACACCCAAGCATTCATGCGCCTTCAAAATGTTCAATTATCCCGAATGACCCGTCACCCAAATCATTGTGCACATGTGCAATTGAAATATCGAACTGGCTTATTCCAGAGTCACTGTGCATGGTAGGCCTACGAGCAATGTGCATGGTTCTGTCTGAAGGATAAGTTTCTACAGTCCAACCAACGGTACAATTATTTGTGGTTTGCGGGCTATCATGCGCAGTGTGTAATGTTTAGGCCCACTGGTGATTCACATTATGAAGGTTTACCATACCGTTCGGTATGATCCATTACTTAAAAATGACGATTTAAAAAAAAGAATTACACATTTTAAATATTCATGGGACGCGGGCAAGTTCATGCACAAAAACAGACACAGCATTCGTGAAATGTAGGACGATTCACTCAAGCCAGATGTTTTTTTGAGGGGTCATTTCGGGTCCGTTAGGTTTGGGCCATTTTTTTTTCTGATTTTTTGTTGGGTCTGGTCGGGTTGAATAGTTCAAATCTGTTTCGGTTCGGATTTGGTTCATATCTTTAATGTTTCGGGTCAGTTTGTCATTGTCAACCCGACCTGATGCACAACATTACTTGTGACTGGACTCGTGATGGACTTGTGATGGCTCGATGACAACACAGCTGAAACAAGATATATCATTGTTGGGATAATTATTTTTCCTTTATGTCAGATGGTACAAGCTGCAAAACCGACCAGGCAAATCCAAGAAGGAACACAAAGACCGCGGAGAGATCGAAGTCACCGTAGAGGTCACAGAAGACAGTATGGAGTCATTGGCCATAGGAGTAGACTGTGATGGGTCAGAGGTTATAGGTCAAGAGAGTACAAAGGCTAAAAGGTCATCCTCACTGCGTTCAAAGTCACCAGGTAAAGCCTACCCTAAAGGCTGTCCTGTAATGTGCCACAAGTTCCTGATTGAAATATTTAGCCTGAGTTGAAGTATTGACCCTGAAAGTCCTAGCCAAACACCAACCCCTCTGAGAAGAACCGTTTGTTTGTGTGATAAAATCCCATAGTCTAGCGGGCATGCGTGATCAATCACCCTGTCTACCCAAATGGTAAACATGATCAATAAACATATTTCTTCATTGGACTTGACTATGTAGGACCCCAGACCGACACAAACCATGTGGTGGTGTTGCTGGGGAGAAGGTGTACTGCAAACTGAGTCCTGTGTCCCCACCCCTTTAGCTGAAGCCTCCAGCAAATAGTTTATAAACCAAATTCTGCTGAGTCCCAGTTAAAGTTTGACTTTGTGACTGGCCTAAATAAATATATGGCTTGCAGAAAACAGGTTGCCTGTCAAAAAGTAAAAGACAGTTTCTCAGTTTATTCTTGTTCCATCTTATCATTCAGGGTTAAAGAGCAAGTTAAAAGTCCCTCGTTTAAAAAGCTATACAGCAGTCAACAAGGACGACAGCGCAGTACCAGAGTTTATCAGCGGAAGGGAGAAGTCAGACTCAAATGACAGTGGAAGGGTAAATATTCAACAAGTTTTCCCCCTTTTTGTATAAAAAATGTATCATGACATACATGTATGCCAGACTGCACTTGCAGAAAAAATGGAGACTTTTTGCATTGTTAAAACGTAGCTGATTATGTAATACAAATATGACTTGGAGTGCTGTGGCCTCGTGATCTGGAGCATTGAATTCGTGGTCTGCGGGTAATTCTGCAGGTTGTGGGTTCGAGTCAAGCCTGGGGTTGTGGTGTGTGTGTGCCTTAGGGCATGGCACTTTGTCACTCATTGCTTCTCTCCACCTAGGAGTAAATTGGGTGCCTGTGAGGGCAGAGATGGCTATTGTGGTTGATTTTAACTGCTTTGCGCCGAAACTCCCCAGGGAGCTGAGATGGTATTTGGAATGTTTCATTGCTCCAGTGAGCAGGGTAATAATGATGTACATGTACATTTAGCACCATGAGCACCAGTATTGTTGGATATGTGGGCTTTATAAAAACATCATGTTATGACTTAAATGTGATTTGAGATTGACCTATGGTGACATGTGATTGATTAGAGATTGACGTGTGATTGACTTGTGATGGCTTGTGATGGACTTGTGATGTTTTCTGATTGACTTGTGATGACTTGTGATGGGGTTGTGACGACTTGTAATTGATTTGAGATTGACCTGTGATTGACTTGTGCTTGACTTGAGATTGACTTATGATGACTTGTGGTTGACTTGTGATGACTTGTGATGACTTGTGGTGACTCGTAATTGACTTGTGATGACTCGTGATTGAGTTGTGATGACTAGTGATGACATGTAATATACCTCTCAATGACTTGTGATGACTTGTGATTGACCTCTGATCGATATTGTGATGACTTGTGATGGTTCAACACAGGGCTTCATGAATGATAACAATTTAAGAAAATATCCACAAATGTAAATTACAATCAGATTTGGAAAATTTCTTCTGCAGGCATCAGACTCCATTGCTTCGGAGAGCCCAGTTTCAGAGAGGAGGCTATCCCACAATGCAGAGGGAAACTTTGGCTCCCAGGAGTCTGTGGGCAGTGGTGGATCGCACTCCAAGGATAAGAAGGGAGGGCTCAGGAAAAGAATGAAGAGCGCTATTGGCTCGTTGAAAAGAGATAAGGTAATCAAGTCTGTGATTGACTTGTGATGACTTGTGGTGGTTTGTGATGTTTCGTAATGGATTTGTGATGGGCTTATGATGGACTTTTGATTAACTTGTGATGACTTGTGATGAACTTGTGATGGACTTGTGGTGACTTGTGATAGAGTTTTGATTAACTTGTGATGAACTTGTGATAGACTTGTGAATGGATATGCGATGGACTTGTGATGGACTTGTGAATCGACTTGCGATGGTTTGTGATTGTTTGTGATTGACTTGTGATGACTTGTGATTGACTACATGATAACTTGTTATGGACCTGTGATGGACTACGTGATAACTATAGACTTGTGATGGATTTGTGATAACTTGTTATTGAGATACATGTACATGTACATGTGTGGCTGATTCAGCCTACACATGTAAATCTCTACGCTGTGCATTTAGAGGTCTCATCTAAAAGCCATCATTTCAGGACCGGTGTGATGGAGAAGTTATATATTAGTGTTTTAAAACCTTTTTGGGCTTAGCCACTGAAAATGGTTGGAGACGAAGGTAAGGGCTATAATTAGCAACCAGGCCCCTAGTGGTTTTAAACATCATTTTTATACTACTAACTGCGCAGTCACACTGTTTTGGTCAAAAAAGCATAATGTAGAGTTGGCAACTTTCCATTGATTTTTCTGCCATTTTTACAATTTGTAGGCATACTGCTTATCCATGTTCAGGGCCATTTCTATGATACACCTTTCATGTGTATTATTTAAAGCAAAAGTAAATGTAGGGTGAATATGATGTAGTACTTTTATCAGAATTTTCATCTCCACTCAAGAAATTTGCTTGGCTGTAAAATTTCAAGCTGGGATTTTCTGCTCAATGCAAAATATTATTGTACTTTCCTACACTGTTTACATTTTCAGACCCATAGCAAGGATCCATCACACAGTCCGTACAGCAGTGAGTCAAGCCTGCCCTCCCCATCCCCTGACACACACCCTCACACACCCCACGACGCCCATCCTGATAACACACCATCATCATCATCATCATCATCATTACCATGGCAATACCTGCGGAACATAACCCACCGAAACCACACAGCCTCCACCTCGGAACTTTACACCCCTGCCCCTAAAGCTGCCCGCCCCCTATCGTACCCCTTGAGGTCCATCTCGGAGGAATACATCCCCCTGGAGGTCTTGAACTCTTACAGAGGTCAAAGGGCAGGGGGCGGAGTCTGTCAGAAACTAGATGGCGGAGAAATGCCAGAGCAGAGGGATGAAGATAACAGTGAGCAACGATCAAGGGACAGTAAGTCAAACATCTCCATGAATGAGTCCTGACCCAAGTTACTTAAAGCTATAGTCCATCATTTGCAGCCATCCGAAAAGTAACTGGCGTAATTACTGTAAAAAACAAACTTGGTTGAAAGATAGTAAGGGAACTAAACTCCCTGTGAAATTATTCTTTCTGGGAAGCTGTCATTTTGAAGTAATCAACGAAAGAAGGCATTTCCAACGGTGATTCTTAAGAAGCACCGTAGGAAAATTTAAATTAGTAGTTCGTTTTGTTATTCAGCGCAGCGCGCGCAAGTATTGGAACGATGCACACGCGCGCGCGGTTGTTATAATTCGTCGGATCAGTGCGCAATGCCGCGTATAGCTGCAATTACAAAACAATTCAAAACATGATTCAGTAACTTTTGATTTGAAATTGAGATCTTAGAATGCTGCTTTTCTCGGAATGTACAGCTGAAGCTTAGCTGAAACTTCATCAGGTTAGTTGCTCAGTATCCTTCATTAGATTTTGAACACTTTTGTTGCTTCAAACGAACAAAATGCACTAATTACAAATGATGGACTATAGCTTTAACTATGGCTGGCAGAAATACACACACATCTACGGGAATTAGCTTGGGCCACTTTAACAAATGAACCACTGTTGATGCTCAGTAACTCTGTTGTTTACCAATGGGATTAAACCAATATTTCAGATCATGTAAACAAGGCTTCACAAATTTTATGGAGTGAGTTTCATCAGCTTTGTGCAAGAGGGTGAGATTTAAACAGCATGCGAAAAAAATATCATAAAAGTCTGCCACTTTCGACTTGGCGTCCTCTAGTGTGATACAGCGCCGGAGACAGTGGCAGTAGGCGTGTGCTACGGCCAAAGGCTTCTAAAGAATTGCAGGATCACCCCTGTGTGCAATGACATCATGTGTGATCCTGCATTCCTTCAGAAGCTTTCAGCTGCAGCAGGCGCCTTCTGCAATCGTGATCTTTCCTATACCCCCAAACCCTCGTTTCGACCTCATTCCACTTCTGTCTCATTTTGCCAGAATGCCTCCATTTTTTTCTTATATTCGCCTAAATTCTTGTTGATTCATTCATTAAAAGTGGTTTGCAAGGCAATGTATATAGCTCAGTTGATGGAGCACCTGTATTATTTTGTGAAGGTCATAGCTCTCCATTTTTTTTTGCTTTGCTCAGGGTCCATTGTCAAAGATTCAAATGTAGGGATCATTCCACTATAGTTTGCAGGGCAATGTACATATGTACATAGCTTACTTGATGAGGACAGGTATTGTACTGTGAGGGTCATATGACCGATTCCCGTTCTGTATTAATTTTCTCTCTTCTCTTTCTGAACTTTTCTTCTCTTCAGGTAAGTTGAGGCATTCATTTCGCAGTGGTCTACCTTCTCTACGCAAGAGCAATGTCAGTGTGACCTTTGACCCAAGCAAGGAGACCGGATACGGGACCAGTGCTAAGGAAGAGTTATACGAGGAGCCGTTACCAGCGCAATATGTGAAGATGACCAAAGAGGTAGGGAGACAATAGTGGAAACCATTTGCAAATATTTGAAAATAGAACTGCCAAAACATTGTGAATATCCTCCAGATCGTAAGTAATCAAGCATCCAAACAATCGTGAGAAAAAAACCTTTTTTTCATTTGGATAATGCCCCAAATTGACCGAATTTAGTTGAGTTTGCAATATCGGATACATGTCCGAGAATTTTTTTTTTCCTGAGTGATCAACAAGGAATTGTGCTACAAAATTGTCCTGCCGTGAATTCTCTTTTAACAGAACACCCGAGCTGGCCGGTTATATTCTGGTTTTGGATCAAGACTGAACCAGGCTCACTGATCTCTCTTATCTCAAGATTGATCTCCTAGGGCAGTTTGGCACCTGATGAATGCCTTCCACCAGCAGGGAACAATTAGTATGACTTGACTCAAGGACTTGTTGGACATGCCTGAATCATTCTTTAGTGTCCTAAATGCACATGTGTATGGATTTTTCATGAATGTAGTATCCAACGTTCTATTTGTTTTTGTCGAGTAATGAAACCATGTTTTCTATTTTTGATTGTTTAAATTGATGCACAAACAACAGAAATCCTGAATTTGTTGGACTGTAAGTGCAGTTTTTCATTTCTCATCACGGTTTCAAATTTTTTCAGTCTTTCATAACTTGCGATTTCCTCTTTCTTGTGGTTACAGAGTAGAAGTTTCGCCAAGAACGCATTTCATTTCTCTAAGAAATCTGTCTCGTTACAGAGAACTGCGTATCTTAGTTCTCCTTTGATAAAGCCTTACACGTAGGTTATCAGCAGTAGGCTAGAAACATACATGTACATACATGTACACCTAATAACATGAACTATACTTTGGCTAAACATGATTGAAATTTATAGACTTTTCAATGTTGGCAGGTATTATACACATAAGCCTACACGTTTGTTGTGTGCGAATTATGTACGCTAATGTTCCATTTCCTTCCACATAAAAAAAGCTGTTTCAAATGATTGAGTTTGTAGTTATAATTAACCAGCTGTGTTTGAAAAGTTCTTTGTACTTGATATCGCTCAATATTAAATACATGAAAAAAATATAACTATATTACAGGGAAACCTGTGGTATAGCCATCTTAAAAAAAAAAATGTGGGCCAGAGACCCGGGTAAAAACGCCCGCCAAACTTCCTCCCAAAAAGGGGGAAACATTTCCCTTCATCAATATAATGACCATGATATTATATTTGCACCTGATAGAGGAGACATGTATTGCATTAAACTACACATTTATTTCCTAGTGTCTCCAAGCAGCACTGAGATAATGACCAAAACTTTAAAATCTGGCATTTTAACCCCAGTTTACCCTAATATTTAATAGCAGACAAAGTTGGTGTCCCTGTAAGGTGTATTTGATGATCTTTTCTGGATTGTTGTGTTCAGGGACTGATCCGTCGGCTCTTGCTGAAGGAGCGACTACTGCGTGAGCGGCAGCAGTACATTCGAGAGCTAGAAGACTACACAGACAACCTGCTCCTGAAAGTCATTCTGGAAAGCCCCAGGCTGCTGGATAGGGACTTCCATTTCAGGATAGCCAAGACTAAACGGTAATGTCTTGATGCAAGTTGGTTGACAGGCTTCCATCTGTAGACGGTTACAACTTAATGTTTTGTCTCAACCATCTCAATCTGCTGCTGATAGTTACATGTATAGTAGAAAGATCTAGATTAATAAACAAAGATTTTTTATCCCAACATTGTCAACACCAAACAGTAATGTCTTAATCAGGAAAATCTGCTTCTGAAAGTCGTGCTTGCCACCTTTTAAGTTGGTTGACAGACTTTCCTCACAAGGTAGTAATAACTAAACAGTAATTGACAACCTGTTGCTCAAAGTCCTGTTAGAAAGCTGTAGGTTGGTTAACAGACTTCCATCCGGCGATTGTAAAGACTAAACAGTAATGTTATAAGATTTGAGGCTTTGCATGGTGGGGTATCTGTATCGTTTCGGTTTGCGGTAACACCATGTGGTAATAACTACTGCTTAGAAGCTATTAGTTCTGAAAAGAACTTGTCCTGCTTATTATCAACTTTGCTAAGTATTTTTTTGTTCTGATAAGAACAGTCCTGCTGTAAGTTCTAAACGAACTTGTCTTTGGTCTCAACTTTTCGACTAGCCTGCTCTAGTCATCATCAGGAGACTGAAGATAGTTGGAGATGCTACTCCTTAAGTAGGATTTGTTAGGATTGGGAGTGCTTGCTGGGCATGCCAAGTTCTTTTCAGAACTAATATCTTCTAAGCAATAGTTATTACCACATGGTGTTACCGCAAACCGAAACGATAAACAGTAATGTCTTAACACAGACAATCCACTCCTGAATGTATGCTGGAAAAAGTTGGTTGACAAGCTTAATTTCAAGATTTAGAGGACAAAACAGTGATTGACAACCTGCTGATCAAAATCCTGTTAGAACCCTCTAAGCTGGTCGACAGTCTTCCATCTCGTGATCAAGACTGAAAGGACTTGTTGCTCAAAGTCATGTTAGAGGCTCTAGGTGTTTCGACAGACTTGCATGCCAAATTCTAATCCAGGGTTGTCAAGATTTAATGATAATATCTCAACTTTAACAATTTTCTGCAGAAAGTCATGTTTGAAAGCTCTTAGTAGCATAGGAGGGACTTTCACCCACATATCCAGTTTTTACCCTTTTGATACCAAAGTGGAGTTTCAGTCTAGAATGTGGTACAGTATCAGAGTGAATGTTGTTTGAGTGACATTCTTCAAATTCTTTAGTAGTGCATGCATTCGTAACTTTATCAATTTTGGGGTTAATAATTTGCAGATAATCATTTCTAAACCTATCCTGCCTAAACCATGTACGAGTACATGGCGAGTACAGTATTGCATTTAATCTGTGAAGTAACTCTTCATAGATACATTAGGAAAATTTGAAATTCAATTATACATCTATCCAGGCTTCATCAGTGCTCTTTTTTTTGTTATGAAGCTCATTTTTACCTGAAATAACTTTTTGAAATGTACTTTTGAAGTGTTGCTTAAAGTTAATACACAACATTTCATACAAGTGGGATACCGTTTTCACACGGGGATTGCCACGGTGAAATGGTTGTAATGGCGGAAAAAGGGTGGCCACCCCTAACAAAAACTGTGATACTTCTTTCAGTTCCAAAGATGAAGATAGATGTACGATGAACATACTGTACTAAGATACTGATTCAGCAATTATAAGCTGTAGATCATCATACAATGTAAAAGTAGAACCATTACACATGTATAAACCTAGAACCACAATCCAGAAACAAGTCCTACATGGATACAATTACCTTTAGATGGGGACTTATGGTTGGGGAAAGGGTGTTCATCACCCGTAACAAAAGCTTGGACATTTGTTTAAATGCAAATGATGTAGATCAAACAATGAAGGTATCAAATTGGATCGAAGCATACTCTAATTTCTTTGGCGAGAATATTTCATCAAGTTTCACATGGTTCAGATTCTTTGAACGATACTACAGATTTGTCACTAATTTTCATCCCATCACAACAACGCACACCTTGGATGGCCAAATTATGAATGTCCCTGGTTGCAGGAACGATTCCTCCATGCCTTGCACTGTCAGGGCGGCTCCGGGCAAAGAAGCTGAGTATGAGAGTTTGTGAAAGACATTCCTCCTCTAATTTCTGGTTCAGTAGAACCGTTAACAACTGGTAGCAGCATGGCTAGCTCACCGTGCCCTCCTAGACCCTGGCTCACTTTCAGCCGGCTATGGCTATACTTACATGTGAGCCACTTCAATGTGTCGTCGCAAGGGTTGACCTGAGGACGACCTTCAGTGTTGTAGTCGAGTACTTTTTTCCGAGTACATGTACCGAGTACTGTCCAGTACTTAGGATACTGAGTACGAGTGCGAGTACTTGTACTTCCAAGTACAAGTACAGGTCTCCGAGTACAAGTACTTGTACTTCCATTAGTACCAGTACGTGTACTTGAATTCCAAGTACGAGTTCTTCTATTTCCGAATACGGCCATGCGGCAAATGGTTCAGTGTGTGTAATTGGCCCAGGCCCAGTCAGACCGATTATATACAGACCCTCTCGTGGCTAGTGTTTGTCTGGACTTCCACCTAGGAAATTTCAGGAAACTTTGATTTCTCTGTAAGCCAATCCACCATTTCAAACTGAAAGTGTCAATAAACTAAGGCCGTGGTAAGTCAATCTATACCATATTTATTTCAAGCACTGCTATTCAAGTACGAGTACTTTGATGACTGTGAACAATTTCGACATGTCGAGTACGAGTACTTTGCTGCCCGAGTATGAGTACCGTCATGTCAAGTACGAGTACTTTGACATTCGAGAACAGGTACTCTAAAATTAGAGTACTTTTTTTGCTAGTACTGAGTACGAGTACTACACCACTGACGGCCTTACATGTACAAGTAATAGGTGCCGTCAGCCCTCTGTTCGAATGTCCCTCCCATCCCGGTGGTCTTCTACAACTCTGCCCTTAAACCGCTGAGCAGGTTCTTAAGCACTCTTCTCAATATTGGAACAAGCTCATTCGGAAGTATCTCTGAAGCTGCGGGCCAACGAATTTGTGTTCAAGCACGAGTCACGTGATTCTGCCATTTAATTTCTGGAAGGAGAAGTGTTTTGAGTACGAAAATCACATTTTTTACTCCAGTGACCCCATGATGACCTTTGACCCCAGTTTGGTCATGTGACATGTTGGGACTGGGCTACTGATACTCTTGACAAAGTTAGGTTGAAATTTGTCAAAATATGTAGCAGCAATAGACAATGTCAACGTTTGTTACCAACTCGCTAACTAACGGAGAGGCAAGATGATTTGTTGAGCTGCTATCCCGAGCTAGAAAAATGGGGTTGGATTAAAAATACAAAAAAAAATAAATAAACCCAGCTCTTTTCTGAGCATTTGTTTAAATTTTTCATGCATGCGATGTATGCATGCCTTTGTACTTAGACTAAACGGGGTATTACATTATACATCGGTATTATGTGTTCAATTTCTGTCAGCATTATTTATTCAAATGTATTCATATAAAACTATATACTCATTTACATGTATATTTATGTCTATATTTTATTCAGATATTGTGTTATTTGTGTAATGGTACAATGTACATCTGTATATTTGATGTACAAGCTTAATAACAATATTGAAATCTGCCGCTGCATTTATCAGCCATGTGGTTGTGAAGGCCTAAGCGTCGCCGTTGTTCAACAAAGTTAATATGATTACGTACTTTGACGCTTTAACAGAAAAGTGAAATTCATGCACCCCAAAAAATGAAATTCATGCACCCCAAAAAATATGGCCTTTTGAACGTTGTGTTTCTCAGAAAGTATGCTCAGTATGATTGAAATGTTAAATTATAACCGAAGAAGTAATTCTAAACTTCATGACAGTAAAAGAATCGCCGTCATCGATGCTGAAACGTCAATTGTGGTTACTGGTTAAGGTGACCTTTATAGTCGGGAAGAAATCGTTCGAAAATGCCCCCAAATCTATTTCTAGGAATCCACTCAAGTTGTTATTTCACGAGTAGTTGAGCACTTACATGTATATCATCTAAAGTTATTCCGAATTTCAGCTTAAGCTGTTGTTGCAAACGCTTGTGTTACACCTTGAACTATCTCCCATGTAAATTTCGACAAGGATTTGTTTGCCGACCAACTTATGTGCATGGTTTTCAGGTTGGCTGATTTTGGGGCAACAATGACGAAGCGCATATATTAGCATATAATTAGCGTCACTCGGCGTGACTTCGCGTAGGTCTCGGTATCGACAAATGGAAGCCGGCAAAATGGGTGATATTTATTTATTAATAACTCGTGAAGGAGGCTATTCTGCATTTTTTTTTTACTGGATACCATAATCGATAGGAACCTTATTAATATTCGTGATGCTCGAAAAGATTGACATATATTGCAAATATCAGTGTTACTACTATTAAAAATGCACGTAGCCAGGCCTATTTTACCAATTTCAACGAAAGGTACTGAACATAATCAAAACGATTTTTAGCACATTGTTGGATAATTATAAGGGAAGGAATTCCTGGAAGTTGCATGACGATACGGTCTTCCAAACGGGAGCAATTAAGTTTCAAAGATTTCGCCCACCAACGTGAACATGTCTGTGTGCATGTTGTTTCATTTAGAATAAAGTTTTGCGTAACCATTAGAAATCGGCCTTCGCAACCACGCGGCTGTTATTGTGTGTTCTAATCCAGAGATACTGGATAAGTTAAAAAAAATAATATTAAAGGCTTTCATTGTTTGTTCACTCTCATTGTTGTGATTGTGAAGATATCAGTTTCCATCTGCCAAATGATGACCGACAGTGTTTAGGTATTTTCATTGCTTAATCAAGTTTACTTTTGCGCATATGTATAATGTGTAGTCATTACACATGCATATATTTTCCAGTTTTATTAAGTACACAATTGTATTTGTACATTTTTTTTAAATTTTGAAATACGTATTGTCGTATATGTTGCAATTTGCGACCGTTGTGTGGGTTTGTTTACGTTCCAATGCCACGTTTCAATTTTCAACATTGTTTCTTGCCTCGTAATGCATAAGCTCAATTCGTCGGCAGGAATTTACAATAATTTATCTGCTTGTGCGTCTTCCCGACAACTTTTTTTATGTTGCGTTTATTTTCTACTGCATTTTTATATAACAATTTAATTACCATGAGCATATTTTGTGTGTGTTTTTTTTTTTTGTACATGAGTTGCTTATGTTACACATATATCTTGTAACATTTCAGGGTATGTATAATTTCCAGTTGTTACTTTTTCCTTTTTTTTCAAATAAGGTCCTTTTTTTTCTCAGAAAATGAAATTTGTTAAAAGTGCAAACGGTTTTCATTAACATACAGTTCTCTTTTTGAAATCAACTTGTATTGTCCTACGGAAGTTGAAAAAGTGCAATAAATTCAGCATCAACTGAACTGTACTGATTTGTTGAGTGATGCATATTTCATTTGTTGTCGGGAATTAAAGTGTGAAATACCTTTCAAACATAAATTTATTTTTGCCCCTTAACCATGTTAGCCCAATGATCATCAGGCTACAATGATACGTTCTAGTCTACACCAGCAATGGTCTATGATATGCGAGCAGATTCGGCGATTAATTATAAAATAAAACAAACTGACCTTGAGATTCTGACCATTCAGCGCCTTATTTATCGGGTCTTCGGTAAGCCGTTGTTCTATTACAAAAACATGGCATCCAAAGTGACCAATCAATAACTTAGTCCACATTGCTGATCGAAATGACGTCACAGTATTTCGCTGACGCGCGGGGTCGCATACATTTCCATGTTGGGATATATCAGACGTTCGACATTGGCTCTGCGTTTGTTTCGAGGACACACACGTGCAACATCATCGGTGAATCGAGGACAACTTCGATTAGAAAATGTGTACAAAACCAATGTTGCGAAAAAGTTAAAGTATAAACTATTAAAGGAAAGGGGAAGAGGAACAAAAGAAAATCCTCGATTTTTACGTCCATAAACAAACGTGAGCACCCGTGAATGTCTGATCCTCCGACTAGCTACTTTGAATGTCGCTTCTTTTAATCGGCCATGTTCAACCTCGTCCCCAGGGTGTCGAGCAGTACGCACCCACCACTACCTGCTCTCTCACCCTGGTATTGGATCATTTGCATGTCAAGATTTTTGAACACGTATGCAAATAAGGGACAGTCTGGTGCCTGGATATGCGTTACACATTAGCGTTTGTTTTGTATGCGGTGTCTGGGGTAAAAACAGAGTCAATTCGTAGCAGCGCGAGCACGGCGTGAGTACGAAAATACGATTTTTGAAATCAAACTGTTACGATCTTATCGAGACAACATGCAGTATCATATTTCATATTAATATGAGCAAATTGTAAAGGAAATTAGTATTTTCGAGAAGGCGTGGACGAATGATCGCGAAAACACGTACTGCACGTTGTGAATAATAGCACCAACTAAGTGCACGATAAAAATCCATTACTTGCCAATTTCGGTGTCCAATCAGGATACAGGAAGACAGTTCCAGGGTTTACTATTGGAAACGCGGTTGGAAATAAAGTAAGCACTGGGGACGAGGCTGGACCATGTTGGGGAAAGCGTACGCCCTCATCATGTGACAGATGAATACTTAACTATAGACACCAATACATTTGGTAGTCTGATCTGCATTTGAAGATTCACATCATGTGCAGAGTCCGCACACTACAACGTCTGATATAGCATGCAAATTAATGTATGCGACCACTCGCGCCGGTTACACCTCTATATGTTCCGACACCCCTATGTTCCGACTGCACATATTCCTAACCCTAACCCTAACTGTTAACGAACCCACTTAATCTGTAAACCTTTATTTAGTACAGTTGCTCCCGCACTAGAATTTTCGGTATTTAATGAAAGTTTGTTATGGTTATTACGCGCGGGTAGATACCCTATACAAGCACTGACTGGCTTTTATTCGCTCTCAGTTGGTGCCCATGTACAACCATTATGTGCGATTTTCATTAGCGCGTCGTTGAGCCAGCATCTCCCGCCGTCCTACCGATCTACGTACCCCTCATCGCTGGATCGTGGCCGAGGCTGACGGGATATACTACCGGACGGAGACCTGGACTGTCGTGGCCTGCTTGATGTGGCTGACTTCCCGGTGCTCAACGCTGACTTACCTGTGGCTTGGCTGATCTACGGCTGGGTGCGGAGATGCTTGGTTCGACGGCTGCGCCGAATACCGTTGTGGGCACTGGCTGGGCGGGGCCTGTTCCTGCTACTGGTTCCTTATTGGTAAGTATATTCGGCCGAATACAATTTGCCTTTTGTGTGTGTTTTGCTTATTAACTCTATTTTGCCGGCTTGTTTTTTACTGTCTCTGTATTTTGCCTGTTTGTATAAGTTGCTGCTTTGCTAATTTCTTTGTAATTTATTTTGCTTTGCCTGTGTCTAATGCTTTGGGGTTCTTGCATGACGTTTAAAGTTGAAGACTAACTGAGAATGTTTGTATCACCCACTGTCCTGTTGATTGATTTGGGAGAATTAATTAAATTTTGTTAATCATATATTGGTCTCTTTTTTGCCTTGATTAAAAAGTCATGATTCCCGTTGTTATTACTTATTTCTTTCTGCCGTGCGTTCCCCGCACGTAACACTAACCCTAACCGGGAGTAACACAATCTAGGTTGTCGGAACATAGGGGTGCCGGAACATAGAGCAGTCACCTCGCGCCAGCCCATCGGAGCTAGCCTTGGTCAAGGCGTTCGTCATTATTCATCCATAGCCTACGCGGTAAACAATAGGCGGCATACCTTCGCTATGCAGTGCATTAAAAATACAGCACGAACCGTGAACTGCCACCTATTAGCGCGGGGGGGGATAATAATGTGGATGATATTCAACATTTTGGAATATAATTGCGCCCACTTCAGAGGTGATGCATTTGGTCATTTGAGGGATATTTTGTATAGGAAGTGGGTCAGGCGCGGTTCTACGGGGGGGGGGGGGGGCTCGGGGGGGGGGCTGTAGTCCCACAAAAATTTTGTCTAGCCCCCAAAAATAAATTCCGTAAAAAAAAAATATGGCATTAGCAAAATGAAGGATTGTGATGTAGGGCCTACATGCGAACGATCTCCCCCTAAAGAAGAAATAGCCGTGACAAGGGTGCATTAGTTAATATAGTGTGAATGATTTTAGGATTTTATTGGCGCTCCCCATTGAAAATGGCATAAGCCCCCCCCCCCCCCCCCCCACCCACCTATTGTTTTTCGGAGGCCAAAGTGTCTGGAAAAAATAACCAGTCAACATTTCAGCACGCCTAGCATGAAAAAAACACCCACCCCGCCCAAAAAATATATCTGCACTGTACGCACAGTGGACAGTGAGTATTATTGCGAAATGAATGACTTTTTTGCCCATTTTAATCGCTTTGACATAGTTTATATTGTACACACCACTGAAGTCAATAAGACTTTCATAAATGAGCACCCAACAGAAGTCGATACATGAAGTAATCTGTCATGTTTTTTCCTCTTTCTACTTTCCAAGTAAGAACATTGTCCACTAGCAAGTTTGATAAGTTTCTCAGGATTCCAGAAATTACAGAGGATTATCTTCAAGATTTAATGTTCATAACATGGACAGACATTTCCTTTTTAAGTGTTGGGAAGCAGTAAATGAAATGCATGAATTATCCTAAATTTGTTCATGAAGTAATTCCATTGAGGGATTGCCACTGGCTAATCTTACATTAAACTTGTAGGTATTTTTAAACTACAGGAATGTACACATCTTCAAGACTTCATACATTTTCATAACAGGGACAGAAATTTGTCACAATTGTGTGTCCTTGCTATGAACATGTATCAAGTCGCATCTCAATTTCATAAATAAAATAGGTTGCTTTAGTGTTTAATGATACCAATTTTACATTGAATAAGTAATATAAATGGAACAAGAGCTGGATTAATCATAAAAATGAAAGTAGTATGATTCAAGAATGTCCATCCATGCATGTCCGTCTTTTCATCTTTAATAAAGATGGCATAGTAATTTCATACATATCCATTGAATCAGCCTGTACTTATTTATCAGTGCAATCACGAATAATACAGGAATGTCTATAAATTGTTACTTTACAAAAAGTCATGCCATTGTGCCATCGGCTGTATGGGCGCCTTCGTAAGAATTGTATGCATATATCGCCCTAAAAAGCAACCGACATACATCCGTTATACTAGTGCGCATTAGTTTCGGTTAGATCAGCACCCCCATCGACAGATGGTACCAGCCCCCCCCCCCCCCCCCCATTTGATTTTACGGAGGCCAAGTGTACTGAGAAAAAATGTGTCTGTATATACATTTCAGCCTGGATGTGCAAGTGCCCTTTTCAAGACATTGTTATCCCCCCCCCTAATATACATGTAAATGTCCTTGCTATGCTCCTGTTGTCTCTTTCAGGGGTTAAACTTTCAAGGCAGCACCTCAAGCTAAGCATCTTTCCGAGTTCTTTCCATATGCTATTGTGCCCGAATGTTTCCAATTTGAAATAATAGGTCTGTATTCATCATTACTACAACAGGACTAGTCAGGTTATAATCCGCAGAATAGCCATGAAAGGCCATTTTGGGGTTAATTTTGAATTTCAAGGGGTGGGGGTTATTTAAGAGATACAGCGTTAGTTTTGGTGTCAAAATAAGTCCTGTATTGATGGTGTTAACCATTTCCCAGAAGGACGTCTTCAAATTTTGACATTGGATTTTACCACCCTCTGCTAACCTATGCAAATCATTTGGATCCAGACGAACGCCTCGGTCCAATCGTCCATGTGAGGGTTTGGGGGTGGTGCTCATTATATGCTGCTGAATAGCCTAAGCTGACCTTAAAAGTCATTGTCTTATTGGTCGATCGTTGCGTGGAAACTTGCATAGCGGTGAAAGTTAAAACGTGTGCACGTGCTGTGCATTATACATACACACACGATGTGTGTCTCACATTATTCTTACCCACACAATACCAAAGCACAAAAAAATGTGGTTTCTGACACGTCCGCAAAAGGCGAATAGCTGCAAAAAATTTGATGAAGTCGGGATTTACCAAGGTGTGATTGGACACGTACTTGCACAAACTAAAGTAAAACATAACGATCGATCGAATCGGACATTATTACCACTATACACATGTAATTGTTGTAGGTGTTAGAGCGGGGGGGGGGGGGGTGGTTGCATTATTTTGAATGAATTTCTATGAATTTCTATTTCTTATTAAACGTACTTGTTTGTATTCCCATTCACAAATACCTTTGAGTCAAAAAGTCGAACTAGTCGAGATGATAAATTACCAACTATTTTTTTCAACAAAGTTTAGTTCATGTTCTTTAAACAACCCTCTAGCTAGCTATAGTTTGGTATGTGCCGCTCGCGTGAGTAGTAAACAATCTCCTTATACGGAGATTGGCGCGCGGGTGTCGCGTACTTTGTGATATGGCGCAGAACGCGAAGTGCCGGTGTGTGCTGACTGGATACGCAATGAAATTGGATGATCTTGACGTCGTAAATTCAAACACGGGTCCACTGCGATTGATTCCCGCCTGTCGGAAACACGTCGTAGAAGTTGAAATGTTCCTATATGGCTCGAGACTGTTCCGGTCGTCCTAATAATTATCGTCGCACTTGCACTCAGCCGGTCGATACAAAATCGGCGACTAAAATGTTCCCGACTGTCCTTCGACAGTCAGGCGCAGCTTGATCCTGAAAAGTCAGGCACCGACCACCGAGTGATCTGTGTCGTCGCAAGGTACGGTCGATCTGAGGGCCACTTGCAGGCGTCATCGGCGATGCGTTCAAATGGCGATGGTCTCCCGCATCGTTTTCCTAGTTCCGGATTTTTCCTAGTTCCGGATCGCTTCAAATAAAAAACCTACTACCTGTACCTCTTTTGGATTAGTCTCCAATAATTTTTATTTTTCTGACGAAGTGCATTCTGAAAATGAAAATATGTAAGCTTCTTAAACGTACAAAGATCTGTTCGATAAAATTATTGTGTATCGTATCTCCATCACTCAAGGTAAACTTTTTAGCCAATGTCACTTGAATTCGTGGAGTAGTTGAGCCAAAAGCAGCCTGATGATGCTTGCTATCCGGAACTAGGAAAACGACTGTACTTTCTTGCCGGGGAGTACTTGTGCGCGGAGCCCATAGCAAGGTTTTACTACTATTATTAGTCTGAATCGGTGAGTATACTCCTTGACATTTTTTTATTATACCAAGTTCCAGAACTTAGGCCATCCTTGGGAAGGTTTGGCCAAGCCTTGGAATTGTGATGACTGAATCATAGAGTAATAGTTGTCGGTTTTTGTTTTAAACATAACTCTATATTGATTGAAATGCACACGGGAGTATGGACAGGGCCTGCGCATAATGTGATTGCACTAACTAGGGAATTTTTCTACGGTCATCTTGGGATTTTTTTTAATTTCATAAAATCACTTCAAAAGGTTGGAGTAACAATTCAGTAACTGATAAAACAAACGGTCTTTCAAAACTATTATAATGTAAAACACTGGACACAATAAATTCCTTCTCTATCTTCTTTTTTATTGACGACTGAACAGCTTGATATATAAATACATCACATATGAACACATAAAACTTACTGTGCAGACTAATCAACAGAACATGTACATATGCAAATTGTACATTCACTGAATAACTGTAACACAATTTCTTATCGCAATTTCAGTTTGATAATTATATTCTACAACAGTTTCTATCATTGCTATTCCAGTACACTTATCCGAACATTTCAGAAAATACGATCAGTTTACATACATGTAGTAATTGTGCCCGAACTATGGCAGTCGCCCCAACTATGTAGGGCCTAGTTGGGACAATCCCAACTACATGTATATTGGAGATAGTTGGGACAATCCTAACTTCAGTTGGGACCATCCCAACTATAGTTGGGACAATGCTATAGTTGGGGCGAAATACACACACCAACTCTATCAATATATGTAGCATTTCATGCTCTTAACGTGATTTCAGTACTTATCCAAAGTTTTGTAATATTCATAATAAGCCAACAAATAGTACTGATTTATTAAAGTAACTAACAGTAAACCATGTTTAGAATACATGTTTAAACAAAAATACATTGTACAAGTGTACATACAAGTACATGTGTAAACTGAACGTGTACTTAAGTTAAATCCAATTTAGACTATCAAGCTGTTAAAAAATATCCAACTTTTTTGGAGACTTTTTGAAATGAGTTGTACATCATTATCTAAATATAACATAATTTGAATGCTTCTAATTTATACATGTGAAAATATATTTTTCATTTGTGGGCAATATAATTTTGAAAATGTATACCCCGTACATAAATATAAAGATACCCATTCGTATTTTATTGTTGGTATCGATGGTACATGTATGTGAATTTTTGAATAATAAAAAACAATTAAAGGATTCCCTTCAGAAAAAAATATAACATTGTAAACACTTTTATTAAACATTACCACGAATACTTTTGATGTCTTGAAAAGAAAAAAAAAGGATACAATTCTATAAACTTGAGTAAAACCAAAAGGGCCACATCACAAAAATGTATTTACGAGTTACAACTATTTCTAATCCATAGGCTTTTATTTCTTTTAGGAAGCTCTTAAATCCACGAAAATGCATCTCGTAAAAGAAACTGAACTTTCTAAATACTTTTTTTTTTCAAAATACAAAACATGTTTATGAATTTTGATGAATTCTGGTAAGTTAAGATACTACAAACTAGCCATTAAAAAAGGAACAAATAATAAATGAATACACACTGACTTTTACACAGCTTACAAATATATGTACATGTATGTTTGCAACATTTACAAAAAAACAACAACACATTTTCTTCTTATTTTCAATGCAAAACCTGTGCATGTATTTTCTTGAGTTGCAATAAAAACTAGCCCATATAAAAACACGGGGGAATGTAAACACTGACATTTTGCATAGCGAACACATGTTTGCGACACCTATTAATATTTTATTAAAAAAAAAACAAAAACAAAAACAAAAACAAAAAACCCGGTAAATTCTGGTGAGCTTAGATGAAACTGGCCTTTTCTTTTCATGATAAAAATACACAGACTGACAATAAATGCATAGTGCATGAAAAATTATATTAAACAAATCATTAACTTCTAAAAACGATTGCATCAGCACATCAAGCATAGTATTAGAAAGTGTGACATTGCATTTTAAATTTTACACGTAGATTTGTAATGCAAATCTTAATTTAAAGTGTAGGGGGCCTACTGAGTGTAACCGTTTTATTGAGTCTTATAGGGTGCATTCGAGTAGCGTCCCCGTGTATACAAGGGGATCATTCTCGTGGAAGCCATAATTAAGGTCAAAGGCTGTTAATTGGCAGGAATTTAAAATGTACACACAGCAGGCATACCTGTCGTATGCTTCACTGGTAAAAGTAGTTTTATCATTGCAGCCAGATCGATAATTGCTGGAATTGGAGGATATGCTCTGAATCATATGTGTCTATCAAATTTAACACCTCCAATAATTGGGAATGTGTGTGTCATCAATCTCTCCGTTGTACCCCCGTTGCAGTATCTTGATCACCAGTGAGAGCAATGAGCATTTCCTCGATCTAGTTTGAGATGTAGGCATTTTTCATTGGTGCCTATATTTACTAGTCTGCACACCCATATACAAAAGAGTACATGATATAGAATCAGGGCTTCGCTTGAGCGGCAACCCTGAAAACCTTAAATGAATGATATTTTTAGGGGATGTGGATTAAATATTTACTTGAACTGGTTAACCCTAAAAGGGCCGGGGGCGGAATCCGCCCCCCCCCCTCAACATTTTCCGCGATAGCTTCTAAAAAAAATTTTTTCGCGACCCCAGCTATTATGACTTTTTAGCCTCGAGCTTTGCGCATCTTTTGATACCAAAAACATAAAAATCGGACCACGGGTTTGCACGTAGCGAAAAATTTTCCGGCGCTATGCGCCGTGAAAACTGAATTTTCGCATATACGTCGTATACACCGAGCAGAATTGGCATTCATACATATGAATAATTAATTAGCCATAATTCCAAAACCCTTTGACCTATAGTCATGAAATTTCTTGGGCATGTTGAGGAAGAGTTGTTCTATGCATGTAGTGAGTTTCAAAAATTTTCGTCACTCGATGGCCGAGATCTTAGGGGGGGGGCGGAATCCGCCCCCCCCCCCCCCGGCTGAGAGATGGTCAAAATAACCCGGCCCCTTTAGGGTTAAAGCACGAGAACAACCAGGCTCGTAAGAAGCTAAACAAAATACTGGACAGGTCCATTGGAATATTTGGCTAAATTTCTCCCAAATGAAAGAGTAAACCACTATCTCCGGGGCAACCTAGTCCAAAAATGTTGGACTCCATTCTGTGTATGAGAGTCCAAAAACTAAGGTACTGACAACATGCAATACAAGAAAAAATAGACTGGCATCTGAAACAGCCAGTCCAATAACTCTTCAGTACTACATCAATCAACTGTGCCAAACAAATATATAGGATGTGAGGTACTAGTCTGTATTTCCTCACATTTCACCATAGTCAGTCACCAGACTATACATGACAATGGATGAAGAAGTCAGTCTTTTCGAACAGTTGGACCATGGAAGGACATAAATAATTCTAGTCTATAGCCTCATTTTGAAATCCCTTGACTTCCCTCTCATGTGCAAAATATTGAAGAAAACTCTCCTTTGAAATTGAGTTGAGTTTTCTAACTTGGTTGGTGAACTGCTGAGGACCTTTTTCTTTGCCCAGTGAAAATTTCGGAGAATTGTGCTGGCTAAAGAGTGAGTAAATACGTTGCATTGCTTTTATTTTACATATTTTTGAGCACTCAAATTCCCAGTCTGGGTGCATCCCCTGAACATTAAACATACTCGTACAACAGACATGTGCAGGTACATGGGGAATTTGACTGATCGTACAGCTATGTACTTTGCTTTATGCTCAGATAAATACATTACCGACTCAAATAAATACATTACCGAAGACAAACAGTTGACGGAATACAGTCAGCTCCACACGAAGTACAAATGAACCTTGTTAGAAAAGACATACTACTAGGCAAGACAAGATCGGGGACGACACCATTTTGAAAAAAAAGGAGGGGTGATTTTCACAATTCAATATTAACAAATGACAAAGTCAATCATACAGTGCAAGAGATTCAAACACTGTGTGAACAAGAATCTACGCTGAAAAACCCAAATCGACAGAACACGAATGTCACAGAGGCCAAGGGAACTGATTGCGGATCCAAGATCGTTCACTTTTACTCTCGACAAAGTGCCTGCAGTATACGTACCTGTTGGACTCAGGCCTTGTCTTTGATTTGGCTGATCTCCGGACCTGGTAGATTTCAGGGACTTTCTCCTCAGATTGCAATATACGTGCCAAGAAGTGATGTGTTAGATCTTGAATTGGGATCAGTGTAGATACAAATAGAGAACATCTGTGACATGGTCCGGCTTGCAGATTGTTTGTGAATACTGTACCGGGTTCCTACGCCGATTATTCCGTTTCGTTGTTATAGCCAGTATGAATCAATATGCAACACTGGCCCGAGTTTGGCAGGCAGGCAAGCAACTTGTGACGGTGCGCCAACGCCCAGCGGCCCACGCATGCGCAATACACCAGTTCACGCTGAAGTCAAATTCATACACGCATGCGCATTGATTGGCCCATGCTGATTTCCCTTGACCTCGTGTGCACGGCACGAAACCAAACTTGATTCAGCTAGCTTCATCTACCTTCATGATTCAATGAAACGTGACGACTGAACTTGTTTTATAGCCAGGTGGTAAACAAATTGGAAGATGTGTCATTACAACTTCCGACATGTTAATCAAACAATCAAATACAGTGCAAAGAATTATAATCTGTGGACATACCCTAGCCTTTTGAGTTTTCACATACCAAGTAGGCAAACTTCAAAACTTCAAACTGCAGTCATTAAGTTGGCAATAACTACCAAATCCTCACTCTTTACCATCATGAACACGATTATCAAGCAATGGCTGAAACGTTGATTAAGACAAACAAATGTTGTTTTGTAAAAGGTCAACATAATTATTATACTGCTAAAATGTTTTTTTTTCACTGAGAAATGTGTTCTTGTCTCATTTCTTGAAAAACAAAAATTTCTGAATTTTATCAATTTTATCCTGTACAATAAAACCACTTAGACCAAAAAGTGATACTCAAGACGATTTCAGGTTTTTTTTCCGAAGACAGATGGCACAAATCCTGGAGAAATTGAAAGAAAATTGCAAAACTGTTTGGACCCAAGTTTGCATTTTCAATGGACCGCTTCGCTCTTTCCCTTTTGGCAAATTGATACGCATGCGTGCATAAATTTGCATTTATGAGGAAGTGTTCTTCAACAATATTGTGTGCCGATAGACTTGACAAGGAGTCGTCACTTACATAAAGTACAAGTACCGAAATTGAACACTGATGGACAACAAGCACCGTGCGACTTCCACTTAAATCACAGACTGGAATTTCAGTCTACGGAACACATGTAGTAAGAATTTATATGTCCGCTGCATACGTAGACTTGCATAGTACACTGCTGAATGCAGCGCCCCACGCTATGTGTAAATCGAATCACTGTATTTCTTGGCAAATTCTCCCTAGTCGTGTACTTTGACATATGCTTCATTTTGAACTCTGATATCGGTCCCAATCAATGTTTCGTTGCTCAGTCAGTGAAGTACGCACAGTATATCGCGCGTTCCGCAGTCTGGGAACGAACAGTTAAAGAATTCTCTTTTTGAAACTTCAGAAACCTACTTTAATCGGCCATTATGTGCCTATAAAGTTGCATGGGGATGAATCTGACTAACGACGATCGGGAAACTGTGTCCTATACTTTTGTTCTGTTCCCTCAACTAACAACATTTACATTGGCTCAGAAGAAAGGGGCGGTCAGGTGGCCCGAATCAAATGTTAATTTTTGTTTGTCTTAAAAAAAAAACCTTTCATGTGACGCATCACAAATCAGGATAATGTCAGCATTCGTTGGTTGCAAAACAACTCAAGAAATACCAAGTTTAATGAACTGAATTTGTGTCTATTAGTTTTTCATGATGTAGAACATTAAGAGGTTTCATATCATGATAAACTGTCAAAAATAAAAATAACATGATGGGAAACCAAAATAGTTCTTTTATACGAACAAAATACGATTTGAATGAAAGTCAAAAGGGTATGGAAAAAAATGACACACTCGTTGTTTGGCAACAATCCAAAATATACCACCTGAATTAAGTTAAATATCGTCGTAATCGGTCTATAAAAATGACACTATATTTTTTGAAACAGAAAATACTACATTTTGCTAAAATTATATTAACCGTTGGCTTGCATAAGCGTTACATCATGCATAGGCCTGTCCTGCCGTTTGCGTCATTGGGTAAATTTCACTAAGTTTCCTGTAAATTGCCTGGTCTGACAAAATCCTCCAAATAACAGGACGAAATAGTTTCTTGACCCATACAGATTCTAGATATATAGACTTTGTACCCAAAATACAGTCACAATATACTTGCAGGGCAGAGGGCTATATTTTTGGAATATGCCCCTGTGCAAAGTACGCATAGCGCTACATAATTATGTAGGATAAGGCCAAACAAAAGTCTCCGGTTTCTGGTATGCGCGCGCGTCGCCGTAGCCATGCGCGTCGGCAAAATGAAAATTTTTTTTTTTTCAATGAAAGATGATGTCTCAAAACCGCCAAACTCACTGGTTTGACTGGAATCCTGCTGCTGCACAATTTTAACGTGTTTTTAGATGGGGTTATGATCGAGAATAAGCTTTATGTGGCCTCTCTGGACTCCCATATATATGTACTAAGTTTAGTCGGGCACCATTTGCAGTCATCAGCCGACATCATTTGAAGCAAAAAAGTCAGGTAAAAAAAAAAAAAGCCGCGTCGCCGCACCACTTTTTGGGCAAGCTCCATACCAGAAACTGGAGACTGTTTTTTTTGGCCTAAGGTTGATTATAGCCTTTATTGAGCAGAGCACAGTGAGGTACCATAATCCATTATAGCAAACGACAGCCGTGCAAAACTCCCAGCTTTTGATGCTAGCCCATCGCCAAAGGTAAATGTATGTGTACTTCTCAGTAACAAGAATAGCTTCTCATATTTCAAAAGTAATCAGCATTTGCATTTGCAGTAATGTTTACACAGACGTGGTTAAGGTTGTGTATTTGGGGAAAAAACTGAGAAAGAAAACAATGCCTTCCTTGTATTCTGGTTCCCTGAACCTTCTTCAACCGAAACGGATCAGTTTATAAACGTCGGGGAAATGTCAGGCCAGGGAACCAGACTACAGCTGGCTTGCACCCTGTGTTAATAGGTGTGTTAGGTTTAGGGATGTGTAACCGATTGCAAACAAAATGTGGAATGACTATAGAGGGCAGTATTTGAGGGGAACAAAATCATCGATAGTCGCATGACCATCGTGAGAAATCGATGCCAAAAATTTACTTTTCTTGAAAATGACAGCACACCAGGCGCCATGATTTCACAGGATGCTAGAGACTTTTTTCACTTACATATTTTATTTTGATGTTTGCAAATGTCTTTAAAAGGCACATAGCACCATTTGCTCTTTGTACACCCGTTTGAAGATTTCTTAAAGCACATTTTTAGCAGTATGCGTAACAACTAAAGTGTTGAAGTTTGAGCTCACTGGCTTCACATTCAGCCCCCTCCCCAATTTTGATTATAAAGGCCTAATTGTGATTTTGGTCTCGATTTGGTAAAACCAATGCTGTAGTCATGGACTGGAATGACGTGTGGATACCAGTGAACATCCAGACTGGTATCCGAGGATTCAATTTCATACACGCATGCGCATTGATTGGCTCATGCTGATTTTCCCTGACCTCATGCGCAAGGGACGAAATCAATTGTATAAATGTTTATTGCTTGCCCCCCCCCCCAAAAAAAAATATATATATACACCACAAAATGATACATATCACGAATTCAGGGACTTTCCAAAAGACAGATGGTACAAATCCTGGAGAAATTGAGGGAAAATGACAAAACTGTTGGGACCCAGTGCATTTTCAAGGGGCCGCTTCGCTTTTTCCCTCGGGCCAATTGATGCGCATGCATGCGTGAATTTGAATTGGTGGAGAAACTTATCTTTAAACAGTGTAGTACTCGTACTCGTACTCGTACTGAGCTCATGCGCTAGTTGCTTGAGGCGATAACCCAGGAAAGACCAGTATGAATTAACATTTGTTATGTAGCCTCAATTTGGTGAGAAACCGCCAAACGTTTAAACAGCAATGACAAAAACAAAATCGTGTTTAAAATGAAAAAAAAAAAAACAATCCTATTAAAATGAAATTCAATTTTCCAGGACCAAAAGCAACACACTCCTTTTGCAAAGAAAGAAATGTAGTGAATGGGAAGTTCATTTGTGACAGTTCTTTGCAAGAGCGTATTACTCGCATACTGCTTTCATCGAAAATGGGCGCGTTGGACCAAAATATTGGTGGCGCACTGCCGGAGACAAACCGGCCTAACGGTCTTAAATTTTCTGTCAATAGAGGGCGCCCCACATCAATATTGTTGCAAACAAAAGTACTGACGAAACATCATTTCCGATGCCTCTCTCATGGGAGTCTTTAAGTGTGTGTGTGGGGGGGGGGGGGGGGGAGAGGACTGCTTGTAACCCCCCCCCCCCCACCGAAAAAGGAGGGGGGGGGGAGAAAGAGGGGCGGAGAAGAAAACAAGAAAGAAATTGTTGTGAAGTCAAATTTGCTATTTTCAATACACATTTAAACAAAATGTTAAAAGGGGTGGGGTGGCGAATGTTCCCCGCACATCCTCAAAAAATGATAAATTGAGAATATGCTAGAGAAAGGATTTGGGGGAAATGTGCTTTGTTCCCCCCCCCCCCCCCCAAAAAAAAAAAAATGGCGACACCATTGGCCTCACTATTGAACAGAAAGAACACGTTTGTTTGGGCAATAACTCAACAAATAGCAAATGTATTGAAATTGAGAATTCGTCCATTGATGTGTCATGATGTGTTACATTGGGATTCAATCTGAATGAAAGTTAACGTTCGGGGAACAATAACACATTCGTTTTGGCAAAAACCCGATATACACCAGTTGTATTAAGTTGAAATATCTTGCAGTGATCGGTCTTGATGTGTTAAGTTTGGAGATTATTTTGTGAGAAAAGCAATGACTTAAAACATTTTTGATGTTCTCATCCTATTACAAGGGGAGGGTCCCTATTTCCAACCTGGAAGTGCAATGACCGATGTTGTCCCTATGCCATGCTAGTATAGGGATATTCATACAAAGTTCGTATGCAAAATTAGAGCAAAAAAAAAGGATTTTGTAATTATAGTCATTTAGTTATTAGGCCTTGTCACTGTAAGCATCTGTGGATGCATTCACACATAAAAATGGATGTATTCGTTATTGAAGATTACTACTTAAACCGAAGGCAATACAAAAAAATATATAAGCACCAAAATAAATGATTAAACAATTACATGATTAGATTTAGAGGGAACATTAGACCAATAACGAATGGGCAGCACCTTATCGGCAATATCATCGGTAGTGCAGGAGTCAACAATCCCTTCAATGCAATTAATCCAATGAATTATTTAAATAAGAAACCCACTGGTATTACATAAACTTACAATCGTTCCTGGGGTAAGGAATCGTCAGCACACACAGTGAGGTAACGGGTTTCACAGTTGGGTGTACATGGGTTTACGGCGGCATTATGGGGTGCTGTTGAATAGCAAATAAATTTGCATACAACATTGATACACAGTTCAACGATATAAATAACACCATAATATCACAATAACTGTATTCCAAATAAGAATCCATACTTTGTGTTTCCATGTACCGGGGTGAAGGCCTGTAAAATAAGGGCGTTGGCTCTAAGGAATGATAGACATTTCGGCGTAAACTAAAATACATGTATCCATGATTATCGAGCCTGACACTAGTAATATAGAATACGGATGAATGCTTACGGTGAATGAAATGTCGAGAAATCAATATGATATAAATTAAAGTAACAATACTTACAAATAGTTGGCTACAGAAATGTGTAGTGAGTTGATCGTGAGCGTGGAGGCAACTGATTCGAATCTCCCGCACGCCGGGGTGATGCGAGCAAAGATATTATGTAATTGCATACCAGAGATGCCTAAGCGGGGTTGGTCGGGGGACTGACTAGATTAGACTTATGTTATAAAGGGCTCTATTGAAAATAAGGGAAATAGTTACTCGAAGGGAGAAAATAAATAACGGAATAAACACATAGCGGTGACGATAACAGGCCTATTATATTGCATGATTCCGTTCTAGCAAGGTCGCGTTTACATATCCATATCGTTTACAATCCATAAACAATGTTTCGAAACCCCGTGTCAGAAATCGGCATTTTGTCAAAATGCCATGCCCGATTTGATTCGAAACTTGTGCAGGTTTCCCGGTAAGAATAAGTCAATTTTGCAGCCTACTTTCACAAAATTGACGCCACGCTTATTTGTGGGACGGACGTAGGGAAAAACTACCCCGGGAGGAGGGGCAAGAAATTGCAAGATGAATGACGAGATTAGAAGTCAGCCCTTCAAGGAATTCCTGCCACGAATCTTCTCCTGACACTTCAGTAGGTGGGTCAACTGCAAACAGCTCCTTGTAGTTAAACGCCTGATTGTTTCTAGCCCGCTAATATTTTAAACCGACCTCACGCGTAGCGGCCATCTTAGAGGGCGTCTTTTGTTCTGTAATCTAGTAGCAATGAATGCACGGAAGGTTTGCTGACTTATGACCCGAACCATGGAATATTGTTGTTATGTACGATGAGCGAAGACATTCATTCGGAATGCGTTTTTTAGGTTTGATGCACTAAATTCTTTGCTCACAATTGTATTGTTTTGTAAAATCTCGTAAAATAAAATGTCCGAACGTGACACATCATTACAAATTACTGAACGAAGTTTCAGTATAGTACATTTGGTATTTATTATTATTATTATTTATTCGGCCAAATTACAAAATACAACAAGCAATCCACAAAAATAAACAAAAATAAACAAAAACAGCCCAATCCAAGCTGGCCAGGATTGACAAAAGTATAATAAAACACTGTGACTCGAAAGCCTGTCAAACTTAACTTGAATGGTAACAAAAATACATTTAAAAAAATAGATACAAAGTTGAATGAAAAATATGACCAATTAAGTAAGTTATTGATCTTAACAACGAGTGGTTTGTTGTATTGGACGTTGACTCATTGTCTCATTCGGATTGTTGTTCACGATTAATTAGAGTATACAAACTATCCGTATACTTGCAAGTTCCTGCAAAAGAGGGCGCACTTCATAAACACTGCTCACCGCGCGCCAACTTCTATCCATTCGTGATGTAAACACAGTTATTGTAACGACGAAAGCTCAAAATAAACACATTTTATTGAAAGTGAATTTCGTCCAATATTTTGCAATGATATTAAGACACAAGAATCTTGAAAATTGACAGGAACAAGTATTTTCTACACTCTTTTAATTTCAGTTTGTGGTAATAGTTTGTCCTTGTCACTCAAAACATGAATCGGAAAAATCTAATTTATCTGTTTCATACATGATAAAAAATAACATTGTTTCGCGCGTAACGGGGACACCAAATTCGGTGTCCTGGTTACGCGTGAAATCACTGTCTTTTTTGTCATAAATATCCTGCATGATTACACTAAAACGGTTTGAAATTCATTTATTTCATAAACTAATCGGTATGAGTACATACTAAAAGAAATTGCGACATTTTGAATTAAATACTTAAGATTATATGGTGCAAAAAAGTTACTGTGTTTCACGTGAAATGGGGAAACCAACCTCTCAATAAGGAAAGAATCACTATTTTGTGCAAAATCCATCTTTTTTTTTCTAAATGTTATAGAATAATAAGACTTAGTGTTAAAAACATTAAGCTATGGATTTAAAGAAATCAGAAATTTTCAAAGAAAGCTAACAGATATTTGGCACAAAAGGTATTTTGCTTTACATTGTAACGTGACATTTGGGGGACACCATGGTTTACCCTGTTACGCGTCAAACCAGCAACTTATTTGCGTTATATTTCTTAAGCCTGTCATTAAATATCCAAATGTTCATAACAGACAAAAGTATCTTCACTGCTTTATATAATATGTGAATTGTTGATGAAAACCAACAGAAATATGGCACAAATAAGTGACCAGTTTCACTCACGTGTTACATATGAACGGTGTCCATGTTACACGTGAAAAGATGTTTTTTTGTCATGTAAGAAGAAAATCAAGTCTGAAAAAAAAATGTATGTTTAAAGTACTAAATCAACCAGTCCTACAAATATACACTGCAAAGTGTTAAAAAACATATATAACAATGTCACACTTTGGTACCCTTATCTATGGAATGACCCATATACATCAATTAAACATAATGTACGACTGCTCTTTCAGATTGAACTTTTTTGTGACATGACCCTTTTGTTAAAATGTGTAGATTATTAGAGGTGTTATTGTAGGAATCTAGAGTTTACTGTAATTTCGTTACGAATTCACAGTAAAATTTAGATTTGTACTATAATCACAGATACCATGGTTTCCAGATTATTGTAAAAAAAATCGATTAATGTACTGCAAAAACAAGGTAAAGAGGGAAACAATCTGAAAGCGATAATGATGCGAAATAGTACAATATTGAACTTTGGTAATATTTTGTATCGGAAATAATTTAGAATGTCAATTGCATTGATTTTCGAGACAATGGAATTAATAAATCTTGCCATCGTATAACTGGGAATGAACAGTCAACAGATAAAACGGGATGGAATTTAGTCTTGAAGATGTTTTACGGAAAAGGATACCATACTACATTGTTATTCTATTTTATTCAAAGACTCAATCACCTAATATATAACACAAATTATGTACGATAATTATCATCTGCTCTACACATACTACAAATTTTACACACAACAAAACACATAAATCCGTTTAATTCATTATGTCGAAGCTGGAGTTCCTGCTCAAAAAGAACGACAAGGTTAGAGCACTGGTCATATTTACAACGACTTACTGTCTGTTTACCAACATTTATAAGACTATTTAAAAACCGAAAGCTATTATGTGTTTCATCCATCCCAAAAAGAGTGATCGATTTACCATTTTTTTTCAAGGCAGCAATCTTTTCGATATCGTTCCAAAAGGGCTAAACCGTTTTACATGACCAGAAAAAGTGCTCAATGTAATCTATTGTATCATGGCAAAATGTACAAAATCTGTATCGCTTTTTTTTCCCTTTTGTAATGCCAGACTTGCGTGGGGTAACAAATATGTATGATTTTCCAAAAAAAATGAAAAAGGACTTGCAATCAGGACAGCGATAATTGAGCCTTTTTCATCTTACATCCCAGACAAAGTTATGCCTTTTCCCAGAAAATCTCTGCAATAAACCATACTACATACACATTTATTTTATGTTCTGTACATACATGTCACATAACATGTCACATTGAGAGCTCAAGAAAACTCTTCTTGTTTCAATTGATTAATTATTCTTTTAGGCGGAGCATAGATTAATCTCTGACAATTGTGCTTCACAATACATGTAGTGGATATTTACGCAAGATTTTACTAATTTGTCATGAAGTTTAACTTGCTCAGAACAGCGCTGTGTGAGTCTTTATAATTATGACCGCAGCAATTCAAGGTCTGATCGAAAAATGCAAATGACAAGTTGTTGAGCTGTACGCTGGAATTTTGAACAGATTCTTGGGACTAAGCCAAAAAATGTTGAAATCTTCATGATATGTATTTCATGTGGTTGCCTTGGATGTGTTCAGGAATGTTCAGCGTTTTGTCTCTAGAAATCCTCAGTTGACTCGTTAGAGTTGAGACAAAATAAGGAAGGAAATTCAAGTCTAAGAAGCAAGAAAGGGATGAGAGAGAACAGTTCTTGGCAGAAACCACGTGATGCAGCTGTGGCATTTGCCCTTGACGGGAATCGAACCGAATGGTTGTGCAATGGGAGTACCCCGCCACCACCTCAAATGTCCAGACAACACATCTAATACAAACAGCCACGATTCAGAGTCAATAAGCCTCAAAGAAGCCCTAGTTGGATGTGAACCTCGCCAGCCAAGAAACAGACAAGAAACAAGAAGAGGTCAACGAATATAGAAAGATTGAGCAAAACGAGCATCCAAGGAAAACAACAAAGTAGCCATGGTTGGATTCGAACCCTGGAGAAGATGAAAGGAAAGGGAAGTACGTAGCACTATAAGGATGAGTCATTCTACATTGCAAAGATGTGAACCGGGTACCGATTGTGTAGAGGCAAGCAAGCACTGTAATGCCAAGCTACGTTCGCAGACATGCTGAGGTGGAAGGCAATTGGCGTGAATTCACGAAGTCCTGGATATCAACAAGGTACAAGAGGACAGAGGCAGACCATGAACCAAGTTACTAAGCTTATATACAGTCCATTTTTGATTACATACGTATTTTATCTTTCCTCTGTAATTTTGTTTGGGTATTTTTTTTTGCTCTGTATTTTTTGTTAGTGTTCTATTATAATTAACACCAATGCATTCAATATTACGCCAAATCCGCTGAACAAAATGTCTGATACGTGATGTACTTTACTTAATGAGAGTTTGTAATACTTGCCAACAGGGGCGGATCCAGGAATATTTGCGGGGGGGGGGGGAGGTCATGCCCTTTACAGTTATTTCATGCCTGATAGTCGCAGACAGGCAGACATACATGTATATGTAATTATATTACTATATTTGTTATATTTTTCTGTTTGTGTGTCAGAGCAGGGAGGGGGTTTCAACCTCCACCCCCGGGATCCGTGCCTATCTCATTGTGTATTTTTACGGAATGTGTGTCTTGTTGTGATTTAAATAATGATAAAAATAATGATGATGACGACATGTAATGATGGCGGCAACAATACTAATTTGGAGATTCGAGCGAAATAGTCCAAAGGCCCAATTGGCAATGTTGGTGATGTAACTGGTTCGAAAATCAAAAAGTTAATTTTATTTGTTTGTATCATTTAATTAATATCAGCTGACATTTGGAAGATGTTGCTTGACCAGCTGCTTGACACGCTCTGCATCGGGACCGTTGTATTCAAGCCTAAACGTGCTTAGTTCAGGCAGATGCCTGAGATGAGCAGTAAGAGTCTCCACTCCAACCACACTGAATGCATTGCCATGAACATTAAGCGAACTCAAACCATGCCCGGCAGGGAGAATGCTAATCAGGTCAGGAACGTCATCATCATTTAGTTTACATTCCCATAATGTCAACAGCCCCAGGGATGGAGGAACAAGAGGTGCTACACCAGCCAGATGGCCGTGAAGGTTGGTATCGTACACATGTACACGGTGCAACCTATCACAACCAGCCAGTGCATTTGCTAGTCTAATGACGTCATCATACGTTCTCCGCCAGAGCGTGACTTTCTTAATGATCTGCTGGCATACACGAGACTGGGATCCTAACACACGCTCATCAAGGTGAGACTTCTCATTAATCTGCAGTTCAATCTCTATTTGATCACGAAGCCTCTCATCCACCTCCACGGGCGTTTGCATCTCCTCGTCTGGTTTATCCGACACAGTGTAAGTGACAGGCACCCAAAATCTCCTGATTGACCTGATGTTACCAATCGGTAGTATCTCCTCCAGCAGCTTCAGCCATTCATGCAATCTACCGGTTATAACTACAAAAATGTATACTTCAGTGTTTGCATGCAGTAGTCGATCAATTCCACTCAATGGCGCCAATTCTTCATGCGATCTGCAGAAGACAGTTAAGTCCTGAAGTTCTACTAGTGGCTGACGGAGACACTGCAAGCGTCTAATTCTATCTCTATGCTGCAAGTAATAGCGCATTGCTAACAGATCCTCCTGACTATCACATTTCGCTTCAGTTGGTCGGTGTAGCTTATCAGCCAGTTTGCCACAACCAGACTCAAGCAACAACTTGAACGTCAGTTTCTGCAGTGTAACCGTGTCATCCCGTCTTTGCAAGTTAAGTTGTTTTTGTACGTGCTTCAGAATGAGCTCAGTAGCCGGAGACTCCGATGATATGCCGCATGCAAACCGAAGCAGATATTCCATTGCAAGGACATTGTCTCGATTGATCTGCTGCAACCTCATTTGAAAATCCCTTTTGTTCTCTCTATACAAGTGCGCAAAGTAGTAAGCCGCACTATACTCCTGAAAGGTCTTGTGGAGGAACGTGACTACTGTCTTCTCACCTAAGCCACTCGTGTAACTTTCTAATTGTATGAAGCCACTCTCTCCAGATGCAGACGTGTCTAACACGGATTCATGCTCACCGAATTCAAACACAAACTCGTTTTTCCCGTCAATTAATGCTTCAAATGCAACCTTTCCAAGATGTTTGAGTTTGGAATCCAACTTTGTCTTCCAATTTTCTTGACAGCGGCGCTTTGCAAGAACCTCCGTGAAGCGTCTGTACAGTGTCGTTAAACGGTCAGGTAACTGTTTATACGCATTGAAAACCACGCATATTATCTGACAAAGAAGTGGAATATGCGCCATATTCTTCCAAATTGCCTTTCTTTGTAAGCATTGAATTAACTTGTCTGCTTCATTTTTCTGATCTTCTGGGAAATGCTTCTTGATATACTGATTGGTGTCTTTGGATGAGAAACCCAATGTATGAACGCGAGCATATGGTGTCTGGTTGTCTTTCCTAAGATGTTCCATCATATGTGGTCGTAATGCCACCAATACGCGACTGTCTTGTAAAACCTTGTTATGCAATACGTTATAGAGACAGAATGTATCATTCTCCTTAGGCTCAAGCAAAGCGGGCCGAAGTTCATCTAAACCGTCCAATACGAACACACTTTCCTTTTGGTTGCCAGTGATTATCCTGATTAAATCATCTCGATCTGGCCGTTTATCTCGTGGAAAACATTGGTTTAGAATTTCATCAATGACGCAGGGGTTTTTCATGTGTTTTAACTCAAGAAAGAATAGAAGCCTGAAATTGGAAAATAAGTCACGTTTTGCCCAAGTATCCACGATTTTCTTTAAAAAAGTTGATTTGCCATGTCCAGCTCCACCTGAAAGAATAATTAACAATTCTTTAATCTTTTCTGCATTTAACAAGTCCTCAAAAGAGTCTAATGGCTTTGTTTTAGCTTTATCAATTTGGAATTTCCCCAACGTTTCCTTAAGCACCTCCGTATAATCATCTTGACACAGAAGTAAGTTTGTATACAACTCATCAACTTTCACATGATGAAGAGGATCGGTGGTGCAGGTGGGGTGTTTAGAGATGAAATCTCTGCTCTTGTAAGTCTTTTTTAGCTGTTCCTGACACGAGTTCAGATCCCAGGTTCCTGTCGATTTAGAAATGTTTACATGTACGTAACACATGACACGTATTGATGGAATACTGATTAAATAAGTGAAAGTACCCTACGGTTGTTACCACAATGCGAAAAGCAACATCGAAATATAATTTCATAAATATTTTATTTTCAATGGTTCTTGATGTTTGGTGCTCTAGTAAATATCTATAATCAATCAATTAATCAATTAAGCCGCTTTTTAATTAATTTGGGTAATTAATGAGCAGCTTAAAGAGACAGTGGGACAAAGAATATACAAAATAAATGTACAGAATACTGTTGATGCACCCTAACGTAGCGCGGACACTATCGCAGCGCACTTGGATTTTTTTTTACCTCTAGTGCCTTTTTAGAGTGGAGCAAAAGTTTGACTCAAATTGCACAGTTATTGAAAATGTCTTTAAGCTCTAAATGAGTGAAGATAGTAAAGAAAGTCGGAACTGCTAAGTAATGACAATTAATATTTAAATCATTTCAATTGGGATGAGAAAATTAAAAAGTGTGACAACATGTTGCAAAAACTGGTACCAGAACTATTTCCTCGCCATCTTAAAGTTCCCTTAATCATAAAACATACTCGTGAAACACTATGATATCCTTACCTGTGCCAGCATTCTGTGGGTTTAATCCTATCCGCTCCTCAGCAGTTGATGGTTGTGGCCCACTTCCTGGACAATGATTCAAGAACAAGAAGAAAAGGCATCAATATAAACGCGTTGGCATTGTGTATAGATTGTTAATGCTTCCGTTAACACCGGAAATAAAGGTCACAGTTTGAGTGGTAATCCAATGACTTTAGGGAGAGCATTTAATCCAAAGATAATCGCCCAAAGAAGTAGTCATGTGGCCCACCGCTATTTTGAAAAACAAATAAACGATCCCAGCGCTCTATTGAAAATTAGAGCAATTCTAGGACCCACTGTTATGATCCAAATTTCAGACATACCAGCTCGCAGTCCTGTGCACGGCATCAACCAATATTGTTTACAGAAGTTCATGTTCATGGCCCACAAAATTCCCTATAATAACAACAATTGAGGGCATACAAATTGTGACTTGGCCTGCGTAAGCAGTTTTGGGCCTATTTACATGTCTGCACCCATAAAAGAACACATTACAAGAATTTAACCAATGCAAATAGCACCCCCATACTGTGTCCAGCATAATAAAATTGGTGACTCTCTGGCTCACGGAACTGAACATTCTTCCACGTCTATACCACCCTGCCCATGCCCCTCCCCCTTTAAAACATACATTAATACTAAATCTAAGAAATCAAACTACTCTATTGTATCTAGCAAGACTATATTTACCCGGTCTCTCCGACATCATGATATAAGTGTTATGAATTTCCTTTGCACCGACAGAGATAGGGTTCTGGTTACCACTGATTGTGCCGATGCTTTCTATGCTGGCTCCACCTCTATGTGGGTCTGCAATCAAAAGCAAGAATAACAATTGCGAGTGGATAATAAGCTCTGGTGAAAAATGCGACGCCAATGGCACATATGGAAAATTATACTTTTGGTCAATTTTGGGGACAATATAATTCCTCCTTCTGTCTACCGTCCAATCACTACAAAAATACCACGCGACCATAACACAACTCCACATATTCTGCTTCCATTTACAAGCTATTTATAAACAAATACGTTGTCTGATTTTTTAATCTCAAATTGGTAGTTATAGTTTATGGGAAACGAAGGGGTTTATTTTTGGAAATCGTATGCAAAACAAACGCGCATGTGCGTCGAAAGCAACAAAACCAGTGTTCCGAAAACTGTCGTATGGCAAATAGTCAATTAGTTTTGGTCAAACATTTTTGGTCAATTTTTGGGGACGGACATACAGACTGACCGACCACCAAGTGACACGTAGAAGCTCCAGCCAGAGCTTGAAAATATCATTCTTAAATACAACTCAATTTAATTCAATTCAATTCAATTGTGGTTCATTAAAACATTTTTTCCAGGTGAAAATTGAATCATAAATGTCAAGATCCAAAAACTAATTATACTACGAGAAGTTTGCATTTGTTGAGATACGTACAGAAAGTGGTCGGGCAAACAATTATTTCATTACACACTTCCTTGTTCAAGTTAATTTGGTATTATATTTTTCAGAACAGAAAACAAATCACGAAAGCTAGCTTTTTCAGTACAACCATGTGTTTTGTTTGAAAAAAAAAACATCTGTCGTGGTACGATCAATTTCCGTATACGTACATTTTAGGTAAAGCTACAAGGTATTTCCGGTTAATGGCTTCATCATTACAATTAGGGAAGGAATAATAATTTTGTTGTACCTGTTAATCATTAATTAAAAACAACCCAGGTTAATATGGTAAGTAAAAGTGTATGTATTGATAACACCTAACTTCCGGTCCAATGACTTCACAGTTTTTGAAAAATAAGGTCATCATTAAGCGTAACAGATTTGTTTTTCCTTTATTTACTTTTATTTTGTAGTAAAATTCGGTTTTCGGTCATATTTTTTTCTCTGTCTGATTCCTTGCTCTAGAGGAGTTTTTTTTATTCGTTTAAAACTCATAAAATATAACATAGATGAAATAAAAACACTGGATGACATCATCTTGTTTAAGTTGTGCGTGACTTTTTCCTTACCTACAAAATTGTAAGCCAATGGGGCTGCGCTTGTATGCGAGTTTGAGAAATTCATCTTTAATAAAGCGTCGCGGATATGATGACGTCATCACGACGACACTCGACAACCTTGACATGTATACTGCGGTCTTGGTTTGTGTCAAATGTTGGCTCGATACACAAAAAACAGTGTCAAATTTCCGAAGCAGAGCAAAGAGTAACATTAAAAAATATCGGTAAGGTCCATCGATGACGTCTTCATGACGTAAATTCTGATTTTGTATAGCAATTACAATACGTTACTGTCTGCCGAGTTTGTGTCGATTTGATTTCCGCTTATCTGTGTTTTGAAAAAAAAACGATTTTTATTTTTTTTCATGACGTCATATCAGGACGTCAAACATTTATTCCTTTTGGTGGAAGTGTGTATCGCCTTAAAACCGATTAAAAACACACATTTGATCGTCGCGTCTTGCGTTCGTGAGATATGGCGAGACACTGTAAAGTTAAAACATCCCTATCAAAATCACTTAAGACGTCATCATAACGTCATCTCAAATTGTGCATATATCGCATCCCGGTATAGGTACATGCCAAGATTCAACCCTATCAAACAAGTAATTCAGGAGATATTGGCCTGCAAAGAATGCACCTTAACGGTTGTGTCACGTGACCAGCAATGACGTCATCGTTTCGTCATGAATCGGTGCACGCCTTCAGATTGTGGTCTAGCAGCATGTCAAGTTGGACGTAGATCGGTTTACCAAGTGGTCCGTGGACCCGGCCCGCATGTGCATTTTTACAGAACCACGATCGCGACGAAACAGAACACATTCGCAATCTACAGGTTTTTTTCTGGATTGTGCGATCGAATAATTAGTGCGTCTCAACAAATCCAAGTGTGAAGGTAGTCTTCTGTGGTACGGTCATGAAACGCACGGGGATTGGACAAGTCGCAGGACAAGATCAACGCGGTCAAGAATGCACCCCGACCTACTAGGACAGGTACGGTCCTTCCTCGAGCTGATCAACTATTTCGACAGATTATGCTCAACCTCTCTACTGTGCCACACCCACTCAACCAGCTCTTGGAAAAGAATCGTGAATAGGTATGGTCTACAGAATGCGAGACGGCATTTGAACAGGCAAAAGCTCTGATCACATAAGTCGAAGTTTTGACCCACCACGACCCCAAGTTGCCAGTAACATTAGCCTGGGATGCATCACCGTATGAGTTGAGGAGATGCTTTGCGAACACTATTATATCATCCGCCATGCAAAATCGCCAATCTACAAAGAAGCCTTAGTATGAAGCCCGGGAAGGGACAGGGTGGACATTATTTTTGAAATGTCTTAATTCGTTCGCACGAATTGCTAATTCGTTCTTTTTTTGGGGAGTTTGCTTATTCGTTCGAACGAATTAGTAATTCGTTTGCACGAATTCCTATTCGTAATTCGTGGGAACGAATGAATAATTCTTGCGAACGAATTACTAATTCGTTCGAACGAATTACTAATTCGTTCGAACGAATTACTAATCCGTTCGAACGAATGAGTAATTCGTGCGAACGAATTAGTAATTCGTACGAACGAATTAGCAACCCCCCCCCCCCCAAAAAAAAAAAAATCCACTCTGTCCCTTCCCGGGCTTCATACCTTAGCGCTCCTGTGGGGTGTCAAAAAATCAACAACAATCTGTGAAAGTTTATACATTGGTGACTGATCACTGGCCACTCACTTTGATATATTTTACCCCGCCCAGAGCATCCATGCACCGACAACGTCTCGCATGGTTCGCTACGCTGTATTTCTTGCCTGCTATGACTACCAAATTCAGTACAAGAACAGTAAGAAACACTGTAAGGCCGGTTTATACTTAATGCGAATGCGAATGCGAATTTTACGTAACGAAGCATTCGCTGCAAAATTCGGGGGAGTTAAAATGTGTCCAACTTTTGCGAATTTGCCTCACGAAAACCTGCCTTGACTCAAAAATTCGCGTTCGCGTTCACTTTCGCCCCGAGTATGACTATCGCAAATGCCACTTCCTGAGGTCAGGGTAGAGCACGCTGACCCAGATGATATCCTACACTTGTCGAATTCAACACATTGCCACTAACAGTGCCCAAGTACGAAAAAAAATGCTCGCGATGTCGTACTTGCAAAAGCTTTAGTCTAAGAGTACACTGTGAAAGGCTGGCCTCAATTCAACTTCTCGGAACTGAATTAACTTTTCGGACATAACGGATGCCTCATGTTGGGATAACGCGTTGTAGTTCCAGTTGAGCTACGACAAAAGGACCTCAGAAAACTGCATGAAGGTCATTCAGGATTGTGAAAATGAAAATCTTCCCTGGACGTTACACTTGGTGGCCCGTCATCGATAGTGGCATTGAAAAACTTAGTTTATTAAAGCGATTTATTGCTTGTTACAACTCATAATCAAATAGAGAGGGTATAGAACATCATACCTTCAGCTGTAGCTGTAGTTGGCTACATGTGCCTTCAACTAAAACATGAGCAGATCTGAATAACTATTGTCTCAATCTCTCATTGAAAGAATTCTGAGGGGAATCATCGACTGCAAATTATCCGCCATTTGTTTCTGCGTTAACATTGTATGGAAGATTAACATGGGCCAGTTTTGGCATCGCTCCAACTGATAATACTATTATTATCGAGTTCATTTATGTAACATAAATTTAATTTGAGCGATATCAGGTGAATTATCCACGGAAAACTACCCGCACACGATCCTGCGGTACCGCCCAATTCATCATTGTATGACATGTAATTAGATCGGCCAGGTTTCAAATTGGCTTGGCTCCAACCTATAATGCAATATGTGGTATTTCTTCTTCATGTATGTCACAGGCATGTAAATCGAGTGATATCAAGTGAATCATCGACTGAAAAGTAGCCGCCCATTTCTTCCACATAACAAAATAACTCCTCGTTGTCTAAAATATAAAGTTTAGGTAAGTTTGTCATCTCAAACCCTGATGATGCATCTGTTGTCACATCTTGGGAGTTCTAAAGTTACACGCGTAAAATAATAGTGACTTGAGTTTATGTCAACAAAATAATAGTTGCTCAGTAAAATTGCATTTATACAAGGAGTGCCTTTCTAGTTACATAACAAGAAAAAAGCTTTCTTTGAAACAAAATCGCTCTATTTGTGCCAAAAAATAAAAGCCCTACAAACAATAGCGAGGGGACGTCACGGGCGTCGCGAGAAAGGGACAATGGGTGAGCGCTCCCGTCCCCCCCCCCCCTCGGAAAAGCCAAGAGAGAGAGAGAGAGAGAGTGAGAGAGAAAAACAGAAGAACAATACAAAAAAAGGCGTACAGTCATTTTGCTGTAAATTTAATGGAGGGGGGCACATGTCCTTGCCTACCCTTATAAATGATAAATGGAGAATATGCATGTTAAAAATTACATTTATTTCCGGGGGAAAATGTGCATTGCTCCCCCCCCCCGAAACAATCCTGGCAACGCCCATGCGCGTACATCAGGCATTATCTTTTTACATAAACTCTAGCAGTATTTAGCAGCGAAGAATTCCGGCATTGTCTCGTGACTAAACCGTAAAACCAACTTTTGGCAAATATGGACTCGTCGGCGAGCCCTGCATCTAGTGCAGGCGCGGTTCTAGAGGCTGTATTTTTTGGGGGTTAGCAGGAGGGCTCCAGAACTTTTTCAGGGAGTCATGCTGAAATGTAGACTGGTTATTTCCTTCGGACACTTAGGCCTCCAAAAATCAATGGGGGGGGGGGGATCGTACCATGTTTTTAATTGAGAGCGCTAATGAATCATACAATCATGCACACTATATTAACTGATAGGTAACAAATCCCTTTGCAGGACCGTAACAAGTTTGACGTTATTGAGTGTGGGACTGGAGGAAGTTGGCCAATCATAAGCAATGTTTTCCGAAATAATGGACTTTTGATCTTTGTCTGGTCCAGCCAGAATGCACAGTTTAATCGGATCGCCCTAATGTGGTTTCAAATGGAAAATTCCATCATGATATGATATTACAATTCTTTGGCATTACAAGTTTCTTTCTTGTCACCATCTACCCATCAGACAATTTGTATTATATACCTGTGGTCATATGCGACTCCTTCAGCTTTTCTGTATCAGCACTGTGTTCGGTTGGATCGGAACTAGCCGTCGTTGCTGTGCTACTTTCTCCAAGTTGTGTATACTGTGCTTCTGTCATTCTGATTGAGTCCTCTCCATCTTTAAAAAAGAAAGGCCGACAAGGATAGGGTTAGTTGTTCGACAAAACTTAGAAAAGGTTTGCATTTTTGTCATTGAGACTGGTTATTGTATAGTATTCAGGTACCTTTCTGTTTGCCTTTTTCCAACTCGTCAAATAATCTGCAAGCCAGTTTGTAATCGCTTTCCAGTATAGTCGCATGGATAGCCAAGTCACTCGTACTCGTATTTTCCGACGTAAGTTCATCCATGATGAGAATCTCCGTCAGTTTCTCGGCGAGTTCTCCATTGGTGTACATACTCCATAATTTGTTCAGACCCTCCCGACTCTTGATACAAACAACGAATGTCACAGACCCAGATTTTACTTCCTCAAGCTCTAAGTCACATGAGTTTAAGAAATCTGAGAATTGCCCAAGGATAAAATCCTTTCCTTCCATTTCATATTAGGAAGCCATGGCTTGCCAGAGAATAGCAGTCATGGCATCGTTCTTCGTCCCCTCCCTTGTGACGTCCGTTTGTATTGCCAATTGTGGAGACTCTGAAAAGAAAAAAAAAACATCGTGACTAACCATTCGATGTAACAAAGGTTACTGAACAAAAAAATACAACTGTCAATCCGGAAATATGTTTTTCAAGAGCAACAATAAAATTTGAATTTTAATTTTAGACCCTTATATGAACAGACAGTGATTACTCTATCAATCTATATACTAAGGATCCGAATGTGGCTTCTTTGTACACCAAATAAGCCCGAACACCGACATTTCTAGTGATAACGTTTTCAATGACAATTTACAAACTGTTGAATTTACATGTATTTAAAGGGCATTTACATAACAAAGATTTATATACAGATTAATTTATCGCATCATATTTTTTCAATTGTACATTGTAGGTTCAGTTCCATATAATTTATTCGGTTCATTCCATCAAATTCAATCAGACAATCTGGTTCTGTCCTGTTGAAACCAATATACAAATATCTGGCTACCGAGTGGATGTCTTGCTATTTAATAGAAGCGAGAAAGTATGTAAATACTGAATTATAGGAAGCGAGTGAGAGAGAAACGAGTTAAGACCTTTTGATTTTTGAAACACGTCTTACCTGATCTGCTTTCTGTGTGTTCTGTCACTTTGAAGCTTTGATAGGTAAAGTGAAATGTTGCATTGTTTACTGCTCCAAGAAAGATAGGACTTCGTTTGCCAATGACGCTCATAGAATCCACGAAAACTAATTGAGCAGGTCTGAGTATAGATTGTGATGCTGATAAGGTGTCCAGTTGCTTGTTCTGTTCGAGAGCCCCTCCCGCTTGTACCCCTTGCTTGGGTGTGTCTTGACGACCAACTACCTCTTGTCCTGGTTTCTGGTCTTCAGATGATGTAGTCCCATCCTGCTTGCTCTGTTCTTTAGCCCTTACCACTTTTACCGATGGTATGGATGCATCTGGATGACCCAATTCCTCCTGTTTCATCTTGTGTTGCTCAACTAATGGTATCACTAAAGCCAGCTCGTCACTTTCAATTGAATTTAACGTATCTATCAAACTCTGAAAAGCTTGCTCTCGATTTGTTTGCCTTCTCCACCAAGAAAGCAACATCTGTATGCTGCTCTCTGTGTTGTATTGGACGGTTTGGAATGTCTTGATTTCTGCTTCTTCATATCCAAGCAACTTGACTAATTTTTCCCAGCATGATGCAGTCTTCATAGCCAATTCCCGAAAGAACTGATCATCAACAGAGGGTTTTTCTGTGAAATAAAAAGAAACTTTAGTCAATATATGTTATTATAAATATTTAATTGGTTGGTGCATTTTTGGATACAAAGGTAATGACCTTCAGACATTACATATACTCAGTTTAAAGAAAAAGCAAAATTACTAATCTGATCTCTTTTAGACGCTTTAAATGTTATATCAATGCCCCATTAGATTTTCCCTAATTAGAAATTACATCAAAAAAAGAGATGGTGCGGCACATTACTTTCAACAACAAGATTGTCCTTACAAACTTCTGATCCGCGGATCGCAGGTGCCGCCCCTTGCCGTGATCAATCCCTATATGTTTTCTTTTTAAGTCAAATGTTGTGCATTTAAAAAAAAAACCGACTTCAAATGATCCCTCGATGACTTTAGACCTCCAACGTTTGAAGAGTTGTGATGAACCCCCGCCTAAAAGACATTTTATCCAAGTTACATTAAAATCTATTAAATTCTTTAGACAATGAAATTGAAGCATATGTGAACAATGACCTCTAATGACCCCTACATTACCTTTGACCTCTGTAATCTGATGAGGAATTTTGTCTTTTTACCCAAGGCTCACTGCCTCCAAGTTTCATTAAAATCCATGAAAGCATGTAGAAGTTAAACATTAAAAAAAAACGTATCCTAAACGTTAACATATATATACTGACATTCCAGCAGATTTGAGTTCTGGGGAACTTGCATTGTGGTCCTTTTATCCCTTTTCTTTAGAATATCACTTCTAGGGTACCGTTTTTTAAGGGTGAGTAGTGGGGTAGCATTGTTCCCTAAAGTTCCCTTTTGTATATAAAGTACACAACAAGTAGCTGTGGTAAGTACGGGTCTGCGAGTGTACGGTCACACGGTCATACAGAGTTTAAGGCTGGTTAGTGTCTCCCAAATGTACCTTCAGGCGACCGAAAAGCATGACACTGTTTTCCTTATTTTGAAGGTACTGATTCCCATAAGCATTACCTTTTGGTCCACCGCCCAGTAAGCCATCAATGCACAGACGGAGTGAGATGTTCTCGTCCTGATGAATCCCACAGTCATGAAGTGTCAGCAAGTTATGGAGCTGAAACAAATTACATTTTTTTAAATTTAAGATCTTGATATAATACTCTCTTAATCGGAGGTTTTTGAAAGACTTAAGCTTGGTGTTCAGGATTTAAAAGTAATTAGGGACAAAATGGTGGTGCATTTTCAAACTGAGACTATTTAAAATCAGTGGGCTTAAAGCAACATTGTTTTTTTCAGTAATCATTTATTTATCCTTTTCTGAACTTAAATGCTTAAACATAAATGAACCGACATCAGAGCAGCATCTGATCCATGGTATCTTCTTTAATGGAATATTGGTTGATTCTTTACAACATGGTTAATTTGAAGAAAAAAAAGGGTGCCATTTTTACCTCAAAGTTACGAAAGTTTCTCCGGATGAACAATCGTTGTTGTTGTGGATGGACACTGATGATCTCGTTTAATATCTGTTTTAAGCACAAAACGGGTGTCTCTGGATCCAATTGGAAACAAAGCGTTCTGGGCTTATGTGTCAAGCGACATCGGATGAAGACTTGCACATAACTGAAACTGTCAGAAAATGTTTTGCATGTTAAAGCACTATTGATATGTTGAAGTGGCAATTAAAGTATAGTAATGAAGGTAAAGACAATGGACCATTATTGTAACCATTTTTGTACACCATTGTTTACGTGAGGAAATCTTTTTTTTTTTTTTTTTTAAGAAGAGTTTAGTTATCTACAAAACAAAATGTGATGCCTTGGTAATTCTTCAAACGCAATGTGCAGTACAAATATAATCATTTGATCATGATACGCCGAGGTTTGACTAGATCACAAATGTCTTACTTTTTCTGTGTCTTTTCCTTGGTTGATGCCGCCCTGCTTTCTTTTTTCTCTTCGTCAACTCCTGCATCTTGACGCCTTCCTGGCTCAGGTCCAGCTGCTTCGTCTCTTAATTTATTCGTTACTAATACAAGCAGGAAAACAGAGTGCATCACATTGTTTATAAATGGTTTGAAATAATTTGTTAATTTTTTTTTTAATTCTTAAAATGAATGTGGCCTGACGTTGCGAACTTAGCAAGTTCTTCTTCAGAGGCTAATTAGCAGGTTTTTAATGGCATATTTGCTGTCAAATGCGTGTGGTCTGATTTGAAAAATTAGTCCTCACTTCTAGCGTACCTGGTACATTTTGGGCCAAATCAGTCATCCCGATGGCCTCCAATGCTCGTCTCAGATGCTGAGCTGCTTCGTTGCGATCCGTCGTCTTTTCCCACCAAGTGAGTAGCATGTGACGGCCAGCTTCATTGCTGCCTTCGTTGCTGGATTGGATGTCTGCAATTTCCGCTTCTTCATATCCTAGATGTTCAGCTAGTTCCTTCCATGATGATTCACTTTTCGAAGACAAGTCCTTGAGGTACTCATCATCAATGTTGGCTTTGTCTATCAAAATAAAGATAACCTTTAGTGAAACATTCTCAAATGCGTCCACCACCGTATAAGTTACCAAAGTAAAGAAATTATATTATTACCTAAAGCTAAAACAAACAAAAAATGCACCTTTCTTCTTTATTAATATATCAAATAAAGATACAGTTTATTTAATTGAAAATTATATTCCCACATTTTGTAGTTTACCTTTTGATACATTGTCATCCTTTGGACCATCTACTGAAAGATGGAGAGAGATGATTTCATCGTTGCCGACACCATTCTCCTCAAGTGTGAGTAGGTCAAAGAGCTACCAAAGTGAATATTGTTTGAAAATAAGTTAAACGATCAGGGGAAACACAGTGGATTTTCGTTATTTGTGAATTGAAATTATGTTCGTTTAATTTAGTATGGAGAGATTAATTGTAATGTGTTTGTGTATTTAACGTGTGTGTATCATCAATACAAATAACATTGATTAAAACATTAAAATTTGCGATTTTACGTTTTATATTACCATTTGGAAAATCACATCACACCAATATCTAAGATGGGATATTTCAAATTATACCTGAAAGTTTCTCCTGATGTACAGACGCTGATATCGTGCCTCAACACCAATTCTCTTCTGGATTGTTTCTTTGAGAGATGTGACTGATGTCTCGGGATGAAGTTCAAAGTAAAGTGTCTTGGTTTTTTTTGAGTGGGAAGTCCGGACAAAGAGATGCAGTTTCTGTTTTACGTCTTCAGTATTACTGTGAAAATAGGGGGAAACACTGTGTAGTTTTAGAAATAAATTATTAAACAATAGAATGAGATCAACGAAGAATTTATTTTGAAACTACAATTGTCACTGACATTATTCTAATAAAGGCGTTGCATTTAATTGTACAATTTTTTTAAAACTTTTAAACAACTATTTGTAAAGAATCAAACATCAAATAAATCCTTCAAAATAAAGTTACAATTCTCATATAGCTTCTATTTGTCTCAATGTATGACTCTGTAAATGTCATTGCTGTTTACCTTTGACTTTGCCGAGTGCCCCTCGATTCTCTTCGAATCCATCGTTTCAATGGTCTCCTCTTTGCATAGGAATCATCAGAAGACGTTTTCCCGAAATGCAGTCCAGACAGGAAAGCTTGTTTCCTGCTTGGTTTGACTTTAGTCTTCCTGCTGATGAGTTTGGTGTTGGAGTGGTCGTACACGACGGCTGTTGCCTTAATGTATGCATCCAACCGCTGAACGGTCTTTCTCGGCATCTTGGTAGTAACAAGGTAGAAGTACTCTCACTGAACGAATATGAAGGAAAGGCCTTGTTATAAACACAGGTGGACATTATTGCTATCAAGCTGCGTCTGAGCTACGACCGTCGCGAACAACTCAGTCGCCGATTCAGTGCGACCTGAGTGTAACTGCGACGATATTAAAATGAACGGCATAAGGCGGCGCTCAACAAAAATCAATAGTGGCAAGAGTAGAAAACTTTCAACTGCTGCGACGTGTTCCGCGACTATCACACGATTTTTCAATTTTGTGACTTTAGCATAACTTTTGTATTTGATGCCGACGGTTCCGTCGTGGCGCAAACGAATCGTGGGTCGACCTGAGGCCGGCTTTAGAGGGTCTTGATGACATTGATCCTAATTAGACTGAGTGGCGTAGAATCTGGGCAGATGCGAACACCAACAATGGAGAGATGGCAAGTCCACATAGTTTTTCCCCCTTTCTGGAAAACAGGTTTAGAGACATTTTTGGGTTAGTTGTATCCGCGGCAAAAGAAAAGAAAAGAAACACGCAAGGGAATCATAGAAAAAGAATGGTTTGAAAACGACAGGAAACACGTATCATACTCCGACTTGTCCGATGTAAACAACAGATTTTGTTCGTCTTTTCTCCGGTACGGTAAGGCATGAGGTTGGTTTCTTTTCAACCAGGTGTTTAAAATAGTGTAACGATATGGGTTTTTGGGTTTAAAATAATGAATAATTCATAAGGAGCATGAATAATGCAATGTTATTTTCTGGCTGTTCCTTTTAGTGTACTTACCCCGCCAGCCTAATTGCCCTAGTTAACAAGTTTGGACATATGTTCGTCGACATTTAGGTCATTTGTTAACTCTATCTTGAGAATGATTATTTGGTAACAGTATGTCATCATCATTGTCAGTAATCAAAGTTAACACTCCTTCTGAGTCAATTTTATGCGCGACGAGGGGTTGTAGTCATTGCATTACGGTAAGAGCGCTACCGCTCACATGGTTTGTCCTCTTGCGAGCGGGCCGTGAAAGAAGCTCAGACCGAGCCAACCTTTGTCTAAAAGTCGCCCACTTTTCCCTCATTTTTGGGGTAAGTTGGATTCTAATTAAGTATTGAGTAGATCAGGTAAGGGACATAGAAGAGGTTGGTTGATATGATTATTGTCAAACTGATTTATTTTTATAGTTTTTAGGATGTTAGTTTTGTGTGAAAGTGTCAAAACTTTTCTAGAGTTGAATGACCGTTTTCGTACACATTCACTGTACAATGCATTATATAATGGCGACATTGAGTTCAGCATTGTGTACATTCAGTACGTAGTGTGCGTATGCACAGCACAACGTTGAATCTCGACCACACTGTGGAATTAGACCTACTCGCTTTATTTCGAAATGTTGTTCGTGTATGTCGCATTGTTTATTGGTGCAGGGGACCTTTTATGATAGAAGCTATTTCCTTAAATATGTTCCCCGTGTATGCTATTTGTATTTTTATGTATTTTAATTTATAGCTGAGACATTGCTGTCACAAGCTTTGAAGGTTGACATCTCAAGTGCATTACAGGCCTTCTCTATTTTATATCAGGGTAAGACTGTAATTCTCTTTGTATGCTTGATTAAGTAGTCATCCTATTTAGTATTATTTTGGAGTGATCATGACACTGTCTACAAAACAACTATATTATTTATAGTTTATGCTGTGTAATTAAAATAACTGTTGTTTATAATATTAATGTAATCCAATGACTTTGGAACAAGACTTACAAAAGTTTAAGATCAATTCATTTTATTCATGGTCAACAGGGTCTTCTTTTATGGTCTTCATTGTCGTCTTATTGGAATCTTTGTTCGGATCTTCATTTGGATTATTTTGTATAAATGGAGAAAGTGAATTAAATTAAAACTTAATCAAGTGAATCAGTGTAAACAACCATCTGAGTGTTCCAGTTCAATTCTACTTGCTTTCCACCTTACTCTATCTTCATGAGGGTGAACCTGACCACCCTTATCATCGTTGGGGTTGCCACCTCGCGACAAATTTTGGCGTCGTAGACAGGATCAAGGTGCGACTTCAAGCAAGCAAGATTAATCTTCGTCATCTCTGATTTACAGAATTGTTTAGTTTTTTTTTCTTTTTGTTCTCAGACCCCTGATATATTTGTTGTTCTTTCCCTTTTTGGGATATGTATAAAAAAAAATGTTGGCCATGTAGGTCAATTTATTGTCCGCCTGTTCCCCAATGTGGCCGACCATTTTTCATGGAGCATATTCCCTCCGTTATTATGATTCAAGTCTAAGCGTCGGCCATATCCATGTGCTGGTGGACTGATCCCTGATCTTGGCATCATTCAAGTCAAGACTACATCTCTCTTCCAACATGTGAATTTATTGTGTATGGCTTATTAATTGTGGTAGCATTTTCCAAATTACACTGACCACATATTTATTTGTAAACAATTGACCACATATGCACTAGTTATTGTGTCAGGAAGTGTTTGAAATTTCTTGTTTATTATAACAAGCTTGACAATCGTGGTCCTTGAGGTTTAAGTTGAGACTACCACTGACGCATATTTGCAAGTACATTTGTACTTGAGTCATTTGTGATCATTCAGATTTGATATTTTAGTGTCTGCACATATGTAATATACATACAGTGTTAATTGACCACAGGTACTGTTAATTGCAGACTACTTTGAGTGTTTTCTACATTGTATTACAATGTATTGAGTTGTACATGAGAGAGTCTTGTAATGGCAGAGGGCAGGATTTGTCGGTCTCATTATTGAGGATTCATCACTTTGTAAGCTGTTATTTCTATGGGAACATGTGTATGTTTAAATTCCCTCTCTAAAACAGCATTGTGTGCAAACTTGATTGGTATCTTTGTATGTATGATCCTCATTAGTGCTTTCACTTAGTATTTAGAGGGCTGTGAATTTTCGAGTCCCTCTTTGTTTTTTTTGTGAAGCAATATTTTTAATGATTGACAGGTCCATTGCTCCAGTCCCTATTGATTTGTGACCGTGTGTATCGACCCTCTTTGTCTCCAACTAGTGGAGAGTCTATGTAAGTTTGGGCGAATTTTCTGTGGTCCTAGACCCGGTTTGTTTGGTCACTTGTTGTTTAAATATAAAACCACCATGTCATTGTTTTGATTCCCTCCTGTTTGATGTGGGAAATTTACTGCAGCTGAACTATTGCAGAATTTATGTTCCTTAGTAGGTAACTATGTAATCTTGTGTACAGATTACACATGGACATTGGTGTTGTAAAAATCAACGTGAGGATTAGCCATAATATGATTTAATCAAAGTTGACATTCCTTCACATATTTTTGTTTGTGTTATTGTAGCCATTGGTTAGGCTGTCAGTCATAATGACATCTACAGAAGCCCTTATGGATATCATAGTACAGTCACAGAAGGCTCTGACTAGTGTTCTCCAAACATTAATTTGTGAAAACATTCCAACAGTGGATATTTCCATATTTTGTGGCCGATCTAACAATGAAGGGGATCTCACCCTTACGGATTGGTTGGATGATGTTGAAACATACTGTAGGGAATGTCATCTTGAGAATACGGCCAAAGTCAATGTAGCTATTGATCATTTAGGTGGCGTTGCCAGAGAGGAAGTCTTTTGTAGTCCTCCTGAATATCGTAAAGACTTCTCAAAGATTGTTGGAATATTGAAAGCACGATTTGGTTCCCATGAAACCGTTCATTCTCTCCGGAGCATGTTTTATGCTCGGAAGCAGAAACAAGATGAATCATTAGCTGATTTTGGTCGTGCTTTGATGTTGCTGTATGATCGGATAGAAAAAGTAGCCTCGAATCCTGAAGAAGGAAAAGCTCTTGCTTGCCTTCGAGAAAGAAGTCTGAGGGAACAGTTTATTGGGGGAGCATTGGATTCATGTGTGCGATTAGAGTTGCGCAGATTAGGAATGAAATATCCTGACCTCACATTCTATCAATTTCGAGACGTGGCTCTTGGGTTGTTTGTAGATTTGAACAAAGCAGCAAATTGCTCGATTTCTGTTGACCCTTATTTTGATCATCCAGTTACCGCTGTAGCGGAGCAGAGTACAAATTGCCCAGGTGACACAATACCTGAGCAGGGGCAAACCAGTGAGCATATCAGAGATATCCCCAAGCCACCAAGTGTTGACCATTCGCAGCAGTCGTTGCGATCTCCCAGTTGTTCACACTGTTTAAAGCAAGGCCATGTTGCTCAAACTTGTATCCAGCATCAATGTCATGAACTTGTAGATGCTAACTATAACCAAGGCCTAGTGAGCAGTTCTTGTGAAACGGGTTCTGATTTCCCTGAATTCGCAATGCCTGCATTGAACATTAAAGCGCAGGAAAAAGCAGGGAACGCCGTTGACCCTCCTGTGATGTCACAAGAGGTAAATGACGATTCCAAACCTCTTGAATGCCAAGATTCTTTGGTAAGCCCAATTGTCAATCATGAAAATGAGACAGACATTGATCTGGGTTACAGTTCCTCTTCAGATATAGATGGGCCGGGTGAAACAACCTCTGAAGTTGTTCTTTCCAGTTGTCAGTCGATTCCAAATTGGTCGCGTAAGGTAGACACAGACACGAGTGTGCAAGCGAAGCCTTCCAATCTCATGCATGGCGTAGCTCTGCTGCCTGTAGATGAGCTTGGCGCGCAGCGGTCAGAACTTTGTAAAAAACGAACTGGTCGCTGGCCTACCGCAATTACTTAGGTGTGTTTTGAAAAATGTTCAGATGTCTGATAAGTCTCAGATCGTGTTTTAGATAGTGAGATTTGCCTGCTTCCGCAGGATCGCCATTGTGCCATCTCCGGGTTTACATTGTAATAGCTAGTTTTGAGTTTGCATTATAGTTCAATATATGATGCCATATAGTTCGCATATAAGTTAAAGCGATATATTTTGTATTTTCATTACCTTCGGGGTTTACTTATTTTAGGGACTTAAACTGTTTGCTCTTTTTCCAGTAACAAATTGGAGTGAGAGATCCCACAGTTTATACTTAAAGTTATGCTGGAACCTTTTGTACAACGAACTATTTGTAAAGTATGTTTCTTTTAGCCATGTTGCTGATTTGCCCGTTATTCTGCAGCGAGTCAAACTAAGTGACGGGATAGAAAAACATTGCAATCTTCTTGTTGGAGAAGTGAAACTACTCAAACATGATTCTTATATTAAACTTACCAGCAGCGTAATTGTATAGTTAGTTGAATGACGACTTGCATTTGTTTCGATTGTTGATGTTACATTTTTCTAAGTGATCTATACCGTATACATTGTATTTGCATTGTTGATATCTTTGCTTATGGGTATTTACATGTAGAAATGTAGGAAAAAAATCCTTGAAATTCTTACATGTTTGTTTTCATGATTGGTAATGCTAATCTAGCACATTTAAAAAGATGTATAGTATGATTGCTATCAATGTGAAAATTTGAAATGTTTAAAAGACTACTCGAGGTCGCGTAGTTTGAAGCAGGGAACATGTAACGATATGGGTTTTTGGGTTTAAAATAATGAATAATTCATAAGGAGCATGAATAATGCAATGTTATTTTCTGGCTGTTCCTTTTAGTGTACTTACCCCGCCAGCCTAATTGCCCTAGTTAACAAGTTTGGACATATGTTCGTCGACATTTAGGTCATTTGTTAACTCTATCTTGAGAATGATTATTTGGTAACAGTATGTCATCATCATTGTCAGTAATCAAAGTTAACACTCCTTCTGAGTCAATTTTATGCGCGACGAGGGGTTGTAGTCATTGCATTACGGTAAGAGCGCTACCGCTCACATGGTTTGTCCTCTTGCGAGCGGGCCGTGAAAGAAGCTCAGACCGAGCCAACCTTTGTCTAAAAGTCGCCCACTTTTCCCTCATTTTTGGGGTAAGTTGGATTCTAATTAAGTATTGAGTAGATCAGGTAAGGGACATAGAAGAGGTTGGTTGATATGATTATTGTCAAACTGATTTATTTTTATAGTTTTTAGGATGTTAGTTTTGTGTGAAAGTGTCAAAACTTTTCTAGAGTTGAATGACCGTTTTCGTACACATTCACTGTACAATGCATTATATAATGGCGACATTGAGTTCAGCATTGTGTACATTCAGTACGTAGTGTGCGTATGCACAGCACAACGTTGAATCTCGACCACACTGTGGAATTAGACCTACTCGCTTTATTTCGAAATGTTGTTCGTGTATGTCGCATTGTTTATTGGTGCAGGGGACCTTTTATGATAGAAGCTATTTCCTTAAATATGTTCCCCGTGTATGCTATTTGTATTTTTATGTATTTTAATTTATAGCTGAGACATTGCTGTCACAAGCTTTGAAGGTTGACATCTCAAGTGCATTACAGGCCTTCTCTATTTTATATCAGGGTAAGACTGTAATTCTCTTTGTATGCTTGATTAAGTAGTCATCCTATTTAGTATTATTTTGGAGTGATCATGACACTGTCTACAAAACAACTATATTATTTATAGTTTATGCTGTGTAATTAAAATAACTGTTGTTTATAATATTAATGTAATCCAATGACTTTGGAACAAGACTTACAAAAGTTTAAGATCAATTCATTTTATTCATGGTCAACAGGGTCTTCTTTTATGGTCTTCATTGTCGTCTTATTGGAATCTTTGTTCGGATCTTCATTTGGATTATTTTGTATAAATGGAGAAAGTGAATTAAATTAAAACTTAATCAAGTGAATCAGTGTAAACAACCATCTGAGTGTTCCAGTTCAATTCTACTTGCTTTCCACCTTACTCTATCTTCATGAGGGTGAACCTGACCACCCTTATCATCGTTGGGGTTGCCACCTCGCGACAATAGGATAAGTAAAAATCCAAAACATAAAATTTTAGGGGATTTCAGGACGTAGTGCCCCTTTAAACATTGAACATGTTTAACCGTGGTTTTCTGGTTCTCTTAACAACTGAGGACGCTCTAATTGCTGTGATGTCATTATAGGAACACATTCTTAAGTGTGTTTGTTCATATTTGAACGTCAAGATTTACTGATTGATGTGAACCACAACTTGCACGTATACAAATCCTTCAAATTGACGTTCAAGGCGCTTAAAAATCATTAACCAAAAAAAATTAATAAAATAAAATTACAAAAACAAAACAAAGTTTCAAAATTACATATTGTTACACTAAAATTATTAATAATAAAATAGTAAAAGTACAAGCACATTAGCATTAAAACGTAAGAACAAACTAATCAAGTAAAAGATACATGCTTAGGGGAAAAATGGCATATGAAGGACCTAGATTAATATAATAAATGATAAAAAGACAATACAAATTTAAGAAGGTGACAAGTACAATGTATAACAAGACCATTATGGGAAGACAGAAACAATCAAAAATGAGCAACTAAACGAAAACCAATCAACAGACCGACAACTAATGACAGACAGACAGACCAGGAACAAAGTACAGTAAGTACTTGTACTAGTTTAAAAAACAGCTCTTCATCCATACAATTCGTGTTGCCCCTATGCGTGCATTCGTAGCCCATACTACCATTGTATGCATTAGCAGCTGAGGTTATCTTACAGGTCAAAGTTGTGAATTATTAACCACAAGTAGGTTAGCATCTAGCAGGTCTCGGATCCCTACTAATGAGTTGAATAAAAGCTACGTTTGTCTGCTAAGTGTTGTTGACACTGGTATGAAAGTCCATTTGAACGCTATCGAAGTAGTCCTGCAATAGTGCTTCAATATACAGTGGGCCAAGTGAGCCGGGCCCGTGTACGCAACGCCAAGCAATTCAACAGAAATTGGTATTTCGCAAGTGTAAGAAGCCTCGTATATACCTCGTGTATACCTACAAAGATTTATATTGCCTTAATCTCATCTTTACAACACGTAACACACACATCAGCAGACCCAGCTCGTTCTTACTATTCTCATGAGGACCTGCTCCTTTCCTACTTTTGTTCCCTTTTGTTTGTACTACGTCGACTTTTTCTCGACAGCTTCCATAAGGTTTGTACACGAAATCCTCCCGAGGACTAGTACAGAGGTCCTCGGGCCCACTGAAATTGCATACACCCCATATATATTTAGAAATATATTTCTAAAGATTTTGCTGAACAATTTTACCTCATTTTCTTGAAACACCCTTTTGCTCTGTTATGGTATGTGCCTTTCAATTTCGAAGTCCCAATTACAAAATGTTTATGACCAATCCTCCGGTGTTAAAGCAACCGTTTAAACGACCCACGTGACGAGCTCTTTACCAATAGGAACAGGTCAACCGTCTAAGATATTTATGAATGAATAAGAAATGTTTCTGAATTAAATTTAGTAACACGGTGTCTTGTTGATAATTTTACACAACCTTGTGATTTTAATATCAGTATTTTGGCAATAACTTGTTTCAGTTATTTGTTTTTGGACTAACGTTTCCTACCTGTTGCACTCATTACGGACGATTCGATCTTTGCAAACAGCTATATCACATCCTCGGTAATGGACGGTTCACTGGGTTCTGGGTGCAAATTCAGACAGAAATCCACCGATGTTCATCAAATAATAAGGTTTAGTTTTTAAATATAGCGTTGTCGTTGGCTGACTGTTAGTGGGGCCTGAGTTGTGACTTCGGCTTTACTGTGTGAAGTGATCGCGTGATGCCAGAAACGTCACCTGACGTTTGACGGGACCATATTTCAGATCGAAAATAGTTCGCAAATCGTACTGCGTATTGCATGTACGCGTATTGATATTGGCACTTGTCATGCTTTAATACCGAACCTATCATTATGAAGGTAATATTAACAGGTAACAAGGGGTCGTCTTCAGAGATATGAACTAAACAAAAGTGCAGTGCATTATGGTTCACCCAGTTTTTGTCTCCTTTAGTTGGTTACTTCGTGGATATTGATATTGAGGACGCATATAGCTGTTGGCTGTTTAGGACAAACATTAGCCCCCCCCCCTTGCAACCTGTCATTATTACTCCGAGTTAACATTAAAGGCCTTGCAATGGAAATCTTCATTGAAATGTAATTGTATGTTCCATTTAACTTTATTTTCATGGCGTTTTTGGTGCCTCTACGTTTTTCATGCTATTGCCAATAAAAATTAATTTACAATTTGTATATATAGAGAAGCGTCCTTATCTGAAGAGTGCGCTCCCAAAGTGACACCACAGCAACAGCGCCCTCTTTTTTAAATACATTTTAATAGCTGACTACACATAGGGGTGTCTCTATAGGCTGACTACACCTAGCCAGAGACATGTTCGATCTTACCCAGATGTTAGCATTTTAGCCAATCAAAATATTTACCAAATTTCAAATACACCTTCCGAATTCTTACTCAAACTTCTTGAGAATCCTGGCTTATTACCAGCACTTCCCTTTGTTGCGTAATCGCTACATTATATCAGTGTTTACATCCAAAATGACAATCCTTGTAATTGAAATTGTTACGGATTTTGACATCGGCTAACATATTTATTATTGGTAGGGGTACATTGCATTCCAAAGCGATCCTCACAAACAGGGAGATTTCTACACAAATGAACAAATCAATATTGTTTATCAAAATAATAAAGTGGGCCTATTTCATCCTTTGAAGTGTTTGATGTAGGGCAAGCCATTATTGTTAGCTTAGTAGTCACTTCGGCTTGGAATTAATTGCTGCAATAGCTGCAGACGAAGGAGCGAAGTCTGTCGTTATCAGCAGCTAGGTGTCAATAACGCCTGTAGAGTAGACCTCTTAAAAATACCCTAGTTTAGATTTGTTTGCTCACGAAAAACAATAAAACAATAAATAAACCTATGTCTGTCTTTATGTAAGACAGACGGCATTTTTGTTATCTTAGTCCCTTTGACCCGGGGAGACCAGTGAGCGAAGTCTGTCGTTGTCGATGACGTCTTTGATGTATTTGAAAAGACCTATAGTTTGCTTACCGGTCAATGCCAATAAAACTATCAAATATGGAATTAAACGCGATGCTTGCTCATACAATCTGTGGGTATGGGGGAGGGGAGGGGGAGTAAAATACTAATTATGCATTTATTTAGACGATTCAGAGACTTGAAGGGAAAGGGGGAGGGTAGTGGTTGACCATCAATGATAGGGGAGGCTTGAGGGAGGAATATTGTTTGAATTTTCCCTCAGATTAATGCATCCGTGAGCTCAGTCTTAGGCCTAACCCTAATAGTACCAGTTATTGTTCTCATCTTATTACAAGGGAGGCTCTTTTGATCCTGGAAGTGCCATGACCGATGTTTCCCCTATGCCATGCTAGTAGGAATATTCAAACCAAGTTCGTATGTCAAATTGGAGGTATTAGGCCCCGTCACTGTAAGCACCTCTGGATGTATTCGCACATCAAGATGGATGTATTCGCTAGAGAAGTTTAAAACTAAAGCCGAAGGCAAATACAAAAATTCATAATACAATCATATAAGCACCAGACTCAATTATTTAACAATTACATATATAGCTTTAGAGGGATCATTAGACCAATTACAAATGGGCAGCACCTTATCGACAATATCATCGGTAGTGGAGGAGACAACAATTTCTTTAATACAATTAATCCAATGAATTATTTAAATAAAGTAACCACTGATATTTTATAAACCTACAATCGTTCCCGGGGTAAGGAATCGTCAGCGCACACAGTGAGGTAACGGGTTTCACGGTTTGGCGTACAGGGGTTTACTGCGGCATTCTGGGGCTATGTACAAATGATATAAATAGCAAATAAATATACATACAACATTGATACACAGTTCAACGATATAAATCATAATATTACTATAAGTGTTAACCCAAATAAGAATCCATACTTTGTATTTCCATGTACCGGGGTGAAGGCCTGTAAAATGAAGGCGTTGGCTCTAAGGAATGATAGACATTTCGGCATAAACTAAAATACATGTATCCATGATTATCGAGCCAGACACTAGTAGTATAAAAAACGGATGAATGCTTACGGTGAATTAAATGTTCAGAAATAAACAGGATATAAATTAAAGTAACAATACTTACAAATATTTGGCTACAGAAATGTGTAGTGAGTTGATCGGGAGCGTGGAGGCAACTGATTCGAATCTCCCGCACGCCGGGGTGGCGCGAGCAAAGATATTACGTAATTGCATACCGGAGATGCCTAAGCGGGGTTGGTCGGGGGACTGACTAGATTAAACTTATGTAAAAAGGGCTTGATTAAAAATGAGGGAAATAGTTACTCGAAGGGAGAAAATAAATAACGGAATAAACACATAACAGGAACGATAACAGGCTTATATTGCATGTTTCTGTCCGAGCAAGGTCGCGTGTACATAATCCATATCGTTTTGCAATCCTTAAACAATGTTTCGAAATTTGGTGAGAATGCCATGTCCTTTTTGTATTCAATTTTTTTTACAGGTTTTCCCGTATGATTTAGTACATTTTGCAGCCTACTTTCAAAAAATTAACACCTAAGTTATTTGCGGGCTGGACGCAGTAAAAAAATGACATTGGAGGAGGGGCAAGAAATTGCAAGATGAATGACGAGATGAGAAGTCAGCCCTTCAAGGAATTCTCGCCACGAATCTTCTCCTGACACCTCAGCAGGTCGGTCAACTGCAAACAGCTCCTTGTAGTTCAACGCCTGATTGTTTCTAGCCCGCTAATATTTTGAATCGACCTCACGCGTAGCGGCCATCTTAGAGGGCGTCTTTTGTTCTGTAATCTAGTAGCAATGAATGCACGAAAGGTTTACTGACTTAAGACCTGAACCATGGAATATTTTTGTTATGTACGATGAGCGATGACATTCATTCGGAATGCGTTTTTTAGGTTTGATGCATTAAATTCTTTTGCTCACAATTGTATTGTTTTGTAAAATCTCGTAAAATAAAATATCCGAACGTGACACATCATTACAAATTCCCATTGTTATTTATTATTATTATCATTATTTCGGCCAAATTACAAAAAAAAAACAAGCAATCCACAAAATTAAACAAAAATAAACAAAAATAGCCCAATCCAAGCTGGCCAGGATTGAAAAAAGTATAATAAAACACTGTGATTCGAATGCCTGTCAATCTTAACTTGAATGGTAACAAAAATACATTTAAAAAAACAGATACAAAGTTGAATGAAAAATATGACCAATTAAGTTAGTTATTGATCTAACTAACGAGTGGTTTGTTGTATTGGACGTTGACTCATTCGGATTGTTGTTCACGATTAATTAGAGTATAAAAACTATCCGTATACTTGCAAGTTCCTGCAAAAGAGGGCGCACTTCACAAACACTGCTCACCGTGCTCCAACTTCTATCCATTCGTGATGTAAGCACAGTTATTGTAACGACGAAAACTCAAAATAAACAAATTTTATTAAAAGCGAATTTCGTCCAATATTTTGCAATGATATTAAGACACAAGAATCTAAAAATGGACAGGAACAAGTATTTTCTGCACTCTTTTTAGTTTCAGTATGTGGTAATAGTTTGACCTTGTCACTCAAAACATGAATCGTAAAAATCAAATTTATCTTCTTCATACAAGATAAAAATCATTGTTTCGCGCGTAACGGAGACACCATATTTGGTGTCCTGGTTACACGTGAAGTCACTGTTTTTTGTCATAAATATCCTGCATGATTACACTAAAAAAGTTCGAAATTAATTTATTTCATAAACTAATCGGTATGAGTACATACTGAAGGAAATTGAGACATTTTGAATGAAATACTTAAGATTATATGGTGCATAAAAGTTACTGGTTTCACGTGTAATGGGGAAACCAACCTCTCACTAAGAAATTACTATTCAGCGCACAATATCCATTTATTTTTGTCTAAATGTTACAGAATAATAAGTACATTAAGTAATGGATTTATAGAAATCAGAAATTTTCAAAGAATGCTAACAGATATATGGCACAAAAGGTATTTTGCTTCACATTGTAATGTGACATTTGGGGGACACCATGGTTTACCCTGTTACGCGTGAAACTAGAAACTTATTTGCGCTATATTTCTTAAGCCTGCCTTTGAAAATTCAAAAGTTCATAACAGACACAAGCATGGGCGTCGCCAGGATTTTTTCTAGAGGGGGGCAAAACATTTTTTGCCCAAAAATGCTTGTATTTCTCAACACATTCTCGATTTATCAGTTTTAGAGGGGGGGCAGGGACATTTTGCCCCCCCCCCCCAACTCATTACATTTACACCACTTTGTCTTCGCGCCTCTTTATCTTTTCTTTTCTTTTCTTTTCTTTTCTTCTTTTTTTTTTTTTTTTTTTTTTTGCTTTTCCAGGGGGGGCAAGTGCCCCCCTTGCCCCCCCCCCGCGACGCCCATGGACACAAGTATCTTCACTGCTTTATATAATATATAAATATGTGATGAAAACCAAGAGAAATATGGCACAAATGAGTGACCAGTTTCACTCACGTGTTACATATGAACGGTGTCCATGTTACACGTGGAAAGATTTTTTTGTCATGTAAGAAAAAACCAAGTCCGAAAAAGAAAAATGTATGTTTTAAGTACTAAGATCAACCAGTCCTACAAATTTATACAGCAGTTTTAAGAAAACATATATAACAATGACACACTTTGGTACCCTTATCTATGGAATGACCCATATACATCAATTAAACATAATGTTCGACTGCTCTTTCAGATTGAACGTTTTTTGTGACATGACACTATTGTTAAAAAGTGAAGATTATTAGAGGTGTTATTGTAGGAATCTAGAGTTTACTGTAGATTCATGAATTACGGATTATTGTAAAAAAAAAATCGATTAATGTACTGCGGAAATGAGGTAAAATGGGAAACAAACTGAAAAGCGATATTGTTGCAAAATAGTACAATACTGTACTTTGGTAAGATTTTGTACCAGAAATAATTTAGAATGGCAACTTAATTGACACTTGTCAAACTGATTTTCGAGACAAAGGAATTAATAAATCTTGCCATCGTATAACTGGGAATGAACAGTCAACAGATAAAACGGGATGATATTTAGCCTTGAAGATGTTTTATGGAAAAGGATACCATACTACATTGTTATTCTATTTTATTCAAAGACTCAATCACCTAATATATAACAAAAATTATGTACAATAATTATCATCTGCTCTACACACTACTAATTTTACACACAACAAAACACATAAATCCGTTTAATTCATTATGTCGAAGCTGGAGTTCCTGCTCAAAAAGAACGACAAGGTTAGAGCACTGGCCATATTTACAACGACTTACTGTCTGTTTACCTATATTTATTAGAGTATCTAAAAACTGATAGCTATTATGTGCTTCATCCATCCCAAAAAGAGTGATCGATTTACCATTTTTTCAAGGCAGAAATCTTTTCGATTTCGTTCCAAATGGGCTTAACCGTTTTACATGACCAGAACAAGTGCTGAATGTAATCTATTGTATCATGGCAAAATGTACAAATATCTGTATCGCTCTTCTTCCTTTTGTAAAGCCAGACTTGCGTGGGGTAACAAATATGTATGATTTTCCAAATAATTGGAAAAGGACTTACTATCAGGACAGCGATAATTGAGCCTTTTCCATATTACATCTCAGACAAAGTAATGCCTTTTTCCAGAAAGTCTCTGCAATAAACCATACTACATACACATTTATTTATGTTCTGTACATACATGTCACACGACATGTCACATTGAGAGCTCAAGAAAACTCTTCTTGTTTTAATTGATTAATTATTCTTTCAGGCTGAGCATAGATTAATCTCTGACAATTGTGCTTCACAATACATGCAGTTGATATTTACGCAAGATTTTATTGATTGTCATAAAGTTTCACTTGCTCAGAACAGCGCTGTGTGAGTCTTTATAATTATGACTGCAGCAATTCAAGGTCTGATCGAAAAATGCAAATGACGAGTTGTTGAGCTGTACGCTGGAATTTTGAACAGATTCTTGGGACTAAGCCAAAAAATGTTGAAATCTTCATGATATGTATTTCATATGGTTGCCCTGGATGTGTTCAAGACTGTTCAGCGTTTTGTCTCTGGCAATCCTCAGGTGACTCGTTAGAGTTGAGAGAAAATAAGGAAGGAAATTCAAGTTTGAGAAGCAAGAGAGGGATGAGAGAGAACAGTTCTTGGCAGAAACCACGTGATGCAGCTGTGGCATTTCCCTTTGATGGGAATCGAACCAAACGGTTGTGCGACTGGAGTACCCGGCCACCACCTCAAATGTCCAGATATATACATCTAATCCAAACAGAGTATACATGATGCAGAGTCAATCAGCCTCAAAGAAGCCCTAGTTGGATGTGAACCTCGCTAAAACAGACAAGAAACAAGAAGAGGTCAAGCGGATATAGAAAGATTGAGCAAAACGAGCATCCAAGGAAAACAACAAGGTAGCCACGTTGGATTCGAACCCTGGCGAAGATGAAAGGAAAGGGAAGTACGTAGCACTATAAGGCTGAGCCATTCCACATTGTCAAGTGTGAACTGGGTACCGATTGTGTAGAGGCAAGCAAGCACTGCAATGCCAAGCTACGTTCGTAGACATGCTGAGGTGGAAGGCAAGGGGCGTGAATTCACGAAGTCCTTGGATATGAACAAGGTACAAGAGGACAGAGGCAGACCATGAACCAAGTTACTAAGTCAATATGGATGACATCTGTATTTTATCTTGCTTGGGTATTTGCTCTGTAGTTTCTTTTGCGTTCCATCGTAATTAACACCAATGCATTCCTTATTACGCCAAATCCCATAAAAATGTCTGATACGTGGTGTATTTAACTGAATTTCATTTTGTAATACTTCTCAACAGGGGTGGATCCAGAAATATTTACGGGAGGTCATGCCCGTCACGCTTTGTTTTTATGTCAGATAGTTGCAGACAGGCGGACATAGTAGCTAATTATTAATAATACAATTGTTATATTTTGTTGGTGTCAGAGCAGGGAGGGGGTTTCAACCTCCACCTCCCACCCCCCTATGGATCTGCGCCTGTCTCTACGTGTATTTGCACGGAATATGTGTCTTTCACAGAAATATAATGTTTCTGTAATAATATTGACAACTATACTAATTTGGAGATTGGAGCGAAATAGCCATACGGCCAAGTTCATTTTTGTTGGGTGATGTAACTGGTAAGAAAATCAACAAATTAATCATTTGGTATGATGACATTTGGAAGATTTTGATTGACCACCCGCTTGACACGCTCTGCATCGGGGCCTTCGTAATCAAGCATAAACGCATATAGTTCATGCAGATGACTGAGATGAGCAGTAAGAGTCTCCAATCCAACCACACTGAATGCATTGTCACAAACATTAAGCGACAACAAACCATGCCAGGCAGGGAGGATGCTGATCAGGTCAGGGATGTCATCATCATTCAGTCCACATGAGCGTAATTCCAACCACTGCAGGGATGGAGGAACAAGAGGGGCTACACCAGCCAGATGACCGTGAAGGTTGGTATGCCACACAACTACGTATTCCAACCTATCACAACCAGCCAGTGCATTCGCTAGTCTAATGACGTCATCATACGTTCTCCACCACAGTGTGACTTGTTTAATGATCTGCTTGCATATACGAGACAGGGATCCTAACACACACTCATCAACGTGAGATTTCTCATCAATCTGCAGTTCAAGCTCTATTTGATCACGAAGCCTCTCGTCCACCACTACGGCTGTCTGCATCGCCTCGTCTGGTTTATCCGACACGTTGTACTCGACAGACACCCGAAATCTCCTGATTGACCTGATGTTATCAATCGGTAGTATCTCCCCCAGCAGCTTCAGACATTCATGCAATCTACCGGTGATCCTTAAATTAATGCATACTGTAGTGTCATCATGCAGTAGTCCATCAATACCCCTCAACGATGTCAATTCTTCATGCGATCTACAGCTGACAGTTAAGTTCTTAAGTTCTACTAGTGGCTGGGGGAGACACTGCAAGTAATAGCGCATTGCTAACAGATCCTCCTGACTATCACATTCCACTTCAGTTGGTCGGTCTAGCTTATCAGCCAGTTTGCCACAACCAGACTCAAGTAACATCTTGTACGTCAGTTTCTGCAGTGTAACCGCGTCATCATTACTCGACCAGTTACGTTGTTTTTGTACGTGCTTCAGAATGAGCTTAGTAGCCGCAGACCCCGATGATATGCCGCATGCAAACCGAAGCAGATATTCCATTGCACGGACATTGCCTGGATTGATCTGCTGCAACCTCTCATGAAACTTCTTTTTGTTTGCGTGATGCAAATTGGCAAAGTAGTATGCTGCAAAGTACTCTTGCATAGACTTGTGTACGAAAGCTACTACCTTCATCTTCTTCAAGCCACTCGTGAAACTTTCTTGTTGAAGGAAACCAAATCGACACCCATCCTTCAAGGCTTTCTCTTCAAATTCCTCCGAGGAGAATACGAGCCTTTCCCCTTGGGATCTAGTAACCCATCAAGAGCGACTTGCCCCAGCCCACGCACGATTGATTTCACCAGCGCCACCTGATCCTCGCCTTCATTGCAACGACGACTGACTAGAACATCAGCAAACTGTGTGTAAAGTGCCGTTAACTGATCAGGCAATTTTGACAGGTTATCCCAAATTATGCACAGGAAGAGTACAAGGATTGGAATCTGGGCTAGTGTGCGGATCAATGAGCTGGATGTCACGTGTGAAATTAATGATTCACCATTTATGGCGGCACCTTTTGTAGCAAAGTAGGATGTTATGTATTTCTTTGCAGTGTCGAGTGTGAAGCCCAATGTTTTAATTTGGGTATATCGTGTGTATCCCTCGATGGCAAAGTCAATCATGTGTGGCCGAGTTGATACTAAGACAGTACTGTGTGTCAATACCTTGTTATACAAGATATCCTTGACCCCAAAGCCACCTTCAGGGGCCGGAGAATTGAGAACATTGGATGGAATCTCATCCAATCCGTCCAATATGAACGCTGTATCCACTTCGTTATCTTCAATAACTTTCTTCAAAACTGCCTTCTCAATATTAGGTAAAATCTGGTCGATTATGGCCTCAAGGACGCAACTTGTCTGTTGCATTTGCCTCAACTTTACAGGGAACACAAGTTTGAACTTTGCCATCACGGATGTTGGATCAGTACTCCCATCGGCAGCTTTTAATAAAAGAGTAGACTTGCCAAATCCCGCCCCACCTGAAAGAAGGACCCTGAGCTTTGTTACAATAACGTTAAGCATATCTTTCATAGAGTCTAGGGGCTTTGTTTTAGCTTTATCTAAATTCCGTTTCCCCTCGGGTAAATGAATGGGTTCTTGTGTAGTCTCATTACCTTCTACGTTCTGAGTGAGTTCTAGTTCAGAAAACTGGTCAATGTCCATGGTCCTGCAAGGGTCCAAGGGGTGAGCAGGGATTTTTTGGTCCTTGATGTACTCCGTAATAAGATGCTGGATATTCGTCAAAACAGTAGGATCTGAAACGAAGTAAGAATTAGCCAGAAAATATAACAAGTTCATATTCATAGCCTGGCGAAATATCTCACCTAAGAAGTAAACAACGTTAATCAATTTGGTTGGAATGTGGATGATGATTACAATTGAACTGTACATACTATTTATTAGATTTTTGCAAAGGAATTTTTGTGACCTTTTCAGCTACTTTTTATCAATACAAAAATAGTATCTACTTTAAAACGAAACATCGAACAACAAGTCGGCCGATTTTTTTATGGACTATTTACCGGACAAATTTTGACTTATTTGCGGCCCGACTTTAGTTCTCGATTTTTTTGTGACCTTTTGGGCTACTTTATAACAATAGAAAAATAGTATTTACTTTAAAACAAGTATTTTATTAACTAATTACCAGACAAATTTCGACTTATTAGCGGCTCAACCATAGTTTTCGTGGGGTAGACCGGTTCTTGCCACCCAATCATTATACAATGTAGTCATAGTGAGGGTTTCTTTGGAGTTGGAGAATTAGTCAATTTGCATACTGTTTGACTAAATGATAACATACTCATGGCTTAGGAAGGATTAACAAGTGTTCAGACGTGTTGCAGAAACAGTTACCAGAACTACCTTTTCGCCATCTTGTCCCTAAAAGGGCCGGGGGGGGGAATCCGCCTCCCCCCCCCCGCGATACCCGTGAAATTCGTTTTTCGCGACCCGAGCTGTCCTATGCGCCGTGCAATTTCAACATTTAAGTTGTGCAGAATTACCAATGGTGCGTATGAATAATTAATGAACCGTAATTCCAAAATCCTTTAACCTATAGTCATGACATTTCTTGGGTATGCTCATGTTAAGTTATTCTATGCATGTACTTAGTTCTGTAATTTTGCTTCACTCTATGGGCGAGATCTTAGGCCCCCCCCCCCCCACCACCTGCTGTGAGATGGTCACAATAACCCGGACCTTTTAGGGTTAGCTTTTCTTTAATGACAACATGCTCGTGAAACACTGAGACATCCTTACCTGCGCCAGCATTCAATGTGTTTAATCCTATCCGCTCCTCAGGAGTTGATGGTTGTTGCTCATTTCCTGGATGAATATTCAAGAATGATAAGAAACAGCATCATAAAACGTGTTGGCACTGTGTATAGAGTGTTTTCATGTTTTATTAATGAATCGGCACAAAAGTTCAATCCACATGATTCGACCTGTACGCTGTATACATTGGTAACTTTATTCTGCAAACTCTTCTTACTAACGATTACATGAAATTAATTGAGATCCATGCCTAAACAAATAAGATCTTTCCAATTTTATACGTTATTAACTTTTATACGATATTCTATAACTTATTCCTGCTTAATCATCAGCACACACAAAAAATGCTGACAATTTTGTAGAAATGGAATAATAATTGTTGGTTATTTAAATTATAAAACTGTACGTTCATAAAAAAAAATACTATCGCAAATACCCATTATCACGGCGTCGTTTTGAGTGTGTTGAATGTAGGTTACACCATTAGGGTAAAACATTTTAATGATCCAACCGGCTGATATATTGAAACTAGATAAATATATCACTGCGAAGAATTTACTTGTAAACGGTGAGTTTTGTTGATTGTGGTATTGAGCAGAATTTTGAAAAATACTGATCTATATATTCGGTGAAATTGTCAGGTTATTCACCGATTTTGTTTGGGTAATGATAATCGTCGGCAAACATTATTGCTGTTTTGTTCTTCTTTTCTTAAAGAAATTAACAAGACGTAACATTTCCCTAGGTCTTCTCAGTATACGGAGAACATTCGTTCCCTTCAATTCTATTTTCATGAAAAATGCCGCTGTAATTAAAAAGATCAAAAGCAAAATGTTTGTAACTTTGGTGATTAATTAGCAACTAAACGAGACGATATCCATTAACAAAAATGTTAGTTTTTTTCTTGGCAGTGGGACGAATGATATAAAACAAATGACACAAATCTAAAACGAGCCTTTGGAATATGAAACATTTGCTCATGGAGTTGGATTTAGGAGTGGAGATGATAACGATTTATCAGAATTCGAAACATTGAAGAAATTCGGAATTTTTTTTTTTTTTGGGGGGGGGGGGAATGTCCAAGAATTGCTGAAGTGCGTCACGTCGGCTAATATTGCGCCCAATTTCCAGACGCCACCATTTCTTTTTAAATTTCGGGCCTAATTTTGAGTAATTGAAATTGTCGACAACGGTGCAACAGCAATTAATAGGTAATAGTGCCAGTACTTGACTGAATGAATATAAAGCTAGTCAGCAAAGAAGTTAATTGACAACTTGACGAAAGTCGGGGAAACGTAATCAAAGTGCACCACGTTAGGGGACACTACTGTACAACGAGGACACCATTTTGATGACGCGACTGACAAAAACTGCTCATTAAAAAATGGATCCTGTAAAAAATACATGTATATTGTAATTGGAGTAGACGTCTCGTAGAGGCTATCCCATGCATCAAACTCAGCTAGTGACACTGTGACTATTGAACTAGGAAATATGAATACACAAATGATGACGACATTTTACATGTTCCCCCAAAAGCAATAAGCCTCGGAATGATAACGCCACACTTTGTTTACACTAACTTTATGCATTTTCCTATGGAGCCAGTAGGGGCCCACAGTCCACTAAACACCATAGGAAAGCACACACGTACACACAGTGTGACGTCATCAGCAGAGGCGTATCCAGTGGGGGGGGGGGGGGGGGGACTTTGCCCTCCCCCCGGATGATTTTTGACAATTTTTTTTTTTTTTGTCAGCAATGATTTGAAGTGTTTATACAGTTCTTCTGACATCAATCCCACCAAAGAAAACCCGCTCATCAACCATTACAATGCGCCGTGAAACTGTCCATTATAATAATATAGTATACATAATAATGGTCAGTTTTGGAGAGCGCCCCCATTTGGAAGATGGGTACCAGCCTTCCCCCCCCCCCCCCCCCGTTTTTTTATTTTACGGAGGGCAAGTGTCCGGAGAAAAAACATGTCTACATTTAAGCGCAGATGTGCGGTTGCCCCCCCCCCCCCCCCCCCACATCAAAAGCTGGATACGCTGATGGTCATCAGTACAGAGGCTTATTCGGGGTAATTTTGAAATGTCACCTAGCTGAAGGTCCATATACTTCGAAATACCAAAAGTAAAACAACATAACAATACTCGCGAAAGACTGAGACAGCCTTACCTGATGTTTCAGGATTTGATGGGTGTAATCCTCTTGGTTGCTGCGTTGGTAACTGTGGTCTATTTCCTGGGTGCAGATAAGAATGAGAACAAACTAGGTCACTATATAAACGCCTTTGCACGGTATGCAGAGCACATGAATATATCAGCCAAGTCCGTATGAATGAATTTTAATATGTGGCAGAATGATGGTCTGCACAAGCAGGACGGGGCTGAGAGTCGATCAATGCTTGAAGCAGGACGCGTGCGCACAAGAGCACACTGAGAATACAGTGACTGTCAGTCTAGGGCGATTTTTTTACATTCTAGAGTAAGATATCAAGAAGAGTTTTCGCAATAGTCCGACAGAAATGTGAAACAATTGTGCACCCCCCCCCCCAAAAAAATTCTTTTCTCATAAAAGCATTATTTTTTCCTTTTTTTCATGAAAGCATTCTTTATGTTTGTATTTGTTAATGATCATGCGACAAACTTTTTCAGAGGTGGAGCCATTACTTATCCTTGAGAGGCGTGACAGCAAGTTTGAAAAAATGGGGCGGGGAACTTGTGTGTCCATCGCGATGGACACACAAGTATCCCCCCCCCCATTATTACGATACATCGTAATAGTTTTCATATACAAGTGTTTAAATAAATACGTCGGTAAAGGGTAAAACCCTATATTGTTCATATTTGAAAGAAAAAAAATATCATCGATATCCCCCCGGATCCGCTACTTTAAAGCCTAATTCGACTAGCTTTGTTTGAAAGATTGATGGTTGGACTACTCTATTTGAAACCAGAGTCTTGGACGGGGTTCTACCGCTGGTTAGCAACACCCACGAGCTTCATAAAACGCAATAGGGAGCCCAGACCTTTGCCCATCGTTTAACAAGAGGCGTCCGCGCGATACTGTTTGTACGGAGGCGTAAATTACGTCACAAATCGATCACTGCTCGAAAAACTTGTCCTGGCCGGCCTGAATTTGCTCAAGACGTTAGTGCGCAAGCAATAACAATGACCATTTTAATTCTTCTAATATGGTTTAGGTAAAGATAAACAGGTGTAGAGACATGTTGCAGACATTGTGAACAGAACTACTTTCTCGCAATTTAAAGGTTTTCCAAAATGATCACATCAGGGTGAGTCAAAAAGCAAAGAAACACAAATAACGCCCTCTATTTTTAAGAATTTTCTGAATGTAGCGCTCTCAAGATCCAGGTGTGAAAGCCCAAATAATAAGCTTTCTTTTAGTCAATAATTCATATCACCCATTTACTTTCCCATTTATGGAATTCTTAACACAAACACAGTTTTAACATTTTATCCACGGATCACGTTTAAGGTTAACTGATATTTCCTTAAATGAAACTATGTCGTTTCATGAAAACGATATGACAGTAATCCAATAAGTCTTCGGGGTAGCAAAGTAGAAGGCAGAGCAACACTTTAAAGTCTTGGCATTATAAAGCATGTTTTTAACATTGGAAGAAGCAAGTTTTTGAATAAATGTTATGATAAGTGCCAGTTATCATGGTTACTTCTGGTGTATTTTTTCTTTTGATATGTGAATTGTCCTCGTTTTGCTGAAGTATAACTTCTTTTTTTTTACATCCGTGGAAAAAAATATAAAACAGTGTTTGTGTTTAAATGTCCATGACTGGAAAAGTACATGAGCAATTTGAATGATTTTTTTTTACTAAAAGAAAGGTTATTACTTAAGCTTTTACATCCTAGATCTGGAACGCGCTACATGCAGAACTTCATAAAAAAATAGAGGGCGCCATTTGGGTTTTCCTTTTTTGACTCACCCTGTACACTGAGACATCCTTACCTGGGTTTAATCCTACCCGCTCCTCCGGTGTTGATATTGGTGGCCCATTTCCTGGATGAAGATGCAAGAATAAGAAGAAAATTCATCATTATAAACGCGTTGGCACTGTGTATAAAATGATATCATGTTTAATCAATGAATTGTTTCATAATTCCCCTTCTTCGGCATAAATGTTCGGAAATGCAGGCTGTAGAAATGTGTAAACTAATGTGTTCTCAAAACGTTTCTCTTTAAAAATTAACTGACATCCATGCCCAAACAAATAAGACTTAACATTTTCCTTGATCTTCTCAATTTATACGGAAGTATTCCTGAACCACCATCACCACCAAAAGTTACTGAATATTGTAGAAATGCAAGGCAGTGATTACAATTATATTCCGTTTATTAAAATGCCTTCAGATCTAACGATTTTCCCGAAGACTCTATCACAGCGTGATTGTGAGTGTGTTGACCGCACGTTACACCCTGTCGGGTAAACGAATTGTAATGACCAAACCGGTTGATCTATACGAACTAGGTATAGGAGACACTGTGAATAAATTATTTGTAAATTACCTGCAAATTCTTGTTAATTGCGGTTTAAGCAGAAATTCAAAAATACGGTCCTGTACCTTGTACATTTTACACGTTCTTTACGGTGGGGATAATTGCGTTACGTTTTTTTCTTACCTCGACCTTTTCTGCACTGAGTGAGATAACATACCACTGTAATACGAAAGAACAGTATCAAAATGATTGTCATTATTTCAATTTTAAAATTTTGCGAAAACCTTCAAAGATTGTATTTCTTATTTAGTTCTTAATGTTCAATTGATGCATTGATGTTAGTCGTTGATCTTGCTAATTAGACAAAAAAAATTGAAAAGATGTTATTCCATCCAATCCTGTGCGATAGTATTAGATCAATCCAGTGGGTAGCATAAAGAAAGTGAAGAAGATGGAACTTCAATGGCCTCCAGTTTATCTTCCCGATGCAGAATTCCATCGTTCAAAGTAACCATTGCTTGCGGTATCCGATGATACATTGGACTTGAACCAGCCAACTGACAACCGTTTATGCAGCATCAATTGAAAAAAAAAAATAGCTCGGTGGTCGAGTGGTAAGACGTATGTACTAGTAAGTATAAAGTCGTTGACTCGAGTCTAACCGAGTTTACTGCATAACGAAATAACCGACGGAGGGAAAAACCAACACAGAATTGACATCCTCGACACAAAACGTTTATGAACTATAACTCGCTTGGCATTGTTGCTAGGATGCAACCTTAATCCTGCAAAATCCTCCAGCTGCCTCCATGAAATAATTGCCAACAGCCTCAATCCTCCAAAGCCATCCATTTTTTCTGGAATCTGGAGGGTTGACCACTGCCTCAATTGTGCAAATTCCCCCAGCAATAAATTTCAATATGTTGAGGCAGAGCCGGTGACAACCTGGAGCAGTGCGGATGATTTCAAGTATAATATAGGACTACATTTATGCACGGCTCAGCATAAACAATACAAGGTATTACTATACCTCTTACATATTCATTATCGAGAGCCGAACTCTCACTGGTCAATTCACCATCACGTGCCAGATGTAATTATTCTTGCTGTTTACCAAATGCGCGCGCGAGGATTCACGCACAGGGTAAATACGCATGCGCAGTAGACTGTCGCATGGGTTACCCGTGCGACAGTCTACTACGCATGCGCTTTACAGAGCAATCGAAGAACTGTCGCACGGGTGCAGTACGCACGCGCGAACATCGCCCAGGAGAGATGCATGGTTGCACGGTTCGCGTAAATGTTAATTTCCAGAGCTCAATAATGCCGTACTGGAGAACATTTATGGACCGCGTAAAGATGTCTCCTGTACAACAGAAAGTTGTACAAAAACAACTGTATTTACAACTGTAGTAACTGTATTATATTGCAAACGAACCGAACTAGAAATTGAAGTTGAGCAACAATATTCTTTTGGTGAGCCCTAAAATTTCCGAATTTTTTTTTAGATGCATATAGAAAAAAAACCTCGTCAACTGAATATGTATGAAGTATAGTAAACAAATATAACATAGTTTATTTCGGGTGGACAGTCGATATTAGCTCCTTTCGGTATTGGAAGTTGATAAACTAGTTCGCCTCGGGAACTAGTTTGTCAACTTCAAATACCTCGGAGAGCGAATATCGACTGTCCACCCTCAAACCATGTTATATTTGTTATACTGTCCAAGACCTTGACGCAGTGTATCCTCCAAAATATGCCACACTATTTTGCCATATATTCTCAATCCTGCGAAATCCTTCATTTTTGGAGGAATTGGAAGGTTACGGTTAACATTAAAATAAAATTTTGAGGATTTGGGAAGGTTAAGTATAACAAAAGCCAAAAATAAATTGAAATCAAGAACATCACGTACCTATTGTCACAATTACGCCCACCGCTCCTACAAGACCGAAAACAAGAGCAAAGATATCGCCCCTAGGCCAGGCAGATGTCTCGCCGTCACTAGCAGTTAGTGTAACTGTAGTAGATACGTTCATGATCCCGTACTCTGCTATTTCTGCTAGCGGCAATGGAACGTCCTATGTAAACAAATCAAAATGTATACTCGTCCTGTTATTTTGCCCTATGGTTGCGGAGGCTTAAGGTCACACAATACTTTATTGAGAATGAAACAACTTGCACACAGACATGTTGATGTTCGCGGGCGAGTTCTTTGAAAATCAATTTCTACCGTTTAAAAGACTGTATATTCGTGCAACTTTCAGGGTTTGTTTCCCTTATAATGATGCAACTATGTGCTAAAAATCGTTTTGATATGTTCAGTATTTTTCTTCGAAATTGCAAAAAAAATGGGCTGGGGTACGTCCACTTAGGTGTTCCAAGCTGTAACACTGGTGTTAACAATATATGTCAATCTTTTCAAGCCTCACACAAATCTACGAGGATTATATCCATTATGGTGTGCAGTAAAATTTGCACTCTCGCCTCCTTCACCAGTTATTAATTAATAAATATCGCCGCTTTTTTTCAGCTTCCATTGGTCAATACCGAGACCCACACAACGTCACGCCTAGTCACGCTCATGAATATGCTAATAATGCGCCTCGTTATTGTTGCGGCAATATCAGACAACCTGACAACCACGAGTTGTTTTAATCGGCAGAAAATCTAAGTCCAGCGAAATTTTTCTTGGAGATAGTTCAAGGTGTAACACTTTCATTTGCAAAAACAGATTGAGATAAAATTTGGAATATACTTAGATGATATAAGTATTCAACTACTCGTGAAATAACAACTTGTGAGGATTACTAGAAAGTGAGATAATTAAAAAGATTTTGAGACCTTTTCTAACGATTTTTTCCCAACGAGATTTAGGTCAGCTTTACTAGTGGCGTTTCGGCATCAATAACGGCGATTTTGTTTTCACTGATATGAGAATTTCATCTTTCGTTATATTTTAACAGTTCAATCATACTGAGCATCATTATTTTCTGAAAAACAGAACGTTACAAATGAAATTTTGTTTTGAAGGGGGTGTGCATTGGTGCTTTGTTGTAAGCGTCAATGTACGTAATCGGATTACATTTGCTTAACAACGCTAGACGCAAAGGCTTCGCAATCAGAATGCTGTTACAACCAAACAAAATGTCGGATGTGTAATTGAAACGATTCATCGATCTTGAATTAGGCGTACGTCGGTTAAGTGCAAAAATCAATATCATAATTATGGTGTCGCCCCCCCCCCCCCACCAAAAAAGAAGAAGAAAATCTGATCCTTACAAGCTCTCTCTTTTGTCACAGATTAAAAACAAATACATCGCAAATATCGATACATATTAGAGAGTATATTTATAGAGTATAGCCATTTTTCAATCTGTCCCTGTCTCAAGTATCTCTTGTTAAAGAACGTAATGGATTTAGGGTGAGTGTAGTTTTGCTTACTTGCTCAAGCCACTTTACCACCTCTTGGAACTTGCCTCTTTCAAGAGTGTAACGAGTCACTGATGTTTGTAACTGAGTCGAGTCGGGTCGTTTTAAGGAAGTGACTCGAGGCGAGTCGAGTCATGAGGCCAAGAAGGTCGAGTCGAGTCACAGTACAGTGTGCAGTCCAGTCGAGTGAAGTATTTAGCTGGAGTCAATTTGAGTCACAAATATTTTAACACTATAATAACAAATAAAGACAAAAGTGAAAGTCATTTGTGTCACAGTTAACAAGAAGTAAAACTTCGGTCTCATAAGTACGGAGCCCGCAAGGGGACAGAGTTGATTAATTTGTTTCGTTCCCTCGAAATATTATTTCGTTCCCTTAAACTAATTATTTCGTTCCCTCGAAATAATTAAGATTTTTTGGTATGCTATTTTGCCTGAGAGAATTAATATTAAGCGTCCCAAAATGTTTCTAAAATACTAGCAAATTCATATTCATTCTAAAATTGGGTTAATTGAGCTGTTTTGAGCTAACAAAAAACAGCTCAAAATGTAATCCGCCCGGGCGAAAATCATAAATCATTTTGAGGGAACGAAACATTTTTTTCAACCCTGTCCCCTTACGGGCTCCGTACATGAGCTATCTGGTTTGGATTCGGGTCTGGAATTGTTTTAGCTAGTCGCTGGCAACATTAACACCAAACTGCATTATGCAAAACTGTTTCTCAGCATTTAAACAATGGGCATGTATTTTTTTTCTTAGTAATAGAAAGGCATCAATGAAGGGGTTGAAATCGCCCAAAGCTAATGATGAAACTTCGAAATCAATTGGAAAACGTGTTAAAAGTCTGGTAACGACTTTCGAAATAGTATTCTGTACGTTCCAGAACCACAAGGTCTATGACACGCGTGTATACACGACAAGCGGCCGCTGTACGCTTCCTCTATTTTTGAGTAAAGTAATAATGTATTCGCAAAGTGATGTGACCGTAAATATTGCGCCGTTTGTCATTGCAGATATATTTCGGAAAGTTTTGCTATATTTTGGGGACTCGAGTCTTAATAGCCTTTCCTCGATTCGAGTCTAGTCTTCAGATGAGGGACTCGAGTCGAATCGAGTCATTTACCCACAGGGACTCGAGTCCAGTCGAAAGTGTGACTCGAGTCGGACCTGAGTCGAGTCATTGACTCGAGTCAGGCTCTCTCCACCCAGGAGTGTGAATGGGTACCGGCAGTAGCTGAGGAGTAACCTGCCATGGGAGAAAATGCAGTTGTTGTATGCAACGGAAACCGGGGATCAAGCCAACCTGATGATTATGGCTTGGAACAGAAACTACTCCCATGCCTAGGATGATGAAATAGACTGTATCGGACCACTTGAATATCTTGCCAAACATGCGGCTGTCATCATGTTGAGTTCAATAACAGAAATAGAGAAGAGGATCTCTATTCTAATCGGGTGTAAACATGCAAACGTCATTATGCTGTGCGTTTCGCTTGTCTTGTGTTCGCGTGCGTGCAGACTGCATCACACTTGATTCAGCTAGTTTCACGATTCAATTGAACGCGACGGCTGAACATTTGTATAGCAAAGTGGTAAAAAAATAGGAAGGTGTATCTTAACAGACAATTCTGACTTGTTAATAAATCAAAGAATCTAATAATGCAATGGACTATAATCTGTTCCCATACCCTAGCCTTTTGAGTTATGTTACACCAAGTTTTGAGTTATCTCATACCCAGTTGGCAAACTTCTTAACTTTAAGCTGCAGTCATCATGTTGGCTAATGACCAGCAAATCCTCAGTCTTTACCATAGTGAAGACAATTATTAAGCAAATTGATTGAAATGTTGATTAAGGCAAACAGTTCTTGTTTAGTAAAAGGGCCACATATCACACTGCTAAATTTGTTTTTTCTTTCTAAGAAATATTTTATTGTGCCATTCCTTGGAAAAATTTCTGATGGGTAAAGACAGGTTCAGGTTTTTTGTAACTTTTTTTTCTGGAAAAAGGGCGCTTATTTAAAGAAAAATATTTTTTTTGGCAGTGTATTACATCCAGTATGCAATAGTACTTTCGTTTCTCTACACACTTTAACAAATATGTAGGCGGTCTGTGACTGTCCTTTTCGTTTCAGAAGCGTACACTAGAGATTTAGCAGATCGGTTTGAATGGCAAGGCTTGTGCATAAAATGGCCACACAGACAGATTTACACAAAAATAGTGTTTGTCGAGGGAATATAATTTCTAAAGCTCAAGCCCGAAGGCATTGCCATGCTATTGAGTCAAGGCCTAGTGCGGCAACAATGACTCTGTTATTATGTTAAGAACCTGTATAAAAAATCATTGAAACGTGTCAAACAACAACTTCCATACGGTTAAGGCAATGGTACAGTCAGGATTTGCCGTGAAGCCGCCATTTTGAAAGCTTGGTAGTATTCTTAACTACATTACGCCTACGGGTGGTGTACACCAGTGATTAAATAGGCCCAGAATGGCCAATGCCGGCCAAATCACGATTTGAGGGTTGGTGGAAATAAAGGGCCCTAGCTCTGAAATGGTCTTCGAACTTGTATTTCTGGAAAATTTGGGATGTATTGGGACACAAAGTAGCTCTAATTTGTCGGGATATTTTTTTTTTTAAATGGCGATATTGGCTTCAGGACTGCTTATCCGCGAGGCAAAATTTTTTGAGTGAAAAGTCAGCCAATATTAAGTCACTGTTAACCCTAAATGGAAAAGAAAGTAAAAGAGGGTAAACAAGCTTTCATTTGATTTACATGTAAGTGTCTCGATCAGCAGTTGGAGCAATGAGCATCTCCTCGATCTATTTTGAGGTTGTGCATTTCTCATTGGTGCCTATATTTACTGGTCTGCACCTATACAAACACGCGTACATGGTATGGAATCTGGGCTTCGGTTGCAGCCATTCTGAAAACCTTAAATCAATGATACTTTTAGGGGATGTGAATTAAACAATTTTTGTGAACTTGTTTAAGCACGAGAACACCAGGCGCGTAGGAAGCTCAAAATCATCGCCAGGCTCATCGGAGTATTTGGCCAAATCCCTCCCACATGAAACGGTGAATAAGCCACTATATCAGGCACTTCCTAGTCCGACAATTTAAGACTCAATACTGTGTATGCAAGTCGTAAAACTCAGGTACGGTACTGACGACATGCAATACAAGAAAATAGACTGGCATCTGAAACAACCAGTCCAATAACTCTTCAGCGCTGCACCAATAAACTGTGCCAAACAAATAATAGGCTGGCAGGTACAAGTCTCTATTTCTACATATTTCTCCACAGCCAGCCACCAGACTAATGAGAATGAAGGAAGAGGTCAGTCTTTTTAAACAGTTGGACCATGGTTGGACATGTACAAGTCTATTCTGTGGTCTCGTTTTGAAATGACTTGACTTCCCTCTCATGTGCAAAATATTGAAGAAAAGTCTGCTTAGAAAATTGAGTTGAGTTTTTAAACTTGGTTGGTGACATGCCGAGGACCTTTTTTTTGTCCAATGACAATTTTTGGAGAATTTTGCTGGCTACAGCTAGAGTGAGTAAAGTTGGCCTGATTTTGTTTTGATGGTTTTTGAGCAATCCAATTCCCAGTATGGGTGCGCCCCTGAACATTACACTTACTTGTACAAAATACATGTGCATGTACTAAGGGAATTTGATTCTTCGTACAGCTGTGTACTTTTCTTTATGCACAGATAATTAAAATACCGAAGACAAATAGTTGACGCAATACAGTCAGCACCACACGAAGTACCTTGTGAGAAAAGAAATACCAGGCAAGGCAAGATCGAGGAAGACACCATTTTGAAACAGTAGGGGCGAGGGTTCACAATTCAATATAAACAAAATGAAGGGTCAAGCATGCAATTACAAGAGACTTGAATGCCTTGAACAAGAATTCATGTTGAAAACGCAACTCTACCGCGAGCACGGATGTCACAGAGGCCAAAGGAACTGATCACAGATCCAAGATCGTTCAAATTTTACTCTCGACACAGTGCCTGCAGTAGTATACGTACCTGTTTGACTCTGGCCTTGTCTTTGCTTTGGCTGATCTCCGGACATGTACCTGGCGGATTTCAGGAACTTTCTCCTCAGATTGCAATATACGTGCCAAGAAGTGATGTGTTAGATCTTGAATCGGGATCAGTGTAGATACAAATAGAGAACATCTGTGACATGGTCCGGCTTGCAGATTGTTTGTGTACAGTACCGGGTTCCGACGCCGATTATTCCGTTCCGTTGTTATAGCCAGTATGAACCAATATGCAACACTGGCCTGAGTTTGGCAGGCAGGCAAGCAACTTGTGACGGTGCGCCAACGCCCAGTGGCCCACGCATGCGCAATACACCAGTTCACAATGAAGTCAAATTCATACATGCATGCGCATTGATTGGCCCATGCTGATTTCCCTTGACCTCGTGAGCACGGCACGAAACCAAACTTGATTCAACTAGCTTCATCTACCTTCACGATTCAATGAAACGTGACGACTGAACTTGTTTTATAGCCAGGTGGTAAACAAATTGGAAGATGTGTCATTACAACTTCCGACATATTAATCAAACAATCAAATACAGTGCAAAGAATTGTAATCTGTGGACATACCCTAGCCTTTTGAGTTTTCACATACCAAGTTGGCAAACTTCTAAACTTCAAACTGCAGTCATTAAGTTGGCAATAACTACCAAATCCTCACTCTTTACCATCACGAGCACGATTATTATTAAGCAATGGCTGAAACAAAGTTGATTAAGACAACAAATGTTGTTTTGTAATTATTAACTTGTAATTATTATACTCTTAAAAATGTGGGTTTTTTTTCACTGAGAAAATATTTTCTTGTCTCATTTCTTGAAAAAAAAAAATTCAATTTTATAAATTTTATCCTGTACAATAAAACCACTTAGACCAAAAAGTGATACTCAAGACGATTTCAGGTTTTTTTTCCAAAGACAGATGGCACAACTCCTGGAGAAATTGAAAGAAAATTGCAAAACTCTTTGGACCCAAGTTTGCATTTTCAATGGACTGCTTCGCTCTTTCCCTTTGGGCAAATTGATACGCATGTGTGCATAAATTTGAATTTATGAGGAAGTGTTCTTAAACAATAATGTGTGCCGATAGACTTGACAAGGAGTCGTCACTTACATACAGTACAAGTACCGAAATTGAACACTGATGGACAACAAGCATCGTGCGACTACCACCATCAATCACAGACTGGAATTCAGTCTACGGAACACATGTAGTAAGAATTTGTATGTCCGCTGCATACGTAGACTTGCACAGTACACTGCTGAATACAGGGCCCCACGCTATGTGTAAATCGAATCACTGTATTTCTTGTCAAATTCTCCCTAGTCGTGTACTTTGACATATGCTTCCTTTTGAACCCTGATATCGGTTCCAATCAATGTTTCGTTGCTCAGTCAGTGAAGTACGCACAGTATATCGCACGTTCTGCAGTCTGGGAACGAGCAGTTAAACAATTCTCTTTTGGAAACTTCAGGAACCTGCTTTAATCGGCCATTATATGCCTATAAAGTTGTATGAGGATGAATCTGACTTACGACGATCTGGAAACTGTGTCTTTTACTTTTGTTATGTTCCCTCAACTAACACAATTTACATTGGCTCAGAAAATAGGGGGGGGGGGGGTCAGGTGGCCCGAATCAAATGTAAATTTTTGTTTGTCTTAAAAAAAAACACCTTTCATGTGACGCATCACAAACCAGGATAATGCCAGCATTCGTTGGTTGCAAAACAACTCAAGAAATACCAAATTTAATGAACTGAATTTTTGTCTATTAGTTTTTTCATGTTGTATAACATTAAGAGGTTTCATATCCTGAAAAACTGTCAAAAATAAAAATGACATGACGGAAAACAAAATTAGTTCTTATATACGAACAAAATACAATTTGAATGAAAGTCAAAAGGTATGGAAAAAAGGACACACTCGTTGTTTGGCAACAATCCAAAATATACCACCTGAATTAAGTTAAATATCGTCGTAATCGGTCTATAAAAATGCCACTTTATTTTTTTTAACAGAAAATACTACATTTTGCTAAAATTATAAAGGAAACCAGACTACAGCTGGCTTGCACCCTGTGTTAATAGGTGTGTTAGGTTTAGGGATGTGTAACCGATTGCAAACAAAATGTGGAATGACTATATTGAGGGCAGTATTTGAGGGGGGGGGGGGGAATCATCCATGGTCGCATGACCATCGTGGGAAATCAATGCCAAAAATGTTCTTTTCTTGAAAATGCCAGCACACCAGGCGCCATGATTTCACAGGATGCTAGAGACTTTTTTCACTTACATATTTTATTTTGATGTTTGCAAATGTCTTTAAAAGGTACATAGCCCCATTTGCTCTTTGTACACCCGTTTGAAGATTTCTTAAAGCACATTTTTAGCAGTATGCGTAACAACTAAAGTTTGAGCTCATTGGCTTCACATTCAGCCCCCACCCCCATTTTTATTATAAAGGCCTAATTGTGATTGTGGTCTAGATTTGGTAAAACCAACGCTGTAGTCATGGACTTGAATGACGTGTGGATACCAGTGAACATCCACACTGGTATCCTAGCATTCAATTTCATACACGCATGCGCATTGATTGGCTCATGCTGATTTCCCCACCCTGTAACCATGCATACAAACATCCTATACGTGCACCAGTACAAGCCCAAAGAACTCAGCACACAAATAAAGCTGACGAAAATGTACACCACAGCGCAATTTTGTGCATGCGTGTTGAAGCGAAATTTCCCTTTCGGAGAAGCTAGCACGCCGGAGAAGTGAGACCGTGACACCCCTGACCTCATGCGCACGGCACGAAATCAATTGTATAAGTGTTTATTGTTTGCCCCCCCCCCCCAAAAAAAATATATATATATATATATATACCACAAAATGATACATATCACGAATTCAGGGACTTTCCAAAAGACAGATGGTACAAATCCTGGAGAAAATAAAAAAAAAAATTACAAAATTGTTTGGACCCAGTGCATTTTCAAGGGGCCGCTTCGCTTTTTCCCTCGGGCCAATTGATGCGCATGCATGCGTGAATTTGAATTGGTGGTGAGACTAATCTTTAAACAGTGTAGTACTCGTACTCGTACTGAGCTCATGCGCTAGTTGCTTGAGGCAATAACCCAAGAAAGACCAGAATGAATTAACATTTGTTATGTAGACTCAATTTGGTGAGAAACCGCAAAACGTTTAAACAGCAATGACAAAAACAACATCGTGTTTAAAACGCGAAAAAAAAAAAACAATCCCAATGAAATTCAATTTTCCAAGACAAAAAGCAACACACTCCTCTTGCAAAGAAAGAAATGTAGTGAATGGGAAGTTCATTTGTTACAGTTCTTTGCAAGAGCGTTTTACTCGCATACTGCTTTCATCGACAATGGGCGCGTTGGACCAAAATATTGGTGGCGCACTGCCGGAGACAAACCGGCCTAACGGTCTTAAATAGTGTTGCAAACAACAGTACTGACGAAACATCATTTCCGATGCCTCTCTCATGGGAGTCTTTAAGTGTGTGGGGGGGGGGGGGGAGGGGGGAGAGGACTGCTTGTAACCACCCCCCCCCACCCCACCGAAAAAGGAGGGGGGGGGGAAGAAAGAGGGGCGGAGAAGAAAACAAGAAAGAAATTGTTGTGAAGTCAAATTTGCTATTTTCAATACACATTTAACAAAATGTTAAAAGGGGTGGGGTGGCAAATGTCCCCCGCACATCCTCAAAAATGATAAATTGAGAATATGCTTGAGAAAGGATTTGGGGGGAAATGTGCTTTGTCCCCCCCCCCCCCCAAAAAAAAAAATGGCGACACCATTGGCCTCACTATTGAACAAAAAAAACACGTTTGTTTGGGCAATAACTCAACAAAAAAATAGCAAATGTATTGAAATTGAGAATTTGTCCATTGATGTGTCATGATGTGTTACATTGGAATTTAATTTCATGAGAAACCGCAAAACAACAATAGTGTTTAAAAAGCGAAAATACAATCTGAATGAAAGTTAACGTTCAGGGAACAATAACACATTCGTTTTGGCAAAAACCCGATAAACACCAGTTGTATTAAGTTAAAATATCTTGCAGTTGTCGGTTGATGTGTTAGGAGATTCAATTTTGTTAGAAACGTTTTCAAATACAATGACCCAAACATTTTTTTTGAGTCATCTTATTAGAAGGGAGGAGAGGTCGTTATTTCCAACCTGGAAGTGCAATGACCGATGCTGTCCCTATGCCATGCTAGTAGGAATATTCAAACCAAGTTCGTATGAGAAATTTGAGCAAAGAAAGCATTTTGTAATTATGGTCATGTAGATATTAAGCTATGAAGGTTAAAGCTAAAGCCGAAGGCAAATACAAACATTCAGAGTAAATATAATACAATCATATCAGCACCAAAATGCACGATGAAACAATTACATCGATAGATTTAGAGGGAACATCAGACCAATTACGAATGAGCAGCACCTTATCGACAAAATCATCGGTAGTGGAGGAGTCCACAATTCCTTTAATACAATTAATCCAATGAATTAGTCACATAAAGAAACCAACTGGTATTACATCAACTTACAATCGTTCCCGGGGTAAGGAATCGTCAGCGCACAGTGAGGTAATGGGTTGAAACAGTTGGGTGCACAGGGGTTTACGGCGGCATTCTGGGGTGCTGTACAAATAGCAAATACATATACATACATCATTGATACATATTTCAACAATATAAATAACACCATAATTATAACTGTATCCCAAATAAGAATCCATACTTTGTGTTTCCATGTACCGGGATGAAGGCCTGTAAAATGAGGGCGTTGGCTCTAAGGAATGATAAGCATTTCGGCGTAAACTAAAATACATGTATCCATGATTACCGAGCCAGACACTAGTAGTATAGAATACGGATGAATGCTTACGGTGAATTGAGTGTCCAGAAATAAACGTGATAGAAATTAAAGTAGAAATACTTACAAATAGTTGGCTACAGAAATGTGTAGTGAGTTGATCGGGAGCGTGGAGGCATTTGATTCGAATCTCCCGCACGCCGGGGTGGCGCGAGCAAAGATATTACGTAATTGCATACCAGAGATGCCTAAGCGGGGTTGGTCGGGGGACTGACTAGATTAAACTTATGTAAAAAGGGCTTTATTAAAAATGAGGGAAATAGTTATTCGAAGGGAGACACTAAATAACGGAATAAATGCGTAGCAGTGACGATAATAGCTTATATTGCATGCTTCCGTCTGAGCAAGGTCGCGTGTACATAATCCATATCGTCTACAATCCGTAAAAAATGTTTCGAAATTTGGTGAAAATGCCATGCCCTTTTTTTATTCAATTTCTTACAGGTTTTCCCGTATGATTTAGTACAATTCGCAGCCTACTTTCACAAATTTAACGCCTTAGTTATTTGCAGGCTGGACGCAGTAAAAAAAAAATGACCCTGGAGGAGGGGCAAGAAATTGCAAGATGAATGACGAGATGAGAAGTCAGCCCTTCAAGGAATTCTTGCCACGAATCTTCTCCTGACACTTCAGCAGGTGGGTCAACTGCAAACAGCTCCTTGTAGTTAAACGCCTGATTGTTTCTAGCCCGCTAATATGTTGAATCGACCTCACGCGTAGCGGCCATCTTAGAGGGCGTCTTTTGTTCTGTAATCTAGTAGCAATGAATGCACGGAAGGTTTACTGACTTAAGACCCGAACCATGGAGTATTTTTGTCATGTACGATGAGCGATGACATTCATTCGGAATGCGCTTTTTAGGTTTGATGCACTAAATTCTTTTGCTCACAATTGTATTGTTTTGTAAAATCTCGTAAAATAAAATTTCCGAACGTGACACATCATTAAAAATTACTGAAGGAAGTTTCAATATAGTACATTTAGTATTTTATTATTTATTCGGCCAAATTACAAAATACAACAAGCAATCCACAAAAATAAAAAAAAAATAAACAAAAACAGCCCAATCCAAGCTGGCCAGGATTGACAAAAGTATAATAAAACACTGTGACTCGAAAGCCTGTCAAACTTAACTTGAATGGTAACAAAATTACATTAAAAAAATAGATACAAAGTTGAATGAAAAATATGATCAATTAAGTAAGTTATTGATCTAAACAACGAGTGGTTTGTTGTATTGGACGTTGAATCATTCGGATTGTTGTTCACGATTAATTAGAGTATAAACAACTATCCGTATACTTGCAAGTTCCTGCAAAAGAGGGCGCACTTCACAAACACTGCTCACCGTGCGCCAACTTCTATCCATTCGTGATGTAAACACAGTTATTGTAACGACGAAAACTCACAATAAACAAATTGTATTAAAAGTGAATTTCGTCCAATATTTTGCAATGATATTAAGACACAAGAATCTAAAAATTGACAGGAACAAGTATTTTCTGCACTCTTTTTAGTTTCAGTATGTGGTAATAGTTTGACCTTGTCACTCAAAACATGAATCGTAAAAATCAAATTTATCTTCTTCATACAAGATAAAAATCATTGTTTCGCGCGTAACGGGGACACAATATTTGGTGTCCTGGTTACACGTGAAGTTACTGTTTTTTGTCATAAATATCCTGCATGATTACACTAAAAAAGGTTGAAATTCATTTATTTCATAAACTTATCGGTATGAGTACATACTGAAGGAAATTGAGACATTTTGAATGAAATACTTAAGATTATATGGTGCATAAAAGTTACTGGTTTCACGTGTAATGGGGAAACCAACCTCTCACTAAGGAACTAATCACTATTCAGTGCACAATATCCATTTATTTTTGTCTAAATGTTACAGAATAATAAGTACATTAAGTTATGGATTTATAGAAATCAGAATTTTTCAAAGAATGCTAACAGATATATGGCACAAAATGTATTTTGCTTCACATTGTAACGTGACATTTGGGGGACACCATGGTTTACCCTGTTATGCGTGAAACTAGAAACTTATTTGCGCTATATTTCTTAAGCCTGCCTTTGAAAATTCAAATGATCATAACAGACAAAAGTATCTTCACTGCTTTATATTTTATATGAATTTTTGATGAAAACCAACAGAAATATGGCACAAATTAGTGACCAGTTTCACTCACGTGTTACATATGAACGATGTCCATGTTACACGTGAAAAGATGTTTTTTTGTCATGTAAGAAGAAAATCAAGTCCAAAAATAAAAATGTACGCTTAAAGTACTAAATCAACCAGTCCTACAAATTTATACTTCAAAGTTTTAAAAAAACATATATAACAATGTCACACTTTAGTACCCTTATCTATGGAATGACCCATATACATCAATTAAACATAATGTACTACTGCTCTTTCAGATTGAACTTTTTTGTGACATGACACTTTTGTTAAAAAGTGTAGATTATTAGAGGTATTATTGTAGGAATCTAGAGTTTACTGTAGATTCATGAATTACGGATTATTGTAAGAAAAAAAATCAATTAATGTACTACGGAAATGAAGTAAAATGGGAAACAAACTGAAAAGCGATATTGTTGCAAAATAGTACAATACTGTACTTTGGTAAGATTTTGTACCAGAAATAATTTAGAATGTCAACTTAATTGACACTTGTCAAATTGATTTTCGATTCAATGGAATTGATAAATCTTGCCATCGTATAACTGGGAATGAACAGTCAACAGATATAACGGGATGATATTTAGTCTTGAAGATGTTTTATGGAAAAGGATACCATACTACATTGTTATTCTATTTTATTCAAAGACTCAATCACCTAATATATAACAAAAATTATGTACAATAATTATCATCTGCTCTACACGCACTACTAATTTTACACACAACAAACACATACATCCGTTTAATTCATTATGTCGAAGCTGGAGTTCCTGCTCAAATAGAACGACAAGGTTAGAGCACCGGTCATATTTACAACGACTTACTGTCTGTTTAGCTATATTTATTAGACTATTAAAAAACGATAGCTATTATGTGCTTCATCCATCCCAAAAGAGCGATCGATTTTAACATTTTTTTCAAGGCAGCAATCTTTTCGATTTCGTTCCAAAAGGGCTTAACCGTTTTACATGACCAGAAAAAGTGCTGAATGTAATATATTGTATCATGGCAAAAATGAACAAATATTTGTATCGCTTTTCTTCCTTTTGTAAAGCCAGATTTGCGTGGGGTAACAAATATATATGATTTTCCAAATAATTGAAAAAGGACTTACTATCAGGACAGCGATAATTGAGCCTTTTCCATATTACATCTCAGACAAAGTTATGCCTTTTTCCAGAAAGTCTCTGCAATAAACTATACTACATACACGTTTATTTTATGTTCTGTACATAGGCCTACATGTTACATGACATGTCACATTGAGAGCTCAAGATAACTCTTCTAGTTACAATTAATTAATTATTCTTTCAGGCAGAGCATAGATTAATCTCTGACAATTGTGTTTCACAATACATGTAGTGGACATTTACGCAAGATTTTATTGATTTGTCATAAAGTTTCACTTGCTCAGAACAGCGCTCTTTGAGTCATTAATATGATGGCAGCACAATTCAAGGTCTGATCGAGAAATGCAAATGACGAGTTGTTGAGCTGTACGCTTAAAATTTGTACAGATTCTTGGAACTAAGCCATAAAATGTTGAAATCTTCATGATATGTAGTTCATGTGGTTGCCTTGGATGTGTTCAGGAATGTTCAGCGTTTTGTCTCTGGCAATCCTCAGGTAACTCGTGAGAGTTGAGAGAAAATAAGGAAGGACATTTCAGTCTTAAAAGCAAGAAAGGGATGAGAGAGAACAGTTCTTGGCGGAAACCACGTGATGCAGCTGTGGCATTTGCCCTTGACGGGAATCGAACCGAATGGTTGTGCAATGGGAGTACCCGGCCACCCCCTCAAATGTCCAGACGACACATCTTATCAAACAACCCTATCAAAGAAGCCCTAGTTGCATGTGAACCTCGCCAAAACAGACGAGAAACAAGAAGAGGTCCAGCGAATATAGAAAGATTGAGCAAAACGAACATCCAAGGAAAACAACAAAGTTGCCATGGTTGTATTAGAACCATGGAGAAGATGAAAGGAAAGGGAAGTACGTAGCACTATAAGGATGAGTCATTCCACATTGCAAAGATGTGAACCGGGTACCGATTGTATAGAGGCAAGCATGCACTGTAATGCCAAGCTGCGTTCGTAGACATGCTGAGGTTGAAGGCAAGGGGCGTGAATTCACGTAGTCCTAGATTATGAACAAGGTACAAGAGGACCGAGGCAGACCATGAACCAAGTTACTAAGTTTACATTTAATCTTGGATGACATCTGTATTTGATCTGTCCACTGTAATTTTGTAATTTTGCTGGGTAATTTTTGCTCTATAATTTTTAGTGTTCCATAATTATAAACACAAATTAATTCATTATTAACCAAATCTGCTGAAAAATGTCTGATACGTGGTGTATTTTACTTAATTAAATTTTGTTACACTTCTCAAAAGTGGCGGATCAAGGGATTTTTGCGGGGGGGGGGGTTGTCATGCCCGTCACATTTTTTTTTTAATGCCAGATTATTGCTGACAGGTATACATGTATAGGTAATTAATTATTCCTATAATTGTTATATTTGTTTAAAGTTTTTTTGGTGACAGAGCAGGGAGGGGTTTCGACCTCCACCCCCAGGATCCGCGCTTGTCTCAACGTGTATTTTCACTGAATATGTGTCTTTGTTATGCTTACCAACGTTGTGATTTACATAAATATAATACGAATATGTCTCTGTAATGATGTCCACAACAATACTAATTTGGAGATTCGAGTGAAATAACCCAACTGCCGAATTTGAAATTTTGGTGATGAAACTGGTACGAAAATCAACAAATTAATGTAATCTTTTAGTATCATTTAATTAAAATAAGTTGGGAACTGTTGACAAATGTTGCTTGACCACCTGCTTGACATGCTCTGCATCGGGACCTTCATATTTAAGCCAAAACTTGCGTAGTTCAGGCAGATTCTTGAGATGAGCAGCAAGAGTCTCCACTCCAACCAGACTGAATGCATTGGCACGAATATCAAGCTCCTGCAAACCATGCCCGGCAGGGAGGATGTTGATCAGGTCAGGGATGTCATTATCATTCAGTCCACATGTGTGTAATGTCAACGACTTCAGGGATGGAGGAACAAGGGGGCCTACACCAGCCAGATGGCAGTGAAGGTTGGTATCAAACACCTCTACTTCGTTCAGCCAATCACAACCAGTCATTACATCCGCTAGTCTAATAACGACATCATGCGTGATATAAATAATGTTTACTCTCTTAAGGATCTGCTTGCATACTCGAGACAGGGATCCTAACTCACGCACATCAACGTGAGACTTCTCATCAATCCGCATTTCAAGCTTTATTTGATCATGAAGCCTCTCATCCACCTCCACTGGTGTCTCCCTCTCCTCGTCTGATTTTTCCAGCACAAAGTAAGTGACAGACACGTGAAATCTCCTGATTGACCTGTTGTTATCAATCGGTAGTATCTCCCCCAGCAGCTTCAGACTATCATGCAATCTACCGTCGATACTTAGATAAATGTCTACTGTAGTGTCATCATGCAGTAATCTATCAATACCCCTCAACGGCGCCAATTCTTCATGCGATGTGCAGCGGACAGTTAACTCCTTAAGTTCTACTAGTGGCTGACGGAGACCCTGCAAGTAATAGCGCATTGCTAACAGATCCTCCTGACTATCACATCTCGCGTCAGTTGGTCGGTCCAGCTTATCAGCCAGTTTGTCACAAGACTCATATAACAACCGGCGCGTCAGTCTCTGCACTACCGCTTTATCGGTACGTTGTGTTTGTACGTGCTTCAGAATGAGCCAAGTAGCCGGAGACCCCGATGATATGCCGCATGCAAACCGAAGCAGATATTGCATTGCACGGACATTGCCTGGATTGATCTGCTGCAGCCTCTCATGAAACTCCTCTTTGTTCTCGTCATACAGGTGCGCAAAGAAGTAAGCCGCACTATACTCCTGAGAGGTCTTGTGGAGGAACGTCACTTTTATCTTCTCATCCAAGCTGCTACTCGTGTCGCTTTCAAGTTGTATGAAGCCAATCTCTCCAGGTGCAGACTTTCCTAAGACGGATTCACGGTGATCAAACTCAAACACCAACTCGTGTTTCCCGTCAATCAATGCCTCAAATGCAATCTGTCCGAGATCTTTGAGTTCGGAATCCAACTTCTTCTCCCAACTTTCATTTTCCCGACAGCGGCGCTTTGCAAGAACCTCCGTGAAGCGTGTGATCAGTGTCGTTTCACGGTCAGGCAATTCATTCTTTTCACTGAAAACTATGCACATTATCTGACAAAGAAGTGGAATACGCGCCATATTCTTCCACATTTCCTTTTCCTGTAAGCATTTAATTAACTTGTCTGCTTTATTATCATCTTTGATATGCTTCTTGATATACAGATTGGTGCTTTCGGGTGTGAAACCCGATGTATGAACGAGAGCAGATGATTTCTGGTTGTCTTTCTGAAGATGTTCCACCATATGTGGCCTTGTTGCCACCAACACGCGACTGTCTCGAAAAACCTTGTTATGCAATATGTTATAGAGACAGAATTTATTATACTCCATATTCTCCTCGGGTTTTGCAAGCAAATCGGGCCGTTCATCTAAACCATCCAATAAGAACACACTTTCCTTGTGGTTGACAGTGATTATCTTGATTAAATCATCGCGATCTGGCTGTTCATCTAGCTGAAAACATTGGTCTAAAATTGCATCAATGACGCAAGGGGTTTTCATTTGTTTTAACTCAAGAAAGAACAAAAGCCTGATATTGGAAAATAAGTCACGTTTTGCCCAAGTATCCACGATTTTCTTTAAAATGGTTGATTTGCCATAGCCAGCTCCACCTGAAAGAATAATTAATAATTCCTCAATCTTTTCGGCATCTAACAAGTCGTTCAAGGTGTCTAACGGTTTTGTTCTAGCTACATCATTGTTTAGTTTCCCCAACCTTTCTTTAGGCACCTGTTTATAATCATCTTGACAAAGGGGCATCTCGGTATAAATCTCATCAACTGCCGCCTGATAATGTTGATCGGTCCTGTAAGGGTGTGTAGAGATGAAGACATTGCTGTATTGCTTTATTAGCTTGTCCCGACACGTGTTAATATCCCAAGTTCCTGTCGAGTGAAAAAGGTTAGATGATATATGTTACACATTACATACTATTTATTTTAGCCAAGGAAATCATCAGGTCGGCAGACTAATTAAGTAACAGCCATGCGTATAGCAACATCGAAATATCATTTCATAAAGACTTTTTTCAATGATTCTTGTTTTTTTGTGTTTTTGTATATATTTAAAATCAATCAATTATTGAATTGAGCCGCTAATTAATTAACTTTGGTAATTAATCAACAACTAAACGCGACGATATCCATCAACGAAAATGTTTCTTTTTTTCTTGGGAGTGGGACAAACAATATGAAAAAAAATGACAAAAATCCCGCGGTGAACACTTTTAAAATGGACCTTTGGAATATGAAACAGTTGCTAATGGAGTTGGATGTAGGGGTGGAGATAATAATAATTTAAACACATTCGCATCTTTAAAGAAATTCGGAACTGTGTTCTTGGGAGTATCCGAGAATTGCTGAAGTGCGCCACGTCGGCTGATTTTGCGCCCAATTTCCAGATGCCACCATTTTTTTTTTTAAATTTCGGATCTAATTGTGAGTAATTGAAATTGTTGACAATGGTGCAACAGCAATTAACAGGTAATAGTGCCAGTACT